>NW_028270146.1:85271224-85871224 GCF_037043375.1 Chiloscyllium plagiosum | reverse complement strand
ATTGAAGTCATGGTGATAAGATTGAGTGGCACAGGTCAGGGGCATACAGGGGAGCTACCTGGGTTACTTTACAGCTCCCTGCCTCCCCAGCTCAGGGCAAATTTGTTGGCGGCCATCTGTAAAATTATGCATCACATTCATGGTAAGGGATGATCCACATTCCATAGTCAAATAATTTGCCAATGCTGCTGTCCAGACTCTCACATGGAAAATGATCATTGGAGGTGCAACAATTGGTGCATACGGAAGTAGGCTAGAAGGGAGGATGGGAAAATACATCTCCGGCCTCAGCACGCTAAAGAAGGATGGGAAAATACATCTCCGGCCTCAGCACGCTAAAGAAGGATGGGAAAATACATCTCCGGCCTCAGCACGCTAAAGAAGGATGGGAAAATACATCTCCGGCCTCAGCACGCTAAAGAAGGATGGGAAAATACATCTCAGGCCTCAGCACGCTTTAGTTTTAAACTTTTACTAGTTACTTTATCTATTATTAAACTTGAGCACTGCACAGTTTCCTTTGTTTCGGAGTTTGACAACTTGAAGTTCAGGTGCAGTTGGTGGCTTCATTGGGGATATGGTTAACATTTTGTGGCAAACATTCTATTTTGAATCGCATCCCCCATTTCCTGAAAGAAAATACTTCAACACAGCCAAGAAAACTGAATAAATCTCACTGCAAAACTCACACATCACCGGCAAGTCAAACCCGTCAGCTTACCCTGTCGAAGTGGTTAAAGGAGGCCCTGAACTCATTCATCTGCTCCTGACTGATGCCCTTTGCATCTCTGGTGAGGACTTGGTTCTCAATTTCATTGATTGTCCTGGCAATGGTGGTGAGCAGCTGTTCCCAGCCCACTCTGATATGCTGGAACAAAGGGAAGGAAGTCAATGAATTAAGCGCACTTGTCTAATGCATTCTCCTTGGCTTCACAGGCACTTCAATTTGTTCTTTCTAATGGCTATTCTCATAGTGACCCTGAGCAGATCTGTACCTGACAAGATTAAAAATAAGCTTGAGAAAGGAGCAAGCTTGAGAAAGCAGTCTGGTTCAGGTGCCACTAATGCTCTATCATCAGCTTTTCCCACATGCTAACACAGTGACAGAGAGAGCAAGGAAGTTCCTCACGCCTGGAGGTGAACTGAAAGCTAGAAAAAAAAATGGATTTTTAACAGCTGCAAGACCAACTTTGCTTGTTTTGGAAATCAGATGACGAAATCTGTTCGAAAGTAAACTGTTCAATGATTATATTGACATGATTGCAAATTTCATTTCAAGAGTTAATAACACTTCAAAAGTTGGCACAACTTCCCTTAACAGTGGAGCAAACAATATTGCACTAATCAAAGCAGATGAAAGGAAAATTATTACTCCTAAACCTGCAAAAATGGTCATAATTAGACCGTCACTGTTGTACAAAACTTAGTGAGGAAGACTAGGATGAGAAAATGACCACAGCTCATTTTCCAAACTCACCACTGGTCATGCATTTAAAATACACTAGGGAAAATATTATAGTCACTTCTCAGGAAAATACCTATTAATATTCAAGCTTTGTTTAAAGAAAAACACAATTCAGCCATGGTTTTCAGGACTGTCTGGGGGGCCCAAAATTAAAGTTATGCTGCTCATCTCAAAGAAATATTGGTGAATCATTTTACAATATGCCTGACAACTTTTACTGAAAAAAGGCTTGAAGGTTTGAAGGAGAAAGCACAAAAATTTATTAAATAAAGACCCATTTAAAAAGACACAGGACACTCTAAAACAAATATGGTATCGTCAGATTAATCACAAGTCTCTGTGCTGTGAAGGTGCTGCATTATGAATGGTTACAGTTCCATAAATTCTACAGTTGTTAGGCACTTTACTTACACTAAAAATGCTGTAATTAAATGATTACTGGTCCTCATGTGTTGGTGTTTACAAAATGCTGTATTTTGAGAGTGAGGAATAGCTCACTGTATCTACGTTCCAGTCTGGAAACCATCCTCATTTGGAGATTGACGGGTTTCAGGTTGTGATTCTGAGACACACAATTCATATCTATGAACTGAATCAAGGTAAAAGCGTACAGGAATGAGAAAGAAAGGCCAAGAATGAAAACAAGATCACGGAGACAGCAGACCAGTTGAGACACAGAAATGTTAAACAGCTTTAAACAATGCCATCATTAAAGCAGCAGGAGCAGCTGCAGCAACACTGCAAGATGACTTCGGCAATTGACCTTTTAAGTGCAAACTACATGCATCTGCATTAAACAGGATGTATAGACAAGTGCAAACCAGAAAAGCACTGGGAGGAGAAGAGCTGTTTACCTCCATTGTGTAGTTGGTGTGCTTGTTGTCAAAGATTAGTGCCTCTTGGATGAGCTGATGATCTCCTTCAAGCTGATCGATCTTTGGTTTGTAGTTGACAATGCTTTTCTCATACTGTCGGAGGTGGTTCAGCTGATCCTCCAATGTGCCATGCATCTCAATGGAGATGCGACCAATCTCCTAGAAAAGTGAATGGACAGAGGCGATGGGATGAATATCTCTGCTGCCTTTTGTGGATACCAGCTGTACAACAGATAGAACCACACCAAACTTGAAAATGCTTGAATAGTAAGAATACTTTTCTCAATCATACAATGTCTTCAATAAATGTAGGTGCATTTGTTACGTAACCTGATCAATTGAATAGCCAAGTTTTAGGAGTATGTAAAACTCCATGATAGACAAAGCAACATTTAGCTCTGATCAAAACCACACCACAGACTTTTGAGTCTGCCAAATAATAAATAATCTAACCTGACACTTCACTGCAGTAATGAGGGATTCCTGCATTGTAGGAATGAGCATCTTTTATATGAGATATCAAACCAAGAGCCAATCTCCCCTTGTTAGTGCATGTAAAACATTGAACTGCTCTATTGACTAAGAGCAGTGATGTTTTGTTCAGTATCCGGGTCAATGCCACTCTCTAAAACCCACACCACAAAAACAGACCATCTAGACATTAACTCATTACTTTTTCTGGAACCTCACAGTGTGGGTGCTTGCTGCTGCTTTCCCTACATTACACCAGTGGCTAGATTTCAAAGTGAGAACGTACAATACTGGCAGTCAAACACTTTGCCAAGTTCTGAGGTTGTGAAAGATTTCATATAAATTCAATTCCCTTGCTTTCTTTCAAATTGCTGTCACAGTGCCTAACGCTGTGTCTGTAACAGCACTATCACTGATAATACAGCTAAGTCAGTGCCTGTAACAGCACAGTCACCAATAATATAGTTAATGCAGTTCCTGTAACTGCATAGTCACTGATAACACAGCTAACACAGTGCCTGTAACAGCAACGACACCAAGAATACAGCTAACACAGTGCCTGTAACAGCACTGTTGCAGATAATATAGTTAACGGAGTGCTTGTAACAGCACCCTCACCAAGAATACAGCTAACAGTGCCTGTAACAGCACCACTGATAATATAGCTAACACAGCCTGTAATATAGCCTGTAACAGCACCATCACCGATAAAACAGCTAACTCAGTGCCTGTAACAGCACCCTCACCAATTATGCAGTCTTGCAACCAGCTCTGTAATGTCGTTGAGATATTACCTCCATCTTAGTCTGAATCCAAGGACCAATAACATTGGCTTGTGTTGCAAATTGTTTCCGCAGTCTCTCATTGGATTGCTGACGAGCATTTTCCTCCATCAGAGCATGGTCCCTCTGAGGCACCAAGTGTCGAACCTGAAAACAAGGTATTATCATATAAATCACTCAACACTGCATCTATTCCTTTAAAAGGGACAAAAGCCCAAACAGGAGTAACTTTCTCCCTTTATATCTACAGGTATTTTACACTGGCTGGGATACCTGGTGGTACAACACTATTCTTTCACGTTGAATCCAGCTCAGAATAATTTTTAAAAATTATTATTCATTGAGGGAGGTGGGTGTTACTGGCTTGGCAAACATTTTTATTGTCCTTCCCAAATTGCCCTGGAGAAGGGAGGTAGTGAGCTGCCTTCTTGAACCACTGATGGATTGGTAAACCCACAGTGATATTCAGAAGAATTTGGCTCAGTGACTTGGAAGGGACCTTGAAGGTGCTGGTGTTTGCTTGCATCTGCTGCCCTTGTCCTTCTGGCAATAGAGGCTGCAAGTTTGAAAGGTGCCTTGAGGAGTTGTTACAGGGCATCTTGTAGATGGTGCACACCGCTGCCACTATGTATGTGTGAAGAAGAGACTTGATGTTGAAAATAGTGCATATGCTGCTAATCAAGTGGGCTGCACTGTCCATGATGATATCAAGTGTTGTTGGGACTGCAGTGACTCAGGTAAATGGGCCGTATTCAATCACACACCTGACTTGTAACTTGAAATTGGTGGACAGCCACTGGGGAGACAGGAAGCGAGTTCCTTACCACAGAATTCCTAACTTCCCCCAAAGCTAGTATTTTCATGGCTAGCCCAGTTCATTTTTGGTCAACAGTAACTCTCAGGATGTTAATAATGGGGGAAATTTCAGTGATGGGAAAGCCACTGAACATGTATCTGCTGTTCATCCCCATCTAGAGGTTGTGGATTTGAAAAGGTATTGTCGAAGAAGGAGCCTTAGTGAGTTCATAGAATCCATTTGGCCCAACATGCCCACACTGACCTTCTGAAGAGTACCTCACCCAGAACCATTCCCCTACTCTATTAGTCTAAATTTCCCCTGATTAATGCCTCTAGCCTGTACAACCCTGAACACATATGGGCAGTTTAGCATGGCCAATTCACCTAACCTGCACATCTTTGGACTGTGGGAGGAAACCAGAGCACCCGGAAGATAGTCAGACACAGACAGTCGCCCAAGGCTGGAAAGGAACCCAGTTTCCCTGGCACTGTGAGGCAGTATTCTCGCAGTGTTTCCTGTGGATCATTTATGGAGGGAGCGGATGTTGAAGATATTGGATTGGGTGGGGGGAGGTGGGGTAAGATGGTGGTGGGCGGCAATCAAGCAGTCTGTTTTGTCCAAGATGATGTCCTTACCAGCAACTTAAATCCCATTCAAATAAATAGTGACAAGTTAATCGGAGGTGGAATACAGACTGGAAACTTTAGTACAGCGTGTTAGGGTCTTGGCTACTGGCTGTTTCATTTGGAGACATGCAATGCAGCAATCAGCTCCCTTTAGAAGATTACAAAAGAACAAAGGAATGCACACTCAGCTGGAAACAATCTCACCAACATTTTGTTTCCTCAGAGATTAAATTCCAAAAAGAAAAGTTTGACATAGAGCCAAAATTCAAATGAAAACCACACTGGGATACACACAGTGTCTTTTATTCCATATATGATGTATTATAACCATTTTCTGTTAAGAATTATTTCACCCACAGGTAGGAGAGACGAAAAGCCAAGATGTCTTGAATGACGATTTGGGATTTGTATCAAAGCATAATTTGGAATAAAGCTGGACACACATGGCGACAAATCAAATTATGCAACAGGATCAATAGTTAAGGCCAACAAAAGCAGCTCCATTATGTGCTCAAATTATGATTGGGTGAGACACTGGATACTCAAATGTGGCTGTGAAAACTAGTCAGTTATTCAAGTACATGTTTGATTGTTCGAACTTGGTTATCGCTGAATGAAGAGAGTTTGTTGAAGCTTTTCATCTTGCAATCTTCAGGGCAATTCTCATTTTAAGGGGAAAAGATTTATGCTCTATGACAGAAGAATGCTCATTGTTCTTTGGCACATGGACTCAGTGGTACAGGCTTTGCCATGGAGAATGCTCCAGTTAGTGATGATTAACAGTTAACTGCCAGGCTTTGTTTAAATTCTAAACCAGGCAGGTTGGCTGACAGGCAAAGGGACTGCCTTGAGAAATGAGCCAGTAAATGGCTGCCACTTATTTTGTTGAGTTAACAGGTGCAGGGTGTGTGCATGTTCTTGGTCTGCAAAGAACAGGGTCCAGTGTGTGTAGCTTCCAGTACACACAAATGTGTCACACTGTAAGCCTTCATTGGTTGTCAGAGTAATTTTTTTGCACACTCAGTTTTATCTTTAAATATTGTACAGTTGCAGAATCTAAAATAATGTTTGACACTGTGTTGTGAGTTTACAAGTATAGTTGGGCCAGTACCTTGTCTGTTATTGACAGCCAAAAAATATTGTCAACTCAACAATTTAAGTGACAGTCACTCACTGACTCATTTTTCAGGGCAATTTCTTAACCTATTAGGGTCAACATACTTGGTTTAAGTTTAAACAAAGCCTAGAACTTAACTGTTAACCCATAATCACTGGTGCATTATCCATGGTTACAGCTAAACTAGAAACCACTTGCCAATTAATATGCATTCTCTTCTCAGTATCAATATTAATTTTCCCTTCAATTCATATTCTTATGAACTGTCTTGATGAGTACAAGACAGCAACACTTAAGTCACGTATTGGTGCAAAATGAACTTAGATAGTGAGTGACATCTCACTGATGGTTTTTTAAAACAAAACGCAGCTGCCCTTTTTGTTCTCCCACCCCCCCCCCCCCCCCACAGTACAACCAAAACATTTAGGAATTGTCCTCACCTTTTCCCATTTGTTGTTAATGTCTTGTGGGGCGATTGTTGTGTAAGGATTGGTACCGGCCATGTTGACGTGGTAGGTTTGGACTATCTTGGATACCTCGTTGTGAATGCCTAGGATAGCCTGCCGCTCGCGGTCTGCCTCGGGCAGGGTGGCTTTAAATTGCTCGTGAGCAGTTATCAATCCCTATAGGACAGAGTACAGGTGAGGAACAAAACATTAGTCACATAGAGTCCGGAATATCATGAAAATGCGCTATGTGGAATTCGTTTGGAATCTCAGTGTGACATATTAGCCTTCTAAAAAGGACATTGCACTGAAACAAAGACACTGACTCAAAACAAGTGCTCAAATGCATTTGTGTAACCACATTCCAGAGACCCCAACAAAGACAATGGCACACCTGGGGGTGAGAACAGCTCCTGACTGTCTCATCAGGGTAGAGGATGGATCATTTAGGGATTAATTTGTTGAACATTAAATATTAACCACCTCAGCTTTCACGAGCGAGAGAAAGTTGGGCCAGACATCAGCTTTTGGAGTACACAACCAACTCAGAGTTGTGATGTAATCTTTTGGTGGACGTTTTAATTTGGATTTTGACAGAAACTACAAAGTAATACTATTTATAATCTCTAAACCCGGTCTTTGAGACAGAAAAGCATATTTAGATTAGATTAAATTACAGTGTGGAAACAGGCCCTTTGGCCCAACAAGTCCACACCGACCCGAAGCGCAACCCACCCATGCCCCTACATTTACCCCTTACCTAACACTACGGGCAATTTAGCATGCCCAATTCACCTGACCTGCACATCTTTGGACTGTGGGAGGAAACCGGAGCACCCGGAGGAAACCCACGCAGACACGGGGAGAACGTGCAAACTCCACACAGACAGTCACCTGAGGCGGGAATTGAACCCAGGTCTCTGGCGCTGTGAGGCAGCAGTGCTAACCACTGTGCCACCGTGCAGCCCCATCTATCTATCACTCTACAGCAGACAAAGCTCGGAGGGAAAGCCATTGGAGTTTGACAACAATAAGTGGGATAACCAGTACAGAACCAGTGGGTTTAACGTGAACTGGAGTTCTATTTTCAGATATGCGAGATCAATTTGGACCAGTTCTGACACTTCCAAGTTTTACTCTCAGACACAACTTCAAACCAACTACTTCAGCTGGTGAAACAGTGACTGTGGATATAATTCATAAATTTTCCTTTCTCTTAGTAAGTGTGCATTCTTAACTTGGCTGAGTTTAACCTTACATATTCTTAAGGTTATATGAATATTCTATAAGGCTGTACTTTTCCTCATGCATTAATATTTACTTATCCACGCTACTTAACTCTGATCTGCCTGTATTGCTCGCAAGACAAAGCTTTTCACTGTGCCTCAGTACATGTGACAATAAATTTAATTCAATTCAATTTGGGATTTGAGTATGTGCTTGCTAGTGAGAAGACAGACATACTTGTACATCTTTAACTTTTTTAATGTTTTACTCTGGGGTTTGGCACAACTAACCCTCATGTTGCTTCAGTCAAAATTACCTATCTGGCTTAGTTCTTCACTGTAGACAGACAAAGTACAAACTGAATTGGCAATATCCCTGTTCATCTGGTCATAACAATAGATTAATTATCATAAAATGGCTTTAGGAAAGGAATCACCTGTTTTCCCAGGGACTTGATCTGAACAGGAATCAATGGAAACTTATCACTTCGCCACCTCTGACATTATATTTGCTTACATATTTTGGACTCCACAGAGTCACACAGCATGGAAACAAACCCTTTGGTCCAATTCGTCAATGCTGACCAAGTTTCTCAAACTAAACTAGTCCCACTTGCCTGCATTTGGCCCATTTCCTTCTGAACCTTTCCTATTCATGTCCTTGTCTAAATGTCCTTTAAATGTTGTAACTGTACCAGCATCCACTACTTCCTCTGGCAGTTCATTCCACATAGGAATCGCCCTGTGTGCAAAAAACCTGCCCCTCAGGTCCCTTTTAAATCTTTCTCCTCTCGCCTTAAAATTATGCTCTCTAGTTTTGAACTCTCCAGCCCTAGTGAAAAGACCTTTGCTATTCACTTATCAATACTCTTTATGATTTTATAAACTTAGACATGGTCACCCGTCAACCTCCTATGCTGCAGTGAAAAAAATCTTTTCCAGTCTCTCCTTAAAATTCAAATCCTCCAGCCCCTGCAACACCTTGGTAAATCTTTTCTGCACCCTCTTCAATTTAATAATATCCCTCCTATAGCAGGGCAAGCAGAGCTGTACACAGTACTCCAAAAGTGGTCTCACCAATTGCAGCATGATGTCCCAATTCCTAAACACATTGGTCAGAGCAACGAAGGCAAACGTGCTAAACACCTTCTTTATTCCCCTGTCTATCTGTGATGCAACTTTCAGTGAACTACGTGCCTGAACCCCTAGGTCTCTCTTTTCTACAACACTCCCCAGGGCCCTACCATTAACTGTGCAAGTCCTGCTCTTGCTGTTCTTCCCAAGATGCAACACACCACATTTACTAAATTGAATTCCACCTGCCACTCCTTGGTCCAGTTGATCAAGAACCCTTTCTAATTTTTGATAACCTTCATCACTGTCTATACAGATGTCAATATCAGACAGGAACCTCAAACCATGCAGCACATTTGGTAGCCCTCAGTAAACACACATTTATTTGGAGTATTCAGGGACCAGAACTTGGCAAATTCTTGCCTTCAGCTAGTAACAAAATTAAAACCTTCTACATCATCCATCAAATTTGAAACAATGTAAAATGTCATCTTACCCAGACTGGATACTTGAACTGACTATGCTACCGCGGCACCTCTCCAAGGCTAACTCAACACAGACATGAAAATATTAAAGAGTACAGTAAAGGGGGTAACTGAATCAACCAATGCAGTTATGATAAACTCATCACATTTGAATACCTAGCAACTCTAGTTAGAAAAGTTTAAAAATAATAAATTATAATTAAAGAAGATTAGCCATGGTAACTACAAAAGCATCAATTTATATCTGTATCATGGGCCAGAATGCTGATGAATAAACTAGCAGGACTCCTACTCCTCATCACTATGAAGTGATGCTTGGTGAAACATGTCTATGTTAGATGGCCAGGTGAACACAATATAGTCTTACCTTCCTATACAGCCCAGCTCCACCATGTCTGATGAGCCTGTATGCTCTCATTACTTATGTGTAACCTAAGCAACAGTGTAGCAATGGTACCAGAGAACTACTGAAGACTGTGTAACAATACCCAGTAAGAATAGATTGTTGCAGCATGTTATTGACTAATAACAGATATTAGTCAATAAGACATTATTTGAAATCGGAATTCACCCGTAGGGTAGTTAATATTTTAAATAAAGGCACTAATTACAGATTTTATTCAAATTTAAATTGTCCATCTCAAACTGACATTAAATTCTGAATGGGGAATTAAAATCAATCCTGCTAATAAAGATAGAGAGAACACTAGAGCTTTAGCCAAAGCTTTTAAATAGAAATCAACAGGGCATCTTACTGAGTGCATTCCAAATGGGTAAACAATAAGGGAGAGGGGAAGAGAGAGAGCTCAGATCCAGGTATAGGAGATACTTCTGGCTTTCTACCAATGAAATTAGATCATATATTATGTCATTGAGGTCAGGGTGAATATCTGAAGTTTTAAAGATATACAGCCTGGAGATGTTAATGTTGGACAGCATGGTGATGCTATGGCTTTAGAAGTAATTTTGTTCTTTTCTAAAATAAATAGAGGTTTTAAGACAGATGTGCCAGTAAACAGCTTGTGAGGCCTTGGGCTTTTTTTAATTAAAAAAAACTTAGAACAATAGAAGCAGCCTGAATGAGTGTGGCCAGCTGTCACAGACCAGGATTTCAAGATTTTTTTTAATTTTTAGATTCAGCAGAAGCTGGAGTTTTGAAGTAGTAGAAGGTATCTTTTCCCTCTATCAGTTACAACTAGAAGCTGAGACTTCTCTTCCTATTGCGGACCTTGCAGGTGAGAAGATCGGATTTCTGAATTTGCCTTCTTTCCCCAAGGGGTGTGTTTATGGGATGTTACTATATTAGGATGGTTATTTACTAATTGTTACTGCATCTATTATTCTGTTAAGCTTTCCAACAGAGTTGTTATTTTAAGTTCTTGTTTTGTTTTGCTGCATTTTAACTAGATCGTTGAATAAATGGGGTTTTGCTTATGTCCGGTGGTTTGCCCCATCGAATTGCATCTCAAACACAGCATATTACATTTGCCTTTAAAAGAAGAAAAAGTTAGGGTCATGACTACCTTCTTAAAACACGTTGAGGGGGTCTGGTCTGCTCCATAACACGGAAAACCTAATGAAATTAGATCATATCCTACATCCCCTGTAATTGTTTTCTGCTTCTGTGCAGATTACACGTGACATTGGCTCCCAGAACTGGAAGTGAACACACCAGCCAATCAGTGTCTGTGTGTGTGCATGTTGAGAGGCTGCGCAGCTTAGAGGGAATGTTGATCACATCGGAGTTTATTTAAAATCAACAATGGAGAAATTAACTGATGAGTCAAGACTCAAAGGTCAGGTAACAACCCACGATGGAAGGGAAGGGAATGGGAGACAAATCAGGAGGTGGTGATTGTTTGATACCCAACTTGAGTTATAAAAACATGGAGATTGTAGGCTAGAGACTGGAGAGAAATCAGGATTACCTGATGTTAAGAGCTCCTGGCAATACAATGACAGCTCGAGCAACGTTGGTAGTGAAAAAACAGAGAAGGGAAAGCAAAAAAGCAGGACTTTTGAGCATGCAGTTGGATGTATAGGAACAGTCGAAGAGGTGGGGGAAAAGGGGTGTGGGGGTGACAAAAGAGAGAGAGGGAGAGAAAAGAAACAAATTGTTCTACCATGAGTTGACACTTAAAAATGCTACAATATAACTGCCAAAAAACACTCTCCAGTGCATCCACAAGTGCTCACAGCACTTTCTCCAAACATTTACCCATTTGTCTATATTTCAACTGACTTGAGAAATTTTGGGGTAATAACTGGGTGTGCTCACAGCAGAGTTAGTGTCAGCACATCGGACTGCTAGTCCTTTTCAGGAATGCGAGAAAATACCTCAATGCTAAATGTGTGCACCCCTCTTCACACAAGAACATACAAACATATGACACAACATGCTTTCGTGAAAGAAATTACAACTACTTTTTGGAGCAAAAGCTGGCTTTGAAGTAATAGGGATAGAATGCAATTTAACACTTAGTTGAAACAGAGCAGAAAGACAAGGTCATGGTTAGTATGTCTTAACTGGAAGACTCTTTCTCTAGCAACGCAGCACCCCATTACCACTGCAGTTGAGAGTCAACCTAAAGTATATGCTCAAATTCTCAACTAATACTGAATCTCAGCCTTTACTTCAAAAGGGGATGCATTACCAACAGCCCAGCGGGATAATAAACACTCAGTGTTGAAGTAAAATGCAAACTGCTTCCCTAACATGTATGGATTTGTGGGGATTGGAATGCAAATATGTGAAATGTTGTCAGACATTCAAGAGATATTCTGAACACTAGGTTAAAGAGCTAAAATTGGATATGCTGCTCTCAAAAATAAATGAATTGGGGACAGTAGGTTTATAAAATTCTTAAATATTAAAATAAAACATTATCTGGACATTCAAAGAAAAGTCCACAGCTACTAATCTCTCCAAAAACTCCCATATCATTCAGGATACCATGGCGTAGTCACCAGGTGAGCAGATGGATAGTTTCCAGGCAAGCGCAATGGTTCACCAACACTTCGGGGATAGCCAACACTATGACTTCACAGAAACTGCAGAATTCCCTGAAAATACTCAGTATCTGATTCTCTCTCTGTCTGGCTGCATTCCTTGTGAATGGTCTCTGCCAGTCCCACACATACCCTGATGATCCCTTTCTTCAGTGTAGAGTAATTGATTACGCATATAAAAAGGGTACCTGTTTTCTTAGACTAATCAAATGGCCATTCTTCAACTGACGGTGTGGGCAGTGAGGTGACAGGGACTGGGTGCAGTCCTCACTCAGTACCTATTCACTGGAATGTGGTTCAGACCAGAAACTCTCGCTAATTTTTCCATTCCCAGGTCCAGATAGTCTGGATGAGGTCAACTAGCTTAGGAATTGAACCTGGGACTTTGTGGATCTCCACGGACATGGTCCACGGTGAACAATACTATTCCTGGCTGAGAATTTGCGGGAGTCTGGCAATTATAAAATCTGTAACTAGACTAATTGAACTAAGCTGGTATTTTACTTGTAAAATAAGAAACTCATCCATCATAAGCTTTTGGTGTGACATAAATATGCAGTACAGTTCTCAGCAACATTTTTTCCCCAGACTTGGCAGGTTAAAAAGGTCAAAGTTTACTAATTGTAGAGAACAATTCCACAGACGTGTCCAAATATAGTAATTTTTTTTAACCAACTGTTATCATTCATATTCTTTCCCTTGAGAAATACTTAAGGTTATAACACCAACTGCGGTTTCATACAAATTTCATTCCTCCTCTTCAATAGGGAAAACCTATTGTTAGCTATGTTGCCACTGTACTTCATGTGGAAATGATGTTGGACTAATTATCCAGAGTCCTGGACAAACTATTGACAGGCTTTCAAATCCTGCCATTGCAGGTTGCAACTTTGAGATCAGTTAATAGTAAAAAAAATCTGGAAATAAAAAGATGGCAACGGTAAAAGTATACATGGTTGAAACCCAGTTGGTTTATCAATGCTCTTGAATGATTAGATTAGATTCCCTACAGTTTGGAAACATGCCCTTCGGCCCAACAAGTCCACACCGACCCTCCAAAGAGTAACCCATCCAGACTGATTCCCCTACATTTACCCTGACTAATGTACCTAGGACTATGGATAATTTAGCACAGCCAATTCACCTACATGCACATTGTTGGATTGTAGGAGGAAACCGGAACACACACACACATGCACACAGACATGGGGAGAATGTGCAAACTCCATACAGACAGTTGACTGAGGCTGGAATCGAACTCAAGTCCCTGGCGTTGTGAGGCAGCAGTGCTAGCCACTGTGCCGCCCCAAATATAAGGCGGCAAACCCTTACCCAGTTTGGCCTATATGTGACTTCAGTCCCTCACCAACTCTGAACTGCCCTGCAAAGTGGTTTCAGACTTCCAACAATTGGATCAAACCACTCTGGAAAATGAGGGATCTGCAACACCGATATGGCACAAGTGAATTACACATGCGTCTTTAAAAAAAGTTTAATCTTGAGGATGTGGGTGTCAGTGGAAAGGGCAGCATTTACTATCCACCCCTTGTTGTTCTCAAGTCAATGGTGGAGAGCTATTGCATTCCATGAGGTAATTGTTCTTCCACTGCACAGAGAGGGAAATCCAGGATTCTGATCCAGTCAGGGTGAATGAGCTGTGAAACATGCCCAAGTCAGCATGGTATGGACCTTGATGGGGAACTTCAAGGTGGTGGCGCTCCCTTGTGCATCTTGGTGGTAGAGGTCACAGGTTTGTAACATAGCCAAACAAACACGACCTACATGCTTACTCTACAACAACAAAGACAGATGGTTTTTGGCTGAGACTTTCCAAATCATTTCACAAAATTATGGGCAATGAACATAAAGGTAAAAGGTAAAAACACACACTAGAACAGCTGTGTTAACTGTACACATCACTACTGTACAGACATTGTCATGCTCAACATAGCATTCAACAAAATGTTATACACTCCAAAAGCCAAACTGATAAACTGGATTAATTCACATAAAATTCTATTTCAACAAAGATATTAAATAATTTAACTAGATTAAAAAACACAGAATAAATAGTGTAATTTAGCTCAGTTGACAACATTCTTGTTCATTACCAGAGAGTCCTGTCCTGGAATATATAACCTTGCTCGAGGGAATGCTGTAATGTGGAAGATTGTACCTTTCTGATTGGTGCTTTGTTTGGGTGCACGGAAGATTCAAGAACAGTCTCTAAAGGGAAGTATTGGCCTAGTGTCCTGGACAATATTCCTCCTTCTGGCGACACCAGTGTAACCAGTGGTTATTTATCTAAGTCATCTCTTGTGGGATCATGCTTTGCATCGATCAGCTGCCTACGACATAATAGTGATGCCCTGGGAGATGCAAAATGTACTGTATAAACTCAAGGTGTGCCAGTCATTTCTTAAGAAGATAGTGGCTAGAGGGATTTCAGGCAAAAATGTGCATGTTCCACACATAACTTGTTGATATTTTAAAATCGAGCTGTTGAAACACATTAGAACATACCTCTGGCACAGAAAATTCTTCCTATTGAAGAGGAATACAGTTGCATTGAAGTTAGTTCAGAAGAGGTTCACGAGATTGATTCCAGGGATGAGGAGTTTGTTTTATGCAGGAGAGATTGAACAGTTTAGGACTGTACTCTCCAGAGTTTACAAGAATGAGAGGCGATCTAATTGATAGAAGACGCCGAAGGGAACTGACAAAGTAGATGTCAAGTGGATGTGTCCTCCTGTGGGGCCATCTACAATGACAGGCTGCAGTTTTAGATTAAGGGTGATAAATTTGATTTCAAGATTAGGAGGAATCACTTCTCTCAAAGGGTTGAGAATCTGTGGAACTCACTACCATGGTGTGCAGCGGATGTCAGGGTATTCAGTAAGTTTAAAGGAGGAAATATATCTTCAATTAGTAAGGGGAAGAAGGGTTATGGAAAACAGGCAGGAAATTGGAGTTGAGGGGCTGAGATGAGGTCAACCATGATTACACTGAATGGAGGAGCAGGTTGGTGGGCCTTCTCTGCTCCTAGTTTTAATGTTCTAAAGAATCTTCAAGGCTGAGATAGACAGATTTTTGATCAGTCAGGGAATCAAGGATTATTGGGAAAAGGCACGAAAAGTGGAGATGAGATTTTTCAGATCAGCCATGATCTCACTCAACGTTTGAGCAGTTCAATGGTCTACTTCAGCTCCCATGTTTTATGATCCTCGTGACAATAAAACTGTCATTTTGCCAGCACGTGAATTACTTGGTCACTGGTCAGAGGGTCCTTTGTCAGTTCAATGTGGAATGCAGTGCCTTCCAGCACTTAAGTGATTTGACTGAATTGCATTTCAGTTCTGATAGAATTTGGTTTGTCGCCCTACTGTACCCATTACCTAAAGAAATACCTACTGTGTCAAAACTCATCATGAAAATGCCAAGGCTGGACTGTATAGGACATATATAAATATAACAAAATAAATCAGGTGGTGATGAAAGTGATTGACAGACTGATGGGAGAGTGAAAATTGTGACTTGTACTTTACAGCACTGCTTTTGATTGGTCAAATATAACAGTTAAAATCAGCACAGCCAAAGAGGAGATAGACATGGGGACAATATGATGTGTAATAATACAGATTCAGTTGAATAATATGAGAAAATGAGACGACAATCATAATGATATGCAGTGGATACAGGTCTCACCCAAGAGAACCGTCAAGCAGGTTTAATGTTTTAGTTTATAAAAATGTTAAGTTTAAATAAACTGAAGGGGGTGGTAGTAAACAAAGCTCTTCAATGTTTAAGTGACGCAGATTCCCATTGTCCTGTGCATGTGGGAGTGCCACTTATCATGATTCTCCCTGACGCACAATGTCAGGATGACTCACAGATAGCAACTCGCAAGTCTGTTTTTATTAGCGTTGCATCTGTGCGGCCAAATACAAACTTAAATGTACCACAGTGGATGGTGTCCTGTGTCAGGCAACCTGACAAGCAATGGTTTGTTCCAAAGAGCGAGTCAATGATATCTTTTGTTGCTTTTTCTGAAATGGAGTGTCTGAAATGGAGTGTCTGAAATGGGCGACGATAGCACTGCAAATGGAATGTTGTCATATACTGCAAGAGCATGTAAAATTTGGGACGTTTTACCGTAGTTGTTCAAGACATTGTTGCGACCATATGTCAAGTACTGTTTATAGTTTGATTTCCTTATATAAGAAAGGACATAATTGCATGAACAGCAAATCAGAGGAGATTCATTCGACTGATGCGTGGAATGAAGTGGTTATCTTAGGAGATAAAACTACAAGAAAGTTGGAGAACCCAGCAGGTCTGGCAGCTTCTGTTGAAAGAGAAAAGCAAAGCTAACATTTCGGGGTCTGATGTGACTCTTCTTCAGCAGTCAGAATTGGGTTCTGAGGAACAGTCTTTTGGACTTAAAATGTCAACACTGTTTTTCTCTCTCCACAGTTGCTACCATAAGTTTCTCCAGCACTTTGTTTCATTTCAGACTTCCAGCAGCTGCAATATTTTGCTTTTATTTGGTCACCTTGTGAGGACAGATTGAATCTGTATTCATTTGAACTTAGAAGAATGAGAGATGAGCTGATCATGCCATATAATATTGAGGAGACTGGACAGGATTGCTGATGAAAGAATGCTTCCCTTTGTAGAAGGGATTAGAAATGAAGGATACAGTTTAAACATGAGAATCTCCTGTGTCAGACTAGTGGAGGGTAGAATGTTTTGCTTCCCACAGAAGATAGTGCCTCTGTGGAACTTTCTTTCCCAGAGAACAGTGGAAGTAGTCATTTAAGTGAGAAGTAGATAGATTCTAGATTAGCAAGGGAGTCAACGGAGAAAATGGGTAACCAGGAAAATGGAGATGTGGGCACAATCAAATTCAGTTATGATGTTGTTCAATGGCAGAGCCAGCTTGAGGGGCCAAATGGTCTATTCTTGCTCCGAATTTGCGAATTCACATATGTGTTCTTGAATGTTTCATACATACCTGGATTTCCTCAATAGTGTGAACAATAAACGTGTCCTGCAGGTCCTCCATGGCACCTTCCATCCAATTGTTAAAGGGAGCAGCCCTCTTTGCATATTCTAGATACAACTGGTCAATTGTCTCGAGGAGTTTCTCTGTCCTCTGAAAAGGAATGTAAATACATTCATTAAAGTCGAAGAAGGATATTGAGTCCCTTAAGGCAGCTCACTGATATTAAACGGAAGCTTGTTTGATCATTCACCCCTATGGCATTGCTAAGTGAGGACTACATGCAGACGTTTTGGCTTTAATACTCAGTATTTGTTAATATTCAAATTATCCATCACCTACAGCTCTGGCCTAATACATCATCTTCTGTCTGGTTTTCAGCACAGATTTACTGCCAACATTGCATTCTCTGGAACTCTGCACTTGAACAATCTGGTGATTAACTAATCTTGGACATGTTCAAAGTCTTTGGCAGCATTTTATATTGTTCATTTCTGTGCAATTTTCAAACTCCCACTTAAATTCTGTTCATGAATACTGAATTCCTCAAAAATGTTGTAGTTAACATCCTCTGACATACTTATCATTCAATCAATGTTCCCTAATATATTTTCTCTTTTCACCATTTACATCTTTTCAAGTCATAATCCAACTAATTCACTCCCTACAGTAATGTGTAATTATCCAAGGTCCTTCAGATGACATCCCAATAGATACTCTCAACCACCTTTCCATTCTCAATAACGCTGCCTTGCAAAATCACGAGCTCTAGATATAGAGCAAAGAAAATGAGATGCTTCCCATTCTTTAGAAACACATCATCTTCTTATTTCTCTCTTTCTCCAACCTTCAGCAGTTCTGCATTTATTCCTTTTTCATCTATGGAAATTCTTGGTCTTAGTTACTCTTGAGTTCTGAAATGGGAATGTTTGAAGCCTTCTTGCAGCTGAAGTTGTTCCCCCAATAAGTTATCCAAACAACTGTTTTGCTGCCAATAGTTGTAACTGGAGACAAAGCTTAAGCCAATCCCAAGCTATGAGTACTTCAAAATCTATGGACAGTGTCTTTTGATGCTGTTCTTGCGTTGATTCAAGAAAAGGAAAGCTCTTTTGAGCAGTCCATTTCTTTGCAATCCTTAGAGTCATACAGTCATTCAGAAAGAAACACACCTTTTGGTCCAACTCGCCTCTGCTGACCAGGCAACTCAATCTAACAGAGTCCCATTTGCCACCATTTGGCCATATCCCTCTCAACCCTTCCTATTCATACCTCCACCACTTCCTCTGGCAGCTCATTCCATACGCGCACCAACCTGTGTGTGAACAAATTGCCTCTTAGATCCCTTTAAATCTTTCCCCACTCACCCTAAACCTATGCCCTCTAGTTTTGGACTCCTCCCATCTTAGGGAAAAGACCTTGTCTCTTCACCCTATCCATGCCCCTCATGATTTTATACACCTCTATAAGCTCATCCCTCAGCCTCCAACGTTCAAAGAAAAAAAGCCCCAGCCAATTCAGCCTCTCCTTATAGCGCAAACCCTCCAGTCCCAGCAACATCCTTGTGAATGTTTCCTGAACTCACGCAAGTTTAACAAAATCTTTCCTATAGCAGGAGACCAGAGCTGAATGTAGTATTCCACAAGTGGCCTAACCAAATTTTTTTTTTTTTGTTTTTTTTTTCACAGCCACAACATGGCACCCCAATTCCTGTAATCAATGCACTGACCAATAAAGGCAAGTGTATCAAATAGTTTCTTCACTACCCTATCTGCAACTCCACTTTCAATGAACGAGGAACCTGTACCTCTTTGTTCAATAACACTCACCAGGACCTTACCATTAAATATACAATTACTACCCTGATTTGCCTTACTAAAGTGCAATACTTCACACTTAACTAAATTAAACTCCATTTGCCACTCCCATTGATCAAGGTCCTGTTGTACTCTGAGATAATGTTCTTCACTGTCCAATTTTGGTGTCATTCCCTTTCTGAAAGCTTCTTTTTCTTAAGAAACAGTTTTTCTTGTTCTGATCTTGCTCTTTATATTCTCAAAATACTCCATCCCATGTATCGTTCATCCTTCAACAGTTTTATGGTTTCCACAAACAAAATTCCCTTGACAGCAAAAATATCCAGACACAGGCCAGAGCTACTAGGAGATGTCAGCTTGCATGATATGGATGGTTTAATCAACTTCCCTGCAGTTTTCCCACGACAAAAATGACAAGTTAGAAATGGATGCAACAGGTCAGGAAAAGACAACAGTGCCTGAGCTTCACCAAAGTCACCATGCAGAGGAACCGATGTGGAGAGTATAGTGATTGCCATGAGGTCAGCCAGGAGGACCTCATAGAATAGGAGTTCCCTGATTGCTCCAGGTTAGCAGTCCCAATCAGGGAGCTCTGGCTGACAGATATAAACAGGAGTGTCAGGAGATTCTGTTCACTCAGAGCCGGCTCTGAGGGAGCTGGATCAGTGTCATGTACTGTGTATGTGTAAATAAAGGGTGACTTGGTGACGGGATATTGGCCTCTGGGGAGTTATTTCAGAGACGGAAACCCGCTACTTATACAGATTGGTCAACAGTTCAATCGACATCATCTGATAAAATATCTGAATACTGCATGAACAATATATAACCTGGCCAGCAATTTTAAAACCAATTCTTCCTTCACCTTCACAATTAGGCTTTGTTTCACCACTGTTTGCTTTCATCATGCAGTCTCGCACACATTAGCACTCTGTAGCTGAAAACAATCTTGATATCTACCCTAGATGTCTAAATATAGAGGGCTGTTGTGGTAGTGCCCATATGTTTGGGCCAGGAGGCCCAGGTTCAAGTCCCACCTGTTCCAGAGGGATGTAATAACATCTCTGAATGTTGATTAAAATCTATCTAGATGTTGAAATAGCATTCAACTGATGTACATGAGCAAAAGTGAGTCTCAGTCACTAAATTTATGCTCCATTCATTTGAGTTATAGACTAAACCATGAGACAAACACTCAACGTTTTAGTAACTGAGATGTATAAACATGACTAGGTTTACTAGAGCTCTCTAACATATGAGATAGGTAAGTTATGAAGACAAAGCAGATTTCTAAGGAATTTAATAAACACTGCAATCAGCTTTGGAGTCTGGCCAAGTGCAATCATAAGATCCCCCACTAATGGGCCGGATTAGAGACTGTCAGCACTGTCACTACTTAGGTTCCTCCCATGATTATCTCAGCTGAATCCCCCTCAGCTCCAGCATCTTCTGGTTTACTACCACCAGCGTCAACAATGTAAAGAACCCACAGAGCATAATACAAGTGAGCTCTTACCTCCAACCCCTTCAATACAGGCTGAGCATTGAAAACATTAAATCATTCCTGTTATGCTAACTTTTGAAAAGTGACTGATTCTTTACAAGTATGGTATACAGAATAACAGTCCAGGAATGTTCTAACTGACCAGATTAATAAGCCTTTCCACCATTTCCAAAACCAAAATAGATTTAACTGCTTGATCACCGAGTGAATTGATTGTACCCATTTTCACCCTCCGGTGAAATGTTACAGGTGCCAATGGCCATGGTAGTCTGAAAATGCCTGCTCTCAGAAACTAAGGGCAGTGGTGGTATCCCTACCTCTGAGCCAGGAGGCTTGGATTCAAGTCTCATCTGCTCCAGAGGTGAGCCAGGAACAGGTCGATTAGAAAATATTGATAATGTTCCAGGTTATTGCAGGAAAAGCTGGCTGTTGAGCCAAACTTTCATCATAAATTAATTTGACTCACTGAACTTGAAGCAGTGGTTCCAGACTATGAACAAGGCTTGACTAAAACTAATCACTCCCTTTTTCAGAACAGGAGTAGGCCCTTGAGCCTGTTCTGCCACTGCATCAGATCATGGCCGATTTGGCAACTTAACTCCATCAACCTGCCTCAATTCCTTAAGCCTCAATTACTGCACTAATCTCAGTTTGGAATTTTTTTTTCCCCAGTTGCTCCTCAACCTCAACAGGTTCTCCTTTTGAGGAGAGGGGCGGGGATTGGGCGCTGGTGGGGGACATGGATTCAGGTTTCCGCCACACACTGCATGGCGACTTCCTGGCACTAATATGAAGCCCCTGATTGTGAAGACTTTCTGACAGGAAGACATCATTTGTCTTTATTTACCCTCAAAGTTTCTAAAGATTTTTAACAAAATCCCCTCCAAACCAGAATGCCCTCAAACACGGTGTCCGAAATGATAAGGAGCACTCCACTTGGATCTGACCGAAGTTTTGTAAGGTTGAATGTCATCTCTATTGTTTTGTTCATCCATTTAAAAAATAAAATTTGGCCTGTGGGCTCTCTGCACAATCTGTGTTGCAGCTACCACACATACAAACATTGAAGTAAAATAGAAACTATGTTCACAAGACACTGGTTGAAGTCGAAAATACCTCCAAGGCATCTCTCCTCTTCTGGGTCAGGGCTCCTAGATTGTCCCATTGGTCACAGATCTTCTGGCATCTTTCATTCACACTTGGGGAATCCCAGTAATCCAGCTCACTGCAAAAGTCAGAAATTACTCATCTTATCTCATGGCTACATACCAACAACAAAGGTTCATCAGTACCCCATCCCCAACAAAATCTCCCTTCATATTTGAGTGCTGAAAATGAACACGCTACTGTTTGTCTAGAAACGGCCCTGCGACTAACTTTTCGTATGGGGATTTTAGTGCAGAAACATCAAAGCAGAAAGAAGAACAAACTTGCGCTAATGTAGTGTCTTTCATATCCTGGAATCTCCTAAAGTGCATCACAATACTTCTCCGTTATCATTGGTCAGATATAAAGCAAATACAACAGCCAATTTGCTCACAGCAAGGTCCAACAAGATAATAAGATGAATGAGTGGATAATAATATTGGCCAAAGTATCAATGATGGCCAGTATGTCAGAAGAATTCTCCCACTCTTCCTTAAACAGTGGGATCTTTTACTTATACCCAAGGCAGAAGCAGCCTTGGTCTATAATCTCATTCAAAAGACAGCACCTCTCATTGCAGCACTCCCTCACTACAGCACTGATGTGGTAGCTAGATCATGGACTCTAGTCTCTGGAATGGGATTTGAAGTCATGACTCCGTCATGAAGGGGATTGTGAAACTGCTGAGCCAGGAGGTTACCGGGCGTATATCTACAAAACAAACTATTTCTACAGTTTTACTTCTTCACAGGCAGACGCATAATCACATTTGACATAACCAGCTCAGCATTTTGCTGTACTAAGTCAAAGGCCTGAGCTCGTGGGGGAGGGAGGGTCATCTGACACAGTGGCAGGATGGTTCTTCTGCCCAATGTTTCACTCCTACACAAGCAGAGGATTGGGCATGATGGGTAGCAGTGAAGTATCAATGGGCATTTGCCTTTCTAGGCCGTTGCCAACAATTAAGTGACAGGCAGTTTCTCGATCGGAGGAAACACAACCAGGGTTGACAAGTACAGCACCAATACAACGCAACTTCAAACCAATTCATTTAGATTTAAATGTCCCTGGAGGATATCTCCCCATGGAGCATTCACTCAGGGCAGTTTCCAATCTTTTGCCTTCTTTAAAAGCAAAGCTTCACTGAAATACATACTTGAGCTCCTGGGCGATTGCAGCGATCTGTTCAACACGGTCCTGGTGAGCTGCCAGGTCACTCTCAAAGGCCTCGTGCTTTTTCAATATAGCCTTCACTTCAGACAGGGTCGCTGTCTCAAAATCCTTTGCCATCAGCATTTCCTCCTTACCTAAAATAGGAAGGTAAGTACAAATCACAGTTAAATGTACAGGTCCATTAACGAACTGTCTCATTAAGTTATTTTAATGAAACAGGCATTATATTTCAGGAAGTTAGGGGAAGGAATAGATGATAGCAAAATCGACAACTCTGTTACGAAACAGCTATAAGCAACTCTATCTCTTCAGCTCCTCCACTAAACTTCACAGCATTCCCACTCGTTACAATCATCCGTCTGTTATCACAATTTGAATGAACCCAGCCATACTGATCCTTGGCCATACAGTTGAGTCTGCTGCTCCCTACTAACATTACCAGGGCCCTCTTTCTTCCAGCTTACAAATATGCCTTTTCCTCAGATGCTGAAAATCTAATGTATGCCTTGGGCACCTCAGAAGTCGATGAAGGGCGATTTTGCTGGGTCTGTCCAGATGCAGTGCGGAAAAGTCAGTTATGTGTCCTTACAGCACTGTGCACCAACCTTCACAATTTCCCATTATCCACTGTGTCCAAGCCATTGAGTGGTCTGCTGCAGACTCAGATAAAGCTACGACTTGCTCCTCAGCCTCTCTCGTCTACATCTCAACTTAAGAACTAGTAGCTGACATCCCTTATCTGTACCCCATCCTTGCCAAGATGCACGAACGCCGTGCTCCTGCCAATTCGCTTTTAAAGATTATTCAAGATTTCAAATACTTCCATAATTTCTCTCAGCCTATCCAAGCAGGGCCATGCTGTCCCTCAACCAGTGACTTTTCATTCTGGCAGTGTTCTTCAAATAATCAGCAGCCCATTCTCCACCATTTCTTTTTCTAACCTCTCAGTCTGATGTAAAAAGCCTCCTTCAAATTCCTCTCCTCTGTTGTGCTTTTAACACCTCCAAACCCTTCTTCAAAAATCAGGAGCGATTTTGACGATGCAAATAGGGCAAAACTATTCCCTTGGGGAAGTCACAGACTTAAAAGTAATTTTGCAAATGAACCAGAGGGGAAATACTTTTCAGACAGGAGACTATTATGACTCGCACACACTCATTCAAAACTAATGCCAAAGGAGCTTTCAAAAAGAAACCAACTGGATATGCATTTCAAATTTATAATCAAACTTTGATAGATATTTGAAGAGAAGCAAATTCAAGGCTACAGGAAAAGCTGGGGCACATGGGATTAAATGGGACAGCTCTCTCAAAGTGTCAGCTCAGATCCGAAGGGCCAAATGGCCCAGTTGAAGATACAAGCCTTTCTCTTTCCCCCTTTTTCCTTATCTTCAATATCTACTTACTTTTTCTCCAACATT
The DNA here is from genome assembly GCF_037043375.1 of Chiloscyllium plagiosum. NCBI lineage: Eukaryota > Metazoa > Chordata > Chondrichthyes > Orectolobiformes > Hemiscylliidae > Chiloscyllium > Chiloscyllium plagiosum. The sequence continues at coordinate 85,846,790 of NW_028270146.1, read as the reverse complement.
TATTAAAATGCATGGACATCCTTTTCTGTGTGGAGAGCATTATGGAAATCTAAGTTCTTGCTTTGGGTGGCAGATGTGGCTCAGTCGGTAGCACTCACACTTCTGAATCACTAGCTTCCAGGTTCAAGTCCCATTCCAGCATTTTGGCACAAAAATCGCTCCAGTTACAACACTGAAGGGGCGTTGCACTGTCAGAGGTACTGACTTTGAGATGGTTCATTAAACTGATGGCCCCATTTACCTTCTCAGGTGTGCTATTTCAAAGAATTGATTTCCTTGCTCATGTTTATTCCTCAACCCAACATCACAAAAATAAGTCGGAGTGCAAATTGTCTGCTGCACTTTCTACATTGCAAGGCAGACTACCTTTCCAAATGTTCATCGCTGGTTGCAAAACACTTGGAGATGTGAAGTGATCATGAAAAGCAACTCATCCATTCTGTCCAAGTTTCCTAAGCTGAACTACTCCCATTTGCGTACATTCGGCCCATATCCCTCTAAATCTGTCTAATCCATGTACCTGCCCCAATGTCTTCTAAGTGTTGTAACTGTAACCTGCATTCACTAATTCATCTGGCAGCTTGTTCCGTATACACACATCCCTACGTAAACTAGAATAATAGAGTTGCGCTCTATAATTATCATAGTTTCTCATTGCTGGATCTTTTTCCCCTTTCAAGTTCTCAAAAAGTTACTAAGGTAACAAGTTTACTAATCCCAACCTGACAAGTAACTAGCTCTAAGATGATTGATAAAAAAGACAAGGCAGGTTAATCTCTAAATTTAACTTCCTTTCTACACCCTTTTGGAAAATACCTTCATTCTATTTGGTAAGACACACACAAACACACACACCCTTGCGTCCTCCTTATAAATGGGTTAACCGAGCATGTACAAGCTGAAAAGTACTTCCTGCTCAACACTGGCTCTTAAAATGGAAGAATGACAGTGTAGCATGATGGTGGACCAAAACATTATAAAGGAACAACAGGCTGCACACTTGTGCCATAATTCCTCAATGTAGTCAGGACATAGTCAGTGTCTCTGATCTAAATTTTAACCAGCAGTCAAGCACAACCTACTAACCAGGCAAACAGAACAATATACAGGTCACTTAAGGCCATCCTTGCAGATCTTTCAATGGACAAAACAACAGAGAGAGAGAGAGAGAGAGAGAGAGAGAGAGAGAAACATGTGGGGAAGTCTGGGCCAACCCAACTGCCCAGAGTTAACTAATTGAACACAAATGACTCCTGACGCATTACAAAGTGAATACAACTGTATCCATTAATGCGGTGGAGAATAGATGGGTGGATTGTAATCACCTTGGAATTTTTTCAAGTTGATTGATTCAATCTGTAAAAACCACAAGGCACCACTGTGTTGGGCTATAAAACTGCACCAAAATTGGCTGGGTTGGAGCCCTGTTTAACACAGATCTGCAAATCAATATTGAAGTGATTTCTAAACAAGCACATTATGTAAGACTTCAGCAGAATAACAGGTTTATTTTTGCTATGAGCTTGATATGTTTGTAACTGTGCCGCAAACACGTCTGGTAGCACAGACTAAATGTGGGTGGGGGAGGGAAGTGATGCATTGCTCCAGAATAGCTTCATTTCCGAATACTTATTTCTGCAAGGCTTTAGGCTACGCAGTGTGGGAGTGAACTATCTTATTACTTCAGAGAGATGTCAGCCTGAAATGTGGATTATGAGGGATGAGGACCTCTTTCTTTCTCCCTCTGTCAGATGAAAGGCCCTAATGAAATAAAGCTTGTGCAGCCTTCAAACGTCCAGAGCACACAATCTACACACAGGTTGAAGGGGAAGTCATTCAATCCCTTTGCCTGTTCTGTCATTCAATTGGATCAAGGCTGACCCACCCCTAGTTTGATCTTTCTCCTTGAATTACCCAACACCCTCAGCCTCTCTCAGGGAGAGAAGTTAACTTTCCTACTATCCCTTGCGTGAAGGATTGCTTCTTGATTTCACCCATGAATAGTCAAGCTCTAATCTAAAGATTGTACCCCTTTATTCTGATTTCCTCTAGAGAAAGTGAATCCCTTGCTTTCAAATCCTTTCACACCTGATTTAGACCCTTGCAAACTTTCTAAACACAGCTTCTGTACAATACCAGCGCTGAAAGCATTAATTTACTTTCACAGATCAACACTGCAGTTCTTTCAAGGCCAGTTTATCCTTCAGGAATTGCAGTGCCTAATATAGAATGTAGACTCGATGGACCGAAGGGCCGTTTGTCCAAGGTGTAGACCCCTGTGACTCTATGACAATACTCAGGAGGGCACCCCAAATAATTGCCAGGACAAACTGACAGCCTCCCATAGACCACAAGGAGGAGGAGATAGGCATTTGTACAGATTCTGTGATTCTATGTGGGAAAGTTCACAAACTCTTCATAAGTAGAGACTCTGAGTTTACTGAAGCAGTTTATTGAAGATATATTGACTGCTCCAATGGCATGTTATGACAAAGGATTAATGGGAGCCATTATTTAGCAAGATAACCATGAGCAGCCACTGCAAATCAAGTGAAGCCAAACACCTTGTCATTTGTTGGATGGATGTTGGGCCAACGGATGTGAAGAACAAAAATTACTAACATAAAACCACCTTCCACTCTGAGCTGCTATGGATTGAGAGAGTCCAACATTCAGCACCATGCAGGCTAAGGGATGCAAAATGATCCAGACACTGTCTTGTTCTGTGAATCTCTTGTGCCTACAGGCGGTAAAATATTTACCAGTGCTCCAAGCCTCATGGATTGCTGCTTTCTGTCTGAATTTTTCAGCCAGATGGTCCAGTCTCTCCAACCTCCTGATTTCATTGAGCAGCCATTCTTCATAACCCTTTTCGGCCTGCTCCAGCGAGCCCCAGGCGTTGTTTATATCCTGCAATCAGCATGAAGTACAGTTATAGATACAGAACAAGGTTAGTGCCTTGTTCATCAACCTAGCAGCATTATCCTGCACCATCTCTTGTTTAATCCAATCAATTTCCAAACTGAATGGATCCCAACACCAGGAAATGAATTCAGTGTCGATGTAAGACTAGTCAAGCAGATCTCCTGGACCTTCACTCTAAAATTTCTGAATTGAAAATATAACTGCTTAGTGGCAAGTTTCACAAGTACCCAGACCACCACCCCCACAAACAGCAACTCGAAACACCTTTCCTTGACATTCAACACCATTACCATTCTGAATTTCTCACCATCACCAATACCCTGGGGATTACCATTGGCCAGAAATTGAGCCAGATCAGCCATATAAAATTTTGTACATGAAAGCAGGTCAGACTGGTTTTCTGCAATGAGTAACTCACCTCCTGACTTCCCACAGTTTGTCCAACATCTGCAAGTTGGAGTGTGATGGAATACTGCCCCCCCCCCCCCCTCAACCTTGCCTTGCCTGGTTGGGTGCAGCTCCAACAACACTTGTGAAGCTTGATATCATCCAGGTCTAAGTAGCCTGCTTGGCTATCACACCAACTTAAGTGATCATTCCCTCCACCACTGACAGTGGCAGCAGTGTGTATCATCAAGAAGGTGCACTGCAACAAAGGTTCCTTTGATGGCACCTTTCAAATCTACAACTTCTATCACTCAGCAGACAAAGGCAGCAGAGGCATGGGAACACCACCATCAGCAATTTCCTCTTCACGTCACAGTGTTCTGACTTGGAACTAAATCCCCATTCTTTCATCATCACTAGGTTGGTTCAAGGTGGCAGCTCATTGCCACTACCTTTGAAAGCCAGTTATGGCTAAGCAACAAATGATGGCCTTGCCAGAGACCTTAGCCTCTCACAAATGAGTTGTTGAAAGAAAAAAGACTGGTATTTGCATTAAGAAAAGAACAAGTCATGGGTACATAGTTTCAGAATCTGGCACAGTCTGCACGACAGAGGAGATCTGAACAAGGTGCATCTCTCAGGATAATCCAGAATTGTCTCATCAGCAACTGCAAAGGTACCATTAAAGCCACACAGTCACAATGTGGGAACTTAAATAACGGTAAGTGCATTGTTTGAACCATGTTTTTAGTGTTCTAAAGGCAAAAACAGATTGTCTTCCAGCATCTATGTACTTAGTAAGGAGAGAACATTATGATTCAGCATTGAAGCAGTCCACACCTTCAGCGGGACCTTCACTGTTCTGATTATGCACTACATTCATTAATTAGCTTGTTACTTTAATGCTAAATTAAGAAAAGACTTCGATAACATGTGACTACCACTTATAGGGAAAGCTGTGTAGAATAATTTCTGAATGCTTCTTTTTTTCAAAGGGGAATTCTATAAAACAAAGGTTGCATTGTTCACTAATCCTGGAGGATTTTTAGATTAATTAATTTAAATTAATCCGCAGTAATAAACTCATTGAGTCTTGTGCATATACAGAGGTCTGAAGATAAAATATGGTCATCAATGGTCACTAAGGATTAGCTCTGACTGTTAAAGGGAGAAACAGCAGTTTAAATACATTAACTGCTATTCTACTTAAAATAAGCACCAAAACCAAACTTGTGGTTGTGCCTTCCTTTCAATAGATTTTATTTTCTAAACAATTCATGGGCTAATGTGTTTATTTTGTTCATTTTCTCCCTTTGTCCCAACACTCTTAGCCCTTCCTACAAGTTAATCTGTTTGGTGTCGGTGTCAGTGTCTGGCTGAAACAGATCACAAGAGACCATGAGGAGAGCAAGGAGAAGGAAGACTGAGAAAGCATTGAGATTAAATCTCCCATGCCACTTTTTCCTTTCTCATGCATTTGAATTCTCCTTCCACATTCCGGTTTCTGTATGGAGGAGTGAGGGATTGTGAGGAACTCCAGTAGGTTTTTCCTGTAGTCCTACATTGGCAGTGGCTGGGCCAGCATTTATTGCCACTGAGAAAGTGGTAGCGAACTGTCCTTGAACTGTCGCAGCCTGTGTCTTTTAGGTACTTTCATAATGTTATGACAAAGGGTGTTCTAGGATTTTGACCCAGTGACAGTGAAAAACTGTGATTTTGTTCCAAATCAGGATAGTGTGTAGCTTGGAGGGGAACTTGGAGAGATACTCCCATGCATCTGCTAGCCTTGTCCTTATAGATGGTAGAGGTTGTGGGGTTTGGAAGATGCTGTCAACAGAGCTCTGGTGAGTTACTAAGTTTATCTTGTAGATGGTACAGAGTGCTACTATTGGGCACTAATCATGGAGGGAGTTAATGTTGAAGAGGGTGGATGAAGTGCCAATCATACAGGCCATTTTGTCCTGAATGGAGTCAAGTTTCTTGAGTGTATAACTCATCCAGTGATTTATTTTTTTTGTGGGGATCGAAAATGCCATGTCCTGGGGACTGGAGGATAGGAGTATATATCCCATTTGAACATACTTCACATTTCACAGGGACAGTTAACAGTCTAAGACAGTTAACAGTTTCTCAGCTTGGCGACCTTCCATGTTTGTTGCCCAAATGCCAGACATACTGAGAATAAGTCTTTAGTAAGGTTTAATGAGATGGGCATGATCAATCTGAAATATAACACTGCCAAATCAGTGTTGCTGAATGCTCTGTTCAGGGTCTTACATCTTTCTTATATCCTCAGTTCGACATGTTCATATTCCTCCTGAGATCGCGATCTCTTCCTGTAGTAAGCTTCCACCCCAGAAGAGTGACAAAGTGATGATTATTAACCTACGACCTATCACTCTGTCCTTGCCCAACATTTATACTGACTTGGATTTCAGTGGTTATTGTTTTTAATTAATTCACAGGATATGAGTGTCATTGGCTAAGCCAGCATTTATTGCCCATCCCTAATTGCTAAGACGGCAGTTAAACTGTGGGTCTGCAGTCACATTTGGACTATATCAGATAAGGACGGCAGTTTCTTTCCCTAAGGTTTTTCCGATAATCGATAATGGTCGTCATTAGACTCTTCATTGAATTAAAGTTCCACTATTTGGCATGGTGGGATTTGAGCTTGGGTATCCAGAACATTATCAGGGTGTCTGCATTAACAGAATAGCAATAATACCACTAGGCCATCGCCTCCCCGAGTAAGAGAGGTCAAGAGCAGGAACCCTGGCTCACTTGCCTCTCTCCAAATCAAAACCATGGAACCAGAATGTAAATAGGCTGCTGCTTTCCATGGTGACATCCACTATGTTTGAATCTGGGTCTTCTCTGCCTGAAAAGCTCAGCCACTCACTGGGCGAGGTCTAGGTAAAAATAATCTTCACTCAATATTAAAATGGACTTGTTATTAATTACTGATCTGACACCTTTCAACATTATTGTATAAAAATCAGGTTCACCACAAGTCTAAAAACTAATGATTTAACAATTCTTTTTTGCATTTAGGTTTGATAAGCAGAAGCTTAGTCATGTTTCATATGTCTGTGAACAACTACCCTATTCTCCCCTAGTTTTCAATCTTAAAATTTGTGACTCGCTATGGTTGATTCCAACGAGGAAGTCAAAGAAATGACCTGCAAGGTTCACTGTTCCATCTCAAAAAAAGTAGACAGAAGCCCACTTTTTCCAAAAGGAATGAAACCCATAAATGAATCCAAGACCAACACCAAAGTGCAATATGGCCGACTTCAGGGACACTCGTACGTGTCTAAAAGGCTCCTATCAATCCTGACATGAACAGAAATGGTTGACATTGGGGCTGCAATTCAACCTGCAAGCATTCGCATTTTAACTCCAGGAATTTGCCATCTAATGAAAGTGTGAGGGCATCTTCACTACATGGTTTGCTCATGTTCAAGAGGACCAGCCAGCCCCTTTTTCTGAAGAGTAACTAGAACTCAAGATGAATCTGGGGAAGTGCCTGATGGAGGGAAAAAAAAGGAGACTGTGGTGGAGAGGAAAGACAAGTCATCTACAAAGGCTGGAAAGTCAGGAAGGCTGCAAGGTTTGCGGGGGGAGAGAGAGTACAGAAGAGGAGAGTTTCAAACTTGCCCAAAAAAGGGCATACACAGCCATTGCAAAGCTTGGAAAATTTTAAACCACTAAGGTGATGAATTACTTGCAAATAAATGTGGAATCTCTAGGATAAGGCTACGCATGTTCAGAAGCTTTATAAACAGAAAAAAAGATACAGTGGATGCGATTGTAAAGAACACTATCAACTATTAAATTTTAATGTGCGATCACAGTCTGAAATCTAGTGAAAACGGTCATAACTGCCTACCTAAAATTAATTTAGAAGGCGTGTTGAGGGCAATGGCTTTGCGTGTGTAGAAGTAACGTGCATCAATTTTTCTGTGACAACCAGAATGCAGTGTTACATTGTGGCTGCATCAGCTAATAATTGAGACAATGAAACTGATAAAGTAGCCCTGATAACCAAAAGACAATATCTAGAGGAGCCTTTGTGGGAGAAAAAAAAAGAGCCTCACCACCATTCATTTGAATAGTGGCTGGTCTGTGACCTAACTTCATCAAATTCCTTTTCCCAGCCTGATTTAAAATGAACAATTTTACTTGAAATAAAGTTTCAAATGTAAGTTTGTTTACTGAGCTGGAAAGTTGGTTTTCAGATGTTTTGGCACCATACTAGGTAACATCAGTGAGCCTTCGATGAAGCGCTGGCATTATGTCCTGCTTTCTCTTTATGTGTTTAGGTTTCCGTGGGGTGGTGATGTCACTTCCGGCAGTGATGTCATTTCCTGCTCTCCCCCCCCCCCCCCCCCCGAGAGTGGTAGATAGGTTCCAAGTCAATGGGTTTGTTGATAGAGTTCCAGTTGGAATGCCATACTTCTAGAAATCCTTGTGTGTTGCTGTTTGGCTTGTCAGAGGATGGATGTGTTGTCCCAGTCAAAATGGTATCCTTCCTCATCCATATGCAAGGATACTAGTGAGAGTGGGTCAAATCTTTTTGTGGCTAGTTAATGTCATGTATCCTGGTGGCTAGTTTTCTGCCTGTTTGTCCAATGTAGTGTTTGTTACAGTTCTTGCAATGTATTTTGTAAATGACATTAGTTTTGCTTGTTGTCTGTAAAGGGTCTTTTAAATTCATCCCAACACCCATAAATGAAACTGCATTAGAACATTATTTCCATGTGCCACCACACACTGTAGCACAGAGGAACTACGAAGAGCAGAGGAAAATCACCTATATAGCATATTCAAAAAGAATGGGTACCCAATGAACATAATCCACTGATTTCTCAGCAACAAACCCAAACAAGCAGACACAACATGTGTAGAAAGCCTAGCCACTCTTCTCTGGGGTGACACAGTGGCTCAGTGGTTAGCACTGCTGCCTCACAGCATCAGGGTCCCAGGTTCAATTCCAGCCTCGGGCGACTGTCTGTGTGGAGTTTGCACATTCTCCCCCTGTCTGCGTGGGTTTCCTCCGGTGCTCTGGTTTCCTCCCACAGTCCAAAGTTGTGAATTGGCTATGCTAAATTGCCCATAGTGTTAGGTGCATTAGTCACAGGGGAAATAGGTCTGGGTGGGTTACTCTTCGGAGGGTCGGTGTGGACTGGTTGGGCCGAAGGGCCTGTTTCCACACTGTAGGGAATCTAATCTAATCTAAAATCAAGGACATCTCGGAAGTGATTGCCAGGCTACTCAGACAACTTGGCATCATGATAGCCCACAAACCCACCAACATAGTAAAACAGCAGCTAATGAACTTAAAAGACCATATATAGACAACAAAAAGATATGATCCACTATCACTAGTATCCTCACATACAGATGAGGAAGGACACCACTTTGATTGTGACAACACATCCATCCTAGGACGAACCAAACAGACACACACGAGAATTCTTAAAAGCATGGCATTCCAAACAAAACTCTATCAACAAACAGATCGACTTGGATCCCATCTACCACCCTCTTTTAAAAAAAAAGGAAATGACATCATCAACACAAGGAAACCTAAAAAAAATAGAAAGCAGGACATAACACCAGCACTTCACCGGAGGCTCACTGATGTTATGAAACAGGTTATGGTGGTGAAACGTCTGAAAATGAACCTTCCAGCTCAGTCAGCAAACTTACAAACAGAACCTCAACCTGAGCTACAAATCTTCTCAAAACTCCGTTTCAAATCTGTATCATTATTTGCTTGTAGACGTGTTTCTTAGCGACACTCCTTGAAGGCTTTAGTGTGCGTCACCTAATCCTAGATTCTTTAATCAATGGAAATAGTTTCTGTCTAATGAACCAACTCAACCAGGGATGGGCAATAAATCCCACCCTTGTTGGTGATGGTATGTCCCGGAGAGAGTGAAGAAAAATCTTAAATCAATTCCAAGCACTCCCAATGAGTGAATCTCATTTGGATGCAATTTGCGATGAGAAAGATCAGAATTCGATGGGTACCCATGATCCAAAATAGGAGGAGCATAAGGAACAGGGGGAACAAAATCATAAAATAATCTGGATATTGTGGTGTACAGCAAAATATAAACATTAATTTGGCAGTGCAGTACTGCTGAAAAGCAAGCCATGCCATTGAAGCTGTTTGTCTGATACACATCAGGATAGATGCTAAACTTCCAAGGGAACACCAATTTTTTCCGCATGTGAAAATGGTGGCAAGTCATACAGACTACAACTTGTCGATAAATCCACATCCTTTTCACATGCCAATTCAGATTGGTCAAGGGATTGTAATGGAGAATGCACCAGGAAACTAGTCTCCCACTCTTGTTTCACTATAATCATACACAGGATCTGTCTTAGGTAGGGACAAAAAAAAACGAATATATTCAGGAATTGCACTTCTTAAAAAAATTAAAAGAAGTGACATGACGTGGTGAGAAATGGGATTGGAAGTGAAGCTCTCTAACTGTGGTTATTTATCAACTCTTCTACGCAAGATGATAGCCAGAGGTCAAGCTTTACACCCTGCAGTCTTAGAATTATTACAATAAAATTAACAAAAGGTATTTTATTCAAGAAATGTGTTCATGGCCCAAAGACTGGATTGCAAGTATGATCATCAAAACATTCATACATAGGCTAATCATTCAGGGTAAAAACCATGCAAATATTTAACAATCATGTACTATCAAAACAAGACAAAAAATTAGCAGGTAACAGGGAAGTAGAAGGTGGGATATTAAAATGGATAAACTTGTATAAATACCCATTAAAATTACAATACTCCATTACAGGCTCCTGAGTGCATATCAATTCACCATGCAGTAACTGAGGACCTGAATCATCGAAATAATAGGGCAGCATGATAAAATGGTTAAACACTGCACAACTGAATCACACACACAAACCAGGAGTCAACTGGCAACCTCATCCTTGAATGTTTATAATAGAAATGCTTCTCCAGCCCAGATTCAGCAAGGAAATATTGTATTTATACATACCGACACCATCTTGCCTTCGGATGGCATGAAGGCTGGTCTGTTGCTGAGTCGCAGTTTGGTCTGCAGGGTGTTGAAGTTGATTTCCAGCTGGCACTTCTCCTGCACTTTGGGTGGTTTGTGGAGGCGGCGATAGTCTCGGAAATCCTCCAGTTTTTGCTGCATGGCCTGCATGGTGTTCTCCGGGGCACGGTTTTCCAACCAGGGAATGGTGCGTCGGATCCACTCCAGAAGCTAAACACAACAAGAGCACTGAATGGCCCAGAAAGCTCACAAAACATTGAGCTAGGTAGCAGCTGTACCAACCCTCTTTGCTTATAAGAATGAATTCTGATAAACACAAATGAAACCGTGCAGCGAAGAGAGTGTATTTTATATAAACAATTTGCTATTTCATTAACAGAGGATGTTATAATAAGGTTGGTGATGCCGAATACGCATAATGGCTCAAATTGGAAATGTTGAAAGTAATTGAGGTAAAGTAATTCTGGGCTCATTTTTTAAATGGAAGACTTTTAATGGTTGCCATTTCACCTTGTACCCAACTCTACTCATTTGGCTACCAGCCATCTACTAGATGTGGTTAGCCATGGATAGCCATCTGCATTTTTGCATATTACGTGTAATTACAGACTCGTTTCATTACCAATATCTTCCATTATAGGCTGAGGAAATCCCAGTGTTCAGTGAGAACCAAGTTTGGAAGGTGCAAGAACGCGGGGGACTGGTGGCTGAAGACTGGGTATTACAATTTCTCCAAGCCTTGGGTTTACTTACGGGGATTGGAGAGGTATTTAATGGAGATTTGCTCGACTAATCCCAGAGAATTGTCTGTTCCAGGACATTGGATGCTAAAGATATAAATGGTGCATGTGGTGATGCTGTATTGATAATAAGCTGGTCTTTTCTTAAGTAGTATTGTAAATAATTCAAGAGACAGTTCTAACCAGAGTGTGGATGCTTCCTCACTGATGATTTAAGGCTAGTTAGTGCTATATGCAATGCTTGTTCTTCTTTTGTGCAACATCACAGTACCACACTAGAGCTCAGCACTGCAGCATCAAAGCACAGAGGCACACAGTCTATTTGCTCCTCTTAATGCCGCCAGAGCTCAGTTATTCAGTCTCCTTTGGTAAGTGGAGCCCCACAGTGCAGCAAGGGCTCCTGCAGCGTGACATGCTCCCTCTCGCTGCAAGGGCGCAGATTGCTGAGGAGAGGGCAGACGGCAAGACATTGGCAACTGGACCTGCTTGGCATCCCAGCCAGCTACTCCTCCTCATCTCAAAAAAGCATGAAATGACTCCTAACAATAAGATATTTTATAGTAACTGGTGCAGAAGTTCACAAAAGCAGAAAGAGGAATTGGAATTTTTTTTTAAAAAGTCTGTTCAAATCTGTGGGCTGTTTAAAGGGTCCTCTGTTTGTAGATTTAACCTGTATTAAACATTTTCCCCATTGCTGGAAGCTGCACAGGACTGATAAAGGAATGCCAAATTACAGAGGGAGAATTGATTTATTCTGTATAATATAAGGGTGTGATCGGTCAGCACTAGCAATCAGGTCTTAAAACACTTTAATTCAGAACATTGTAAAATGGGGTGACCTGCAAATTAAGAATTATTTTATATAATGAAGTGATGAAATTAATTGCACAATTCTATATTTTAGTACTGTTAATTTACAGCTCGGTTACACTGCCTCTTTGGAATTTTATGATTTGAATAAAGACCTATGTCAGCACAAAGCAGAGAGCTGATGGAGGCCTTTTGTCTCCACTTTTAAAGCTTTATTAAACAAAGGTAAAAATCCTTGCTTCTTTTTAGAAAAAAAACAAACCAAATTAATTTTCTACTTGTCTTAAATTTAGGCAAAGACTTTATAATTGGGAGATACAACAGGGCAACTCAGTCCCGTGTATGTTGCAATGGCTTACAGCATGTGGAAAGTCTCAGGGACATTCCAGGCAGAATGGATGACCACATCCGCAGAAAGTGCCAATGGTTTAACCAGCTTGAGCAGGTTTGAGCAAGGCTGGAGGCACAGCAGTGTATCCATGTGTCTGACAGCCAAGTGGACAGCACGTTTTATTAGACGTGGTCACCCCATAGCGTAAGCAAGTGCAGTCAGAGAAGAAATAGGTAGCTATCATTCAGAAGAAGGGAGATCGACAGGTAGTCAGGAAAGGCCAGAGTGCACTTCACTCAAGATCGGTTTTGAAGTGTTGGAAAATGGTGACAGTTCCCCGGGGAGCAAGAAGGGGAGAGAAAGAGAGCAATAGCAATAGTGGTAGGAGATTCAATAGTGAACTGTACACACAGGCGTTTCTGCAGCCTCAGATATAACTCCAGGATGGTGTATTGCCTTCCTTGGAGCAAGAGTCAAGGAATTTTCCGAATGGATGCAGGGCTAGGATAATCAAAAGTTCACATTGGTACTAACAACTGTGAGAAAGGGTGACATTGTGCAACAAGAATTTAAGGAGCTAGGTAGTAGATCCAAAAAAAAGAACCTCAAACAGTAATCTCTGGATTACTGCCAGTATCATGTGTTAGTGAGTACAGGAATAGATGGATGGAGCAGTAGAATGTATGCCTTAAGAGTTAGTGCAAGAGGGAGGGCCTTAGACTCCTGGATCACTGGGTCTGTTCCTGGGGAAGTGGGACCTGTACAAGTCTGCCAGGTTGTATCTGAACTGGAATGAGACCTTGTGTGTGTGTGGAGAGGGCCAGGGTTTGATAAAGCTGTTATTACTAGATTGTTGCTATGACAGAGACATGACTGAGAGGGGGGCAGGACTGACAGCTCAATATTGTAGTGTGTACAGTCTTCAGACAAGCCAAGGGTGCGACATTGTAAAATGTGACAATCGGTTTGTGTGAAGCTGGAAAAAATAGGTGCAGTTCTAAATGTATTCAGTACAGAGAAGGACAATGCAGGTTTAGGAATCAGGGAGTTGCACTGTGATATACTTGAGCAAATTAGTATTGATTATCAACAGTTTTACGAGGCTTAACAGTAAATAAATGCTCAGATTTATTATAAATAAATCATCAGGCCTAGGTGAGATGCATTTCAAGTTACTGTGGGAGGCAAGGGGGAGATTGAGGGGCCCTAACATTCATCAATGGCTGCAGGAGAGGTGCCAAACGACTGAAGAACAACTAATTTGGTAGCACTCAAGAAGCCTGAAGGGATAAACCAGGAAAATACACATCAGTAAGTCTAATATCAGTGGTAGGGAATCGATTGTTTAAAAAAATTCGGAGGGATAGAATTAATCCCCACTTGAGGAGGCAATGATTTAGCAAGGAAAGTCATAGCTTTGTCAAGGAAGATCACGTTTAACAAATGTTACTGAATTTTTTTTGAGGAGATGACTTGGTGTGTAGATAAGATTCCTGTAGTTGATGTGATCAACATGAACTTCAGCATGGCTTAGGACAGGGTCACACACACAGGAGACAGGTCAAAAAAATAAAAGCCCAAAGCAATTTGGCAATCTGGATCCAAAACTGGCTTAGAGACAGGAGGTAGAGACAGGAGGTCGGGGGGTAGAGACAGGAGGTCGGGGGGAGGGGGGTAGAGACAGGAGGTCGGGGGGAGGGGGATAGAGACAGGAGGTCGGGGGGAGGGGGAGCTAGAGACAGGAGGTCGGGGGGAGGGGGATAGAGACAGGAGGTCGGGGGGAGGGGGAGCTAGAGACAGGAGGTCGGGGGGGGGAGCGAGAGACAGGAGGTCGGGGGGGGGAGCGAGAGACAGGAGGTCGGGGGGGGGGGGAGCGAGAGACAGGAGGTCGGGGGGGGGAGCGAGAGACAGGAGGTCGGGGGGGGGAGCGAGAGACAGGAGGTCGGGGGGGGGAGCGAGAGACAGGAGGTCGGGGGGGTGTCGAGACAGGAGGTCGGGGGGGGGTGTAGAGAGTGGAGGTCGGGGGGGTGTAGAGACTGGAGGTCGGGGGGGTGTAGAGACTGGAGGTCGGGGGGGTGTAGAGACTGGAGGTCGGGGGGAGGTAGAGACTGGAGGTCGGGGGGAGGTAGAGACTGGAGGTCGGGGGGGTGTAGAGACAGGAGGTCGGGGGGAGGTAGAGACAGGAGGTCGGGGGGAGGTAGAGACAGGAGGTCGGGGGGAGGTAGAGACAGGAGGTCGGGGGGAGGTAGAGACAGGAGGTCGGGGGGAGGTAGAGACAGGAGGTCGGGGGGAGGTAGAGACAGGAGGTCGGGGGGAGGTAGAGACAGGAGGTCGGGGGGAGGTAGAGACAGGAGGTCGGGGGGAGGTAGAGACAGGAGGTCGGGGGGAGGTAGAGACAGGAGGTCGGGGGGAGGTAGAGACAGGAGGTCGGGGGGAGGTAGAGACAGGAGGTCGGGGGGAGGTAGAGACAGGAGGTCGGGGGGGTGTAGAGACAGGAGGTCGGGGGGGTGTAGAGACAGGAGGTCGGGGGGGTGTAGAGACAGGAGGTCGGGGGGGTGTAGAGACAGGAGGTCGGGGGGGTGTAGAGACAGGAGGTCGGGGGGGTGTAGAGACAGGAGGTCGGGGGGGTGTAGAGACAGGAGGTCGGGGGGGTGTAGAGACAGGAGGTCGGGGGGGTGTAGAGACAGGAGGTCGGGGGGGTGTAGAGACAGGAGGTCGGGGGGGTGTAGAGACAGGAGGTCGGGGGGGTGTAGAGACAGGAGGTCGGGGGGGTGTAGAGACAGGAGGTCGGGGGGGTGTAGAGACAGGAGGTCGGGGGGGTGTAGAGACAGGAGGTCGGGGGGGTGTAGAGACAGGAGGTCGGGGGGGTGTAGAGACAGGAGGTCGGGGGGGTGTAGAGACAGGAGGTCGGGGGGGGTGTAGAGACAGGAGGTCGGGGGGGTGTAGAGACAGGAGGTCGGGGGGGTGTAGAGACAGGAGGTCGGGGGGGTGTAGAGACAGGAGGTCGGGGGGGTGTAGAGACAGGAGGTCGGGGGGGTGTAGAGACAGGAGGTCGGGGGGGTGTAGAGACAGGAGGTCGGGGGGGTGTAGAGACAGGAGGTCGGGGGGGTGTAGAGACAGGAGGTCGGGGGGGTGTAGAGACAGGAGGTCGGGGGGGTGTAGAGACAGGAGGTCGGGGGGGTGTAGAGACAGGAGGTCGGGGGGGTGTAGAGACAGGAGGTCGGGGGGGTGTAGAGACAGGAGGTCGGGGGGGTGTAGAGACAGGAGGTCGGGGGGGTGTAGAGACAGGAGGTCGGGGGGTGTAGAGACAGGAGGTCGGGGGGGTGTAGAGACAGGAGGTCGGGGGGGTGTAGAGACAGGAGGTCGGGGGGTGTAGAGACAGGAGGTCGAGGGGGTGTAGAGACAGGAGGTCGGGGGGAGGAGGTTTGGAGACAGGAGGTTGGGGGGGTGGGGAGGTGTAGAGACAGGTGATCGGGGGGGGGGAGGTGTAGAGACAGGAGGTCGGGGGGGAGGTGTAGAGACAGGAGGTCGGGGGGGGGGGGAGGTGTAGAGACAGGAGGTCGGGGGGGGGGAGGTGTAGAGACAGGAGGTCGGGGGGGGGGGGGGGGAGAGTTGTAGAGACAGGAGGTCGGGGGGGGGAGGTGTAGAGACAGGAGGTCGGGGGGGGGAGGTGTAGAGACAGGAGGTCGGGGGGGGAGGTGTAGAGTCAGGAGGTCGGGGGGGGAGGTGTAGAGACAGTAGGTCGGGGGGGGAGGTGTAGAGACAGGAGGTCGGGGGGGGGGGGGGGAGGTGTAGAGACAGGAGGTCGGGGGGGGGGCGAGGTGTAGAGACAGGAGGTCGGGAGCGAGGTGAAGAGACAGGAGGTCGCGGGGGGTGGGGGGGAAAAGAGTTGTCGAGACAGGATAATTGAAGGCTGTTTTTGTCAATGGAAGCCTGTGTCCACTGGCATGCAATAGGGTTCAGTTTGGGTCTGTTTGCTGTGTACATTAATTTTCTCAACATGGCTGTAAGAGGTATAATCAGTTAGTTTGCGGATAACACAAAAATTGGTTGTGTTGTAAAGAGGGAGGAGAAAATCTTAACCGAAGGGCGTTGTGATGGACTGGCTCAAAAAAGGGTAGAAAAGTTGCAAATGGAATTTATGTCTGACAAGTATGAAGTGATACATTTTGGGAGAACATGTTGAATGGAGGGAACCTAGGAGGTACAGAAGATCAGAGGGACCTTGGCATACATGTCCATAAATCTTTGAAGGTACAGGACAGGTAGATAAAGTAGTTAAGGCAGCAGATGGGATCATTTTATTTATTAGTTGAGGCAGGGAGGTTGTGATGGAGGTGTACATAACGTTAGTTTGGCCACAACAGGAGTGCTGTATGCAGTCTGGTCCCCCACAACAAGAACGATTTGATGGTACTGGAGCAGGTGTGGAGGAGATTCACCAGGATGCTGCCTAGCCTACTGTGATTCAACTAAGAGGAAAGACTAGTCAAGGCTGGGGTTGTTTTTCTCACAGCAGAGAAGGCAACTGAGGTGTACAATATTGAGGGTCACAGATAGAGTAGATAGGGAGAAAACCTTTCCACCGATTGGAGGGGTCAATAACCAGGGGGCACAGGTTGAAGATAAGGGATGGGTGGTTCAGAGGAGATTTGAGGAAAATTATTTTCATCCACAGGGTGAGGGAATTCACTTCACTGAAGTGTGCAGGAACCAACAGAGCTTTTCAGAAGTATTTAGATGCCATAGCATGCAAGTCTACAGGTCAGTATTGCAAGATTGGTGCTTGATGGCTAACATTGACTAAATGGGCTGAATGGCCTCCTTCTGTGCTGTAAAATCTAAATATTTACAAAGGATGATCCCTATGGGTGCACACTTATGTGAAAGGAATGGAAGGAGGAAATAGAGGGGGATTGCTGATAAGAAGCTGATGAAGCTTATTTGTGAAATAGTACTCCATTGCTTTTCATCTTGAAAGTGAAATGGGTTGTTCATTTTAAGGAGAGACAATCTCCATGATTCTCAAGTTCTGGTCATGTAACTGGAGAGAGGTATTTGCACATACGTCAGTGGCCAGCTTCTCGTAATCCTCCATTAGCTGTTCATTCTCCTGGTTAACGGCAAGAACTTTACAGATTCGATTGGCTGCTGTTTCCGCCTGTGTAGAGAAGGTGACAAAAAAAAAGAGATTTTGGTTCATCGTAAATAGAGTCATAGAGATGTACAGCATGGAAGCAGACCCTTCGGTCCAACCCGTCCATGCCGACCAGATATCCCAACCCAATCTAATCCCACCTGCCAACACCCGGCCCATATCCCTCCAAACCCTTCCTATTCATATACCCAGGAACTCGGATTTCACCAGTTTCCTCATTTCCCCTCCCCCCACCCTGTCTCAGTCAAATCCATCAAATTCAGCACCGCCTTCCTAACCTGAGATCTTCTTCCCGACCTCTCCGCCCCCACCCCAGTCTGACCTATCACCCTCACCTTGACCTCTTTCCACCTATCACATTTCCGACGCCCCTCCCCCAAGTCCCTCCTCCCTACCTTTTATCTTAGCCTGCTGGACAAACTTTCCCCATTCCTGAAGAAGGGCTTATGCCCGAAACGTCGATTCTCCTGTTCCCTGGATGCTGCCTGACCTGCTGCGCTTTTCCAGCAACACATTTCCAGCGCTATTCATATACCCATCCAAATGCCTCTTAAATGTTGCAATTGTACCAGCCTCCACAACATCCTCTGGCAGCTCATTCCATACACATATCACCCTCTGCGTGAAAACGTTGCCCCTTAGGTCTCTTAAATCTTTCTCCTATCACCCTAAACCTATGCCCTCTAGTTCTGGACTCTTCAACCCCAGGTCTTTGTCTATTTATCCTATCCATGCCCCTCATAATTTTGTAAACCTCGATAAGGTCACTCCTCAGCCTCCAATGCTCCAGGGAAAACAGCCCTAGCCTGTTCAGTCTCTCCCTGTAACTCAGATCCTCCAACCCTGGCAACATCCTTGTAAATCTTTTCTGAACCCTTTCAAGTTTCACAACATCTTTCCGATAGGAAGGAGACCAGAATTGCACGCAATATTCCAACAGTGGCTTAACCAATGTCCTGTACAGACGCAACATGACCTCCCAACTCCTGTACTCAATACTCTGACCAATAAAGGAAAGCATACCAAACGCCTTCTTCACTATTCCATCTATCTGCGACTCCACTTTCAAGGAGCAATGAACCTGCACTCCAAGGTCTCTTTGTTCAGCAACACTCCCTAGGACCTTTCCTTTAAGTGTATAAAGTCCTGCTAAATATTGCTTTCTCAAAATGCAGCACCTCGCATTTGTCTGAATTAAACTCCATCTGCCACTTCTCAGCCCATTGGCCCATCTGTTAAAACAATATGTTCCCCCTGTAAATGAACTTTCCAACACTGCTTGCTGAACACTCAGCGATAGAAAGGAAACTTAGAACTCACCTGGCTATTATGCATTATGACTATCACAAGAAAAGCATTTCCAGTTCAACTAATTGTGGCCTATATAACAACAGAACTCTATTGATCTATGCATGGGAAGAATGCGGAGTGAATCTTGCTAATACCCTTCCTGATATCATCTGTAGTATTCCCAATTATACATTCTCTTTCAGTCACAGCACCAGTTTAGACTTCAAATGTCTCCATTGCCATGCTTTTTAAAAAATATATATACTTTTATATATATATATATAAAAACATATATATCCCACCAATGGTTAGCAAGTTTGCTGTTAACAGAACCATACAGATCCTGAGTATGTTTTCCATTCCGTTCATTAAAAAGCCTGGTTGCAAACTAGCAAATAGAATGGTCAATTAAAATAATGAATGAATGATTCAAAGTGAGGACCTAATGATCGTCTAGTTAATGGCGCTTGGCTTCACAACGTCAGATGTTCAGACTGTGCTGAACAAATGTGCTGAAAAGGGCAGAACAGGAGGTTTCCTGCTTCTTGCCTTGAACATTACCCAATCCTGTCAAAGCAGGCCAACTCTTTTTGTTGCCGTATTTGCACTTCATCAGGCGTAGCCCTGCAAAGGCCTATGTGGTGGTAAATTCTGGTGCCCTTACTTAAGGAAGGATGTATTGGCATTGGAGGTAGGCCAGAGAATGGTCACTTCTTTGATTCCAGGTCTGGAGGGAATGTCTCACAAGGAGAGGTTGAGTAGGCTGGACCTGTACTCATTAGAGTTTAAAAGAATGAGAGGTGACCTTATTGAAACAGACAAGAAACTTCGGAGACGCAGAAAGGTTGGTTTCCCCTTGTGGGAGAATCGAGAGGGCATAATCCTCTTCGGAATATTAGGGATCACCTGTTTATGACAGAGATGAGGAGAAATTTCTTCTGAGGGTAGTGAATCTATGGAATTATTTACAGCAAATGGCTACAGAGTTTGGGTCACTAAGTATATTCAAAGCTACAATAAACAGATTTTTAATCAGTAAGGCAATGAAGGATTATGGGAAGGGTTATGGCAGGAAAGTGGAGTTGAGAACAATCTCATTGAATAGTGGAGCAGACATGATTGGCCGAATGGTCTATTTCTGCTCCAAAGACTGTTGTAGTGAATTTAGTGTCAAATTAAAAGTAGAATTTGCCATGAGTTTGTGACATTATCAATAATCAAGGGATCAGAAATAAGATAACAAGAATCCGGAGAAAGTATATTCCTGTCAGGGTGAAAGGGAAGGCTGGTAGGTATAGGGAATGCTGGATGACTAAAGAAATTGAGGGTTTGGTTAAGAAAAAGAAGGAAGCATATGTCAGGTACAGACAGGATAGATCGAGTGAATCATTAGAAGAGTACAAAGAAAGTAGGAGTATACTTAAGAGGGAAATCAGGAGGGCAAAACAGGGACATGAGATAGCTTTGGCAAATAGAATTAAGGAGAATTCAAAGGGGTTTTACAAATATATTAAGGACAAAAGGGTAACTAGGGAGAGAATAGGACCCCTCAAAGATCAGCAAGGCGACCTTTGTGTGGAGCCACAGAAAATGGGGGAGATACTAAATGAATACTTTGCCTCAGTATTTACTGTGGAAAAGGACATGGAAGATATAGACTGTAGGGAAATATATAGTGACACAACGCAAAATGTCCATATTACAGAAGAGCAAGTGCTGGATGTCTTGAAATGCTTAAAAGGTGGATAAATCCCCAGGACCTAATCAGGTGTACCCGAGAACTCTGTGGGAAGTTAGAGAAGTGATTGCTGGGCCTCTTGCTGAGATATCTGTATCATCGATAGTCACAGGTGAGGTGCCAGAAGACTGGAGGTTGGCAAACGTGGTGCCACTGTTTAAGAAGGGTGGTAAGGACAAGCCAGGGAACTATAGACCAGTGAGCCTGACCTCAGTGGTGGGCAAGTTGTTGGAAGGAATCCTGAGGGACAGGATGTACATGTATTTGGAAAGGCAAGGACTGATTAGGGATAGTCAACATGGCTTTGTGCATGGGAAATGATGTCTCACAAACTTGATTGAGTTTTTTGAAGAAGTAGCAAAGAAGATTGATGAGGGCAGAGCAGTAGATGGTGTCTATATGGACTTCAGTAAGGCGTTCGATAAGATTCCCCATGGGAGACTGATTAGCAAGGTTAGATCTCATGGAATACAGGGAGAACTAGCCATTTGGATACCGAACTGGCTCAAAGGTAGACGACAGAGGGTGGTGGTGGAGGGTTGTTTTTCAGACTGAAGGCCTGTGACCAGTGGAGTGCCACAAGGATCGGTGCTGGGCCCTCTACTTTTTGTCATTTACATAAATGATTTGGATACGAGCATAACAGGTACAGTTAGTAAGTTTGCAGATGACCCCAAAATTGGAGGTGTAGTGGACAGCAAAGAGGGTTACCTCAGATTACAACAGGATCTTGATCAGATGGGCCACTGGGCTGAGAAGTGGCAGATGGAGTTTAATTCAGATAAATGCATTTTGGGAAAGCAAATCTTAGCAGGACTTATACACTTAATGGTAAGGTCCTAGGGAGTGTTGCTGAACAAAGAGACCTTGGAGTGCAGGTTCATAGCTCCTTGAAAGTGGAGTCGCAGGTAGATAGGATAGTGAAGAAGGCGTTTGGTATGCTTTCCTTTATTGGTCATAATATTGAGTACAGAAGTTGGGAGGTCATGTTGTGGTTGTACAGGACATTGGTTAGGCCACTGTTGGAATATTGCGTGCAATTCTGGTCTCCTTCCTATCGGAGAGATGTTGTGAAACTTGAAAGGGTTCAGAAAAGATTTACAAGGATGTTGCCAGGGTTGGAGGATCTGAGCTACAGGGAGAGACTGAACAGGCTGGGGCTGTTTTCCCTGGAGCGTCGGAGGCTAAGGGGTGATCTTATAGAGATTTACAAAATAGGTTTAGGGTGAGAGGGGAAAGATATAAAAGAGACCTAAGGGGCAACGTTTTCACGCAGAGAGTGGTATGTGTATGGAATGAGCTGCCAGAGGAAGTGGTGGAGGCTGGTACAATTGCAACATTTAAGAGGCATTTGGATGGGTATATGAATAGGAAGGGTTTGGAGGGATATGGGCCGGGTGCTGGCAGGTGGCACTAGATTGGGTTAGGATATCTGGTCGGCATGGACGGGTTGGACCAAAGGCTCTGTTTCCGTGGTGTACATCTCTATGACTCTAACTCTGCCTCAAAATAGATCTCATTTCCACTTTCTGGTTTCCATTTAGAGCTCATTTGATTGAGACTCCTGTTGGCCACCACCAGCAACTTCCCAGAAATTTCATATTTATTATTCCATTAGGGAGCTAATTTTGTGTTCAGCTGCAAGAAAATAGTGAACTCTAGTTGTGTTTTCGTTATGAGCCATGCATGAACTTGACTTGCAGCAACACATCTAGAGGGGGTTTACTGGTCTTCAGATCAGCTATTTTTCTACCTGATAAAAACTATTCCATTCACCATTTAAAAATAAACTCTGATAAAAATCAACTTTGCTTATCAACTATAAAACTCTCCACATGGTTAAACATTTTGAAAAAGGAGAATTTTGGCTAATGCAATAGGGTGGATAAATGAGGAGAGGTTAGCGACAGTGAACCTGTGGAATTCTCTCCCACAGGAAGCTGTTGGGACCAATTTGTTAGATATATTCAAGAGGGAGCTGGGCGTGACCCTTGCGGCTAAAGAGATCAAGGGCTATGGAGAGAAGTGGGAATGGGATACTGAGAACAGCCATGATCATATTGAATGGTGGGGCAGGCTCAAAGGATCGAATGACCTGCACCTTTTTTCTATCTTCTTTTAGAAAACTAAGATAATATCATTAAAAACAGAAGCAGGAGCAGGCCATTTGGCCCCTCAAGCCTGTTACATCATTCAATAAAATTCTGCCGTATCCAATTGTGACCTTACATTCACTTTGCTGCCTGTACCCCACAACTCTCAATCTCCTGGTCAATCAACATTCTGTTTAATTCAGCCGGAACATACACAGTGACTTCGTGCTCTTCAGAATAGAGAATTCCAAAGATATACAACACCCAGAAGAACTTGCTCCTCAACCCAGTCTCAAATGAGAGAGAACACATTTTTTTTTTAAAAACTATGCTGGCTCACTCAAGATTCTGTCACAAATGGAAATATCCTCTCAGCATTAGCCCATTGCTTCCCAAACCATTTCCTACAGTGACCCCATTTCAAGGCTTATAAGATGTCGTGAGTCCTGGGAGCATGGGGTTTAAGATGTTGAGAGAGCTGATGCCTGTTTGAGTGGGAGTCCAGCTGTTATATAACTTGATCAGTGTTCCACGGCCACTGTTGTCATGATGTACATCATGGAAACAGACAGTCCAACCCATCCATGCCGACCAGCTATCCCAACCCAATCTAGTCCCACCTGCCAGCACCCGGCCCATATCCCTCCAAACTCTTCCTATTCATATACCCACCCAGATGCCTTTTAAATGTTGCAATTGTACCAGCCTCCACCACTTCCGCTGGCAGCTCATTTATTCCACGCACTACCTTCTGCATGAAAAAGTTGCCCCTTAGGTCTCCTTTACATTACCTCCCAATTTGGGAAGCCCTGATCTACACTGTCAAGTCCCCACTGAGTTTTGTGATGTTTGTTAAGATCCCCTCTCAAGCTTCTAAATTCCAGTGTAAGTCCAACATTCTCAAGATTTCCTTCTAAGGTAACCCCCAAATCCCAGGGAACAGCCTAGTGAACCTTTATAGAACTGCTTTCAATGCAAGAACGCCTCTGGTTCAGATAGGGTCTTGTGATGCCTTGGTAGTTTCCCTCCGTAGTGACTGGGTTTAAGACCTATCTCTCTGGAGAATACATCATAATATTTCTGAACAGGTTGATTAACATAACTTCCCCTCATTCAGTAAGACAACCAAACTGAAGTTAGAGTATTCGAGATATGGTCTTACTAATGTCCTGTACAATTGTCATAAAATCTATTTTTATACCCCATCCACTTTGCAATAATCAATTTGCCTCTCTAATTTCTTGCTGTACCTGCATGCTAACATTTTGAGATTCATGTACAAGAACCCCAGATCCCTCTGTACGCAGCATTGTGCAGTCTTTCTCCATTTGAGTAATATTCCGCAAATGAAACTGTGAAGTCAGTTCTGATCATGGGGAGTGGAAGCTAGCAGGACTTGGAGATGGCCTTATGATGGACAACATACCTTTCTTCCCTTGTCATTCACCTTACCTATGCTCCTCATGATTTTATAAACCTCTACAAAGGTCACCCCATAACCCCATACTCTCTCGTGAAAATAGTCCCAGCCTACTTTTATATTTCAGACCCTTCATTCCCAACAACATCCTGGTAAATCTTTTATGAACCCTTTCCAATTTAATAATATCCTTCTTGCAGCAGGACAACCAGAACGAGAAACAGTCCTCCAGAGAGGCCGAACCAACGTCCTGTACAACCTCAACCTGATGACCCAACTTCTATATTCAAACAATGAAGGCAAGCGTGCTAAAGACATTTTTTACCCTCCTGTCAACATGTGATGCAAATTTCAAAGAATTGTAATACATGAACCCCTAGGTCTCTGTGTTCTATAACACTACCCAGGGCCCCTACATATTGTATGAGTCCTGTCCTTGTTTGTTTTACCAAAATGTAATAGCTCACATTTATCCAAATTAAACTCCTTCTGCCACTCCTTACCCCTTTGACCCTATTGATCACAGTCTCTCTGTCATCTTAGATAACCTTCTCTACAATCCACTATACCACCAATTTTGGTGTCATCTGCAAACTTACTAACCACGCTCCTATGTTCTCATCCAAATCACTTCTATAAATGACAAACAAAGGAGGACCCAGTACTGATCCCTGTAGAAGACCACTGGTCACAGGCCTCCAGTCTGTAAACACAGCAGGCCAGGTAGCATCCAAGGAGCAGGAGAATCGACGTTTCGGGCATAAGCCCTTCTTCAGGAATTTCCTGAAGAAGGGCTTATGCCCGAAACATCGATTCTCCTGCTCCTCGCATGCTGCTTGGCTTGCTGTGTTTTTCCAGCACCACATTTTTCAACTCTGGTACTCCAGCATCTGTAGTCTTCACTTTCTTCCAGTCTGTAAACAACTCTGTCTCCCACCATAAAGCCAATTTTGCAACCAGTTGGTAAGCTCACCCTGAATCGCATGTGATCTAACTTTACTAATTCGTCTACCATGCAGTACTTTGTCAAAGACTTTAGTAAAGTCCAAATAAACAACAACTACCACTCTACCCACAATCCTTTTGGTTACTTCCTCAAAAAAAAAACTCAATCAAGTTTGAGACATGATTTCCCTTACGTAAAACCAATACTGGCTATCCCTAATCAGTTCTTGCCTCTCCAAATGCATGCAAATCCTGTCCCTCAGAATCACCTCCGACAACTTACCCACCACCTATGTCAGGCAAACAGGTCTATAGTTCCCAGGCTTCTCCTTACAGCCTTTCTTAAATAAAGACAGAACATTTGCCTACAGTCCCCTGGCACCTCACCCACAATGATAGATGATTAAAAGATTTCTGCTATGGGCCCTGCATGTCTTTCCTAACTTCACACAAAGTTGTACATCTCTATGACCTCAGATACACTCGATCAGGTCCTAGAGATTTATCCACTTTTATGTTTTGTAAGACCTCCAGAATGCAGTAAAAAGCAAGGATAACTTAGGACATATGACTTCCAACATCTCTAATGATAAGGAAGTTAGCATTAAGGCACTTTACCTGAATGCTCGTAGCATTCATAACAAAGCCGATGAACTAATGGCACAGATAATAGTGAATGATTATGATGTAGTAGGCATCACAGAGACTTGGTTACAGGGGGGTCAGGACTGGCAGTTAAACCTCCATGGTTTTTCAACTTATCGAAAAGACAGAGAGGTGGGCAGAGGGGGTGGGGTTGCCTTGTTAGTTAAGAACAAAATTAAATCTATGGTATTGAATGACATAGCGTCGGATGATGTGGAGTCTGTGTGGGTGGAATTGAGGAACCACAAAGGCAAAAAAAAAACATAATTGGAGTTGTGTATAGACCTCCTAACAGTGGTCAGGACCAGGGACGCAACATGTACCGGGAAATAGAGAAGGCATGTCAGAAAGGCAAGGTTACATTGATCATGGGAGACTTCAATATGCAGGTGGACTGGGTAAATAATGTTGCTAGTGGATCTAAAGAAAGGGAATTCATGGAATGCTTACAGGATGGCTTTTTGGAACAGCTTGTCATGGAGCCCACAAGAGAGCAGGCTATTCTGGACCTAGTGCTTTGCAATGAACCAGACTTTATAAAAGATCTTAAAGTAAGGGAACCCTTAGGAAGTAGCGACCATAATATGGTAGAGTTCAGTCTGGAGTTTGAAAGGGAGAAGGCAAAATCGGATGTAATGGTGTTACAGTTGAATAAAGGTCATTATGAGGGCATGAGAGAGGAACTGACTAAAATAGACTGGAAGCAGAGGCTAACCGGGAAGACAGTAGAGCAAAAATGGCAGGAGTTTGTAGGTATAATTGAGGACACTGTACAGAGGTTCATTCCCAAGAAAAGAAAGATTAACCGGGGAGGGATTAGACAACCTTGGCTGACAAAGGAAGTCAGGAAATGTATTAAAGAAAAAGAGAGATCCTATAAAGTGGCTAAGAACAGTGGGAAATCAGAAGATTGGGAAGGATACAAAAGCAAACAGAGGATAACAAAGAGTGTAATAAGAAATGAGAGGATCAAATATGAAGGTAGGCTAGCCAGTAATATTAGAAATAATAGTAAAAGTTTCTTTCAGTACATAAGAAACAAACAACAGGCAAAAGTAGACATTGGGCCACTTCAAACTGATGCAGGAAGCCTAGTGATGGGAGATAAGGAAATAGCAGGAGAACTTAACAAGTACTTTGCGTCAGTTTTCACAGTGGAAGACATGAGTAATATCCCAAAAATTAAAGGGTGTCACGGGGCTGAGTTGAGTATGGTTGCCTTTACGAAAGAGATAGTGCTAGAAAAGTTAAAAAGTCTTAAAATTGATAAATCTCCTGGCCCCGATGGGATACACCCTAGAGTTCTGAGAGAGGTGGCTGAGGAAATAGCAGAGGCATTGGTTGAGATCTTTCAAGAGTCACTGGAGTCAGGAAAGGTCCCGGATGATTGGAAGATGGCTGTTGTAACCCCCTTGTTCAAGAAAGGATCAAGGCAAAAGATGGAAAATTATAGGCCAATCAGCTTAACCTCGGTTGTTGGTAAAATTCTAGAATCCATCATTAAGGATGAGGTTTCTAAATTCTTGGAATAGCAGAGTCTGATTAGAACAAGTCAACATGGATTTAGTAAAGGGAGGTCATGCCTGACAAACCTGTTGGAATGTTTTGAAGAGGTAACAAGTAGGTTAGACCAGGGAAACCCAGTGGATGTGGTCTATCTAGACTTTCAAAAGGCCTTTGATAAGGTGCCACACGGGAGGCTGCTGAGCAAGGTGAGGGCCCATGGTGTTCGAGGTGAGCTGCTGGGATGGATTGAGGATTGGCTGTCTAACAGAAGGCAGAGAGTTGGGATAAAAGGTTCTTTTTCAGAATGGCAGCCGGTGACGAGCGGTGTCCCGCAGGGTTCGGTGCTGGGGCCACAGCTGTTCGCATTATATATTAATGATTTGGATGAGGGAACCGGGGGCATTCTAGCGAAGTTTGCCGATGATACGAAGTTAGGTGGACAGGCAGGTAGTACTGAGGAAGTGGGGAGGCTACAGAAGGATCTAGACAGGTTGGGAGAGTGGTCCAGGAAATGGCTGATGGAATTTAACGTGAGCAAGTGCGAGGTCTTGCACTTTGGCAAAAAGAATAAAAGCATAGACTACTTTCTAAATGGTGAGAAAATTAATAAAGCCAAAGCACAAAGGGATCTGGGAGTGCTAGTCGACGATTCTCTAAAGGTAAACATGCAGGTTGAGTCCGTGATTAAGAAAGCGAATGCAATGTTGTCTCTTATCTCAAGAGGGTTGGAATATAAAAGCAGAGATGTACTACTAAGACTTTATAAAGCTCTGGTTAGGCCCCATTTGGAGTACTGTGTCCAGTTCTGGTCCCCACACCTCAGGAAGGACATACTGGCACTGGAACGTGTCCAGCGGAGATTCACACGGATGATCCCTGGAATGACAGGTCTAACATATGAGGAACGGCTGAGGATACTGGGATTGCATTCGTTGGAGTTTAGAAGATTAAGGGGAGACTTAATAGAGACGTACAAAATAATACATGGCTTGGAAAAGGTGGATGCTAGGAAATTGTTTCCGTTAGACGAGGAGACTAGGACCCGTGGACACAGCCTTAGAATTAGAGGGGGTCATTTCAGAACAGAAATGCGGAGACATTTCTTCAGCCAGAGAGTGGTGGGCCTGTGGAATTCATTGCCACGGAGTGCAGTGGAAGCCGGGACGCTAAATGTCTTCAAGGCCGAGATTGATAGATTCTTGTTGTCTAGAGGAATTAAGGGCTACGGGGAGAACGCTGGTAAGTGGAGCTGAAATGCGCATCAGCCATGATTGAATGGCGGAGTGGACTCGATGGGCCGAATGGCCTTACTTCCACTCCTATGTCTTATGGCCTTATGGTCTTATTTCCTCTTCTCTAATGTGAACAGTTTTAAAAATATCAATATTTATTTCCCAGAGTTCCCTAGCCTCCATTTCAATCTCAACAGGAAAAACCTATGCTAAATATTCATTTAGTATCTCTCCCATCCACTGAGGTTCAACACACAAGTTGATCTTTAAGGGACCCTGCCTTCTCTCTCGTTGCTCTTAATGTTCTTGTAGAATCTCCTTGGATTATCTGCCAACTTTCACTTTTGGTTTGGTTGCTCAGTAACCAAATAGCAATCTGCAGCAGAGTCTGGGAAATGCTAATATTAGCTGCACAGTGTAATGAAGCAGCATTTCCAGCTGTATTAGCCCACTCGTGAGCTGATTGTTGTATGTAATCAATATTCTGCCCCTGTAGAGCACCACCTCCAAATATGAAAATGGGAATGAAGCAGCAATGGTTCTTTGCTCAGACTCTCCAGATAGCTCAGTACTGGAATTAACCCTGATCCAGATTTCTCCATTTCAGTCTCCAAGTGAGGCAACCACAAAGATCAAACTGGTGACCTTTCCATCTCCTTGCAGCCTTTTATAATCCATTAACCTAATGGTAATGGTGGCCATTCGTGGGCAGTGGGATTGTCTAAGTCAGCTGGGTTCACAAAACAAATCTGGCTTCACTCTCCCCTAAAGTCTCAATAACCACTCCTCTAAACTCAGGAGATATTTTCTGTGAGATGTTTTGAACTCCTGCGCAAGTTATCTTGCGAATGTCAAGCGAGGTCAAGCCAGCTTTGGTCTTTTTTGAACTATGTCCCCATCTGCAGTGAGAGGGCCTGAGCTTCCATGCGCTCAAACCCATTCCATATCCCGCAAAATGGAAGCTGTCATCTCATTAGGGAGGGCTCAAACTGAACCCCTCCTCCCAGGGTACTTGGTCACAGTGTCAGAAACATTCGCTGCAAAGTCACATTCTATTCCACCAGCTTGGAAAAAAGTAGAATTATCCAGTTTCTTTCCCTCACCAGTTCAACTCCCATTGGCTTTTTTGTAATCGAGAGCATTGCCAGTAAATTGTGAAGCCAAGTTGACAACGTAAAATAAGTTATCTGAATTGTAGAGGGGTTGGGCAGGTATAGCTCTAACATCAAAACAAAAATTGCTGGAGAAACTCAGCAGGTCTTGCAGCATCTATGCGGGGGAGAGAAACAGGATCAGCGTTTCAAGTCCAGTGACCCTTCTTCAGAATGGAATCACAATGGACGCAAATTGTTAAACGCCTTTCTCTCTCCACAGCTGCTACCATTTTTCATTTTCATGTTTCATTTTCATTTCAGACTTCCATCATCCGCAGTATAATGCTGTTAATTTCAGGTTCAGCTCTTGCTCTGCAGACAAACATAGAAGTTTGGATGATGAGGCCCAATTTGAAAGAGTAAAGCATTATGGCAGTGAGACTGGAACCTGAAACACAATGGGCTCAAACAGTTGCATGGGAATTTGCAACAGGAGCTGGAACAGACATTCCAACAGACACAGCAGTTCAGACTGCCGTTGCAATCTCTACTGAGACAAAGAAATGTGGACAATGGAAACATGGGCATAGAAACAAACAGAAGCCAACAAAAGGCCCACTGAAGGGAACAAAGGGTTCTGTATCTGGAGGTAGGCAAGTGGTGCCACGATGCTTCAGAGGGAACTGCACACTTAAGCAGAGTTCTCAATCTCTACTGTTGCAGCTGTGCCCAGTGCAAACCAAGCACTTTCCTGCAGGAAGGAAAGACCTTCTTTTAGTGAGGCAATGATCCTTTCTCACATGCACGAGAACCTGCTGAGGCAAGTGTAGCAGAGTTGTGTGACACAAGAGGCACAAAGAAGGGAAATCCATTTCGATAAAAACACGAATGGGTTAAATGCAAGAAAACGAATAAGCGTTAAAAAGAAATTGAGAGATACACACAGGAAATAAAAGTGAAGATTTACGTAGTCTAATAAGAAGCATTTACCTTAATTAACTACATCTATTCTGAACTGATCAGAAGGATACAAAAAAAACTGAATAAAATTCCTGTACTTGTTTCAAAGTTCGACTAGTTGGCACCAGCATATAATGGTGAACCTGGTATCATTAATTAAACCAGGCGCATAATCTGCTCCCAATCTTGAAAGTCTACAGGCTTTTATTTGAAGGAAGCAAAAGCTTTTGGAAGCGGTGTTGCTAAATTATTTTATTCAAAGTGGAAGTGACATTAGATTTCCAGGTCCATCTATAGTTTGAGAGTAATAATTGTAATAATTAGCATAAATGCTATTCTCTACAATATCTAACAAGTTTGGAAAAATAATTGGAGTAGTAGGCTTTTGAATCTGGGGTTTTGAATTGAAACAAGTGTCCTAATCAGCCAACGAATTGGGTCTTAATGACTCATTAATTTCTACACGGCCCCATATTCAGTTAACACTCAACTGCCAACACTGACGTTCCTGGTCTACGTACTTCAACAAAAATATTTGAAGGCCAGCTGCAAATTTGTTTAACTCCCATAAACCAGTTAAACGCAGAGAGAAAAAAAATTAAAATGGAGAGATGCTGTGGATTGAGTGACTCATTGTGTATACTGAGCATGGGCTGTTCCTGCCACTGTGTTTACCAACTGAGTTTCAAACCAAATCAGAAAAGCTCAAAATGACAACACGTCTACAAAAATTAAACATTGCATAGAAACATTTTACGCAGAAAGTCACCCAGCAAACATTGCCAATTTAGATGGCATTTATAGTAGGAGGGCAAATGAAAGGTAGTTTGCTGTTTGCTCAAGGCAATTTAAAACCAATATTTACTTCCCAAGTAATTTTTTCTCAAAAGGTGAACAAATAAACTTGATGGTTATCCTAGGCTACCGTGTCTGTCTGTGCATGGTGCAAAACCTAATTTGGATG
The DNA here is from genome assembly GCF_037043375.1 of Chiloscyllium plagiosum. Taxonomy (NCBI): domain Eukaryota; kingdom Metazoa; phylum Chordata; class Chondrichthyes; order Orectolobiformes; family Hemiscylliidae; genus Chiloscyllium; species Chiloscyllium plagiosum. The sequence continues at coordinate 85,815,488 of NW_028270146.1, read as the reverse complement.
AATCAATGTTTTCAGTTTTTGTAGCGAGGCAACATCCTCAAATTGTCTGCAGCATTTTCCTTTTACACTCTGTATTGCATCCTCAGCCACTTAGCTTAAGAATTGGGGGAATGGTTAAATGCATTTGGGAAATGCTGCAAGTAGGACTAAGGTAGGCACTCACCTTCAGAAGATTGGAAACCTCTCAATGTACATTGTGGACTGAGAAATACTTGGCAGTACAAAAGATTTTGTATAACAATGAGGATGCACAAGCTGTTAGTCCAGTTTGGCTGAGGTAGGGTCTGTTTGAGAATCCATTTCCAATATTAAATAACATTATTTGGCATGCCTGTGGATCTGAAGAAAAACCATTGCCACTGTCTCACTTTGGGCAAACTGCTGTATTAGTTAGCATACAGGGGCACTTTCAGACATGTACAAAACAGTGGTAGATATGTAGGATACCAAAAGGAGAAAAGATGCAAGACCAGTAGAAAACTTCATGCAATATCTAAAAGGGTGAATTTCTATGAACATACAGACACACACAGCAGAACCAATTCAGTATTAGAGGCAAGTGCAAAAGGAAAGCCTCTGGCCAAGACCAGGGCCTATACCTGCACGGTATTAAGGACAGGATGACAGAAGAAGGAAGCAGTTCATGAGACATTTTCCTCAGGCTCGTAACACTAATATGAAAATGGAAAATAAGCAATGAGAAGAGCATTCAGAGAGAGAAGTAGAACATCCATATTTACATTTTCACAAACTCAGCAAACTGCAGGAAATCCTTCACATACAGGCAGTGCTTAGTTTCTACAGTACAGACAGAGATGACATGGCATTTATGGACAAATATCCGATCAACTGACCTTGGGAACATCATGTTCAATAAGTAAACCACAGGAGAATAAAATTTCATAAATGACCTGGCACTTGGACCACACACACACACACACACACACACACACACACACACACACACACACACACACACACACACACACACATACACTCTCTCCCTCTCTCTCTAGAGATATATTTATAAATTAGAATAAATCTTCCTCCATCAAAAGCCAACAGATGGGTCACATACTTACATTATTTCCCAAATGATGAGCACCCAATCTCCGCTAAGCAATAATACACATTTAGGACTGTCCAATCCAACCAGTTGGGAGAAAAATATAAAAATAAAAGGCAGAATTGGCTTTGTTACAGCCTCCTGCTGGATTGATTATAAACTGGGTCAACTTTCCATGCTCCCCCGCTAGGGAAGCAATAAAAACGTGGAACAGAATTAATTCCAAAGACTAGCAAAGAGCTAAACGATAACCTTTTTGTGGTATAATCATTAAACCAAAGTAGTCACATAAGGTTTTAATATGACTTTTCCATTGTATTCCCACTTTATAGCAGAAAGAATCCATAGTAAAAGCTTCATAAAAATGATTCCATGCATCAGTTTTAATAAGTATACACAATGTCATGAATTGGGCACCACTTGCAGGAATTGTTTTCCATTCACAGTTACAAGTATCTGATGTTGAACCATAATTACAATGCTCTGCATGGCCCTTATGACCCAGACCCCATATAGACTATCACATTTACAATCTGCTTCTGCCCTAGAAAACAAATAAATTACAAAAGCTACAATCGTACAGGACATTTATCACAAATCAGGAGTACCAAAAAAAACTTGCGTTAAGCATTAACATAATGGAGGAATTAATTAAGCATTCAATGCATAACAATTAGCTGAACATGAGATTGAGGACCAGCCAAGCCAAAGAGTGAAGCAAAAGATATAACAAAGGGAAGTGGATATAGTCTATGAAAGAGAAGGACACCAGTCTCAAGAATGAAGCCAAGAAATTGGAAGTAGAAATTTCTAGTTTAACAAAGACATTATTGGGTTGGAAACTAATCTGTGGCTGGCTTACTGTGGACCCTCCAATATTAAGTTCTGGGTTGATGTACTGTATATAACTGGATCAAAGGAAATTGTTATGATTAGAACCATGAGAAATGAGGAGAAAAATAGTTTTGTGCCAGGAACTGACAATAGTCACTGATGAACATCAAACTTTGTAATTAGTTTTTCTCCCATTTGAAGCAGGAGCCTTAAACAAGCCAACTATGACAGTTTCGTGTCAGACAATCAAACTTTGATACGAGTTTGCTTGGCTTTAGATTGAGTCCTCCAGGATGAACAATGCAAAAGAGCAGGTACTGGGAGAGAAACAGGGAGGAAAGAGGTTACCTCACAAAATGAAACCATTCATGTTGAGGTGGGGGTTAGGGGATGAGAATGCAGGTGGGAGGGAAGCCCAGCAGCCAGCTATAACCATTTAGACTGACAGTAGCCTGGACCAGAACAATGAAAGAGGGACTGAAAACTGAAAAGAATACGGGTGGTTAACGCAGATACAGTCTAAATTTGGGATTGTGTTTTGAAAGATACTAGTTCAGTACCAAAATATTGCTCTCCAAAAAGTCACCATTCTGAAAATAAGATAAAGAATGCAGACTAGTGACAGCCCAGCACTCTACTTTGTTAGAAGAGGAACATAAATGATTGAGAAATTTAATAAACACCACATCAATCACATGTACCAGAGTCCAATCTTAAAAGTAATCCTGAGCAAAGATCGAGGAAGTCATCACCAGACAAGGATGTAGTCCCCCTTTCATTCTTCAATTTGTGGGAAAGCCACAAGGAGAATTTGACTGGCTAACTGATGAGATTTACTTGTATTTCTCTGATGAGAACAAAGATGCAGGGTGACTGTGGAAGAACTTTTGGAACGAATGAATGGGCATGTTCAAAACCTAATCTAGCTCTTCTTTAGATTCAAAAAAATGTTTAGCTGGACCACTGTAAGCCAGACTGAAAACAAAAAAGGATGATGTTAAATCTATCAAAACCAGAGTTAGAAAATCTAAATCAAAGGGGAATTCTACAGAGGGGTGAGGTAGGTTTCTCACCTTCTGTGCACCTGAGAACGCATGGTAGTAACATGAAACATAGGTCATTACAGCCTTTTCATCCGGCCTAAGCGTGCTTATAAGATCTGTGCAAGGAAGACAAGAAAAGATTAGGAAAGAGAAAGGTGAGCCAAGGTACAATCAGTGAAGAACCATACTGTTCCAATCATGCAACACAGGAGATCATATCAAGAGTGGAAAGTTCAGCACGGGGAAAAACACATACCAGCTGCAGAACAGAAAAAAAAATGTATAGTTAGCCAGAGAAGCAATTGTTGCCAGAAATATGGATTCCTGGGATACCTTTTGGGCTCCTGAAAAGGCATGGTAGAAGCTAGAGACATAAGTCATGATTGCCTTCTCGTCTGGACGTGCTGTACCAACAATGTCTGTCAGGAAACACAGGAAAGGATTTATTTTTGCAAAAGTAAATTAATGCAACATATTCATCTACTGAGAATCTTGAGAGAAAACATTTAGAAACAGTTCTATTGCACAAGAAAGATGAGAATTAGTAGTACCCATGAGGACCTGGGGCAAGAGACTCGTAGTGACTTTTGCATCAAAAAGCTGGAGGCAATCCATGCAGAGTGGAATCCAGGTCTTATAATCCGGAGAATTTTAATTCATCCAATAATGATATGGCAGATTCAACTAAGGCCCGTTGCTGTTCTTAACAATTGGCTTTTATTTCAAACAGGTTAGCAATATGAAATAGTACTGTCAATGAATCCAGTGAATAGAAACAGAAGGCACATTAAAAACTGTTATAAAAGATAGCAATATAACATGACCAATGAATGTCAATCATTTCAACAACTTGTGAATTAGCCAGGACAGTGACAGGTTGAAGCGTCTTTTTTTTTTAAACAAATGCTCCCGTTTCATTTGCTGAACTACAGTTATTATGCACCACGATAATGAGAGAAAAGAAAGCAGAAGGTTTTGTATTAGGTAATACATTCACATTTAACTGTAGGACGTGCAGTGTAACACAACAAAACATGAAAGGATATATTACCTCTGCAATTTGAGTTTTGCACATGAAGGATATAGCAGGATGCTGCTGGGCCCCACCCAAAGTAACATGATCAGGTTTCTCTGCATTAACAGTAAAGTTAGCATTCCTTTCTCTCAATGGTGCACCAGATCATTGTGGGCAAAAATTGGAAAGCTGTTTTCCCCCTTCCAATTACTGTACCAAGAGTGCCTGCCAATGATTTGTGCTGAGAAAGTGGCACTGAACAATCCAAGGCATTAATCATATCAGTCAACAAAATAAACAGCGCCACAAATGCTGGAGGCATTTGATGCCCTTATCAAAAGGAAGCTCTGCCCCAGGGGAAAAAAAATGCCTTTTCACTAATTAGTGTTAACAGTGAGAAAACACAATTTCACACACCAGGCAGGTTAACAGGCATCATCCATAACAAAACAAGTAAACTTTATAATAGTTTAGCTGTAAATTCAAGTACAAGTGAGTGTGGTGGATTTTTAAAAGTAATTAGGTGCTATACAATTGCTTTCACAATGTAAGTGAAGATAGCTCTGACATGCATTCAGCAATGTCAGTAATACAATGAAGAATTTGTCCAATACGACATTGAAATTGAATGGCATGTAATTACTCCAGTAGGCAATTTACATGGCTTGGCCCATTGTATCGATGTACCTTCAACGTATAATTAAATTCTAAGAACACCCAAGCCATCCAACACAGACTCTGAATTAAACATTTTTTTAAAACATTGGGAGAGACAGATACTCGTAATCAGATTTATCAGAGCTCAGCTTGGAAGAACTGCAGTCATCAGCATACTTTGGGTCTACTAAATGCAGATTGCTATCTGTGAATCCTGGTTAGACAGTTACCTCTCCTCCAGTCCCACAAACCTGCAAAGATAGCTGTGCTCCTTTGTTCTTACATTTTCAACATCACTGATTTTAATCATTTTTCTATTGACGGTCTTCAGTTGTCTAAATCCTAAATTCGCTTGAATACCCTGCCCTCTGTCTGATAACCTTACCTCCCCCCGACAAGACACTCCATAAAACCTCTCTCTTTCACCAGACATTTGATCATCTGAACTGATGTGGCACACAGTCATGTTTTGTTTAGTAATGCTTCTGTGTAGCACCTTAGGAAGTTAAAGGCACTAAATCAATGCACCAGTTGTGACTGGTGTACGAAAACAGTTTTATGAAAGAGGAGAGTTGACATGTGACCGCAAGAGATAATGTTGAATTTCTTTTCCTCCCTACATTGCAGTAACGTGGGATTATTGAAGATTGAGCTCAGTAATGTGAAAATATAGGGAAGTTAACTGCAGAAAACACTCACAAGTGCCTGGGAAATGGTGCAATTCTCCCCACAATGTGGCATAAAAACGTTTACACTTATTAAAAGTGTATATACTAATGATCCAATTTAGTAACTATCACAACATTTAGGATTTGTGCAAGGTAAATCATACTAGCTGTACCAAATGGTGGAATAATTTGAAATTTACAGAGAGTAACAACTCTCAGTTACCAAAGAACCGGTTACCTGATACAAAATCTACTCTTCTACCAGCACACACATCCTGATTCAATCAAGAAATCTTATCATCAGCTAATTTCAATTCTGCCTCACTCTCTTAACTCTTAAAGTACCCTTTCCAACTTGTAAAACCTTCTAGATTACTCCAACTCGAAGTTTCTTTTGGGATATACAGAAATTGGACATTAAAGATTTTAAAGTAAACTGAATCAGTTGGCCTGACCACATTTGCAAAGAGAGAAAGCGCGAAACAGAGTTAATGTTTCAGATCTGTGACTTTCCATCAGAAAGAGTCGCAATGAGAAGTCACAGTCTTGACTCGTTATCTCTGGGCTGGATTTCTGATGAAGAACTCAGGCCTGAAACGATGACCCTCCTGCTCCTCGGATGCTGTTTGACCTGCTGTGCTTTTCCAGCGCCACACTTTTCGACTCGGACACTCCAACATCTGCATCCCTGACTGTCTCCTGGATTTGTTAGTCAAGGGAGGCATGAAGCAGTTGGGATGAGGGATGCAGAACGGGAAGTGAGTGATGCGTTTGCTCCTGCTGATGCAAATTAACAGTATAAAGAGGGGTTGCATTCATACCTAATCAGGTGTCATGGGACAGAGGGGCTACAGCGTTGACAGAGGCTGATCACAGTTACGCTGATCACAGAGGTAACTGATCACAGGTGGGCGGCACAGTGGCAGTGGGCAGCACGGTGGCACAGTGGTTAGCACTGTTGCCTCGCAGCGCCAGAGACCCGGGTTCATTTCCCGCCTCAGGCGACTGACTGTGTGGAGTTTGCACGTTCTCCCCGTGTCTGCGTGGGTTTCCTCCGGGTGCTCCGGTTTCCTCCCACAGTCCAAAGATGTGCAGGGTCAGGTGAATTGGCCATACTAAATTGCCCATAGTGTTAGGTAAGGGGTAAATGTAGGGGTATGGGTGGGTTGCGCTTCGGCGGGTCAGTGTGGACTTGTTGGGCCGAAGGGCCTGTTTCCACACTGTAACGTAATCTAATCTAACTTAAAAGCCTCCACTTTCTGACTGTGGTCCTTATTTCTTATGGAAAGCTTTAAAAGTTAATACATTATGTAAAAAAAACCCAGAGATACTGCCAAATATGCACCAACTCAAAAATAATCACTTTGCTCAGGATGGGGGGGGGGGGTAGGTGGAAGGTTGTTTAGAGAAGGCAAAGTGCAACCAACTAACTTGCAGACATGAAATAATCCAACCTTTGTTTCCAGGCAGTGAGTTAGGATGAATTGGGCACTTTCAGAATGGCAACCTGGAACTATTGGAGTACCACAGGGATCAGCGCTGAGTTCACAATTATTTGCAATAGAAATTCAATGACTTAGTAGGAGAAAGTGAATGTATTAGAGCTCAAAAGTAGGTGAGAAAGTAAGTGGTGAAGATGAAACCATGACTCTGTAGAGAGGATAGAGACAGGTTAACTTAGTGGGCAGAAACCTGGCATATGGAATACAGTGTGAGGGCATGCACTTTGGCAGGGAGAATGAAGGAGCTAAGTAGAGAAAGCTAAGGATCACAGGCCTCATCCATGAGTCACAGAAAGCTAGCATCCAGGTTCAGTAGGTAATACGGAAGGAAAATCATGGAATCCCCATAGGCCATTCAGCCCATTGATCGACAACGACCCTCCAAAGAGAATCCCACCCAGACCCACCTATCTAAATTATGCCTGGAACGTTGCATTTCCAGTGCTAATCCACCTAGTCTGCACATCCCTGGACACTGTTGGCAATTTAGCATGGCCAATTCACCTAATCTGCACATCTTTGGAATGTGGGACAAAACCCTGAGCACCCAGAGGAAACACACACAGACATGGGGAGAATGTGCAAATTCCAACACACAGTTGTCCGAGAATGGAATCGGACCCGGGTCCCTGATGCTGCCAGGCAGCAGTGCTAATCACTGAGCCACCGTGCCACTCTAATGTGGGGCCTTTGTTTCAAAGGTAATGGATTATAGAAGCAGGGAGGTTTTGCAAACCTACACAAGGTGCCAGTCAGACCACAGCTAGAATACGGAGGAGAAAGCATCATTGGAGGCAGTCCAGAGAAGATTCACTATGCTGCCAACTGCTTCAGAGAGACTGTCTTATGAGGAGGGGTTGAGTAGGTTGTGCATGTACTTGTTGGAATAAAGAAGAATGACAGGCAACCTAATAAAAGCATACAACCCGAAGACTTGTCAGGGTACATGTGGAAAAGTTATTTCCCATTGCTGGACTCTAGGATCAGACAGCATAAATCTCAAAACAAGAGTTCACACATTAAGATAGAGATAAGGAGAAGCTTCTCAGAGAGGAGTGAAGCTGTGGAATTCTTTACTGTTGAGGCTGGATTGTTGTGTGTGTTCAAGGCTGAGATAGACAGATGTTTAAATCAGCATGGGAATCAAGAGTTATTGAGGAAAAGGCAGAAAGGTGGAGTTGAGGGTTACCAGATCAGCCACTATCAGTTCTCTGCAGCCTGGGTGCCCCACCTGACTCCTAGCAAGCTTCTGGCCTATGTCCACAGCACCACCAAAGACACATACCCGTTGGTGTACATCTTCATTCTACAATGTCATCCTTCTAACTCCCTGCCTCAGTTCACCCATAACACTACTCCACGATTCGAATCGCTGGGATTGGCTATACCCATAATCTAGAAGAAAGTGAATACTGCAGATGCTGGAGATCAGAGTCAAAAAGTGTGGTGCTGGGAAAGCACAGCAGGTCAGGCAGCATCCGAGCAGCAGGAGAGTCAATATTTTGGGCATAAGCCAAAGGGAAACGTTGACTCTCCGGGTTTTCGGATACTGCCTGGCCTGCTGTGCTTTTCCAACGCCACACTTTTTGACTCAGTACCCCATGATCTCATAATCACACTTCCATCCGTTATTCTCCAAAAGCTTGGGGGCCATCCAAAAACCATGTATTTGTCCTAATTTTCACTAAATCCTATTCATCCATTACCCCATGCACTCACTGATCGTCAAGAGACCATGGCCCAATAACACAGCAAGTTTAACTTTTTCAACCTCATGTTCAGTCTCCTCCATGGCGTCATGTCTCCCCATCTCCAACCTCTTTCATCTTGATAACCCTCTACAATCACGTGGCTCCTCTGATTAAACTCACTTGTTCTTCAGTGATTTCAATTCAGCTCCACATGTCTTGGAATATGGTCTAAAGCACCACAGCACCACATGGCTGTCTTGGAGTTAATGCAGTATGAAGCTAATTATACATAAGAAACAGCATAATTTGTGAAAGAATGTAAATAAAGCCAACTTGCAGCTTCGCCGAGCTTCACACCCTCCCTCGGTTAAGACTGCAATGTTTCATTACCCTTCTTAAGTAAGTAAAACAATTTTAATTCAAAGGCATAGGTTTATGTTGTGATTATAACTAGATCAGTGCAACAAAAATCTATTCAGGTTTGGTAAATCAATAACAGTAAAATGTTAACCGTAAAACCCCTCACCTTCAGCATCCAACATTTTGGGAATGTCCAGGTACTTTTCTGCGACATCAAAGGCTGTGTTCAAGTTGGTGTAAGGGTCATCCTACGACAATAAGAAAGGCTAACATTAACAGGAGATTTCAAGACTGACATGCTCCCCTACCTTGTTTATAGTCTTCAAGTCTTCTGCTGTCACTCTTTGGCCCACTGGCCCATCTGATCAAAGTCCCATTGCACTCGGAGATGATCTTCACTGTCAACTACAAGCTCACTAACCAATCCTCCTACCTTCACATCCAAATCATTTATATAACGATAAATAATAACATCAGGTCCACCGTTTTTAAAGTTTACATCAAACTCAGTGAAGTGAAGCATGGTAGTGTGGGTATAAAGCAAGATTCTTCAACTTCTTCAACTTAATGGTAAGCAGAATGACAGCAACTCCGCTCAATCACTCTCTACAACAATGATGATCCTCAAATTGCAGAACATCCTGTTAAAACATGGAGACATGCGAGAAATGCAATAGTCTTCCCAGATTTCCTGGGGTTTTTTTTTATAGATTCCCTACAGTGTGGAAACAGGCCCTTTGGCCCAACCAGTCCACACTGACCCTCTGAAGTGTAACCCACCCAGACCCATCTCCCTCCGACTAATGCACCTAACACTATCAGCAATTTAGCTTGGCCAATCCACCTGACCGGCACATCTTTGGACTGTGGGAGGAAACCGGAGCACTCTGAGGAAATCCACGAAGACACGGGGAGAATGTGCAAACTCCACACAGACAGTCGCCCGAGGCCGGAATCGAACCTGGGACCTTGGTGCTGTGAGGCAGCAGTGCTAACTGCTGAGCCACCGTGCTGCCCATGGTTAACCAAATCTGAACTGAGATAGACACAGGAAAAAAGAAAATCAAATAAAATGAAAGACAAAGCAACGGGGAAAAACAAGGTGGCGGATATTTGGATAATTCCAATGTGCTGGCACAGATGTGAGGGCTGAATGGCTTCCTTCTGTGCTACGTGACTCTACAATCAGAAACAAAGAAAACACTAGAAGCAATCAGAAGGTCAGGCAGCATCTCAGAAAACATTATAGATCGTTACTTATCACTACTTCCCCCAGATTGTTTTTTTTATCTCCAACATTTGCAGAATTCTGTGTTTTGTTTTCTTTTATAAATACTGTCAGTAGTCAGCTACATTTCAGTTCATGAAGCCTCTGCATAGGTTTCCCTTCTAAAAAAAAAAGGAATTTAAACTTTGCCAATACTGTTGGAAGTTCAAAAGCATGCAACTACATGCTGAAAGGTCAGCCCTTTAGTCAAGATGTACAGCACAGGAACATACCCTTCAATCGAACTAGTCCATGCCGACCAAATATCCCAGATTAATCTAGTCCCATTTGCCAACATTTGGCCAGCACATTGGGATTATCCAAATGTCCGCCACCTTGTTTTTCCCCGTTGCTTTGTCTTTCATTTTATTTGATTTTCTTATAATTGTTTTTCTTTCCCTGTGTCTATCTCAGTTCAGATTTGGTTAACCATGGGCAGCACAGTGGCTCAGTGGTTAGCACTGCTGCCTCACAGCACCAGGGTCCCAGGTTTGATTCCGGCCTCGGGCGACTGTCTGTGTGGAGTTTGCACATTTTTCCTTTTTCATATACTGATCCAGATGCCTTTTAAATGTTATAATTGTACTAGCCTCCACCACTTCCTCTGGCAGCTCATTCCACACACTCGTCACCCTCTGTGTGAAAACGTTGCCCCTTAGGTCCTTTTTAAATCTTTCTCCTCTCACCTCAAACCTATGTCCTCTAGCTTTGGACTCCCCCATCACAGGGAAAAAACTTTGGCTATTCACCCTCTCCATGCCCCTCATAATTTTATAAACCTTTATAAAGGTCACCCCCTCAGTCTCCAACGCTCCAGGTAAAATAGTCCCAACCTATTCAGCCTCTCCCTCCAGCTCAACCCTCCAAATCCTGGCAAGATCCTTGTAAATCTTTTCTGAAACCCTTTCAATTTTCACAACATCCCGAGCAGAATTGAACACAGTATTCCAAAAGTGGCCTAACCAACGTCCTGTACCAAATACCCTGTCCACCTGCGACTCTACTTTCAAGGAACTATGAACCTGCACTCCAAGGTCTCTTTGTTCAGCCACACTCCCCAGGACCTTACCATTAGGTGAATAAGTCCTGCTTCGATTTGCCTTTCCAAAATGCAGCACCTCGCATTCATCTAAATTAAATTCCACCTACCACTCCTCAGCCCATAGACTCATCTGATTAAGGTCTTGGTGCACCCTGAGGTAACCTTTTTCACGATCCTCTACACCTCCAATTTTGGTGTCATCTGCAACTTACTATATACCTCTTATGTTCACATCCTAATCATTTATATGACATATTTATACACATTACAACACTAGACTTTCCCTCTAATATCTCAAGTAACCTTAGTGTTACAAACATGTGTTTATTTCAAATTTCAAGTTAAAGTTTCATACGCTGTGTCCATGCTTTGGATTGTTATAAGGACAGTTTATAAACTGAAAGAGAGACAGAACACTGGCTAAAATTCAAGATGAATCGAATATCATTGCTGAATAACATCTCTGTGGGATGGAGGTGGTGACCCCTACAGAGACAATCTGCCAAACATGACTCCTATTTATCTAGATGGAGGATTCAAGGAGTTAATGCTAAGAACATTAAAATTAACCATGTCAGCTATTGCAATGGCTGATAGATACTGCTCACTTCATTTTGGAATATATAACAAACATGGAGAGATATCATGCAACTGTGTGCATGTGAATGTCAGAATTTGGATTGAACAAGTCAGCACCTCACTCTCTTGCTAAAAATTCCCTCAAAAGCTTTGAGAACTACTTGTGGGTCGAGAGACCAATTAGAAAGCCTCGCTGCAGGTAATAGGAAGATTTCAATTCAACAACATGGTCTCCAGGAGAAAACAGAATATACCAGACACTGTTGTGAAAAATGAGTCCTTTATTGGAGGACCAAACAGCTGACTGGCCAGTAAGCATAGCCCTGACCCTAACCCCTGAGTTTTTATTATTGACCTTCCTTCTTTCATCTGTGTTTCTCCTTATTCAAGTTTAACTCTAAGTGTTAACTCTCAATCTTAATACAGATACTCTGTAATTGTAGGTTTCTGCATATGTGGAGTTTGAACAGGTCAATGGTCACTGGATTATTTCAAAACATTTTCAGCATTTTAAATTTGAGGAGCTTTTAGCAATAAAATAAACTTTTGTATTCAATTCAAAAACATCTGTCTGGCTTATTTCTGAAAAGAATGGACATGGTCAAGTACATAGTGAACCTGGCTATCCAGCATTCTATTAAAAATATTCAAAAAAATCTTCTGCAATCAAACAATGAATAGGAAAAGAGCAAAACCAGATATCCCTTCCTCTCCAGATCATAACATAGGGGAACATGCTCGAATTCAAACCTCTTGTCAATCTGAACTCCAGTTTCCCATCAGGATATAATCATTTATTTTTTTAACTAGTACATGAAACAGAGATTTCACTCTTTAAAGAAAGGGAGATTCAATCAAAGAGTTCAAAATTATGAGGCATCCAGTGGATTTTCAATTGCAATAATAATTCTGGAATTGCAAACTAATCTCTGTAATGGCAATAGTGAAACTATAATCATTATCTTCCTTCCTTTGGGGAATGAAATCTGCCATCCTTATCTGGTCTGGTCTGCTTATGACTTCAGATCCATAGCAACATAATGGACTCTGAACTGCTCCCTGAAATGGCCAGTCGGGTCAAGAGCAAATCAGGAATAGGCAGTGAATGCTGGTTAAATGAGCAATAGAAGAATGAAAAATAAATCGCACGGGGAAGCAGACTTAAGACAACTGTAAAAAGAGAGAGAGGGGAGAAGATTTTTACCTAAACACCTTGATTAGTTATGATCGGGAATGCATCTCTGGGAAGTAGATCCAATAATAAATTTCAAAAAGAATTTGCATTTATACTCGGAAAGGAAAATAAATGTGAGGAAACTGTCAAAACGGTTGGGGGACAGGGACTAATTTGACAGCATTTTCATGGAACTGGCAGGATGGGCCAAATGCTTTGTTCTGTGCTGTTTATTTTCATGATTCTATAGATTAAGACTGCCTGAGCCCATTGCATGTTCTAACAAATGGAACAGGAAGTGATATGGATCTTGTGTTGAGCATTCTACCCAGGCCAGGAAAAAAAAGGTTGTGTGTTCCAAGTCGAGAGGAAATCGTTTAAGATGGTTTACAAAGTTAGTTAGTTTTCCTTTCACAAGTACTTCATCACACAGAAATATTCATTGGGAGAACTGCGAAAGAATTGAGCGCTTATTCAGCTTTTGGAATGGTTTTAGGTATTGGAAAAAAATCAATTGTATTATTAGCATCCTCAATACTTGATCTATCTTATAATCTCTTCCAGCCTCTTCCATCAGGCAGAAGATACAAAAGCTTAAATATATGTAACCAACAGGTTCAAGAACAGTTTCTTCCCCACTGTTATTAGACTTCTAATTTGGACCTCTCAAATTTCAAATCTAATGTCGATCTCACCGTTTATGTGCCTTCTTTGCGACCATAACTAAATATTCCTCACTCTGTTCTATCACCAGATCACACTTCACCTGAGGAAGGAACAGTGCTTCGAAAGCTTGTGATATTAAATAAACCTATTGGACTATAACCTGGAGTCATGTGATTTCTGACTTTGTCTATCCCAGTCCAACACCGGCACCTCCACGTCACAATCACTCTATGATCTTTAATGGTATGATCTGCCAATGCTGAATGCAAAACAAACCTTTTCACTTTACTTAGATACATGTGACAATAATAAATTAAATCAATGTTTTGCTTCTGTGTATTTCTTGACTAGTGAACTTAAATTAATGACTGTCAATCCACAACACAGTAATCCAACAACTTATTTTCTACTCATTTCCAAGTAATTTGGAGTTGCAGGGACAGTGTATGATTCACTGATGTAATGGATAGTATGGGCTGTTGACAGGACGTTTTGTGCTGGCCTGTGGAAGTAGACAACTTCAGGAAGTATGAGAAGAGATTCCACATCATAAACATGCAACATCATCACACATTTCAACCAATCTTATTTTACCCCAATGGTCACCAGTTCAATTCTCTCTCTTTACATTTCCGTGTGCTAGTTTCTCTCTGCCAATATTTCATCATGACAACCGATGTTCCCAATAATAAATGACAATAATGAGCAAGGATGTAGACAACAACAGAATTTGGTACAAATCCTATGTCTGATAGTTGCTTTTGGTATCTCTAACAATAGATGCATGATCTGGACAGGTTGGATGAGTAGGCAAATCAATGGCAGGTGCAGTTTAACTTGAATAAAAGTAAACTTATTCACTTTGGAAGCAAAAACAAGGATGCGGATCACTATGTAAATGGCTGTAATTGGGAGGAATGTGCAATGGGACCAGGGTGTCCTTGTGCATCAGTCACTGAAGGTAAGCATGCAGGTGCAGCCTGTGGTAAAGACGACAAATGGTATGTTTGGCCTTCATTGCGTGAGGTATCGAGTACAGGAGCAGCGATGTGTTGTTGCAGTCATACAGTGCCTTGGTGAGGCCACACCTAGAATATTGCGTGCAGTTTTGGTCTCCTTTTCTGAGGAAGGATGTTCTTGCTCTTGAGGGAGTGCAGCTAAGGTTTACCAGGCTGATTCCGGGGATGGCAGGACTGATGTAGGAGGGAAGATTGACTAGGTTAGGATTATTTTCACTGGAGTTCAGACGAGTGAGGGGCGATCTCAGAGACTTATAAAATTCTCACAGGACTAGACAGGGCAGATGCAGGGAGGATATTCCCGATAGTGGACCCAGACCTAGGGGTCACAGTCTGAGGATTCAGGGTGGACCATTCAGGACAGAGATGAGGAGACATTTCTTCACCCAAAGAGTGGTGAGCCTGTGGAATTCATTACCACAGGAAGCAGTTGATGCCGAAACACTGAATGCATTCAAGAGGCAGCTAGATATAGCACTTGGGGTGAATGGGATCAAAAGGTTATTGGGAGAAAGCAAGATTAGACCACTGAGTTGGAGATCAGCCATGATCGTGATGAATGGTGGAGCAGGCTCAAATGCCTGAATGGCCTCCTCCTGCTCCTATGTTTTAATCTATTTAGAAACAATCGTATGTAGGACATCCCTTCAGGATTTTTAAAACTAAAATTGGTGGGTAAAATAGGGATAGTTTATCATGGCTGATCCAATTCGCAAACTCTAATACTCTAACACAATCCTCACATCTCACCATACTTCCAATATAATTTGCTTGTTTCATATAAACCTATGGTCAATGCTGTTAGATGTGGGGTGTAGGTAGGAGGATGGCTCACTCTCTTGGCATTCATATTTATTGCTTAAATTTCTGTCATACTGGAGTTCACTACTTATATTTGTTTGATGCTTTCAATTACTTCTTGTTCAGTTTTTCTCACCAATATCTGTTGTGTTTTCAATCCTTGGCTGGGGTTATGGAATTAGTCTTTGCCCTGACCCCGATCGATATATGGCTCACTCTTGTGGGTTTGCTTGCTCAGTGGAGTATGGTTTCTTTTACGGTTGGGGGGTGGTTTGAAAGTTTGGAGACCAAGTTGGCAAACATAATTAGGATTAGGGAAAATGGGAAAAGGGGTAAGAGCTGAAAGCTATGAAGTGTCCAAGTCAACTTCCTTTTTTTTTGTTCTGGCTTGTACACTTTATCTACAATAATTTGCAACATCGTGACTTACTTACGGACCATATTACACGGATGAGTAGGTGGAAATGACCCTCCACAACTGGGAAATGCAATAAGATATTTCTAAGTATGGGACTAAAAAGGTGTTGCACACTTAAGGATATTACTCTGATTGCTTCACAAGGGTTACGATACAATTAAGAACCTAAAGCAGCCAGTAAATTCCCTTGTAAGACTGCACACAGGCACAAGCAAAACTGCAGATTCATTCAAAATCTGCTTCATTTGGTAAAAGTATTTGACCTTAAGCACACCTCCAGAACATAGAGATGATTCTGCTGCTACTGTGGGTTGTAGAGAACAAGACAGCTTTATATAGTCTCTTTAACATATTAAAAGAAAAGTGAAAATCAAGAGAATGGAGACACAGGTAGTGCACACTGATGCTTAAAAATAGCATCAACATTATAGATTAATTTTAAGAGCAAATTAGACCCTTTTTCTTCAAACTTCAAATCTTTGGGCTGCAATATCATAATCACAAGCCTCTCTCTCATCATTGGTCTACATGTAGAAAAGCCTCATTATTCAGGACAGCCAGTCTCCCTGAAGCTGCATGTGAATTTACAGACAGTGACCAGTGTGAATATCTGTATCAAAACAGCATTCCAACAAGACTCAGAGTCTGTTCTTGAAGACTTTGAGCATTTTATAATGTGGAAACTACATTTATCAAATGAATAATCAGAGAAAAATCATGTTTTGCTTTGGGAGCAAGTGGTTAAGAAAGTACGGTGAAGGAGTCTTCCAGCAACCCAAATAGGTCTTGGATGGTCAAGTGAGAGCTAATAAGAAGCCTCAGTTCCTCCTTATCTTTTTCTTCAGCTAAGAAAATAAACTTGCGTTTTGCAATTAAGATCAAAGCTCGCCCAGTGAAGCATAACTTTAACATTAATAATGAAACCAATAAAATTAGCAGAACAGCAAGTGTATAGAGGCTACTTACTTGGTTAATTTAATTTACAGAGTCAACCATCCAGTATTGTTGACAAATGTCACCCTACATTATCCCCACAATTTGACTGCTAAAGAATGAAGAAAAAAATTAACCGGCCTAGTTGAAATGGGGTAGGGAAATTTCCATTGCTAAAAGTTCTGCTTTAACATATAACAATCAAGAACACCTTCTTATTTAAGTTTGCAGTTTCATTCCATTTGTTCCCTTCACCTGCCCTTTTCAACTGCACCAGTATTCCCACCTTCCGTCCCAATCACATCTGCTTTAAGCTGCAAAGCATCGGAACATTGGACAGTAGAATCATAGAATCCCTACAGTGTGAAGGCAGGCCATTTGGCCCATCGGATCCACATCGTACCTTCAAACAGCGTTGTTGTCTCTCCCCCCCCCCAACCTATCCCTGTAACCCTGCATTTTGTTGAGGCTAAGCCACCTCGTCTGTACATCCCTGGACACTATGGGAAATTTAGCATGGCCAATCCACCTAACCTGCACATCTTTGGATTGTGGGGTGAAACCAGCGCACCTGCAGGCACAAGGAGAACTACAAATTCTGCACAGACATTGCCAGAAGGTGGAATCGAACCTGAGTCCCTGGCTCTGAGAGCCACCATGACTTCCCAGACACAGGACACACCACAACTTAGACTTTCCATGTCCTCGCTGCTGCTGCTATTGATTGGGACCCCAACTCCCCAGGATGAGGGGAGAAGGTTGTTCACACATGATGTAAACACGGCCTTCAACAAATAAGCCAGGAAAGAGCCGTGCAAGGCAGAAAGTCGTGATCCACAAGTCTAGGACAGTTTCTGATCATCTTTATAAGCAAATTCTCAATTCTAGCCCAGGAGGAAAAGGATATTAAGCAGCAGTAAAATGGTAGGCATTGCCAATGTTACCAATCGTGGCTGAACAATACAGGCCTGGGAGAACAATTCTTCCCATTCAATTCAGAACAACCCCCTTGTCAGAAACATTTTTTGAAACTTAACATATTACACAGAAATGGAAAGTTTTGTTGCCCTGGGATTTACAGATAATGTGTCAATGGACGTATACAGGAAAATAAAACAGAGCTGGTTCTGCTATAACACGTGATTCTTCAACATGAATTGGCTTTAATGCGATTGAAGAATTTAGACTGTTATTTGTAAAACATAAACTTTCCTTACCGGTACTGGCTATAATGTAATTCTGATCCCATTAATTTAAATGGCATGGCTATTGCACAATTTTCTTATAACACAAGATTGTGCGAGAACAGAACTAATCACATTATATCAGACCTGGCTTGTATTTAGATCGAGTATCGAACTACACAAATTTATTCATTTGCACAACAAATTCATACAAGAATGGAGGAAAAAGGGTGCCAAACCTTTCGCAGCTTTGCATAGTCAATGAGCTCTGGTCGGTGTCTATGGATAAGTGCACAGAATCCAAGGCCATCCTTCCAACTAGAAACAGGGAATAAAAAAAGGAAAGAAAATTGTACTACCATTAATTGGGTCACCTGTTGTGTGACATGAATCCAAAGCCCCGGTTGAGGCCATCCCCATTGCATGTGACACACACACACACACACACACACACACCTTCTGACAGACTTGATTTGGAGATGCTGGTTTTGGACTGGGGTGTACAATGTTAAAAATCACACAACACCAGGTTATAGTCCAACAGGTTTAATTGGAAGCACACTAGCTTTTGAAGCGACGCTCCTTCATCAGGTGATAGTGACTATCACCTGATGAGGGAGCATTGCTCCGAAAGCTAGTGTGCTTCCAATTAAACCTGTTGGACTATAACCTGGTGTTGTGTGATTTTTAACATCTGACAGACTTATACTCCTTTACACTCCATACATACACATACTCTCTGAAAGGCACTCATAACCCCCACCACCACCCCCACCCCACATAGGTTTGTGGGGTGAATTCGTACTTGCAGAATTACATTTTATTTTGCTCAAAAACTGCATGAATCCATGCAAGATTCTGTAAATTTGTTTTTTTAGGTTAGAATCAGTCTGACCATTGTGGCACAGAGTCTCACACAGGGCACCTCACACCTTCAACGCGTTATCTGGGCTGACATGACACTAATTGTTAAAGTTCACTTGAGAAAGTAACCTTTAAAAAAGTTTTGTGATTAACATGTGAAAGAACTGAAAAAGACATGGTCATTCTAAAAGATGAGACACTTAAACAATCCAGGTCTTTTTCAATATATAATTTTAGTTACATCACACTGTAAACTTTTGCTTTTAAGTTCTGTGCCTTACAATCTTATAATCCTCAACCACCTGATGAAGGAGCGTCGCTCCGAAAGCTAATGCTTCCAATTAAACCTGTTGGACTATAACCTGGTGTTGTGTGATTTTTAACTTTGTACTGCCATTAACATTTTCTCAAATTGCACATGTCAACTTCAGATTCCAACTCTGCTTTGAAACTGCTTGAAATAGCATGGCACAATGAAGCCCCATAATCAGAAAACACTGCCACATTCCTCAGCCATATCCACCTTCCTCCGGTGTTGTTCTAAACTGCTCGCTGCTCCTTAGCGT
Organism: Chiloscyllium plagiosum; assembly: GCF_037043375.1. Lineage (NCBI taxonomy): Eukaryota > Metazoa > Chordata > Chondrichthyes > Orectolobiformes > Hemiscylliidae > Chiloscyllium > Chiloscyllium plagiosum. The sequence continues at coordinate 85,796,139 of NW_028270146.1, read as the reverse complement.
CAATCTGACAGACCTGCATCTCTGTGGTGCTAAGTTGAGTCCAAACAAGTACTTTAACAATTAAAATAGAAACTCTGACGTGGGATTTAACTTCAAAAGGGGCATAATTTTAAGAGCTAGGGCTCCAGCAAGTTCACTGGGAGGATTACTTCTAGATCCATTAGCAATATTTACATCAAAACAAAGAACACTTCGGACTGAAATCAGGGAGTATTTAACGCAAAACACAACAAAAGTCTGGAATTCTCTCATCCAAAAAGGATGGTGAGAAAATTTGTTCTTTCAAGACAGAACGACAAATTTGTTAAATAAGGTTTTCACAGGATATGGAACAAAGACAAGTGAAGAGAGTTGGGCTACAGATTAACCATGATTTAAATGAAGGGAGAGGCAGGCATAAATGACTGGGAGGCATGGTGGCTTAGTTGTTAGCACTGATGCTTCACAGAGCCAGGGACCCGGATTCAGTTCCACCCTTGGGCAACTGTCTGCATGGTTTTCTATCAGATGCTCCAGTTTCTCCCCATAGTTCAAAGATGTGCAGGTTAGGTGGATTGGCTGTGTTAAATTGCCCATAATGTTCAGGGATGTGCAGGTTAGATGCATTAATCAGGGGTAAATATAGGGTGGGGTAATGGGTATGGGTGAGTCGCTCTTCGGAGGGTTAGTGTGGACTCGTTGGGCCAAAGAGCCCGTTTCCACACTGTAGGGATTCGATGATTCATGCAAGGATGATGCATCAATGCTGCTGGTTCCCAACGCATTGGCCAGAAGAAACTGGCAATTCCTATTAACTCGGTGGATCCAATAAGCTGACTGCACAGAAAACTAGGATTAAAAATTAACAAGGTTTAAAGCTGCTGCTTTTTGGGAACATTGCAAATTTGCTGTGAGGGTTCCTTTCACATCCATCAGCAACAGTGTGGCACTTACATCAAAACAAATCAAGAGGTGACTGGCAATAGTCTGTGAGTTCAAAATTGTCAGTGATGCTCTTGAGCTACTTCCAAGGCTAGACTTGGAGTCCCAGCCTTCAATGCTATTACTTTGGAATGCCACTGTCAAATCCTAAATGTAACCTTTTCACTTCCTGGACCATTATCCCAAAACATCAGTGGTATTACACCCTTATCTAACTTGATTTCAAATTTTCAGTTCTTTAAGAGGGGGGGGGGGGTTCAGGCAATGTGCAAGGGGTTGCTATGCAGATCATGGCTTTCTAAAGAGGCTTTAGTACTAGCCTGTTATAACACAGGCTCAGCTTTAACTGCAGCAATGCTTCCAATTCTGGGTAGCACATTTAGGAAGGGTATAAAGGGTTTGTAGATGGTGCAGTAAGGAATTAAAAAGAGTCGATAATATGAGGAAAGACTTTATTTAATGCAGTGAGTGGTTAGCATTTGGAAAATACTGCCTTAGGTTGTGATGGAGATAGACTCAATTGTGGCTTTCAAAATGGAATTGAATGAGCACTTGAAGAGGTAAATACATTGCCAAGGATAGCAAAGCGGTACTAGCTAAGTTGCTCTTGTGGAGAGCAGGCAAGGACACAACAAAGCGAATGGTCTCTGTGAGCAATTACCACTTTAAGGCACAAGTCAGGGAAGATGAGGTGCAATACGTGACAAGCTGTGTTAGCATATACTCTATGACCCCACCAGTCATCTTATAACAACCTCACAGGCGATGAAGATCCATTTCATATTAAAATAACATTTAGTAGAGCAGCTAGCTAGCTTGTTTGGCCTATGTTTGGCTCAGAATGATGCCAACAGCATGAGGCTCGATTCTCGGTCTGCCTGAGATAAGCCTGCTTCCTGAGAGTGGAAGGCCAATCATCATGGCCAAATACTTACAATAAAAATACTCAGATTATAGCCTCAGCAGATAGGGGGCTAAGGGCCTGCCTTTATTCAGGGTGCACATGGAGCAAGGAGGAAGATGACCTAATACATAATATTGAAATAAAACTAAATTAATAAATTTGAATTCCCAAATTCCTGATGGAATGGCACTGGCAGATCAGGAGGTGGTCACCATCCAGGTGGCTGGATAGACACCAGAGGAAAAACTATTTATTGGCAATAGGAATAAAAAAAGAGACTCTTAATCCAACCTGATGGGTGTCAATTTGCTGATTGTGGCGGTATGCCATGTGCTTGACATAAGAAGTTATGACTTGACTTTCACCAGGTGATATTTTAGCTTACCTCAATAAAAAAGTTCACCATCTCTCTAAAAGTGCATTTTAAAAATTGCTTTGTTGCTGCAAAATATTACTTTTTATGACGGGAAATGTTAACTTTACTCAGATCTCACAGCCAGGCACAGCAAGGCTCCTTGAAGGTGAATATGACATTGCTGCATTCCAGGGTCATAACACCAACAATGGGTTGAAAATACACAAGCAGACAGTGCTATATAGAGACATGACAGTTAGGGAATCATCACATTATTAACATGAAGGGCAAGAACTTAAAAACATTAACTTTTTGCTGTAGGTTCCCAAAGATAAAAGTAACAAGCACAGTGGCCAAACAATTTTCAAAAGTAGGTTGCACAGCAACAATTGTCTCGTAATTCCTGGAAGACCCAGGATCATCCTCTCAATGATCCTCAATCAATGCTCATGGTGGAAACTGCAGCTGAGAGTGAGTGAGACTATGCGAGAGGATGAGAGCACCATTGTTTCGCGATAAGCATTACGTTAACTCAGAGGGCTTGAACGTAACATAGCATTTCCATCTGAAATAGGCAGTCTTTAAATTCCAGCTGAAATCGTAACAAAGAGAGATCTTCTTAGATGGGGTTACCTGATGTGGAAGTTCTGAATGTTTACATTCTTGTAAGGAGCTGTCTTGCGTTGACACCATAGGAGGAGCCCTTCCTTTGCAGATGTCTCTGTGAAAACCAAAGGCAATCTTAAGAACAATGCATGACTGTGTAAGGTTAGAGGGCTAACATTCACCAGCTGGTTCTAAGCATAGACCTGCAGTTGGGGATACAAGCTCACAAAGCATTGAAGACAGCACCTTACATTAATAAGCCTTTAAAAACTCATGGAATTAGAAGTTTTATTATATTGAGCAGTATACAAAACCCAAATGGTAACAGTGAGATACCATGAAATTTCTAAAACTGCAGTACAGTACTTTGCATAGTAGTAGGCTTTATATTTATGAAGGACGTTCGAGGTTTCTAAAATAGTTCAATAGAGATTTATTAGGATACTGTCTGGAACAAAGAAGCATGCTCCATTTGAATACAGAGACCTTGGGGTGCAGGTTCATAGTTCCTTGAAGTTGGAGTTGCAAGTCTTCAGGGTAATGAAGAAAGCACTTGGTACATTTGCCTTTATTGGTTAGTGTGTTGAGTGTCGGAGTTGGGAGGTCATGTTGTAGCTGTACAGGACATTGGTGAGAACTTTTGGAAGAGAACTTTTGGTGAGAACAGCATACAATTCTGGTCTCCTTGTCTAAGGAAGGATGTTGTGAAATTTGAAAAGGCGCAAGTAAGATTTACAAGAATATTGCCAGGGTTGGAGGGTTGAGTTATGGGGACAGGCTGAGGCTATTGTTCCTGGAGCAGAGGCTGAGAAGTGATGTTATAGAGGTTTATAAAAATCAGGAGGAGCACGGACAGGATGAATAGCCAAGTTCTTTTTACCAGGTTAGGGGAATCCAAAACTAGACTGCATAGGTTTAGGGTGAGAGGGGAAAGGTATAAAAAGGGATGTGAAGGGTAACATTTTCATGCAGAGGGTGGTGTGTGTGTGGAATGAGCTGCCAGAGGAACTGATGGAGGCTGGTACAATTACAACATTTTAAAGGCAAATGGATGGGTATATGAATATGAAGGGTTTAGAGGGAAAAAGGCCAAGTGCTGGCAAACAGCACCAGATTAGTTTAGGATATGTGGTCAGCATGGACGAGTTGGACCAAAGGATTGGTCTCCATGCTGTAAAACTCTGACTCTAAAATTGCATGGAGGCGTGATTGAAAGTTTATAAATAACAGAATGGGACAGAAAGATAGAGGCAGAGTATTTCCAGTTGCTGAGGGAACCTGGAATAACACTGTTCAAACAAAGACAGAGAAACCTTGTAACATAGGGAGTTGAGAGACTATGGAAGTCACTTCCAGGGTTAGCGGTTGAAGCAAATACAATGTCAATGATTAAAATTAGATTGGATAAAGGTGATGTGAGCTTCTTGTTTGTGGGGAGAGTAAACACTTACACAAGCTAGTTGGGACAAATAGACAAGATGAAAGTCACTTGATCATTCAGCAATACACCAGTTCTGTATGGGGGTGACATGTTACCAAATGTGTACTCATCAGGACAAAAACACCAAATTGCAACAATTACAACAGTTTATACTACAGGAGAAAAACGTTGTGTTATAACTTTCATGTATTTCAACAGGCGTCTGTTAAAAATCACATTTCCATTGGCAATCACAGTTTCAAAATGCATCTGCCCTTCAACTCCTTCCTGGATGTTCAAACTAATACCAGGTTTTGATGCTAACATCAATGGGGGATGGTGGTGGTGGGATGGTTGTGGTGGTGGTGGTGGTTGAGCAGTCAATGCTTGACATTGCTAGCAATCACAAATGAGTTCTACTAAAACAGATCAGTTTTTTCTCCTGTTCAAGGAAGTAGCAAGGGAAGGAGGTTAAGTACAGCATTATGGACAGACCGATTTTAAATCCAACAGAAGCAAATTTCCAGACATAACCTATCACTAAATGTGATGTCAGAGCCTTGGAAATACAAATCCATGTATAATTGGATACTGGTGTATGACCAAAAAGGGAGACATTTTGCTGAAGATTTTCATCATGCTGTCTTCAGGACACAAACACAAGAATGCCAAATTTCAAATGATCACAACAATTATTACCACAGGAGAAGATAATGTTGATTGATTGACATGTCTGCTCTGATTGGCTGAGGTGTTGTTAAGCAGAAAGCAATAAGGGTGCATGGTTCCAAATTCCTGACCTTCTGTGTGCTAAACATTACACCAACAACCATTGTAACATTCTAATTCAGCTCATAATGGGGCTTATTCACACTTGCTAGAAGTAACACCCATTCATACACAGGAACTCATTCCCTGCAAACAAAAGGAATGTGTTCCAGTCTTGTGGCATTTTTTGAATTACGTAGGAGCCTGGGGAAGCCACAGTTCCTGGATATTTTCTCCATGCCAACACTTAGGTGAGTCAAAATAGTCTTGCCAACCAATCCAAACATTTCTTTCCTGTGGTATAAACTGTTGAAACTGTTTGTGAAATTTGGCCTCTTGTATTAGGCCTGATGAATACATGATGAAATGCGTTAACAATATGTTTCTGTTCAGAAATACTCCTTTCTAGATACCCTCTGTTTGTGTTATGAATACTGTCAGTTGAGTACATATATGTCCTTGCTCTAATTGTGATTAAGAACAGCAGCAACTAATTGGTTAGAGATTAGGGCACATATATTAGATCCAGTCTGGGACTCATGGCACAGCTATAGCGCCCCTAACCTTTGAGCCTGAAGTCCCAGGTTCAAGTCTCACCTGCTCCAGTGGCATGTCACAACACGTTCATTACCATATTTTATAAGAACTAGCTTCCACTCAAGTGAGGCTAATTTGTGGAATTGAAAAGCAGTCTGCATATGCGTTGCACTGGATATTGCAAATAAGCAATGTAGAAGACAGAATGGATCCTGACCGACTTAACATTGTTATGGACCAGACCAGACACTCTTTCCCTCCACTTCCCCCCACCAAATATCTTAAGAAGGTAGCCTACCCCTAACATTTTCTTATTTTAAAGGCAAATGTAAAGTATGGTGTTACAGATGTAATTCCACTGGTCAAACTACTCAATGTTAAGCAAAACATATTCAAATGTTATTCAAATACTCTAGTTAAATTACCACAAAATAAAGAAGAACACAGAATAACTTAACTCTATTGGAAAACATAACAGAAAAAAAAGTGCAGTAACTGTTACTAATTAACTGTTCCAAATCAGTAACAGTCCATAAACACACTACTTGGCAAAAAACACAATGTGAGAAACCAATGGTCTCACACGCATCCCACCAGAAAGACAGAAAAAAAATCAAGCAAAAATCAGAGGGGCAGCCAGGAGACATTTACGGCAGCTTCCAAACCTGTTGAGACTCCAACTGTTTAAATCAGTAGAAACCCAGATATGAGAGAGCTGGCCTCACCCAGCCAGGCTGCTCTTATTGTTCCAACTTATATTTTAAAAAACACCTAAGGCTTCACCAGCTATTTATGTTACCATCGACTGCTCGGTCCCTCTAATTCAATCTCGCTCCTAAAAGAAACCAGGACAAAGTACACCCTTAAAGCCTAAGTGCTCTCACAACACGTTCCAATTCAGATGGAAAACTATACTCCTAGTCGTGCAGGAAGATGTAGGGGCACTACAGGATGCAGGGAATATTATGCCTTTTCTCCTTTACATTGCTAAAAGGACATTCAAACAGTCAAATCAAGACCTGTCCTTTCAGGACTCATAAATGGACCAGATTTGTTTAGATGGCATAACTATTCCACATTGAAGATAGAGAACTAGAGTGGCATTCAGTAGTAGGAAAGGTGCCAATCACCACTCAGCAGAACAATCAACAGTTCTCGAATGGTCATCATTACTTATTTTAAAGGAGTAGCAACTGGTCCAAGTGTGAGGCCTACTTGAGAAAGAGATGACTTGCCAAGCTCCAACATGTAGCTATAATTGGATACAATAATTGGGAGAGATAGGTTCATTTATTGGCATTAAAAAACATAATCTGCATGTTAAAGTAATTATGTGACAGGGCAAGGTTCTTGGCACGGCAATTTGAATCTCAGAATATGAATATTCAAAGCAATCTTGCTCATCAGAACCTCATAATAATGATTGCATTAGAGTTGATTTTCTGTGGCTGCTTTTAAAATGCACAAGAAAGTTGACTTCAAGGGTTAAGGTTAGGCTTAAAAGGAAATGATTTTAGCAATGGGTACCAATTGGTACTCAATTAGGAGCACTCCATCATTTATTTTAACTTTCCTCACCATCCATTTTATCCCAATGATTGTGGGGATAATAAGGGAAATGTTTATTTATTCTCCCAATGGGGAGGGACAGGGGAAAGAGGAGAAATAATAATTTTATTAGGATAAAGCTCCTCTATTGAGTTGCGTGTATTTTCAGCTGAAATGACAGAAAACAATCGTAAATACAACTTACTTAATTCATGACAGCAACATTGTACAAAAATAAGTCAACTGCAATTAGTTGGTAACCATGAATAGAGCTGATTATGTTTCACATCTGTTAACTATATCAACAGTGGGTTAGGAGTTTTCTAGCCAACAGCCTGTAAAAATATCTGCTTATCCCCAGTCCCCCGCCTTTAAAATAAAAGATGAACAGGCTTCAATGTTTAAGGTCCAACATTACAACCATAGAAGAAAGCTAAGTTTTTATTTGCCATGGGATACTAAAGGATTTCAAGATAATTCGATGAGTCATAGAGATGCATATTTGGAAACAGACCCTTTGGTCCAACTCGTCCATGCTGACCAGATATCCTAACCTAATCTAGTCCCATTTGCCAGCACTTGGCCTGTATCCCTCTAAACCCTTCCTATTCAGATACCCATCCAGATGCCTTTTAAATGTTGTTATTGTACCAGCCTCAACCACTTCCTCTGACAACTCATTCCATACACGCAGCAGAACCTACTTACCTTCCACAGAGATATCCTGGATGGCAAATCGAAGGATGATTGTCCAGATCATGCCAAGTGTCATCTTCGCATTTCCATCCACAATTTCTGCAAAGAGAAAATTGTTTAACAAATAGTCTCAAACAGCTTTTTTATTCCCCTAAACATTTTTATCCAAAACCTTGTGTCAGGCATCGCTCCCATTTCCCAACAAAAGTAAACAAGTATGCAATTCTTCAACTCAAGCAAAAAGCGTCCCGATGTCAAAATTTGAAGTTCAAAACTGGTGTGCATTCAAGCTAACCCCACATTTGCACATTTCCTTGCATTGAAAAACAGGGCTACAAATCAAAAGCTGTACTAGAAATAATTCAAACAGTTAAAACATTGAAACAGAGAATAGGAGCGGGAGTAGGCCATTTGACTGTTCTGACATGCAACATGATCACGGGTGATTGTCCAACTCTGTAGGCAGTAACCAAATCAAATTGCTGGAAAAGCTCAGCAGGTCTGACAGCATCCATGGAAAGAAAGTGGAGTTAATGTTTCAGGTCCAGTCTACATTCAGAAATGTAGTATTAAGAGAGATTAGATCAATTCGGACTATATTAACTGCAGATTAGAAAAATGAGGGGGAATCTCCTAGAAATCCAGGACTAGACGGGATAAACGCAGGATGTAGGTTTGCAATGACTGACTGGGGAAACTCAAACCAGGGCCTCACAGCCCCAGCACAGGGGTTGACTATTGAGGACTGAACCATGGAGAAGTTTCTTCACTCAGCGAGCGCGGAGCCTGTGGAATTCACACAAAGCAGGTGAAGTCAAAATGTTGACTAGTTTAGAGAATAAGTTAGTTCTAGTTCTTGGGGCTAAAGGGTATGGGGATAAAGCAGGATGCAGAAGACCAAAGAACTGCAGATACTGGAGCTCAGAAACAAATCAGAAGTTGCTGGAAAAGCTCAGCAGGTCTGACAGCATCCATGGAAGGAAAGTGGAGTTAATGTTTCAGTCCATTCTCCACTGAATTAACGCCACTTTCTTTCCATGGATGCAGTCAGACATGCTGAGCTTTTCCAGCAATTTGAAGAAACTTCTCCATGGTTCAGTCCTCAATAGTCGACCCCTATGCTGGGGCTGAGAGGTCCTGGTTCGGGATCCCCCAGTCAGTCATTACGAACATACATCCTGCATTTATCCTGTCTAGTCTTGGATTGCTAGGAGATTTCCCCCTCATTTCTCTAATCTGCAATTAATATAGTCTGAATTGATCCAATCTCTCTCAATACGACATGCCTGCAGTCCCATGAATCAATCAATCAGTCTGGTAAACCTGCATTGCACTCCCTTCATAGCCAGAACATTCTTCCTCAAATAAGATGACTAAAAAGACACACAACACAAACAGAAAGTGGGACATAACACCAGCGCTTCACTGGAGGCTCACTGATGATGTTACCGAGCATGGTGATGAAAGGTCTGAAAATAAACCTTCCAGCTCAGCAAGCAAACTTACATCAAGAACCTCAACGAGCTATAAATCTTCTCCAAGCTTGTGACCTCAGCACTCTCCAGGTGTGGTCTCACCAAGGCCCTGTACAATTGCAGTAAGACATCCCTACTCCTGTACTGGAATGCTCCCACTATTAAGGCCAACATATTTTCGTTCTGCACCACCTGCTGCTATCAGAGCGGATAACCTCACATTATAAGTCACTTGCCGTGCATTTGCCCACTCATTCAACTTGTATAAACCGCACTGAAAAGAATGATTTAACAGTGAGGGAATAAAAAGAGAGAGTTTTATTTTGTTGCACTTTACAATGTACAGTGGAGAACAATATTCCCTCTAATCCTCCCTGCTGCTGTGTGGACCTTGCCAGTAGCTGCAAGGCTGCATAGCTTAGAGGGAACGTTGGCTCACCTCTGAGTTATTAAAAGGTAAAGAAAGATATTAATCTATTACAGAAGTGAGTATATACTTGAAAAGGAGAAATCTTCAGAACTATGTGGAAGTATTGGGGGCAGGGGTTGGGTGACAGTCATTGGAGCAAATTATTTGAATAGACCTTTCAAGGAGCCAGGTATGATAGGTTAGATATTCTTTATTGAAAAGTTTTAATGATTGGCAGTTTGTTTAGGTGAAAAAAAAATGTGTCACTGTATTGAATGGCAGAGGGGAAAAAATAGTTATAAAGCTCAACAACAGGTTTTTCCAATAAATCCAATGATTGAACTCCCAATAGGGCCAGTTAGCTCCATTGGGTAGGTGGCTAGCATGTAGAATAACATCAACATTACAAATTTATTTCCTGCATCAATTGAGGTAGGTGCATGTCCTCACCCTCCTTCTCACATTATAGCATCAGTCATGATGAGCAAGCCTCAGTCAATGAAGAAACTATATAAAGAGAGAGAGATTCAACTTTATAGTGATAAATCAGGATAAACAGAACGGCAACTTTTGAGGTTTTTTTTAAAATGAGGAGAAGGCGGGAGAACGGGAATGAGAAACTTATCAGCCATGAATGAATAGCAGAGCGAATTCGTCGGGCTGAATGGCCTAATTTCTGCTTCTGTCTTGCCTTATGGTCTTATTTTTTTCCCCAGGGGTCCCCACAGATCAAAGGCTGAAATAGGTTGGTCATTTAAGTGGGGTGTATGTAAGAGCAGGTTAGAGACTGGGAATTCTGTGGCATAAAGTTACCTCGGGATTGCCCAAAACTGTTCACAATTCAAGTCAGGACCGTGATGGAATACTCTCTACTTGCCTGGGTGAGTGAAGCTTCAAAACCTAAGCTCAATATCATTCAGCACAAAGCAGCCTATTGGATTGGCATTTTATCCAGCACTTTAAACATTCACTCATTCCACGACCGGTGCACAGTGGCAGTGCTGTGTAACAGCTACAAGATGCACTGTAGGAGTTTAAGGTCCCTTTAACTGTGCCTTCCAAACATGCAAACTCTACAACACAGAAGGACACTCGCAGCACGTACATTTGAACAGTACCACCTGCAAGTCCCCACCACCATCATGACTTGGAAATACATATTTTTCCTTTGCTTCATCAAAATCCTTGAACTTTTTAATACCACCACATAGACTGCAACAGTTCAAGTTTATGGGTGGCACAGTGGTTAGCACTGCTGCCTCACAGCGCCAGAGACCCGGGTTCAATTCCCACCTCAGGCGACTCTGTGTAGTTTGCACATTCTCCCTGTGTCTGCGTGGGTTTCCTCCAGGTGCTCCGGTTTCCTCCCACCGTCCAGAAATGTGCAGGTTAGGTGAATTGGCCATGTTAAATTGCCGATAGTGTTAGGTGCAGGGGTAAATGTAGGGGAATGGGTCTGGGTGGGTTCCACTTCGGCAAGTCTGTGTGGACTTGTTGGGCCGAAGGGCCTGTTTCCACACTCAGTAATCTAATCTTAAAAAAAAGAAGACAGCTCATCAACACCTTCTCAAGGACAATTATGATAAGCAATAAATGCTGAATATGCTAGTGTTGTCCATATTCAATTAAAAGCAATTACATTCAGTGACAAGCTCTGATATCAAACTGGATTTTCACTCTCAATATTCCAATACTGCAGCCAGTATGCACATGTAAAAACTGTTCCTGATCTTACTTAAGCTTGCTGATTGCAGCAGGGTTGGAATAATTAGCCCCAATACCCCTATGTTACAGTGAAGGAAGTAGTCAAGATTCCTCGTCTTGACTAGGCTCCATTACGCCTCAGTGTCCTTGTGAAGAGAAGGTAAAGGCTGGCCTGGGCTCAGCGCTCTGGCTATGCCCTTAAACAGCCTATTGACATTCACTGATTAAAACAAAAACTTGGATAAGAGGAGGAGAAAGATTGTAGTGTGTTACTGGTCTCCATGGAACTAGCTTCCAAAGTGAGCCAGCACCTTCAGGAAAGGGAAAGGGTGGGGATAGGAAGCACAAAGACATCTTACTCATCAAAAAACTACTGCAAATGCCCAGTCCTGACAGTCACAGGATTTCTTCAGCACGAAATGAATAGCAAACCGACTGATTGCTATCTAAATCCTGCAGATTGTAAATAAACGGGAATCATCCTGTTGGCATTTGGCTGCTTTTTGAGGCAAAGCTGCTGATGTAAACGGCTTACAACCGAATCGGTCTACTCTCACCCACACCTGTCTGCAACCACAGACTACCATCTTGAACAAACAGACTCAAGATGGATGCACAGACTGAGGTCATCTGCTCATCTGTTCCAAACAAAAACACTGCAGTCCTTTGCCCCCAGCATCACAGCATCCAAGAGACCTTTAAATGTGAAAGTTTCTTATCTTTCTTGGCTCCATCCCATGTGTTTTGTGACATCATTCCCAAACATGTGGGTTTTTTTTTTAAGAAAAGAAAGATCAGCTTGAACCTACAAAAAACAACCTATCTACAAGCATAGTGTACCATTTCAATGCTGCATGTTTTTTGAATGCATCCTCATTTTCAATAACACATCCTGGCCTAGATTTTCCTCTCAGCAGCAAAGCTGCTTCGAAGGAGTCCATTCTGGCCTTGTCCATAAGACTGCAGCGTGAACTTGTTCACTAGCTGCAGTATAGCTCCAGCACAAACTCCCCACTCCAAGGCCTACCACTGAGCTGAGTTATACTCTCATCTGACTCCACTGGAAGTCACACCTCTTGAAGTCAAGCATTCAGCCATCATTCAGCTTGGTGCATTATATCGCCTTTTACTCATTCTGAACTTATTAAAGTTTTAAGTGTTCAAAAATTCTTGTAGACTTTTTAACTGCTTGCAAAGACTTTGAAAATCTTTAAAAATTCTTCAACAAACCAATGTGTCACGCAGCAAACTGGCTGTGCAAACCAACTTACTGAGTGCTAACCAAAACTTGCCATAATATTATACAAAAACTGAAATGGCTGGAGAAACTCAAGCAGGTCTAGCAGCATCTGTGTGAAGAAAGCATAGTTAATGTTTTTTGAGTCAGATGACTCTTCATCAGAACAGTTCTGATGAAACTATTTCCCTCGAAATGTTACCTCTGCTTTCACCCCACAGATGCTGCTAAACCTGCTGGAGTTTCTCCAGCCATTTCAGATCTCCAGCAATCAGTTCTTTGGTTTTATGTCAAGACATTGTTGGTAATCAATATACAATCCTAGCCACAATCAGTTCAGTTTGTTCTAATGATGACAACTAGATAAACAAATCCTTTATTAAACCAGGAAACAGAAAAACAGACTCTTCCAATAGCAGCAGAGTCAAATCCGATGACCTGACAGTTAGTGAGTCATTTGTATGATATACTATTATGTTAACTGGTGAAGATGGTTTCCCAATGAAGCTTTGCTGCAGGTCACCGCTACATGACAAACATTGAACACAAACGAAATGTACTTCTCTGCCTTTTCCTTCATTCATCATGCTCAGTATAAAAGGCTCTGTATATTGACAAATCAAGTCCAGTCCTGTCTCCATCATCCATAGATGGTCTGTCAAATGCATCACTGTCTGTCAGTCCCAGTCAACTATATGCTATTATTCACTGAATGCTCTTAAATCCATGCAGCTATTTAAATATATTTTTATGATAGCACTATTCCAACACTGAATTATCACAAGAGCTTTGAATGATTTTCTTTTCAATTTGGACTTTTATACATTTTCCATTTACAATGAATCACTCAACTCAAAGTAAACTTCATTTTAAATGCAGATCAGCAGATTTCCGTTGCAAAATATAAATGGTTCCTTTCTAAATGTCCTAACAAAAATGCAAATATAATCCCCAAATTGCACACAAAATTAATTATTTTTAAAAAATTGAGCAACGAAAGGACATGCTTCAACTGCTTCCAAATCGGAAGATAACAGAATCAGGAATAAAATGCTTATTTGTAGTTAATTTTCTTGAAATGCAGGGGGCTGAGGAATTGCAAGTGTATCACAACATCTAGATGTGAATACAAGTGTGCTGTTTGGACATTGAGGGACAAACTCAAGCACAATAACTTCAGTGCCAGTCGGGAGAGGGAATGTCAAATCTAAACCTTTCAGCCAATGTTGACACATTTCCATCTAGTAAGAGCACTATTAATACAATTTTGAGTGTGTATTGCCATTGCTCACTGTTTATTTGACCTTGCCATTGATGCCCTAGACTATTTTTCCTGACTGCTTCTCATATGCCCTCACAGTGCACAGATACGCTCAGAAATCTCTCTTACCTCACCTAAATTGGAAGGAAACAGGAAATCACTAGTTAAATATTACAGTGCTGCTGCATCTTCCCTCCACAAATTTACATCTCTCCTGAACTGAAAGAGGGTACACTCCAGAAGCTAAATTCTCATTGCAAACAACAACTGTTCAGAACCCTATAGATTCTGAATTGCTACACAATTAATGACCTCTAAGCATCTATATACAATCCATAAAAATAGAATTAGTTCCACTAAAAATATATATAAAATATATATTGAACATCCAAGTGGTACAAATGGTGCATACTTAGAAAATTTTCCATTAACTTTGAAAGTTGTCGTAAAGTAAAATTGGAAGGAATGTGAGGAAAAGAATAATTAGTGTCATAATACGTCTGAGTAGTTGTTCTACTGAAGGTCAAAGAATGTAACCTATTGATTTGAAAGCAGGTTTTGGACCTTTAAATTCAAAAGCATCATCATTCCTTTCTGCAGATGTTTTCAAATGTTCTAAATGCCACACCCTATGGTTTGGCAATAGCAGGACATCAATAACTCTACTGAACCACAGAAAATCTGCTCTGTATTTTGGAGTGTAGGGAGTATGGGGCCAGGGAAAATATCTGTCAAGGATAGGAGGTTTGGGGAGATGGAAGGAATTTGAATCATCCACCTGCAACTGGTAGGCAGGAAGAAATAAATGTAAAACAGCAGTGCACTATGTAATCTGACCTAACACAATCCTGATATGCAACTTCAAAACACAGGAATATACAATTTATTATATAAATAAACCTCCTTAGCTATGCAAGAAGACAGAAGAAACCTCTCAAAAATAAATACTCAAAGGAACAATCCTAGCCAGCCACTTTCAAAACTACTTCTAATAATAAGGAAAAAAATGGATTTGGAAAACGGCTAAACGTGGAAAGAATAAAGAGTAAATTCCATGCACTAAAAAGGCTGAAAGTAACATATTAGTGAGTAACCCTGGCTCAGACTATTAATCACTTCAGGTGACGAACATGGAGATTGATTCAAGAGTTTAAACAGCTTCCATTTTTGGGCTTACGGAGGCGTCATTAATTTGGTAACTTGGCAGTGTTTCCATTTACGTTTTTAAAAAGTACAAGCAGTGTTCCAAATGACAGCTGTGCAGATGCTATCAATTGGAACCTGTCAACTGTATGCCCAGGAAGCAGCCATGACAACGGTGTAATCAACTTTAACACTGAGTGACGTAAACAGGAAAGGACACACTCAAACTGTCCATTTTTCTTGAAGGTAGCATGTAGATGCATGCATGTGTTTGTGTGCCATTGGCAATGCTGACATTAACTTGTTCATGTGATCCATGCCCTTTTGTGAATACCACTTAGAAGAATTCATGATTGTGACACAATAGTAATCAAAGAGAATTTTCCATTTCATTTTTAAAAATGCATTCACTCTTCAATCACACTTGGAACAACAATTTCCATTTAGTTTGTCTGATGGTAACAGATTAGTCACTTGACATCCTCATAAAAGGTTGAATGATAAATCATTAGCTTTCTTCTTTCTCGATATATGGTTATCAATTAAATATACATACACACGCTGGTACACAATGAATTTTAATCAAGAATTGGGTTTGTTTCCTTTGTAAGTTGATAATAATAAACAAAGCACTTTGACTAGACGCGCAGTCATAGATAATGGTCTACTCAATAAAGGCATCAATGGCTGTACACATTAGCAGGAACCAAACTTTGTTTCAGTGAAAACCTGAGTCAATTGATTTTATAAATCCCATTCATCAGGTACCTCTAAGAAAACAAAACACACATAGACACTGACCTATATCCACAAACACGTGAGTATAAAAACTTACAAGAAAATTATGATTACACCAATGAACAGCAACGGCCTGGATTTTGCAGTTCATGGCAAATAACCAACTTGCCATTCTTTTTACAACCAAACACTGGGCTTTTGTATAGCATTTGTGATTGCCAAGAGCCAAAAGATTAAAGTGCCCTCTACTGGGGATAAGGAACTTATGTGAACAGAGCACGTCTCTAACTGGTATGTGGAATTTGATGAAGCACACGGGACTAATGATATGCAAAATCAGGTGCAAAAACACTGAACAGAGGAAAAGAAGAGTGAAACTGAGAGATAAAGAAAAAGAAGTGTTTAAATGTAAAGATTAAATTTTGAAAACTTTTTAAGAATAATTAAAATCTGAAGGAATGCTACATCACACTTGCGAAAATATATTTTCAATGTCAGAAGTTTATGTTTGGCAGTAATTCAGACTTATCTCAATTAAAAAAACCATTTGCACTTAGTTGGATACACCTTAATGTTTTCTGACAATGTTTTTGTGTCTCCAGTGGGCAAATTCACCCTCTTCATGGACTTCAATGCAGTGTTGCTGAGTGAGATGCTGTTGTTACAGAGCTCCTACACAAGCATGGGGAAAACAAAAATAAGAAACAAAAGTGGCTCAGTGATTCCTACCTTGCACTCAACATATGCAGTTGCCATGAGATGCTCTTAAATGCTTGCGAGATCTGATGGCCTCAATTATTTCCATCACAAAACCCAAACTGCTAATGTCTACTTGGCTGTGGAAAATGCCATCAATCAGTAACTCTGTAGAGACACAGTTACTTGTTCAGTCTCCTGTTGCTGGAGAAAGACCAGACTCAGATCATTAGCCTCCTACTACAGAGCTGCCAGGAACAAAAGTAAGTTTCCTTGTAAAAACTGCAGTTTGTGCTCACATCATCAATATTTGTACTCAGTGCGCTACCTGTCAATTTTGTTCTTCATAGCAACATAAACATAGGAGCAGGAGTAGGCCATTTGTCCCTTTGAGCCTGCTTTACCATTCAGTCTGATCATGGGTTACCCTATTCCTGCTTACTCCCCATACCCTTTGATCCCCCAGAACTATATCTAACTCCTTGAAAACGTTGAATATTTTGGCCTCGACTGTTTTCGATGGGAGAAAATTCACCACTCAGTTCTGTAGGGAGAGGTTGAATAGGCTAGGGCTGTTTTCCCTGGACCGGAGGAGGCTGAGGGTTGACTTTATAGAGGTTTATAATATCATGAGGGGCTTGGATAGGGTAAATAGACAAAAGTCTTTTCCCTGGGATGGGGGAATCCAAAACTAGAGGGCATAGGTTTAGGGTGAGAGGGGAAGATATAAAAGAGACCTAAGGAGCAACTTTTTCACGTATATGGAATGAGCTGCCAGAGGAAGTGGTGGAGGCTAGTACAATTGCAACATTTAAAAGGCATTTGGGTGGGTTTATGAACAGGAGCGGTTTAAAGGGATATGGGCCAGGTGCTGGCAGGTGGGACTAGATTGGGTTGGGATATCTGGTTGGCATGGACGGGTTGGATCGAAGGGTCTGTTCCTGTGCTATACATCTCTATGACTCTATGGATGAATAAATTTCTTTCATCCCAGTCCCAGTTAGCCTCCCCATATCCTGAAACCCTGATTCCGGATTCCCCAGTCACCGGGAACATCCTTCCTGTGTTGACCCTGTCTGGTCCAGTTAGAATTTTCGATTTCTACCAGATTCCCCTCATCCTCCTAAACTCCAGTGAATACAGTTCTAGCCGATCCAATATCTCTTAATTAATTCCCAAACGACAGGACTGACATAAATCTGATTAACCTTTGTTGCACTCACTACACAGCCAGAATATCCGTCCTCATATGGAGACCAAATCTGCTCCAGGTGTTGTCTCACTGCTGCAAGACATCCCTGTTCCTGTACACGAATCCTCTCACTATGAAGGCCAACATATTATTTGCCTTCTTCACTGCCAGCTGTACCTGCACACTTACTCTCAGTGATTGGTGCACAAAGACACCCAGAATTCACCACACCTCCCTGTTTCCCAATTTATCTCCATTCAGGTGACAATATGCCTTCCTGTTTTTGCTAACAAAGTGAATAACCTCCACATTATACTCCACCTGCCATGCACTGGCTCACTCACTCAGCGTGTCCAAATGACTCTGAAGCATCTCTGCATTCTCCTTCCAGCTCACCTCCCACTCAGCTGGACATCTGGTTTCATGTTTCTTTGTGCGTGTCCATGACCAGTGCCGGCCCAAAGCAAGAGTCAAGCAAAGGTAGTCCTATGATGCACTTACCACTTCCCCGGAGGAACCTCAACATTAAAATCAGGTGAACATCACGGAGGGAAAATCATGGAGGAAAGGTCAGAAATGGGATAGTTCACCAATAATCATATAGAGTTCAATATCTCTTATAACCTATTCGGGCTCCTTTGACAGCAGCTTCTGAAACTGCGGCCTTGACCATCTTGAAGACCATGAGCAACAGGTGTCCCTCCACATCACACAGTTAGTGAGTCAAAAGGGAAAACCTAGCACTACCTCTCCAACAGCATTGTTGCTATCCCTACACCAGCAGTCTGACAAGTAAGCTCACTGCCAGAGCAATTAAGAATGGGCAAAAAACCCCAGCCCTGTCAGAGACACCCACACCCTGTGAACAACTTAAAACAAAACTCAAACTTAATTGAGAAGGAACAGTTCTTAACCATCAATATTAATAGCTATATGTTCATTTTCAAATCTGAAATTGCCAGACAACAACATGGTTGCCACCAACAGAATAAAGGGAATTTCTTAAAATACCTGGAAAGATTCCAATCAACAATTACCAGGTATCATCCTCTTGGAATTTCACACCACTAAATTTTGCAGATCTCAGTCCACAGCTACAAGATGACGAGCAGATGAAATTTCTCCCGAACTAGTGAGAACTATGGGGCGCTACTGAAACTCATTATGCCTGAAGAGACACTAACGGTCCAACATTAATTTCATGCAAACAAAATAAACGGCCCTCGATAAAGAGGCTCAAATCAATCGTTACTTTGAAACTACTTCCTGAAACGGAAACAGATTCAGCCAGGAATCCGGTCACATGAAAAGTTCCTGGTCTTTCACAAGGAATTCTCCAAGTTCATCCTGCACTTTCTGAGAAAGTTCGCACAGAGGCTCTCAACCCTGTGTTTCTCCAAGATTCTCACAGGACTTGACAGAGTAGATGCTGAGAGGATGCTTCTCCTTGAGGGACAACTTAAAACTTGCAGCCACAGTTTCAAAACAAAAGGTGTCTCCCATTTAAGACGAAGATGAGGAGAAGCTTCCTCCCACAAAGGGTTGTTAGTTTTTGGAATTCTCTGCCAATGAGAGCAGCGGAGGCTGGGTCATTGAACATACTCAAGGACAAGTTAGAATCTTCATCGAAACTGAGCTAAGGCGCAGGCAAGACAATGGATTAGGGTCATAATCAGATTATCCATGATCTTATTGAATGGTGTATCCTGTTCCTACTCCCATTTTTCATCATTTTACAGGTCCTCTCACTGCTGTGGAAACTCCAGCATGAGGGCCCAGAGGCTCTAACAACAGTTCCACGGTTCAGCTACAAAGCATGCAGCCATTAAAACTGGTGAACGAACATTGTAGACAATCAATGTTACATTCAAGTTAGAGTGGCCATTCTGTGGGTGAAGTTAAAAATCACACAACACCAGGTTATAGTTCAACAGGTTTATTTGAAAGTACAAGCTTTCAGAGCACTGCTCCATGAACAGGTTAAAAACGGGAGGTTGTGATGATTGGGAAGTCCTGAAAATGCAGGAAGTCAGAAAGTAAGAATGTAAACTAGGCCCATGGACATTGGATACCTGGAAGTTTGAACTTAGTGTCTCAGGAGATAATCTTGCCTGTGTAACGCCATTTCTTTCCCCGATTTTAAGTCAACTCGAGTGAAAAGGAATTGCAATAACCCGTTGAAATGGACTTCCTCTCCTTTACAAAAACTTGACTCAGGCAGCGAGAGGGAAGAGCAGTTTGTTGGCAGCATCAGAACTGCTTCCTATCAGGATCAAGGCGCATCAGCACTTAAATCAACAACAAGAGCAGACTGAGCTCAGGGCCTGGACTGTCAGACTTCCTCCCCATCATTTCTCGTGGCCTGCATTTGGAGATATCACCCCTAACACATGCCAAGTCATTTTGCACACTGAGCCATGACACTTATCAACATCCGCAGAACCCTGGGAGGGCTTTCCAAGCTCACCAATGCCAATTAATAATTCTTTTGCACCTCCCTATCTAATACCGATTGATTGTCAGAAAGGAAACCCGTTGAAATTCAGTGTTATGTTTCCTTTTTTTTTTAAAAATGTTAGTTGGTGTAAAATGCTCTTCCCCAGTCATCCACACTCCCTCTCCGATAGAGGGGCAAACCAAGGCAATGCCCTCCGGTCTGAACCCATCCCTCCACCCCAGACAGATCCTGACTCACTTTCGTCCCACAGCTACCGACAATCCCAAAGCAAACCCGTCGCGTTTCCCCCGCCTCGTGGCTTGGTGTCGTGATTTAATAAACCAGCCAGTTTGCTGACAAGTCCACAGCTTACATTCAGTATAATCTGGAACTTTAGATTGTGTACAAATAACCAAAAACAATGGCACTTGGAAGAAATAAAGTAGGAGAGACAAAGAAAGTTCAGATTAGTGTAGATGGTGTCACTATGAAACCAGAATTGACAGTGTGGCACTGGAAAAGCACAGCAGGTTAGGCAGCAGCGGAGCCCTCCTCCTCAGATGCTGCCTGACCTGCTGTGCTTTTCCAGCACCACATTCTCAACTCTGACCTCCAGCATCTACAGTCCTCACTTTCTCACGATGGAACCAGTTTAACTTTATTCAATTTTCTATTCTCTAACTGAGGACTGTACCTAGATATTCTATACCTAAGATGGCACTGTGTGCTGGTGACATTGTTACACTGTAACTGATCTGTAAATAATGCTGTACCTAAGATAGCACTAAGTGGCAACTTGTAAACATTTCACTGTCCTCATTTAAGTATGTGACAATAAAATTAATTCATTCATTCTTAAATGGTGTCAAAAGTTGGCAGACAAGATGCCAAAATCAGAACAAGGATAGAAGCAGCTAGAAATAAATTCTGTGAAGATTAAAACATGTCTTAACAACGGGTAAATTCAAACTTGGACAAAAACAAGTAAAATTCTATATTCCATCCACTTGCCTATATGCGTCAGCAACCTGGACAATACACAAGGAGCTGTGCAAGAAATTCAAAGGCCTATGGAATTGTGGATGCTGACGCACACCAGGGATGTCAGAGGGTCATGATCTGTCTAATAGCCTTACAGCTTGCCCCATGCGTCGGCAATTGGAAACCAAAGGAAAATAATGGATTATGACCTATCCCTGGGAAAAGAGATTTGGCCCCCCTCCAATTTAAGACAGCAGACTGACAGCACAGTCAATACAATTCTAAGTGGAGGCTGTGATTAGACGGATGTCAACTGCAGCAGTTAAATAATGTACCTTTCAGATCGGTAGCACAGTACTAGCCTGTTCATGGAAGTGCACGTCTATCATAATATTGAAAATATGACACTTTATAAAATTGTATTTGCAGGCATATGGATTTGATATGGGTTTCAGTAATCTTGTGAATAAATTGACTTGGGGCACTGTTACAGTCTGCACGGTCATGACAATCTGAAGGATAAAGTACACAGTGTCATGAAGAGGCTGACCTATTTCTGCGAGTGCTGTTTATGAGCAATTACCTGTGCAGAATCTCAGCACCCCCTCCTTCCCCCTAAAGGGGAAGCTGTAGCTATCAGAAGGAAAATCTCCCAAGGCTCCATTTTACACAATGCTGACACATGAATAAAAATAAGTTGCAGTGGGGGAAATTAGACCATTTTGGAAAATTAATGGATGACAGAGCACACCAGACAGGAAAAAGACAATAGTCAAACATTCCGAAGATCTCTTTCATTTCCTTCTGGTGTATCCCTATGAGCCAAAGTGGATTTGAATTGGTGTCTGGTCTCTGTCCATCACTGCTCAATGTTCACTACATCCCTGCAGTGCAAATCCCTGAGCAGGGATCTCTCTCTGTATGATCAGGAAAAATGTTTTAAAAGCAGTGTTGTTCGAATCTGAGACAGTGGTATAGGGAAATTCAATTGTGGTTGTCAAAGGGAATTGGTCAACTACTTGAAATAGGAAATTTTTGCAGGACTACGGGGTAAAGGCAGAGTTGAGTTGTTCTCACTGAGACCTGACAAGAGACATGAAAGGCTTTCTTTGGTGCTAGAACCATTCTATGAATATACAGTAACATGAATCCTCCTCCCCCCCACCTTGTTTCATTGGAGTGAAAGAGGAGTCGTCGTCTATTTAACCCCTTAAACTTGGTCCACCATTCAAACAGGTCACAATTGGTCATGGGCTCAATTCTAGCTTCCTGCCTTGGTTGTCGACATTTAATACCCTTGTCTAAAGAAATGTTATCAGCTCACTTTTGAATTTTCAACTTACATCGCAGCTTTTAAAAAAAAAAAGGGCCGGTTCCAGATTTTCACAACCTTTTCTGTCAAGAACTACTTCCTGACAACACTGTTGAACAGTATCATTCCACATTTCAAGGTTGCTCCCTCATTCTTACCACTCCGACCAGAGGAAACACCTTCCCTCTGTCTGGCAAATGTTTGCTCACACAGTTTCCCCATCTCAATCCCTATGAAAACTTTGCATCTTTCTCCAAACTTACTTCCCTGCCTTTCCCATTATTGCTGCCAAATATGGCTGCAATATGGTCAGTTCCTTCACCCAACTCATTAAAGCAGGATACAAGTACTCAGGTTAGGAACACCCATTCCCGTGGAACCCTATTAGTTACAATTTGCCAACCAGAGGGTGGCCCATTTATCCAGATTCTCTTAGTTCGCCGATAGGCTCTCCACACTAACACATCGCCCTCAATAGACCAGCTCAGAGATTCTGAAGGATGGAAAGTCAGTTTGACGACACAGACTGGAGTCACTCATCAGGACCCTGCAGCTGACTCCCCTGGAATCATTGAGGCATTGAAATTTCATTGGGGCTTTTACTCAGCATCTGGAACCTTCTGGAAAACATGCCGATTGAGAGTTAAGAGCCAGATTTCACAGGGTTTCAACTTGTTTCAGCTTCACAGTGAACCAAGAAACATTGAAGGAATAAAGACTTGGACAAATTTCTGGTAATCTATTAAAATGAACTCCTGACTCAATGACACTGCACCTCACTCCACATCCCTATCCTTCAAGTAACAATCCTGCCAACATACACCCCTCAAAGATCTGAAACTAACCATGCTGACCTGACCCTGCCAGACCTATACTTCCCACCTCCTCAACCTGACAGTGTAACCTAGCCGTTCCCCAAACTCTGACCTGGCAACTCACCCGCGCCCCCCTCCCCCTCAGTAGGGACATACACGTCACCTTGTTGGACCCAACCTCTCACCTATTTGTCACTTTAATGCCCTAAATAGCAGCCCCCTCCATACCCGCTTCCGCCCAATCCTAATTCAACAATAACCTGACCTATTTCAACAGCCATCTATCTGATTGCAGGGCACTTACACAACAGCAAACAGCATCCTCACAATCGAAGTAGACGGCATCATTTCCAGACTAATCCTTTCCATTAGGACTATGAGCATTCCTGAATTTGTCTCTACTGGTTTTAATAGAAGGTTCCAGTCCAGGAAATTCAAGGGCAGAACTGATCAAAACATATTCTCTTTCCTGATCAGGGTTGGAAATGGGGTTTCCAAGCCTCCTCAGAAAATCTGGTCCAATGAGTAGTTATCTCTTGCTGTCACCTTTTATAGGGCATCTCATTCAAATGTGTTCTGCAAATCTGAACACAACATCTACTGGCCCCCTTTTCTCTACACATCCTCCAAGGAACTCTAATAAGTTTACAAGAATTGGCTTCCCTTTCATAAAGCCAAGTTGATTCCACCTAATTGTAATATTCTTATCTGAAGGTCCTGACACCCCTCTACCTAATAATGGATCACAACATTTTCACAATGGTTAGATGTTTGTTTAACTAGTCTACAGTTTCCTGCTTTCTATCCCAGTATGGCTCCATTGAGTCCCACACTTATTTGCTTTTGATGGCGTTGGGAGAGGAGAACATCAGAGTAACTCCCTGTTCCTCTTCAGGCAATGGCATAGAATCATTGCACTGGCCTGCAGGAGGCAATTCGGTATGAAGTTTTATCCAAAGACCCACTGAATGCTCCTACTGAATCAAGACTCTACGGTGTGTATAACACAATATAAGTGAGCTCATCCATATACCACTCAATAGAGGAACTTATTAACTATCTATCAAGTCTGGGAAGCAATGCAAGCCGAGAGAAAGGGAGGACTGCAGATGCTGGAGATCAGAGATCAGAGTCGAGACTGTGCTGCTGGAAAAACACAGCCGGTCAGGACGCATCAGAGGAGCAGGAGAATCGATGTTTTGGGCATAAGACGTTCACCAGCATGAAGCAATGCAAGCCCACAGTAAGAGTGTAGTGGAATGAAGCAATCTGTTTTTAAAGGAGATATTAAAGGGAAGCGTATCACATTTGGATTTCCAGGTTTGGCAAGTATTACTGTATCTGCGGATGTATGGCTCCTATACAGGATGTGACTTAATATGACCTAATGTCCCCAACAGAACCATACTTTTATTGACAGCAGGGCTGATTCACATCAACTGCAATAAAGTATTCACTGCAAACAATTAAAATAGGAGATCATAACCAAATATTACTGACTGATATTATCCCACTGCACAGTGGCATTAACCTGCAAACTAAGCCATTCTGAACAGAAAATGACTTGAGAAACTTGGTTAAAGGACAGAACACCTCCAAGATAAAAACAGCTGGTTCAAGAACGAAATAGGACATTGCTTGCCATAAAAGTTTGGTCTAAAATGCCTAAGGATCTTTGGAAAAATAGGACATTACAATAAATCCTGCTATAACATTAATGTAAAAAGAATAGTTCAACTGATACACACTCATAAACTGTTGTTTTATTAGCATTTTGCAAAAAAGAAATTCTCTCATGTGATGTTGCCCACCCCTAATTGTCCTTGATCTGAGTGGCTTGCTCAGCCATTTCAGAGGGCAGTTGAAAATCAACCATTGATATGGGTCTGGAGTCACAGCTATGCCAGACTGAGGAAGGATACTAGATTTCCTTCTTGAAATGGACCTGAGTGTCCATTACCACTTCAGTGAATTAGTGGACAAAATCACGACAATTTTTTTACCTACAAAACCCAAGGGTTGTCATAACTAAAAGCGAAAACAATCACACTTTCACATTCTCCCACTGGCACATTATACCTACTAGATAGCAGAGACAGTTTAGAGAAACAGTGCCAATTTTTTAACGGTTTTAACTGATCACTGCTCAGGTGGGTCAGCTTGTTATAACTGGTCAACGTATCACTGAGACAGTGAGGGGAATATGGAACTGAGCTCATGATTCACAAACCACGTTAGAAATTTCAAATCTTCCTCAGATCAGACATTTTTGATAGGTAGTGACCACAAAGGTGTACGAAGGGTAAGGTTTAGCATATGGGTAAATTTGAGGTGCTATTTGTGTTGTACTTTGCCCTGCTCATGTAAAGGTAGAACTCCTTTACAGATAAACAGTAACACAGAAGTGTGGATGGAGAATGGTTTGTTTTTGCCTTCCCACGCTGCTTTTGAGTTGCTTTCCTGGAGAGAGAGCTGGTGAATGTGGGAACCAATGTTAAGTCCGTAAGTTTAGTCTCTTGAAGGAAATAGCAACTAACATGCAGCAGATGGGATCCAGGTTACATCATCAATTATGGACCCTAACAATTTCATATAGTTGACAGTGTTACAAATGTAGACTTAACCAGCTGGTGACTAGCTAGGAGGGTGAGATGTTACAGATAAATGGCAGTATCTAATGGAGGCTTGAGAGCTGGTGGAAGTCCCATGTCACCTCGTATATGGAAAGCCCAACTGTACAAGTGGCTGGCGTTTATTCTTTCTTGGGATTGAGGACTCTGGAGGCAGAAATTCAGCATAATAGGAGCTGCCAGCCAACGAGGTGTGGTAACGGCTGACAGCAGGACA
Source organism: Chiloscyllium plagiosum (assembly GCF_037043375.1). NCBI lineage: Eukaryota > Metazoa > Chordata > Chondrichthyes > Orectolobiformes > Hemiscylliidae > Chiloscyllium > Chiloscyllium plagiosum. The sequence continues at coordinate 85,770,137 of NW_028270146.1, read as the reverse complement.
TCAGGGAGGTCCCACAGATCAGATCAGCATCTAAACCCCACGCTGACAGGTGAGTGATAGCAGGAAGGTGGTCACTGGCTGGTGGGAGGATACCAGGGAAATAGTGGTGAGAAGGACAGGCAACGAACAGGGCAAGGAGGAACATCAAGTCAGGCTGCAATTCACCCCTCAGTCAAGCAGCCCTCCAACAGTCAAATTCTATACTCTCAGATGAAGGAAGGTCACTCGTGGGTGATATTGGAGCGACCCTGGTGAAACAAATAAACACAGGCAGGTGGCTCAGACACTGCTGAAAACGGACTTTGGCAGGATTCAAAGTCAGAAGTAAAAAAATTCAATAAATAATTCTTGCACAAACTGAGGGCAGATTTTTCTTTTTGCAAAACTCTGAAGAGACAAGATTCACGTAGGATGTGTCAAGCATTCACAATGCACTGAACATCATACATCAATCTGCCTTCAGAACCGTCTGCTCAACCCTATCTCCAAATGAGTGGATGATCCATCTAATATTGTTTTGGGCACAAGCTTAAGACTATCGAGTGACAACAATTACAGGGAGAGTTCACACCAGCTCATTTTCTGCTCTCCCTGTTAACCAGGATGAGAATATACCCAAAACATTGCTGAATTACTAAATGCTCCCTAGGAGTGCTGCTGTTTCATTGCAGGAATCTGCTATCTGTGTAAAGAAGTGTGTTGTACATTACAGCATCCCAGAGCTACAAGGAGGAAATGTCAGTATTGCGTGTATGCAGGTAGCACTGCAAGGAACTGCCATTAGTGAAGCGGCTAGATTAAAGAGCAGGCACATCCTTTGCAGTGAGCAGAACAGTCGTCAGCAATCATTTCAAATTGGTCTCCTCTGGTTTCTGTAATTTTCTACATTTTCAAAATAATGCCAGAATTGTTGTGGTTCTGTTCGCCAAGCTGGAAGTTTTTATTGCAAACGTTTCGTCCCCTGGCTAGGCGACATCATCAGTGCTTGGGAGCCTCCTGCGAAGCACTTCTTTGATGTTTCCTCCGGTGTTTATAGTGGTCTGTCCCTGCCGCTTCCGGTTGTCAGTTTCAGCTGTCCGCTGTAGTGGTTGGTATATTGGGTCCAGGTCGATGTGTTTGTTGATGGAGTTTGTGGATGAATGCCATGCCTCTAGGAATTCCCTGGCTGGCATTCATCCACAAACTCCATCAACAAACACATCGACCTGGACCCAATATACCAACCACTACAGCGGACAGCTGAAACTGACAACCGGAAGCGGCAGGGACAGACCACTATAAACACCGGAGGAAACATCAAAGAAGTGCTTCGCAGGAGGCTCCCAAGCACTGATGATGTCGCCTAGCCAGGGGACGAAACGTTTGCAATAAAAACTTCCAGCTCGGCGAACAGAACCACAACAACGAGCACCCGAGCTACAAATCTTTGCACAAACTTTGAATAATGCCAGAATCTTAAAAAGCTCATCTTTGCCTTCAGTTCTCTGGACTTATCCCTCCTTAACATCTATATCATGCACTTGCCCAGTCAATGTAACTCCAATTGCATGGGCATTTTACAACTTTTTGTACACACACACACAAAGCAGGAAGACTTGTGCATGGCCACCCTGCTTCCTCCAATTCTGAAGCCTTGCATACCTGGACCTTTAGCCCTCTGCCATCGGCTGTAGTTGACTAAGCCTCAAGGACTGTAGTTTCCTCACTAAACTGTAACTCAATCTTTCACTCTTCCTCAAGGATGCTCCCGAAAAGCAACTACCTCAAGCTTTTTACCAAATCCGTTCTGCTGTCTCCTCAGGTGACTGTCTGATCATGCCCCTGTACGCTAAAGACACAATGTAATTGCAAGCATTCAAAGATCTAAGAGGAGTTTCATCTGAACACGCAAATGTTCTCACTCAGATGATTACACACATTTTTGATATGCTAATTTGACTACTTACTTTGCAGGGCAGATTCAGGTAGACAATGTGTGACTAGGATTTTGGCCTTGACTCTTCTCTAAATGAGTTGGTGAGGAGTTGAACGTGTAAGGGTAGAGGTGAGGAAGGGTCATGGTAAATGAGAAACAAAATGGCCGTCAACATTTAAAGGATACTTATTTCCAGATACAATTGTCCTTATTATGAAAGCTACTTCAAGGACAAGGTAAGTGCTAGTATACGAGAAATGACAAAGCCTCTTCATTGCCATTACTGTTATTCCTTTCTTTAGTGCTAAAAAAACTCTTATTCAAAACTCAAGTCACCAACAAAAAGCAGGAAGGATGGATCTCATCATATCTCTGCATTCACCTTCAAACATATTTTTTGCATTACCACGTGCCTAAAGCCATCACATGCTTCACCTCACTTTCTAGTATAGTTAAAAATCAGCAGGCTCCAACAGTATCTGCAAATTCATGGTTGGTCTGTCATTTGTTAATTAACAAACAAGCTATAAATGAATAGCCAACATTGCTTTTCAAAAAAGGCATATTGTGTCAAAGTTTCTGAACTTGCATCCATCAGGTTAAGTCAACACCATCTTGCAGGAGACTGGTGGGTCTGAGGCCATCGCATCTGGTCCTGAAAAGTGCCTAAGTCTACTGCAGATTACCATAGAAGGATAAAATATCTTTGAAGTTTGAAAAAAAACAAGTGAAGCTAGCTGTTTTACATATTGTTAAAAGGCAGTAGCGACACAAGCAATGTTTGCCACTATCAGAATGTTGCTATCAAAACCAAAACAAAAGATTGCTGCCAATCACACAAATAGGTCATGTGTTAGCTGAATTTCAGTTCCAGTATGATGCCAGATATGTAGGCCATACAACCCATAACCTGGTGGATCATATCTTTGGCTGTATCCAACCAAATGACGCTTGCAAAACTCAAAGCACAGTGTCCAACACTAGACATGATTCTATGATTGGACATTTGCTAAATAATCTTGAATGAGTTAAGGACTAACAACTAATTTAAGATTGTTAGTTGAGCTTGCAGTGTGGCATAGTTGTGCCTACAGGAAGCTGCATGTCTTAATGTCCAAGGTACCGGATTTTAACAGAAAGAACATGTATCCATACTGGGCAACACAACAAAATAAGTGACACATCACACTCTGGCTCATTTCTCCAGGTAATGCCTTGATCAATCAGAATCAAACCGCCCGTTAAAGTTATCCAAGGCTTGGCAGTTAATGGTCGGTCATCATCTAACTGATGCATTTACCATGGCACAATGGTTAGCACTGCTGCCTCACAGTGCCAGAGACCCGGTTTCAATTCCCGCCTCAGGCGACTGACTGTGTGGACATTCTCCCAGTGTCTGTGTGGGTTTCCTCCGGGTGCTCCGGTTTCCACTCAGTCCAAAAACATGCAGGTTAGGTGAATTGGCCGTGCTAAATTGCCTGTAGTGTTAGGTGCAGAGGTAAATGTAGGGGAATGGGTCTGGGTGGGTTGCGCTTCAGCGGGTCGGTATGGACTTGTTGGGCCAAAGGGCCTGTTTACACACTGTAAATAATCTAATCTAATCTAATCTAATCTAATCAAATCAATCACCATTTTCTATCACACAGTCAATAAAAAGGTTGAAAGCTCTTGTGGTGGAGGTGCATTGTCCCTGCCTCTGAGCCAGGAGATCCAGTTTTAAGCCTTACCCGTTGCAGAGCTGTATAATAACATCTCTTAAAATGTTAATTAGAAAATATCTACAAAAAGGTTGTTTTCCCTTGGTATTCCTGCAAATTATTCTGAGGGTGCAAGATAATATAGTTGATTACTCAGCAATACTCAAGTCCTGCACAACCAAATGACTATTTGTGTAATTAACAATGCAAGAGAAAAATGACCTTCACAAAAATCTGACTGATTAAGCATTAAATAAAAACTATGTTAGTGGATTTAAAACAATGAAATCATAAAAACCACACAAGTCAAACTAAGGTCCTTTAAAATTTCCAAAGATGCATGCAACTGAAGTGCCCTTTCCATCGATCATAACATTGTCTGTCCCAGAATTCATCAGAGATCTCTCTGCCCAGAAAAATAATGAGCATCTTCAGGGAAAGCTCATCTTTGTTTGGGCAGTTATTATGTACCTATAATTCATAAAACGTTTTTGTCGCACGTCTTATTTACTGCTTCACAATTTGAGAAAAAGTTAAAGACCAAACCCAGGGGAAATGAGTTTGAGGGGTTCAGTCTGGGGTGCGGTTCGGAAACAGACGCTGTATGTGTCCATTTTCGGTACTCTCTGATACCAGCACTGTCAGGCCTATTGCTGTAGGTGATTAAACGGATTTTTAAATGCAGAAGGTTACAGCTGATACTTCACATCGAGGAGTGGTCAATCTTTTCGGGGAATTCCCCTGCTTTAAAAAGGTTGCAAAAACCGCTGAGCCATCTGACTCTGCAGCAGAGCAGCGTGACTTAAGACAAGACGAGACGGAGACAAGATCAATGCGAAATCTGGTTGTTCGGAGCTGTACTTGGCAGCACCTTTTAGAAAAGACTCAGATGTTCACCCCGCCAGCCCCTCAAGGCTACGACTCTCTCTGGGGATCACGTGAAGCTGTTCCAAGTTGAGGTGAACTCACTGGGATAAAGGATGGCTGACTGAGCAACAGTCCAATCCCATCTTTTGCTCAACCGAATTGCAAAAGGGAGTTTTGAGGTAGAGAAAAGAAAACAAAAAGCGGGATTTTTCTGAAGCCAACAGCAATTCACCCGAGCCCTCCCCGAGTAGGGATGAACTCACTGACATTGGTCAGGTACTAGGACTGAACTGGTCACCCCGCTCTCGGAAGGATATTAATAAATTGGAAAGGGCACAGAAAAAAATTCCAAGCGTGTTATTGGGGCTGGAAGGTTTGGATTACAAAGGAGAGGTTTGGACTTTTTTTCACTGGAGTAAAGGAGGTTAAAAGGTGACCTTATTGTAGGCTTTATAAAGGGGCATGGATAGGGTGAATAACCGAGGTCTTTTCTGTAGGGTGGGGGAGTCCAAGACGAGAGGGTGAAAGTTTAAAGTGGAGAAAGATTTATAAGGGACCTGAGAGTCAACCTTTTCACACAGTGGGTTGTTCATATATGGAATGAACTGCCAGAGAAAGCAGTAGATGCGGGTATAGCTACAATATTGAAATGACATTTAGACAGGTACATGCATAGGCAAGGTTTCGAGGGATGTGGGCCAGATGCAGAAGGAAACCTGGTCAACATGGATGAGGCAGACTAAAGGGTCTGTTTCTGTGCTGCATGACTGTATAACAAGATGGAGATTGGCTACCGTCTTAACATAGGTGGAAATTGGTCAAGCGTAGAATAGCCAATTGAGTGAAGTATGTGGAGGTGACTCACTTTAGATTCTCCTGGAGACAGGTCATGTGCACATTCTATGTACAATCAATCACTCAGTGCACAGACCCTGCTAACATCTCAGTACAAACTGCTTTTAAATTATCTCATTGCTTTGTTGAGACCGTGTGGTGGTCAGGGTGATACGAGCATGCTCTAAAACATGAACAGTCCTCTTCCGTGCTTCCAAATGAAGTCATGACTCACCAAATGAGGAATGACTCATCGGGGCCTTGTAGAGGAACATTACCATTGCAGGTTGGGAGCTCGGGCATGGATGCCCCCACTCTAAGTGAGCCACCATGTGTTGGAGGAAGCCAGCTGATAGGACAGGGTAGCAGGTAAGACTCATTCATGATGATACAGTGCACATTGACAGACTTCATCGGAAACATGAAGAGGGGAAGTCAAGGCATCAGAGTGGAGTACATGAACAGCAAACCAACCATCGATATCCAAACCATCTGTCCCACGTAAGGCAGGATCTCTAGATCGTGCTTGGAAGTTACCAACCACCTCAGAACCAATCAAATCACAGCGGAAAGACTTCATCCTCATCCCGAGAGGCTGCCTCTGGGAAGATGACCACGCAGTACCTTTAGAAAAGGGGTCGAAGTACTATGCAGGGTGTTCATTAAAATCAGCTCACTGCTAGCCCCATCTCAGTACAAACAACTAACCACATTACAAGAACAGATTCTAGGAAATCACAGCATTAAAAGATTAACATTTTGCTTAAGGGTCAGTAAAGTTTCCCGTTTGCATATGAAGAAAACGTACATTTATTTTGTTCCACCCGAACCTCTAAAACAGTGAAAAGTGAGGAGGGTCCGGACAGTAGGATTTAATAGGAGACATCTGGAGAGGGCCAGACAAGTGGCTGCAAAGACACTACCTGGCTGAATGCATTTCCAACAAATCCAGTTAATAGCTGCTGACCTCTTGCTCCACGAGCAGTTACTGCAACATATGACAAACTACAACTGCTCCAAGAATGTGCAGTGTACCAGGTTGGAAACAAGTCAGATCCACATGGTCCTGTATTCCCTCATTTCTGAACGAGCTGCTCCAAGCAAAAATGCTGCTGAATGAACTCACATCTCATCGCTTATTGATGCAAAGGTAATCATGGCAGGACATATTCATCTGAAAACTAGAGAGGGAAGAATCACCGTGGGCGGCACGGTGGCACAGTGGTTAGCACTGCTGCTTCACAGCGCCTGAGACCCGGGTTCAATTCCCGCCTCAGGCGACTGACTGTGTGGAGTTTGCACGTTCTCCCCATGTCTGCGTGGGTTTCCTCCGGGTGCTCCGGTTTCCTCCCACAGTCCAAAGATGTGCAGATCAGGTGAATTGGCCATGCTAAAATTGCCCGTAGTGTTAGGTAAGGGGTAAATGTAGGGGTATGGGTGGGTTTCGCTTCGGCGGGTCGGTGTGGACTTGTTGGGCCGAAGGGCCTGTTTCCACACTGTAATGTAATCTAATCTAATCTAATCTAAGAATCATTTCATCCCAGGCACCCCAGTGACGGAGAAGGAAAGTGAATGAACCAAATGAAATATTTACAATCACCTTCTCATGCCAAAGTGGTCCCACAAAAGAAACCTTCGCACAATACAAATGGAGGGCCGGGAGATCTGTCTCCATGGTTTTCTGCTGGAACACATTCATTTGAGGGAATTAAAACAGAAACTGAAAGACACTACTACAAGAACACTTCAAACGCAAGGCTCACCAACACTGGTGACAAGGCAGCACGGTGGCTCAGTGGTTAGCACTGCTGCCTCACAGCACCAGGGACCCGGTTCAATTCAGGCGACTGTCTGTGTGGAGGTTACAGATGCTCCCAGTGTCTGCGCTGGTTTCCTATGGGTGTTCCGGTTTTCTCTCACACTCTGAAAATGTGCAAGTTAGGTGGATTGGCCATGGGAAATTCAGGGTTATAGGGATAGGATTGGGGGGGGGGGGGGGGGAGGAAAGAGATGTCTGGGTGGGATGCTCTTCAGCGAGTTGATGGGCTGAATAGTCTGCTCCCACACCAGGGGTTCTACGATTCTCAGTGCTGGTTCCATATGCGCAGGATGATGTATCTGTGAGCCCCATGTATCCGAATGTTAAGGAGCTGAGGATAAAGCCATTATGGGGGCTGCAGGAGATAATGAAGGGCAGCATGGATAGCAATACAGAAAATTTCAAGGCTACAGAGATCTTGAACATGGCATGGATCATGGAGAATACCCCCAGCACATGAAAGGGGCTGGAGAGCAGGATTTCAGATGAACAGTCTGATAAAGATCTGAAAGGTTAGATTGACCATGTCAAGATCTCATAATGAAAAACAAATCTTCTCATCCCAGATATTTCTTCTTAGGCCATTACTTCCTTGCCAGATGTTGGGCCAATCTAACACAGCCACTGTACTAGCATTGCCGAGGTTAAGATTGAATTTGGGTCCTGTGTATGGGGAAATGATGTGGCAGGTACCTCCTGAGGTAACAATCCCTGGTGTAGTTCATATGTAGTTGCTCCTCTGCCCTATCAGTATGCAGTAAGAGCTCCCTCAGTCTTGGACAGGAGAGGCATCTGGAGGGAGGTCAAGGTCCCTTGGCATCAGCCCCACCCCTCACTAGCCTGTAAATGCATGTATCTAAAGCTTGAGCAAGGGAATGAAGGTCCCATGCATACCTGGCAGGTACAGACAGTTTTGCTCTTCACAATTGCCACCATCATACATTCACTTCAGAAAGAACTCAGACAGTCTCCTTCGCTGCAGTCTATACATGATCACTCTCTGCCTGATGTGTCTACGCATCGCTGTCAGCGTTATTCTAGAGGTTCATTGTCTGCACTGAGAGACGGGGAATGGGGGGGGGGAGAGAGAGAGAGAGAGAGAGAGAAAGAAACAAAGCAGGCAGAAAAGTTTAAAGAATAGAAAATAAAAGTAAGATACAAGTTAAGGAGGGAAAGGGCCAGGAGCAAAGGAATGCCTTTTTCACATAGTTCTCACTTGTTATTATCCTTGTGTTTTAAATTTGATAAGGACAGCTTTAAACTTAAGGCAAAAACATTATTTCTTTTTAAACACCATTGAGATTGAGAGATGAAGGGCTGAATAGGCTGGGGCTGTTTTCCCTGGAGTGTCAGAGGCTGAGGGGTGATCTTCTAGAGGTTTATAAAATCATGAGGGGCATGGATAGGATGGGTGGACAGGGTCTTTTCCCTGAGGTAGGGAATCCAAAACTACAGGGCATGGGTTTGGGGCGAGAGGGGAAAGACATGAAGGGGACCTAAGGGGAAACGTTTTCACGCTGAGGGTGATCAGTGCATAGAATGAGCTGCCAGAGGAAGTGATGGAGGCTGGTACAAGTACAACATTTCAAAGGCATCTGGATGGGTATATTAATAGAAAGGGTTTAGAGAGGCATGGGCCAAGTGCTGGCAACTGGGACTAGATTAGATCAGAATATCTGGGCAGCATGGATTGATTGCACCGAAGGGTCTGTTTCCATGCTGTATATCTGCATGACTCTATTTGGGGGGGAAGGGGTGGGGGGATAGAGATTGCAAAATGGAGGAAAGGAAGTGATATAGGATGGATTTATCTACAACAAAATACTCTTTATATAGGGACATTAAAAACAGAATATAACATCGCCCTAAATATATTCAGTTTGGCTGCTGGCACGCTGTGGCTCTCAAGTGATGAGCTCCAATGGTGAGAGGTGGAGGCACGATGAGAAAAATGTGTTAACATATGGGAGACAACTTTGATCACGGCCTGTACAAACAGAAATCAGGACAAACCAACCTGCACTGGGAGGAGACTAAAATGAACTGTATTGAGGATTATAATCTCAGAAAGATCCTATCAATAATGCTGTTTTCAACATGGATAGCTTTCCAGATAATTCTCACCACACAGAGAAAATATTTGTATTCACAACTCAGAGGACTAATTCAAGCAAAGCAGGAATACCTAAACGCCAAATATTGTTGACACACACACACGAACTGCTGCATATCTGATGACGAAGTGCACAGAGAGAAATGACTGCTCTATTTCGCCTGCTCGCACAGCTCTGGTGTGTGCCCCCTCGGTGTCAAAGGTCAGTTGACAAAGCTCCTGTGTAATCCCTCGGGGTGTTTTAATACGTTAAAAGCTGGAGAAGTCCAGGCACTGAACTTTTGACAGGCAGGAATCATCAGCTGAATCGGTTTGTAGCAGAAACCAGACTTTGGTGGAAAAATGGCTGGAGTTCCATTGAGGGAATTGAGGGGGAGGGAGGGTGTGGGAGGGGTACGAGGATGAGGAGAGTCGACTTGCATTGAAATGGAGATGGATTTCCTGTCCAATTAAAGCTGGTAGGGCAGGAACGGGGTGGCTCAGATACAGCTGGGGACTTGTGCAAATGCACACAGCAGCCAGAGGCATGTGTCTTTGAGAAAGCCTGTCCCAATGTGGGACAACTGAGGAACATATCCCCCCACCCTCACAACAGGAGGCAGGTTCTCTTTCGAAGAACAGCAAGAGGCCATTCAACATGCAGCACTCAGTGCCATCTCCCTCTCCTTCCCAGTTCCTTCCTGTTCTTTTACCTCCTGCTTCTCCCCCCAGCCAGCTGGTCCCTCAAAAGTTCACAAGAGCAGTGTCTCTGACAGCAGGGCTGGCTATCACAGTGAGTGACACCTAGCACAGTCCAAGCACTGGACCCTGTCCACTCTGAGCCCATGGAGGCCCATCAGTTGTGAAGCTGATGTTCGGCCAGCCTTAAAAGAGGCCACCCCCCCATCTGAATGTCCTCCCACTGTACAAACCTCCTTGAGGTGCCACAGAGCTGTGCCCTAATGAGGGTACTGATAACTGGGACCTCCTACCCAAAGAGAGTAAGTCTTAGCGCCCTTGGGTACTGGCTGTCGATCAATACTCAGAATAACGTCTCTTCCTCCTTTGGGCTCCTCTCCGATGGCCTCCTAGTTTTTTGCCCTCCCCTCGGAGGTCAGTGCTCCTCATCTCCAACAGCCTCACATCCAGAGGAGTAGTCGATGCAGCTTTTCCCACTGGTCAGGCTGCCCCACAATGCCAGGGGAAGGGGAAAACACTCCCTGAACTAGCAAAGTTATTAATTCTATTCTGCACACCCTGGCTGCTGCCACATGAACTTCAGGAAGGGGCAGGCCTTTTAAAGCTCTGATAGCCACACCACTCACCCTGTAGGGATTTTCTGGCCTCCCAAGACCTGGTACTTGCCTGCCTCTGGTAGAAAGCAGCTCATAGCTGGATGCTTCCAGGAAGAGGTGAGCTCCTAACAAGCCTTCAATGATATTAATCGGCTTGCTTAGAAGCACAGGGGCAAGTTCATAGATGTACAGCATGCAAACAGACCCTTTGGTCCAACTCATCCATGCCAACCAGATATCCTAACCCAATCAAGTCCCATTTTCCAGCACTTAGCCCATATCCCTCTAAACCCTTCCTATTCATATACCCACCCAGATGAGTTTTAAACGTTGCAACTATACCAGCCTCCACCACTTCCTCTGGCAGCTCATTTCAGAGTTCTGAGGCCCTCACAAAAATCACGGCACATGGAAGTGGGGTGTCAGAGGTGTCCACTTCCACTCTGAGCAGATCTGGGTCTCAATATGTCCAGTTGGCCTCTTTCAATAAAAGGTCTCAGGAGTTGGAAGGTTCCTCCTCTTACACCTCACTGACAGCAGATCATGAGGTTAAACCTCACTACACCTCTTGAGGGAGTTTGTCTGAGCTGACACCTGAAGGAACATTGCATGATCAGCGTGTCGTCATCTTTTGTCCAAGACACAATGTCCCTTTGGAGAAATATAAAATATTTTCAGAAAGAGACGTTGGGTTCCAGTTGAGGTTGAAGGTTCACTCAGTGTTCCTCATTTTTCCCATTCTTCACTCACGCTACAAAAAAAAATCATTTATATCATTACTGTTCATTGTATCGCACTGTCACAAACCGATTGCCGTGTATATCTTATAGCAAAGGCACCATTTTCTCAGCAGTAAAGCACATTGGAATATCCAGTGTATTACAAAATGGTGTTATAGAAGTGAAACTTAATTCTTCCTTCATCAAAAGACTACAGACACTGTTGAAGGAAATCATTGAGGCCTAGCCTTGGGAGTTTGTGGTCTGTTGTTAGTCGGCAAGGGGATGAGGAGTTCCAAAATGAGGGCACGTAAATGCAGTTCAGGTACAGACCAGCTGCACACTCTCGATGACTGAACGGCCTTGCCTTACTCACACAACTCACTCCACACACTGGAGTCCGTAATCAATGTTAGCACATCAAGTGCAATTCCGAGGGAATGCCACTCTGTCAAATGAAACATTAAACCATGATGCAGTTAGCCTCTGCAGATGGATGTAAAAATTCCCTTAGTCATACTTAGAAAACAGCTGGGGAATTACGCTCAGGGTCCTGGACAATATTTAACTTGGATCTTACACGAGCAAAAATACAGAGATGAGCTGGTTACTTTCTCAGTGTCAGCTTGCTGCAGCATACTGACTGCTGCATTTCCTTATGTTACAACTCAGACTACTGTGAAGCATTTTGCCCTGAGGTCATGACAGAGACATTACAAATGCATGGGTTGTGACAGGAATAAGGACTTAGCATACCCAGTGCAACATCCATTTAAATGTCTGTGCACTGTTTAGCTCCATACCTCAAGACGACTCCTATTCTGAAGTATTTTGAGGAGAAAGTGAGGACTGCAGATGCTGGAGATCAGAGCTGAAAATGTGTTGCTGGAAAAGCGCAGCAGGTCAGGCAGCATCCAGGGAACAGGAGAATCGATGTTTCGGGCATAAGTATTCCTGAAGAAGGGCTTATGCCCGAAACATCGATTCTCCTGTTCCCTGGATGCTGCCTGACCTGCTGCGCTTTTCCAGCAACACATTTTCAGCCCTATTCTGAAGTAACTCAGTGTGTGTTATAAAAAAAATCCTTGGCACTTGCTTATACCTATGACAGATTGGGAGACAAAATCAAAACAGGATTCCCCCAAAGTTGAAGGAAGTGAATCAGTAGGTCACATAATTAGACCACAGACTGAGAGGGACCCCATGTGTTGGGAGTTTACAACACTCTGTCACTTGAACAGTTAGCTACTCAAGGATTTCTATCAGGCAGTAACTGAGGTACCGGCAATCCCCATCAAATCACTATCAGTGGATTGTGATCATCACAGTTCCACAGCCTCAGCAGTCAGCAATTTTACAAAAATATATTAAAATATTACAAGGCGCAACAGAAGTGTAGACTCTAATGAATCAATTCTCACTGTTTCTTCGTATGCTGTTAAGATGTGATGAATGATGCAAACAGCGAAAGGTACGCCAGTCATCCAAGTAAAAAGGGCCCATGTGTCTGCGTTTTTCAAGAGCCGAGAAAATATCTGAACACTTCTTATCCCAGACAACGTGGAAAACCAACAAAATCCCAACAGCATGTACAAGAGCGCAGATAGCACCAATGCCTTGGTCAACACCCCAGTCTACTTTGTCGACTAAGTATGATAACAATGCTGAGAAACAAACAGGTTGGCATGCTAACATTTAGGCAGAATTCTCTCTTCACGGCGCAAACGTTACATGAACAAAATGGTCACAAAATCAGAAATTGCTGGGAAAACTCGGCAGATCTGGCAGCACCTGCGGAGAGACAGGACAGTTAACCTTTCGGGTCCCTCCCCACTACAAAACAGTTCTGAAGGGTAACTCTCCATGGATGCTGCACAAGTTTCAGAGGCAAGTTCCAGCCTAAAACCTTCTTCACTCTTCCTTCCCAACCTAATATTAGCTAAACTGAAGTATGACAGTAGTGGTGGTAAAGGAAAATATTTTCTCTTCAGAGCCAGTGATCAGATTATGACAAACACTTGACTGGCTGGGATAATAGGAGTCTGATTCAGAGTAGTAGTCACTTTTAGCAAGGCTCCTCTCTACTTTGACAAATCAATACAAAGCTTTGACTGGACTATAGATCAGGATCCACTGTTCTACTCTTTATGGCCCTACCTTCAGCTCCAATGGAAACAAGTTTGACCCCCTTGCTGGCGATAAAATCCAGGGCTTTGTTGACATTCGATATTTTATGTACACGCATCTTCCCTCTTTCTGGTTTGGGCAAGCGTTCACCTAATCATGGAAAATAAAAATAATATTATAGTGATGAAATAATACTCTGCCAAGTAAACATGATCCTTCCACCTTACTCTTCCCGATCCTGCGCATCGGGCAGCATGATTCAAATCTCAAACACCTCGGCAACACAAATGTTGAGTTGTAGATTTCATTTGTCAGTATGAAGCCAGCTTGTGTGGGTCTGGGACGCATATTCTTTCCTGTCTCATCCTGCCTCTCTGTTTCACCCATCTCCACTTTCAAATCCATCCCTGGCCTCATCCCTTCATGTCTTTGCAATTTCCTTCAATTTTACACCCCTCGGAGATCTGTGCAGTTCTCCGATTCTGGCCACTGGACAGTGAGTAAGTTTTATAAATGACCCCCATTGGCACCTGAGTTCTGGAATTCTCTTGATGACTCTCTGTCCTTCTACCCTGCTCTCCTCTTTCAGGAGGATGGAGTGGATAGGTGGGAAGGAAGATGGACAGATAGGACAGGTCAGGAGGGCGGTGTTAAGTTCGAAGGTTGGATCTGAGACAAGGTGGGGGGGGGGGGGGGTGGGGGGGGGGGGGGGGGGGAGCGAGGGGGAAATTGGTGAAATCCACATTGATCCCGTGTGGTTAGAGGGTCCCAAAGCGGAAGATGCTCTTTAAACTTCTCCCTTTGGCTGAGCTTATAGTCATCTTTCCTGACTTGTCCCATTGCCCTATTTTCTTTAACACTTCTTCTATAATGTTGAAAGGCACTGTTGCTCTTGTAAAAGTAAGTAACCTTAAATATTAAATAGAACAGTAGGTTTTACCACACTACCCCTCACCGCCCACTATGGTTATATGATCACTCATAATACATTGAACTCCACTCAGATTTCAAAGTGACTTTCCCCTCAAAGGAAGTTCAGCACACTTGCAGCGACACAAGTGAAAAACATTGCAACTCCCCAAAGCCCACAAGCAGCTGCTCCCACTTTAAACAATATCTCATCAGAATACTGTGAAACAACAGCTTGAAAGGGAGTCTACCTGCAACAGAACTGCAGCAAGGATAGCTATAAGCTTTCATGAATTCAGAATGCCAATACAGTGCAGGGTACTCAGGTAAAATCCAAGGACAGATATTGAATTAATGTTGTTATCATAGAGGACACATCCTTTTGATCAGTAGGGGCCAACATAGGATTCTTTGATCGAATGCCTTAATAATCACCAACAGTAAACTTTTAGAAGTTCCAAGAGACTGAAAGGTACGATAAATATGATGTCAGTATCTGGAATAGTTTGGTACGTCCAGCTTTACTGATCTTTATGTAGATGACATGAGTGTGTACACTGACACTAAACTATAAACAAAGTACAAACCTACCAGAAATAACCTCAAGGAGAAGCATGAGTTTGAGTCCATCTCTAAAATCCTCTTCAATATTCTCAATCTGTGTTCCTGCCTTGCGGAGATGAGAGTTACACCAGGCTGTGAAAGTCTGTAAATACAATTGCAATCTTAGAGTTAAGAAGAAATATTATATTCAGAGAGAAAGAGCTTTGCATTTAAGTGGCTTCCACACTGAAGAATCACAGGTGAGAATTACACATATTATTGAACTGCGCCTTTTTGAAAAACAGCCACTTCTGCGAATTCTTCGAAAAATAGGCTTTAATTGATCATTTGGGGATTCGTGACATTTCTTTAAGTTCTAAACTTACTTTTCTCAGTAGATTATCTAAAATAGACAAACCTATATCAGAGTCAAAAAGTGTGGTGCTGGAAAAGCACAGCAGGTCAGGCAGCATCCGAGGAGCAGAAGGATCGACATTTTGAGCATAAACTCTTCATCAGGAATGAGGCTTGTGGGCTGAGAGATGTGAGAGTGTGAGTGAGGAGTGAGGAGTGAGGAGTGAAGAAGTGAGGAGTGAAGAAGTGAGGAGTGAAGAAGTGAGGAGTGAAGAAGTGAGGAGTGAAGAAGTGAGGAGTGAAGAAGTGAGGGGTGAAGAAGTGAGGGGTGAAGAAGTGAGGGGTGAAGAAGTGAGGGGTGAAGAAGTGAGGGGTGAAGAAGTGAGGGGTGAAGAAGTGAGGGGTGAAGAAGTGAGGGGTGAAGAAGTGAGGGGTGAAGAAGTGAGGGGTGAAGAAGTGAGGGGTGAAGAAGTGAGGGAGTGAGAGTGAGAGTGAGAGTGAGAGTGAGAGTGAGAGTGAGAGTGAGAGTGAGAGTGAGAGAGAGTGAGTGAGAGTGAGTGAGAGAGAGTGAGAGAGAGTGAGAGAGAGTGAGAGAGAGTGAGAGAGAGTGAGAGAGAGTGAGAGAGAGTGAGAGAGAGTGAGAGAGAGTGAGAGAGAGTGAGAGAGTGAGAGAGAGTGAGAGAGAGTGAGAGAGTGAGAGAGAGTGAGAGAGAGTGAGAGAGAGTGAGAGAGAGTGAGAGAGAGAGAGAGAGAGAGAGAGTGAGAGAGAGTGAGAGAGAGTGAGAGAGAGTGAGAGTGAGAGTGAGAGAGAGTGAGAGAGAGTGAGAGAGAGTGAGAGAGAGTGAGAGAGAGCGTGGGAGAGAGCGTGTGAGAGAGCGTGTGAGAGAGCGTGTGAGAGAGCGTGTGAGAGAGCGTGTGAGAGAGCGTGTGAGAGAGCGTGTGAGAGAGCGTGTGAGAGAGCGTGTGAGAGAGCGTGTGAGAGAGCGAGAGAGCGAGCTGGGAATGTGATAGGCAGGTGAAACTGGGAGGTGATGTTGATAGGTCGGAGTGGAGTGTGGAGCGGATAGGTGGGAAGGAAGACAGACAGGTGGGACAGTTCAAGAGTGTGGTTGGATCCGGTTTGGTGGGGGGTGCGAAATGAGGAAACTGGTGAAAATCAACATTGATCCCATGTGGTTGGAGGGTCCCAAGGTGAAAGATGAAGCATTCTTCTTACAGATGTTGGGTGACTGGAGTTTGGTGGAGGCCCAGGACATGCATGTCCTAGGCAGAGTGGGAGAGGGAGTTAAAGTGTTCGGCCACAGAAGAAAAGCTCGCTTTTACAGATACTCTTAGTTCAATGTCAAATAACTGATATTGCCCATTATTTGTATTCTTAGAGCCAAGTTTCCACATTATTATTATTTATATTGCTCTTATAAAATTATTGGAAATTCAGAGTTTTATATGCACAAGGTATGACCAAATTGTCAGGAGCAAAGTTCCTCGGCTGCCTCAATTTTTGGCCACCTTTACTTTGGTGAAAAAACTTGGAATGTTTTGTGTAGAAGCCCCATTAATATAATGTATGGCAAAGGCATTTTGGATTTGTTGCAAACTGTCATGGGTAGAACCAAAGTTCACCAGCATACAGGAATATAGAACATGGGGAGACAGTTTTAAAAGAATTGGGGGTTTTCCCATTTGAGAGGAGATGAAAAGAGATTTCTTTTCTCTGGAGCTAGTTAGTTAGTTAGTCTTCCTTCATTCTTTCTTTGCAGTTGGAAGCTGAAATCCACTATTTAAAGAAAAATAACAATTTATTTTTATGCATGATCTGTACCCACGCTGGTGAGACAGCGAGAGAGATTGGACAGACTGGAGCAGTTTCCCTTGGATTAGAAGAGATTGAGGGGGCACATGATTGAGATGCATAAAATTAGGAGGGGCACAGATAGGGAAAGAACTCTTCCCCTTGACAAAGGGATCAATGACTTGGGGAGTAGATTTAAGGAAAAGGGGCAGAAGATTTAGAAGGGATGTGAGGAAAGTCTTTGCCACCCAGACAGTGGTGGGAATCTGGAACTCACTGCCTGTAAGGGTGGTGAAGGCAGAAAACCTTATAACATTGAACTAAGCAGTTAGATGTGCACGTGCAATGCTAAGGCACAGAAGGCCATGGTCTAAGTGCTGGAGAATCGGATTTGAATAGACAGGTGGTTTGATTTGACTGGCACAGCCACCATGGCCCAAAGAGCTGTTTTCCTATGCTGTAAATCTCGATTACACCGAGTGATGTTATAAAGGAAAGACTTAGGTTCTCTGGCAGCGACGCAACAGTGCACCTTGGGTCTACTGGCTCCAAACTGACGGAAGCTCTTCCTACCCCAGGAAGCTGGCATGGCTCAGCCAGTGGGACAGCACTATTTGATGTTGACAAAGAAAATTCAGAGTTGAATGCTGTCAGCCTGTATATAAAAAGTGTACACAAGAACTCAGGGAAGGGGAGGGAGTTTGTGGGGTGGGGAAGAGAGGTGAGCACTCAATAACTACATTTCAATTTTACACAGATGACTCATCAACACCCCAGCAATTAGAAGGGTCATGGCCAACACATCAACTTCAAGACCAATGTGATAGTGTTCTGTAGACTGAGCACGTTGTTACAATGTGGAGGTTGAACCCCTGTGTTAATTAAAACCAAAAACCTCACCCTGTAATCTGTTAAAGTGTGTGAGTCAAAGAGAATTCCTAATTTCCACTAGTTAAAAGAAAAATAATTTATTTTCTTAACTCTCATAGTGAACACAAAATTAACAAACTGAACATTCTTTCCCCTAACGAACCACTATCCCTTTTACTGAACACAATTTAATCAATATGCTATTCCAATAGCACAATGATTGACTTAATCTCAAGTCACACACAGTCTCGTTTGCAGTCTTCCTTGTGGTCTTCTGATTCACTGTTTTCTCCCTAGATCGTCTTTTGTTTTTACTGGAAAAGACACCTCTTGATAGATAGTCATGATTTGGAGATGCCGGCGTTGGACTGGGGTGTACAAAGTTAAAAATCACACAACACCAGGTTATAGTCCAACAGGTTTAATTGGGAGCACACTAGCTTTCGGAGCGATGCTCCTTCATCAGGTGATAGGTGATAGATTTTTTAAAGTTGATGATAGTGTCTTCTGAAATTTCTTTGAGGGCAAGATGTTAATTTCTTCGGGAGGCCTTTGCTCTCTGGCAGTTGTTCTGACTGATTTTCAAAATGCCCTGGTTTTATGTCCCCCAACATGGTTCCCTCTCACTGGTCTGATGCTGTCAATGAAATTAATTCAAACTCAATTGGGTTTTAGTATCCTGGGCACAATTTAAATTAATTGGTTAAATTTAAGTTGTTGTCAAAACAGCAACCAAAACTCAGGTATCCATTTAACAGCCATTGCTACATGTATCTATTTTGGAATAGCCTGTCTCTCAGCTGTTCTGTGTACTGGCAGCTGAGGCTGTACTTTAAATTACCTTTAAGATAGAAAATGTTTTCTGAATTTTAAAGTGAACATACAGTCTTTTGACTGCATGACAAAGTGACATTGCATTTTTATTACATGGGATTTGGAAATTTCGAACCAACTTGTCCATTTTCACTTGAATATGGCAAAACAATTCAAGTTGTCTACAATATACAGGAAGCACTGCTAACCTCCAAAATCAGGATTGATATTAACTGGATAAATGAACTGCAGTTTTTTTTATTCCCATGGGATTGCAAGTCTGTTTTTTTAAAGACAACACTTCTGGCTCTACTCCAGGATTCTTATGTAGAAACAAATGCCCTTCGGCCTTGGTCGTATTTCAAAACAGGAACCATTTCAGCTTAACTTCATAAGTGGCTGCCGATGCTTGACTTGCTAATGAACAGTCTGCCTTCCCCTGGGGGTAAGTTTCTTTCTTGTTCATGTAGATACACTCTATTTCAATGCTTCTCAATATAGCACTCTTCTTCCATTTCTCTATATTCAGGCTCACAATATACAAGAAATGTAGTCATGAGCAGAGCACAACAGCCAATGTTTAACCATATATAGAGAAGGAGTCTCCTTCATATCAAAATATTGTGCTTTGTAATTTCCTTGTCATGACTCCATTTCTTTGTAATCTAAAAAGGAGTATCCATCCGGTAATGCAAACCAGGCTTGATAATAAAACAGCATCATCCTTACAAAATAGTTTTCTAGAAAGTGAACCAATTTGTTTGTATCTTTCTAAACAAAGCGGCTGCATTATCAGAGTCGCTCAGCCCTTGAAATCCTTTGCACACACCACTTTCTGTAATCTGTTTAAAACGTTACTGGTCACCGACTTCCTTTTCACATTTCTAAGGCAAGAAAGGGCGCAAGAACCAGTTAACTACACTCAATGACAGGCTCGCTATCTTTAACTCTTTAGTAACTCAATTGTCCACTGGGATCAAAATCTGCTTTACAAATGTTTCTTAGAAACTTCCATAAAATAAATGCTAATGCAAAACAAACTTTCTTCTTTTTGTATGATTTTATTTTCACTTGTCAGTTTCTCCTCCATCAAGACATGACTGAATTGTAGCTCCATACATGTCTTGTGGCCCTTTGGTATCTGTTCGAAGGCTATAGAGCCATCACAGCTGACCTTGATATCCACAAATGTGCAGGTTTTCCGCAAAATGGACTGGATTTAGAGATTTCCAGTCTATTTTCCCCTCCAAATCTGGGAGCACTGAATCCAATTGATTGGACTAATAAAACTGACTGAACAATTGTAAATAAGTTTAAGTTCAGTGATGTACTTTTTCACATATATAGGTCATTTGTCATAATCCACTGTTAACTGGAAGTTTAGTTAGATTGCAGATGTGAAATACCTCATGATTTCCAACCTCAAGGATATGAAAATTAAAATACTTTAAAACACCAAACTGCAACATAACTACAGTGTGACAAAGGAACTATAGAAAGATCAGGTTTCAGAACCAAAACACCTCCTACTAAAAATGCAACTGGTATGCACTTAGGAATGAATAACATTAAAACCCAAATCACATTTTGTTTAAAAATACACACACAAAACACTAGAATTTCAGAACCAGAGTGAACTTCTGAAACTCTGAAAATTATAACACTGGGTACTACTGAACTGGAGAGTGAAAAGTGGACAAGCCCATACCAGCTGAAAAGTTATTAATGCGAGAGGTAGTGGAAGGGTGGCACGATGGCACAGTGGTTAGCACTGCTGCCTCACAGCACCAGGGAACCGGGTTCAATTCCAGCCTTAGACGATTGTCTGTGTGGAGTTTGCACATTCTCCCTGCATCTGCATGGGTTTCCTCCGGGTGCTCCGGTTTCCTACCTCAATCCAAAGATGTGCAGTTTAGATGAATTGGCTGTGCTAAATTGTCCATAGTGTTAGGTGCATTAGTCAGAGGGAGATAGCTCTGGGTGAGCTGTTCTTCAGAGAGTTGGTGTGCGCTTGTTGGGCCAAAGGGCCTGTTTCCATACCATAGAGAATCTAGTCTAATCTAGAGTCTAATCTAAAAATGTTGAGAGTATGGCACTGAAATATGAGAGAGAAATAATGGGAACATGCAGATCCAAATACTCAGATAATAATAGACTTTTTGCAAAATTCCAGCACAGAACAATGACAGAGAACCGAAATTAAACCTGGATAAGATAACTTGGAAAGGGCATGAGGAAACAATGTAGATTTTAAGTGTAGCAAAGGTAATACAGCATTCAATAAATATTTTATTGACAAGGCTGCTTTTATGCTCAATGTGTAGAAGTAGGAGGGTTACAGAGATTGTGGCTATCACATTTGGTGAGGGAAATGAAATTTACAGAACTGGCTTTGTATATAATTGAGATTGTCCAAATAAGGAAGTCATAGGAAATGGCAGAGATGGGTGGCCATGGATATGGACAGCAGAGGTCTATAGAGGGAGACAGTTCACAATCATAGTTGGCAGTGAGGGAGCAGGTGGGAAACTAGAGTCTAACATCAGTCACGTTTGTATTGGATGGCACAGCAAGCCCACTAGGCTGAATGGCCTACTCCTGTTCCAAATTCTTAATCAGATGAAGACTAAAATTACCCATTGTGGGAAGTTGCCCAGTACATTGTCTGAAGATGGGAAAAGGAGGAGGAAATTGGAGAGAAGAACCTAGTTTGGTGCTGGATAGAGGGCAAGAGTGAAGGATGCATTTTATTGAGGCAGTACATTGAAGATTCCTAGGGAGTCTTCATTGCTGGTGGAACATGATAGTTGAGAAGTCAGGCCTATTTACTGATGTTCAATGGCACCGGTACAAATCTATGCCAAACTTGTATGGCTCATCAGATTTTGATAAATTAAGTCAGATTTGCAGTCGAAATGGAAATTTGGACTCGGGCAAACATTTCCATTAGCACTACAGCACAAAGTAATTCCAGCAGCTGAACTTTGGCTCGAGCTCAAGTCAGAAACCTCTGGTACTGGCCTGCTCAGAGCACAATTGGGCCACTCCAGGAAAGACATCACAAACACAATCCTGTGACTAACATTAAAATGAGCCTAAGTGTGTCAATGCAGTAAAAAGTTAATGCACATTCCATTTTTTGAAGTCGGCCTCACTGGTAAGGCCAGCAGTCACGATGTCCTGCAGGGGGCTCCAGTATCAGCCTTGGCAACATGCAAGTTACAAGGCTGTGGTTTTAAGCTCCACTCCAAGATTTGAGAAAAGAAATCAAGGCCAGTACTGCAATGCTGCATAGAGAACAATGCACTGTAGGAATGCTGTCTTTCCAATGCGACATTGTGATGGAGGCTGGTACAATTGTAACATTTAAGAGGCATTGGATGGCTATATGAATAGGAAGGGTTTGGAGGGATATGGGCCGGGTGCTGGCAGGTGGGGCTAGATTGGGTTGGGATATCTGGTCGGCATGGACAGGCTGTACATCTCTATGACTCTATGCTTAGTTGCCCTCAGATGAAGACAGAAGGTCCCATTGCGCTCTGAAGAAAAGCAACTTGGGGCTTATTCCCAGTGTCCTGGTCAATATTTATCCTTCGATCCAACATCACAAACAAGTCATCTGCTCATTATGACACTAATGCTTGTGGAAGCTTGCTGCACACCAATTGGCTGCCATATTTTTTGCACCATAGAATCACAGAATCTCTACAGTGTGGAAGCAGGCCATTGAGCCCATCGAGTTCCACACTGACCCTCAAAGAGCATCCCAGCCAGACCCATACTCTCACCTACCCTATCCCTGTAACCCTTTATTTCCAATAGCTAACCCACCTAGCCTACACATCCCTCGACACTATGGGCAACTTAGCACGTCAATCCACCTCACCTGTACATCTTTGGATTGTGGGAGGAAACTGGAGCACCCAGAGGAAACTCACTCAGACACAGGTAGAATGTGCAAACTCTACACAGACAGTCACCCAGGGGTGGAATTGAACCGGTGTCCCTGGCATTTTGAGGCAGCAGTGCTAACCACCCTATGAGAGACTAAACTTCAAAACACTCCATTGATGGTAAAGCACTTTAGGAGGTTTGATGGATTAAAAGACATGCAAATCGCTCTTTTCTGCAAAGCTGTTGATATTGCTATGTACACACACAATACCTAGACAGCCTCCTCGAGGTCCACTTTGTTCTGCCAATAGCTGAGATGTCCTGTGCCTTGAGACACATGCAGCCATATCACCAAAGAAATTTGTCTTTAGTGACAAAATTAATATCTCTTGCAATGGTTACATTTAGAACCAAATCATGGCTCCCGAATTTGATCTGGGCGAGGAAGCTTTGGGTTGAACTCTCAGAATTC
Source organism: Chiloscyllium plagiosum (assembly GCF_037043375.1). Taxonomy (NCBI): domain Eukaryota; kingdom Metazoa; phylum Chordata; class Chondrichthyes; order Orectolobiformes; family Hemiscylliidae; genus Chiloscyllium; species Chiloscyllium plagiosum. The sequence continues at coordinate 85,747,125 of NW_028270146.1, read as the reverse complement.
TGGAAGAAATTTTAATAAATGTCATATTTGAAGACCATGCAGTTTTCTCCTCAGGCAACACTGAATTATTCAATTATTTTGTCTTTGAAAAAAAAATTGTGCCCTGACAAAATCTCTGCAAACCTCAATGTCAGAGTGCAAGCAATTGTCTACTTTTTCTGGAAAAAAAATGAATAGGAAGCGAAGAGCTGAAAAGGAAGTAGACAGAACAATTAGGTTCTGATGACTGCAATCACAAGTAATAAAAAAAATCAGTTTCCTGACAGCTCTGCAATAGTGTCCAGATATTCAAGACAATATATAATTTTATGCTTTTACCTTTCAGATTCTTGGATGCTGAACATGCACAAAGAGGTGAAATTATCAGATTGTTGAGGAGCTGAAGATAGGAGATAACAAGGAAACTAAAATCTTTGCCACCTTGTGTAATTCTGAATAATGTATCTGAGTTATCTCCAAGTGCTTCACACAAATTGAGTTCCTAATTGCTGTTCAGTCAGTTACAACATGGGGCAGCACGGTGGCTCAGTGGTTAGCACTGCTGTCTCACAGCGCCAGGGACCCAGGTTTGATTCCTGCCTTGGACAACTATCTGTGTTCTCCTAGTGTCTGCATGGGTTTCCTCCAGGTGCTCCGGGTTCCTCCCACAGTCCAAAGATGTTCAGGTCAGGTGAATTGGCCATGCTAAATTGCCCATAGTGTTAGGTGCATTAGTCAGAGATAAATATAGGATAGGGGAATGGGTCTGGGTGGGTTACTTTTTGGAGGGCCAGTGTGGACTTGTTGGGCCAAAGAGCCTGTTTCCATAATGTAGGCAATCTAATCTAATCTACTCACTTGGTGCTATTGACAGAACTACATTTGTTCACATGTTAATTGAAGGAGGTTATTCTCAGGTAAAGGCACATTTGGGAAGTGGGAGGCATTTAAAAATTAAATAACGCAGGAAAATCAGGATGGCAAATAAAAACAACTGGGGCACTAGAAAGCTTTGGCAAATAGAGTGAAGGAGAATCTAAAGACATTCTGTAATACATTCTGGGCAAAAGAGCAACTAGGGAGAGTATAGGGCCCCTTAAAGATCAACAAGGCCGTCTGTATGTGTAATCACAGGAGATGGGTGAGGCACTAAATGAATATTTTCCAGTGGAGAAGGAAATGTAAGCAAGGAAATTTGGGGAAATAAATAGTGATGTCTTGAAGAGAGTTCATAATACAGACAAGGAGCTGCTGAACAGCTTAAAATGCACGAAGATAGATAAATCCCCAAGTGCAAATCAGGTGTACCTCAAAACTTTGTGGGAAGCTTGGGAAGAGATTGCTGGCCCCCTGACTGAGATATTTGTAACCTGGGTGAGGTGCCAGGAGACAGGAGGTTGGCAAATGTGGTGCCAATATTTAAGAAAGGAGGTAAGAAGAAGCCAGGGAACTATAGACCGATGAGGCTGACATCAGGGGTGGGCAAGTTGTTGGAGGGAGTCCTAAGGGACTGGACTTTCATACATTTGGAAAGGCAAGGACTGATTGGGGATAGTCAACATGGCTTTGTGCGTGGGAAATAGTGTCTCACTAACTTGATTGAGTTTTTTGAAGAGGTGACAAAGATGATTGATGAAGGCAGAGTATTAGCTTTGGCTTCACCACCAACACTGCAGCCAGCAAGTCCTTCCTCAAACGTGGACATTGCTCACAGTCAAAGCCACAGTCTAACACAAATAGGTAAGCAGTGAGAAACACTACCCTCCAATGTAACTGCAGTGTGAAACCAGCCTACCTTCATCATCGACTGAAACTCAGAGTGCAGGGGAACAAGTTTTACTTCACTTTGTATCAGAGTCTGCTCTAGCTGAACAACTAATGTTCACAACAGAATGCCGGCCGTTCAAACCTCAGAACCCCAAAGATAAAGAATCCTCAAATACATCTTGCTTTTTGTTTTAACCCTTTGTCAAGGGTTAGGAGATAAGTTAGACTACAAAAAAGACATACCTCATTTATAAACAGTCTGGAAAAGTTTGGAACAGAGATAATTAGGAGGCAAACCAATGGAGGCTTTCAACAAAAAGATGCTGGCATCATTGCTTGACTGCTAATCCAGAGGGTCAGGAAAATTCCCTGGGTTCAAATCCCACAATGGCAAACTGAACACAATTTGTAAAACCTGAAATTGAAAGCTAGTCAATGTGACTGCAAGACTATCGATTGTTTAAAACCCAACTCGTTTACTCTAGTTCCTCTTGGAAAGAGGATCCAACATCCTTACCCATCCTCGTCTACATGTGACCCCAGCTAAAATGAGGCCATTTAGCCCATCGTGCCCATGCTTGTCAACAAAGATTTTATTTCACTGGCCCTAATTTCCAGATTTTGCTCTATAGCTCTGGAAGCTGTAGCAACACCAATGGATATCTAAATACTCTTCAACGCTTCCGATTTAGTCAAAAATTATCATCCTATCGTGAATGATTTCCAGACTTCCACCACCATGAGTGAAATGGTGGAATGCCCCTCCTAACCTTCTACTTCTTACCTTAGCTCTATTCCCATCGTTATTCATGGAGAAAGTGTCTTCCTACACAGCCTATCCCTGTCCCTTGTAACCTACACACCTTTGGCAAGTCTTTGCTATTGAAGAAGATAGACCCAGTTTTGCAAGTCTTTCCATATAGCTCTGACCCTCCAACCTCCCTGGCAGCATCCTGCTAAGTCACCTTCCCACATTCTCTACTGTAGCCACATCAGAGTCACAGTAATAGGGTTAATGTCTAACAGGTCCAACAAGTCACTCAATAAACAACTAGAGATGTGCAATAAATTCTGGCCTTGCCAGCAATGCCCATATTCCACAAAAGAATTATGAAACTATTGAGAATTTTTGATTTGAGCAGATCAGAAAAAGTAATTGTTCCCTCCGGTGAGTGTGTCAATAACCCTGGGTCACTGATTAAAATCATTGGCATTTGATCTAGGAGATGGTTGAGGTGAGTTTTTTCCCTGCACGCAAGAGTTCTCCAGGATATGGAACTGGAAAAGGTAACAGAAGCTGATTGCATGAATAATTTTCAAAGATGTTGAGGCAGGCAATCTCAAGGACAATGAGCTTTTTTATTCCTAGCCCTAAAAGCTAGGGCATGACTACTCTATCAAAGAGCCAGCGTAGGTGTTATAGGTTAAAAGCCTGCCTCTACAATGTCAGGTTCAACAATTCTGCAAGTATCAGCAACATATCATGCTCAAGAATTTGGTGAGACTTGCACATTAGCTCTACTCTAGAGCTATTTGTACCAATTATCTAATGAGGAGTTAGAGGGATGGTCAGCATGGCTTTGTGCGTAGGAAATCATGTCTCACGAGCTTGATTGAGTTTTTTGAAGAAGTAACAAAGAGGATTGATGAGGACAGAGTAGCAGATGTGATCTATATGGACTTCAGTAAGGCTTTCGACAAGGTTCCATTTGGATACAGAACTGGCTCAAAGGTAGAAAACAGAGGGTGGGGTGGAGGGTTGTTTTTCAGACTGGAGGCCTGTGACTAGTGGTGTACCACAAGGATCAGTGTTGGGTCAACTACTTTTCATAACTCATAAATGACTTGGATGTGAACATAGGAGGTATAGTTAGTGAGTTTGCAGATGACACCAAAATTGGAGATGTAGCAGACAGCGAAGAAAGTTACCTCGGAGTACAAATGTATCCTGATTCAGATGGGCCAATGGGCTGAAGAGTGGCAGATGGAGCTTAATTTAGATAAATGAGGTGCTGCATTTTGGAAAAGCAAATCAGAGCAGGACTTATGCACTTAACGGTACAATCCTAGAGAGGCTTGCTGAACAAAGAGACCTTGGCATCCAGATTCATAGTTCCTTCAAAGTAGAGTCGCAGGTAGATAGGAGAGTGAAAATGATGTTTGGTCTGCTTTGCTTTATTGGTCAGAGCATTGAGTATAGGAGTTGGGGGGTCATGTTGTGGCTGTAGAAGACATTGATTAGGCCACTTTTCAAATATTGTGTGCAATTCTGGTCTCCTTCCTATCAGGAGGATGTTGTGAAAGTTGAAAGGGTTGCGAAAAGATTTACAAGGATGTTGCCAGGGCTGGAGGATTTGAGCTATCGAGAGAGGTTGAATAGGCTGGGGCTGTTTTCCCTGGAGCGTCAGAGGCTGAGGGGTGACCTTATAGAGGTTAATAAAATCATGAGGGGCATAGATAGGATAAATAGACAAGATCTTTTCCCTGGAGTGGGGGAGTCCAGAACTAGAGAGCATTGTTTCAGGGTGAGAGGGGAAAGATATAAAAGGGACCAGCATGGGCAGAGTGAAGAAAATGAGAGAGAAAAGCAGATGCAGACCTAGGCGGGAGCCTGATGTCTAGCCATGTGTATAATTAAAACATGCACAGAAGTGCGTGGAGTAGACTGACTCGCATTGGATGGTAGGGTTTATGGAATAGTCTTTCAATAATCTAACAGTAAGATTGGAAGTTGGAAGACCAAAATGTTGTAATATTTAGTTAACATGCAGTAAAAACAATGGTATAAAGAAGCCCAGACCTGAAGACAATCCTTGACATGTCCTTCTCATCACTAAGTCTGCCTTAAATCAAAACTCATGGGTGACAGCATAAAACCATGCCACAAAGGATGGTGGCAACATTGGGAAGCACTGCCTAGAATATTGTGAAAGCAATGAAGATCAAGAAACAGGCCTGCTGTCATTGGAAGAAGAGAAGAACTGAAAAAAAGATTTTGACAAAAAAAGTTGGCTTTGGGCAACCGGCAACCAGAGAAGCTGAAGGGAAAGGTTTTGAAAGTATAACAAAACTCTGACCAGAAAATTCCTGTTGAAAAGCCATTAAAAAAATTCCAAGTCCAAATAAAAATTTTCTACAATATTAGTAGAGGATAAAAAGCTTTTCTACATTTAAAAATAGGCGGGGAGAGTAGTAAAAGCTCACTTGCAACCAAGGGGATAATTCCAGGTGGCCGTCTATGCACGGGTGCTCAACTACCAGAACACAAAGCATATTCTATTCTTACTAAGAGAAAATAAAACAACCAATTTGACATTAGACTGGGAAATGGAATTGGGAGATCTCGAATTCCAAACAAACAATGACAAAGTTAACTACAAACAAGTTAAGGAAAATCCTCAAAAACGGATTTAAAGTAAATTGATTTTTAAAATACCATGAATAAATATAATGGAATTCAAAGCTTCAGAACTCTAACAATAAAACTAATTAAATCTTTATTACTATAATGGGTCCAGCACAAAATACAATTTCACTCAACAACTAAGTTTTAAATAAAAAGAAATTGGAGATGAAGGGGGGGTAAATCTGACCATGGCGATGAATTCAGTGCAATAACATTTCAAACTAAAAAACAAACTGGCCTGACAGTCAAAAAAATCATCTTGATTAACACTATGTTGAGAAAGTTTCTATCAACAGGTATTTTCTGGGATTCCAACCGGGGTTAACAGATGCCACTTTTAAACTCTGGAGATCCAGGGGTATCTCATGTCTTGGGGACCTATTTAAAGATGGGGTCTTGATGTCTTTTGAACAGCTGCGTCAGAAATTCGGATTACCTAATGGAGAACTCTTTCGATACTTCCAAATTCGAGACTATTACAGAAGAAGACTACGTTATTAGATAGTCTTTATAAATCAGATAGAGAATGTAGAGTGCTACGACCAATGGGGGTAGCTTCTGTCAGTACTATTTATCATTTACTACATGATGAAGTATCGGGAGATATGGACAATCTGCTTTAAACATGGGATCAGGATTTGGGACTAGAAATCTCTATAGAAACATGGAATGACATTTGGGAAAATGCTAGAAGAATTACCATCTGTAACAGAACTCAGGCTATCCAGCTGAAGATACTTCATAGGGCCCATATAGCACCGGATCGATTGGCAAAATTTAAGGCAGGAGCATCTCCAATGTGTCCCAAAGGTAAAATAGAGGTGGGCACTCTTGTACATTGCCTATGGACCTGTCATAAGATCCGTAGATATTGGACTAAAGTAGCAAGTACCCTGACAGAAATTCTAGGAACGGAAATTAAAGTGGACCCTGTCTCTCTCCTTTTGGGCTTTTCGAACTTTCCCTCCCTGGACATGTACGGGAAGAGACTATTTTCTATTCTCTCTTTCTTTGCAAGGAAAAATATTTGGTAAACTGGGTGGCTGAGGGCCCCCCTGGACTTTCAAATTGGCACAGATTAATTATGGAATGTATTCCCCTTGACTTCCTTACAAATATGGTGCACCGAAAGACCAAATTATTTTATAAAATATGGCAGCCCTTCTTGAATTACATAAATACAGATATTTCGGCTATCCTAACAAGGGCTTTTATTTAATTGAGATTACGAACCTGGTTGGTCTGGGGCCCCTTAGGAGAGGAATCCCGCACGAATACGGGTTTTGTTACATTTGATGTTATCACATTCCGAGCATGTATCTCACTACTCAATTTCTATGTTATCCGTTGTTTTTTTTTGGGTTTTTTTTCTCTCTTATTTGAATAATGTAAGAGACTTAAATATACACTCTGGTTAATTGTAGGTTAGATTAGTAGTTAGTTGAGTTTTGTTTTTTTTCTTTCTCGGTATTTTTTCTTTTGTTAAATTTTGGCTATTGTATATTTAAGATTTAATTGAATATCAATGTTTGTACTTGAGAGTTTTGTTTATTTTTGTAAACTTGTAAAAATGTTAAATTTCTAATAAAAATATCTATGAAAAAAACAGGTATTTTCTAAATCCTTCAGACATCTTAGGAAAGGAATACCGTTGCTCATCTCTATAAAGATGCCATATTGGTAAAGGAAAGCTGAACGTTACATTGAAAGCCGCATGCAAAATAGCAGAAAAAAAATCAATAGTTTTCAGTTTTAACTGCAACAAACAAACATGCAAAAGCAATTTCAATCAACTAGGAATACAAGGGAATAAATGTGTATAGTACAAAAAGATTAAAATCCTAACAAAGATAATCTAGGTCCAGAAAATAATCATCTGCTTTAACTACCTATTAACAATGAGCCAATGCTACAAAACTTATCTGTACCAATCTATTGTGTTCAAACAGCTTCAGGAGTTTCTCTCTTTTTAAACGCAACTTTGAATCAAACATATAACAGCTTAGCACACTTCTCTATGAAATGGAATGAAAATCAGATTGTAGTTTTTGTCAATATCTCATTAAAGGTACAGGCCAGTGGACCATAGCGCTGCTGTCCTAGAGAGACACGACTGGTGGCGGTTTAACCTGAAGATCATCACAACTCAGGCTGAGAAGGATAGTCCTTCATGGTAACCTTAGCCACTGAGGGAATTAAACCCATGCTGTTGATGTCACTCTGCATCACAAACCAGCCTTTAGCCAACTGAGCTAACTGACAAGATCATATTTCAATAGTAGATACCAACTCCCAGAAGATTGTCTTCATGAATCTATCTAAACCATATAACTATGGAAACCTACAAGAGCATCAGTGAATACTGGAATGGTTCAAATTTCTTTATCTCGGGAATAACTGACTCTGGATGAACTACACCACTCTTTTCATGGAGAATAAGACAACATCACCCAATCCTGAAGCTAGTGATGGAGAAAACAAAGAAACCCTCTTCTCCATACATTCTTGCAGTTACAAGACCCTTCAGAAGTCTGTTGGCCAAGCAGAGGAAAAGACAGCTCACCAACTATACCTTGCCATTGACCTTCTTGACCCACCTATTGATACAAATGCATCAATTCAAAGACTTGAAGGCATGGAAGTTTATGGAAAAATCGTACAGTAAAAGTCAAAATTAGTAATCTGGGCAACTCATTTGGGAATGTAGATAAATGTTAATTAAATGTTTATGACTGGGGGAGAAAGCCTGGGGAATGGTGTGTACAAGGCCTGGCAGTGATGATGTCATGGAGCTGCTCTTCATTGGGCCTATATAGCATTTAGTTTTAATAAATAGCTTTTATCAAGATCTATCCTGAAGACAATTCATGACCATGCCTCAGTCTGGTCTTGAATTCTATCCCACGATCAGAACCACAGAATCTTTTAAAAAAATGCAAAAACAGGATCGTTAAACTGTCCGGTTGCCTCAGTAACAGTATATTGGAAAGGCAGAATACAATTCTTCTCAATACTGTACCTATACAATTAAGCAGATATGGGGACATGTATACCATCAGTTTACTGAAAGACTTTGCAGCTGAAATAAAGATACATCATAAATCTGGTACTCCGGACCAGATTCTAAACAGAAGTAACTGGAGATTCAACAAATGTCATCTCACATCAGTTGGATCTGACAATGTCCTGAAGGGATGCTTCATGCAGTGCTAAACTAGAATTTAGAATTGTTTAACACTCAATTCTTATTCTAAAACCATTTGGAGTATGATTTAAGTGAATGCATCTGTTTGTAAGAAATAAAGCACAAAAACAGGAGTAGGGCTAGGGCATTTGGCCACTGAAATCTGCTGTACGACTCAATCAAGGTCATGCCTGATTCTGACTTGAGCCCTATTTTCCTGCCTGTTCTCCATAATCCTTAACTCCTTCATCTATAGAAAACCTAACTAACTGTTTTATGAAATGCATTTAATAGTGGCTACAAGCCAAATAGAAAGTAAATTACACCAGAGGCTGCGGCTGCATGACTCTGGCAAGCTAGCTAGCATACTATGTACGCACAAATTATATTTTCCCCAAACACTAGGTCAGACACGATTCCGTTCAATGATCTAGCTTCCATTGCTGTCCGAGTAGAGAATTCCAAAGAAGAATGATTTTCGGAGAGAAGTAATTCCACCTTCTCTCCATCACAATGGGACAACCCTTTTTTTTTTAAACAATATCCCCAGTTCCGGGTTTCCCTACAAAGGGGAACCTCCCCTCAGCATCTACCCTTTCAAGCGCCCTTCAGAATCTTCCATGTTTCAATGAGATTACCTCTCATTCTTTGAAATTTCAATGCATAGAGGTTCAACCTCTTCAACCCCAGAATCAACCCAGTGGTGACGTTTCTCTGGACTGAGTTCAATGCATATATTTCACTCCAGATGAACTGGATCAAGAATGTACACATCTATCTTGGTGTGATCTCACCAACGCTCTATACAGCAGTAACAAGACTTCCCCATTTTTGGGCTCCATTCCCTATGCAGCAACATCTAATATTCCATTTCATCCCTAATTACTTAGTGTACCCTCATACTAACAGGCAGCACAGTGGCACAGTGGGTGGGCAGCACGATGGCACAATGGTTAGCACTGCTGCCTCACAGCACCAGAGACCCAGGTTCAATTCCCACCTCAGGCGACTGACTGTGTGGGGATTGCACATTCTCCCCGTGTCTGCGTGGGTTTCCTCCGGGTGCTCCGGTTTCCTCACACAGTCCAAAAATGTGCATGTCAGGTGAATTGGCCATGCTAAATTGCCCGTAGTGTTAGGTGCAGTGGTAAATGTAGGGGAATGAGTCTGGGTGGCTCTGGGTGGCTGCGCTTCAGCGGGTTGGTGTGGATTTGTTGGGCCGAAGGGCCTGTTTCCACACTAAGTAATCTAATCTAATCTAATGGTTGGTGATTAATGACACAATCAACATGGCTGCTGCACAAGAAACCCAGGCTTATATGTCCAATTCTCAAGCTATTGTTGAGGAGAGTCAATGAAGAAATCAAAATCAGCTATAATGGAGCACCAATTTCTTCAACCACATGAATTATCTGCCATTTCCATGCAGCAAGCCTCACAAATTCATCAAAGCAGTTTATTGACAACTTAGCAACATGTCGGCAAAAGTGTCAAATTGATACACTCCTCAAATAAATCACTGGCTTCAGCTATTCTCATATCTTCAACATGTGTTTTCACAATTACTTTCACACCTTTTAAATTTTAAATCAGTTGTGTTGCATTACATTACCGTTTTTGGAAGAAAAAAATTACTTATGATGCACAGCATCTTTTGACATTATATTTCTACTACACGGCAATTCAAAATGGCTGAATGCTTCACATCCTTTTATACACGAGAAACGAGTAGTCGGTCATCCTATTAAAAATCGAATTGTGCGCTTTCGGTTGCCTTAGTTTGCAATACAAATCTGGTTGGAATAAAGAGCAGATTTAGAGATAAACAAAAATTCTCAATGTTTTTTTCCATTGTTAACTGCAAAAAAGTAGAGGTGGGGACTAAAATAACTGTGATTCTGTAAATTCAGTCAGCATTAAGCAGTGAAGGAAAGCTTTGGGCCTAATTTACTGTGAAATTAACATCACGGTCCTTCTCATCATTTGTACACAAATTGGATATCAACTTCAAATAAGTACAGAATCACAGTTAAATACAAACTGTGTACACTTCGTGCATGAGGTGTGCCATTCCATTGCAAGGTGTATGAATATGGCATCTCACTATGTGGATTGAACAGAATGAAGCTCTTTCACTGACATAGTCAAAACAAACTAAATGCCCACAAAAAAATAAGGAATTTCTATTTTAACATCTTCGGCACCCTTTAACACCATGAAATATCTTAGTTATCTTCTCTTGTTCATTTAGCTTTCAATTAAAATGATTCTTTTGTTTTCCACTTCCTTTGCCACTTAATTTTCTCTCTTTTGTAATCTAGATCCTCATTCTATTCTGCTTTTTGGAAATGACTTGATACTGAATACAACATTCTAACTTATACTTCCTGGGTTTAATTGGTGGAATAACTACAAGATTTTCCCAATCTGCTGAAAGTGACAACAATCTTTGGATTACCATAAAGGTGTTCCTTTTTTTTTTGAATGAGACCATAGTCACCCTACTCCTCAAAAAACAGCTTAGCCAGCCAAAAGAGTGAAAGATTTTATTTCTACTTTCCACCCCTTATCCCACCCGAACACAGGAGGTCAACAATAAAGTACTACTCCATAAAGGAAACCCCCATTTAGCAGCGAGTTTTGAGAAGATTTGTAGCTCAGGTTGAGGTTTTGGATGTAGGTTTGCTCGCTGAGCTGGAAGGTTCATTTCCAAGTCATTCGTGCAGGAAGTACAGCTGTTTGCAGCTGGCACACTGTCGGATGGCATTTGCTTCCCATTTTCGGGCCAGTTTTAGCATATTGCGCCCATAGGTCTTAGCGAGCTTGGCGACAGAGTGCCACCCGCGAACAGCTGTACTTCCTGCACGTAAGCCTTGGAAATGAACCTTCCAGCTCAGTGAGCAAACCTACACCCAAAACCCATTTAGCAGCCGAGCCAAGCCACCACACCTCCTCCACGAGCCTGCACAGCACCATGCTGTGAGAGAGATACAAGAACCAATTCTAAACTTACATACATTTGCATTCACACACAGCCAAGAACACAGCAGCCAACTGCAGCACCATAAAAATAAGAGATCTGAACTGCTTGCTGCCATAACTTGCTGACAAAACAGGCCGAAATTCTCCAAGTCAGTCAGAAGCCCGATAATAAAACTGATGTTGCTACATCATTGCACTCTTGCCTTCTTTTGCCCTCACTAATACTGCTGATTTACTCTAGTACAATGTCACTAACACTGGCGTATAATAATTTTAAAATACAAACAAGGAACAGGATAGGCCGCTATTCAATATGACCATGGCTAACCTGATCTTAATATGAAGTCTACATTCGATCTATCCCTGATCGTCTTTCATCCTCTTGGTAATCAAAAATCCACCTCTGCCATAAACATATTAAAAGATTCTCCTGCCTTTTGAGAAAAGAACTCCAAGGATTCACAACTCTTTAGAGAAAAAGGCTTTCCATATCGGTTTTAAACGGGTGACCTCTTGGTTTCAAACTCCTTGTTCCAGATTCAATGACTCCTTGTTCCAGATTCTCCGACAAGGGGAATCATCCTGTCCACATCCACCTGGTTAATTCCCCTCAGGATCTCGGTCTGGCAGTATCCACAGAGAGAGAAAAATAGAGTTAACGTTTTGAGTGCAGTATGATTCACCTTTAGAACCTGTGATGTTCTGAAAAATTACCACATGCTTGAAATGTTAACAGATTCTCTCCCTGCAGATGCTGCAAGACCTGCCGAGTTTTTCCAGCATTCTCTGCATTTGTTTCAAATTTCCAGTATCCATAGTAGTTTGCTTTTCCCTTTCGGGATCTTCAATGAAGACTGAAGTCACATCAGACTGTTCTAAACTCCAGAGGATACAGGCCTGGTCTGTCTAGCCTTTCCACATAAGGTAATCCACTCAATGCAAGTATTATTCTAGCAAACCTTCTCTGAACTGCTACCAATGCACAAACATCACTCAGTAAGTATGCCAACCAGTTCTGTACACAATGCTCCGTAAGCGGTCTCACCAAAACCCTACATAACTGAAGCAAAACCTTCCTACGCTTGATTCAATAACCCTTTGCAATAATACACTATATCAGCTTCCCTGATTTATTCACGAAAACATGCACAGAATGCAGTAGAGCCCAGCAACTTGTTCCCTGTGCTCCTGGTACATCATCATTCTCTCAGGATTGCCTTTGGTCAATGGCGTCCAGTTTGCCCACTATCAACAGGCACATTCTGTAAACTGGACCAAGCCGCACTGGAAAATCACATGATTAAAATCCGTTCACTGGCCCCCACTAAAAACGGAACTTCCAGTTTATCTGTGAGAATCTGGTGAGGCCTCTAGCTCCTGCTGCTGATCCTCAGACAAACAAAACAGAAGAGAGAAGAACGTGAGGGAGAGAAGTACTGGTTTATCCTCCGCTCCCCCCAACCCCGTGTCATTCTCTAGCTCTCGCCGTTTTAAAGGGAAAAGGCATAATCTTGCTTCGGAGCTTAGTCACTGGGATATGCAATATGACTCATCCTCTCATCACCCCATCCTCCACTCCGCAGCTTCTCAGTGTGATCGTGCCTTGATCAGGAATATTCAGAAGGAAATACTGTAAAGTATTTGACTGCACATCCCGCCTGATAGTACACATATATTACATTCAGGGTCAGATTCCCTGCCCCTCTCCCTGTCGAGGGAAGGAAAATCTTGATTTGAAAACTTCTTGCTCAGTTTTCATTTGAACAAAATCTTTTGGCTGTTTCTTTTTGCTGCATTCATTCTGGCGGACTAGGCTGATCTCAGCAGCTTTCATATTAAACACCACACAACATGCAGGAGAACCACTGCAAATTTTGTAAGAGGACAGAACCAAAAGCTTTTTCCACAAAAGGAAGACTACATATACTAAAATCAATCAATATGGACTCTTAAAAGGTACATTTCCAACTCCTGCACTTACTGTGCATGTGTGAGATATTCAAATAAGCCCAAAAAAAATGCAACCTATGCAAATAGTATCACCAGCCTATGAGTAAAATTAACATAAGAGCGCATACACGTGTAATGCAGCACTGCTCTTTCTGAAACAGGTACTGGCCTCTGATGATCATTACAACGTCAACTAGAATGCCCAAATAATCAAATATTAATCTTTTTTTTGAAGTTTTGACTTTCAGAGACTATTTTAACACCACATTCAAATGCTTTAAACTGAATAGTTTCCCTCAGCAGTTCATATTATAACCCCAGCACAAACCAGAACCAGTAGAAACTGATCTCAAAAAGTTAAAAATCACAACACCGGGTAATAGTCCAACAGTTTTAATTGGAAGCACTAGCTTTCGGAGCGCTGCTCCTTCATCAGGTGGACAAGCCCACTACCACACTGGCATCTCCAAATCATGACCTCAAAAAAGAGCAGCAAAACGTATGCTATAACATCAAGGTTTGAGAGTTAAAATGTTCCAGTAGCAGGACACTGAGGTTTGGACTCTGATCCTATTCTCATTCGCACTCCTTTCAAGCACAACCAAAATCGAGAATAAGTTTAGTTCAGAAAAGAACCTCCTACAGACTTAAAAAGCTTTGCAGAAGCTCTTGTTAAGACAGCAGAAAAAGGAACTTTTATCAGATTGGGATTTGGAGTTCAGACTGAAATATACCCCATTTCTTAACAATAAAGATTGTACAAGTTTATTGAGCATGAGTGTTCAAAACGCACGCTAGCTACCAGCTGATGTTGAACTGCCACGTCAAATTCATTGAAATGAAGGAATTTTCCACTCCACCTGGAGACTAGAAAATGAACGTTTCACCTGTATGTTGTGGGTTCCAATTTAAGTGGAGGTTTGGTGATTGAGGATACTAATAAATTCCTCTAACTCTGCTTCCCAGATCCATAATAACATTACTTTCTGAATGCGCATTAGTGTACATGCCACACCTAATTAAACAGTAACCAGAAAGAAAAGAAGCCCCTGAAAGACAAAACAGGTCGTTCTTGTAAAAATCAGATAATTGCTTGAGAAATTCAAGAGAAGCCTTTGTGTTCTGCCAGAGAATGTGGAGCTGTCGGTGTTGGACTAGGGTTGACAAAGTTAAAAATCACACAACACCAGGTTATAGTTCAACAGGTTTCAGTTGCATCACACTGTGATCTTTTGCAATCAATTCTGTGCCTTATGATCCTGCTCCAGAGCTACCTGATGAAGGGGCAGCGCTCAAAAAGCTAGTGCTTCCAAATAAAGCTGTTGGACTATAACCTGGTGTTGTGTGATTTTTAACAATGTCAGAGAAGGGTAATTTATACCATCCAGACAGCAAACTTGGGATTAATAACTGGCCTGAAAAAATTTGGTGCGAGGGAGGAAGGTTCAGATAAGGCTGCTGTTAAGAATCCTTCTTTCATTCCCTGCGATTTCATCAGTTGAAGATAATACCAGTCTCAACCAAAACAACATTCTCAGTTAAACTATCATAGTTCACACAAGCAGAACAGCCATTTTTGTCAAGATTGCTGGAAGACAGACAGTGCCAATAGTAAAGTATGTTTTTGCACTAAATGAAGAGGACAATGGGCTGTTTCAGCAAATACAGGTAATTGTTAAAAATCTGATCCACTTCTCTGCTGAGCTGTTTTTTAAAAATTGGGGTCTAACAGAAGCCACTGGGGGCATTGAACCTTCCCTTAAATGAAGTCTTGCCACCTGGTTAGAACTTCCTGCCCTTGCCCCTTCAAGACGGTCACTGTGATGGTGCAGCTCTTCTTAGCAAGTGACTCTGAGTGGATTTCCTATCCCTCTGACACTTTGAGCATCTCACCTTGTTCCAACTCTCTCTGCTCTCATTGAAAACTGTCGCCGACTGTCACTCTCTTAAGTACAAAATGTTCCATATGGTGTTATCGTCCCAATTTTTCCTCCCTCAGTTTCTGCCAGAACAGACTCTCTCTTGATCCAAACCCTCAACAGTAAATGACAGCACTTCACGGACTTCTTTGTCCACTTCGTCAACACCATCCAATCTGTCTTGGCCACATCCACCTCCCTCCATTAGCTGCTGGACTTATCCTGAACTCAATCCCTCACTAGTTTCTCTCCTATACTCCCCTCATACCCTCTCTCAACTTACCAAATTGCTGGCCAAAATGCTCTCCCACGTCCCTCTGTTAGTTTTTGTTAATATTCTCTCTCTCCACAGATGTTGTTCCTCTTTCCTTTAAATGTGCTATCAGATTTCTCTCCTATCCAATGGCAATGCTTAGTCCCTCTATTCTTGCAAACTACTGCCCCATCTCTCAATACCCTTTCCTCTCCAAAGTCCTTCAATATATCATTGCCAAATATATGTTCACCCTCCACTGAACACCATGTCTGAATGCCTCTAGTCAGGCTTCTGCCCTTGACATAGTACTGGAAGAAGTCGTAAATGAGTTAATGTTTTCCCAAACCTTTTTCTCACCTTAATGCATGAAAATTGGCGTAACCCCAGAGTGAGAGTTTGTGAGCAGGGATCACCAAAGTAGAGTTGGTCTGAGGGGGAAGGGTGGCAGAGTTACTGAGTGGGAGAGGTCACGGTTGAAGGTGGTGGGGAGGGTCGTTTTTTTTCTCTAGAATGTGCTGACTCTACCGACCCTCTCTTGGCTGGTCACTAACTTTGTATGTTCCATAACTTTGACCTCACATCGAAAATTCTGCCACCTGCATCCCTGTTCACAAGAAGCCCATTCACGCACCAGACCTGTGAGCTCTGCTTAAGACTCTCAGGAAAAGAAACTTTTGCTTTTAGGATTCTCAGCCTAATTTACATTCCTTCCCTTGCTTCCCCTCTCAAACTCTATGTAATTTCCAATTGCACCATCCAAAACTCAGGACTTGTCTTCTTCTAACCCTTGCCTTTTGACCATCCTAATTTCTATTACCTCATCAGTGTCAGCCAGAGGGCCTTCACTTTTGAGGCCCAAATGCTCCAAAATTCCTTCCCTAAATCTCTCCAATTCACTTCATCCCTTTTTCTTTCCTATGAGATGCTTATTGAAACATTTCTCTTTGACCAAGCTTTTGGATCATCTGCCCTAAGGCATCTTACGTGGCTTGCTGTGTAATTTTGCTTTGTAACTCCTCTGCAAAATGCTTGGGACACTTCACCTTACAATTTTATTATAAATATAAATTTTTAAATATAAGCTGCTTTTGCTGTAAAAGCATGCATCACTCCATTGGGCAAAATAATCCAATAAGAAATTTGCGTTCATCATTCCTGCATGACACCAAGAGAACATCTAATCCATTTGGTAGTTTCTGTGCTGCTCTTTTACAGTTGATCAACGGGATAGGAATCATGGGCTGTATTACATTATCTATTGTAGTCAGAAAAGCAAAGAAAAGCAGTCAAAGATTAAGAGTCTGAGAGCATGAGCCAGCACCTGGTGAAAGCTCTCATCTTGGTCCTTAGCTCAGGACACATTTTAGTCAGACATACCAATCACATATAACTTGAGAGTCAACCAGGTTCTGATTTTAAAATCTGCTAACCGAGTCTCAGCACGTACTGAATGGATCGATGTTGTGCGTTTTATCAGGAGTCTGAAACCAATCTTGATCTGGATTAATTTCATTTCTCCATTTCTTGGGGACATCAGATTGTGTCATACATGGGCCTTTCACCTTGGATTGAAAATTAGATCTCTCTATTGCTTGCAACCAGCCAATTATTCTAGCACTTACCCTTCCACTATAGACCCGGAAGTCCACCCGATACATTGATCATGTACGAAGCATTTCTTCCTGCCATCTGTCCTAAATTCACCCTTTACCAATTGTTACATGCATGATCTTGACCCACCCACATTAAATTGAAAAGGTCATATGTTATTCCCTCAATTATATTGTACATCTAATTACTTCCGCGCACACATATCCTTTGAAGACTTTTGGGTTTCTCCAGTTTTCTCTTAAGAACAGCAAAGGTCTGTTTTGTGGTGCTCTGTTATTCTGACGTTAATCCTCGAACATTTCCCTGGTTTCATAGCAATCAGGTCTGCACTGCATTCAAAGTGGAATGCACCACCTGAGCTATTGGCAGATTGTCAACAACCATGCCAAAACTCATTAGGAGAGAGAAGGTTAGAGGAAACAACTTGAGCTGTGAAAGCAAAAGGACCAAGTCGACACACCACCTAGTCAAGATGCGATCAGGGTGACTACTGTAGATATAGAGACACACAATGGCCCTACGGATCTGAAATCAAGCATCACTGTACCAGACTACATCAGAATTGGAGTCTCAACTGAAACAACATGAATTTAATACCTTGATCAGGTCAAACATTTCGCAGTGAGCTACATTTGGCACTTCCCAACTAGGAAATGGAGCTCAATTAGTTTAGGATACCTGGTTGGCATGGACAAGTTGGACTAAAGGGTCTCTTTTCATGCTGTACATCTCTATGACTCTATGAAACAAAACTATTCTTTCAAACAGCATGAAGACCCAGTGAAAGATAACAGACATGCATCAGAAATAATGCACTTCTGCTTCTATACTTCTCTGACTACATGGTGTAACATTGGCTGTTGAAGACCATCCACTGCTGCTGCAGCAGGACACATTTCTCACATTGCCTTGTTAAGCCAAGTCCAACTGTAGATTTTCCGCATTGGACTTGTGCCCATTTATGATGCGGAGTTGTAGAGAAGCCTGATCAAAATAAATTCTGATGGGTGGTAAGAATTCAGTTGCATCCTCAGATTATGATCTCAACTATGTTTAAATTGAACGCCAATGCATGTTCAAGGAGGAGAGGACGATGCTTTTGACAAAAATACAACTGCCCTGTCATAGATGCAGGCTCGAATACTCCATTGCCACAAATCTAATGCAGAGCATTTTATCTCAACTGAGTCATACAGAATGGAAATAGACCATTCGGTACATCTAGCCCCTGCTGACCATGTTCCCAACTAAACTAGTCTCACTTGGCTGTGTTTGGCTCATATCCCTTACTGCTAAGTGATCAGCAGTAAGGCCTAAGTCCACACATTATACAATCAGTGTAAATTACTACACAAATGGAAGACTCAAATATTCACAAGACAGTCCTAGTAATAGTTATGCACTTTCTAAAAATAAACACATAATTTATGTCACTCAACATACTTTCAATGCCTCCAAAAAGACAGTCAGCATGTAAATGGAATGAAAGCAGAAAATACTGGAAAGGCTCAGGAGATCAAAACATCTCCTGTGAAGAGAGAGCACAGTTAATGTTTCATGACCCATTGGTACTGCCTCCAAGTTCTATTAACCTGAAGTGCATCAGCACAGCAATCCTTAAACCAATCCCATGCAGCGTTCGTACTGAAAATAGGAAACACAATTACGAGATAAAACATCAGAAGCTCTCATTTGAGAATTCTAAACATACTTTTTGAAACTCCCTGAGCCTTTAGTGATGGAGATAGAAGGTGGGTAAGTACAGACAGACTATGAACATTATAGTCAACAATAAACTCAGTCAAGCAAGACACCTTGACACAGAAGGTGGTTACAATGGTAAACTTGTCACCACTAGGACAGCTTTGGGAAATTAGAACATTGACGGGAATCTAGATAAGATCCTGAGGAAGAAAGATATCAGGTAATATGCTGATAGGGTTAAAAAGAGAGGTGGAAGAAATATGGTTTTTATGAAGAATAAAGCCCGATACAGACAAGGTAGGCTTACAAATGTTCTGCAACACTATCCTATTTTCTGCAGTCCAAATAGTGTGTTGACTCTGTTCCACTGATTAATGATTAATTGGCCACAAACAGGACCAGAATTTTCTTCTCGTGAAGCACTGATATTACAAGATTACAAGAGCATACACCAACTCCCAAAGCTTTCCAGTGGCTATTACAACGCCAAAGATAAAGTATGTGACCCTTAGCCCAAGGATAATCTTTCACCATTATAGCCTTCAAAAGCAGTCAGTAGTAGTTAACACTGGGAGCAATAATAGCATACACAGCAAATACAAATAATTTATAGGCTAGGCGTATGAGTTAGTGAAACCCAACTTAAAATGCAGTCAAGGAAGCAGAGCTACTGTGCAACAAAACGCAGTAACATCCTCCAAGGGACTTGTAGATGGCCTCGCTGATATATCTGTCAGCTCCCTATGTTATGGAGAAGTGATAAGGCACTAACTTGTCAGCGTAATTCTACAGGTTCTGTCAGGCCTGGTACCTAACTGTAGATTAGGTTGGTTCTGAGTGAACATTCCTCTTTGTAGCAGAGGCACCATCTGTTGGCACATCCCAACTATGAGGAGAAGGCTCAGTGTGTAAAAAGATGCACGGAGAGATTTATAACTGCTTATCTAGTGAACCACAAGAGTGAAGTCATTTAAAGAAATGCAATGATTGAAGGGTTCCATAACAGGATGGGGTTCAGCAATCAACAACTCCTCCTGTACTGGCGGGTAGTCATTTAAAGTGGAGTTTAAAAGAAATTTTCACTCTTGCTTGGGGAGGCAGTGGAGGGGAGTCAGGACATGATTTGCTCGACACCAAGCCAGGGCGGGGGAACTACAGCATTCCTTCACGAACCCCTGTGCTGTGACCAGATGATGGACGGCTGGAAAGGCTGGGACTTTTTTCACTCGAGTGTAGGATGTTCACAGGTGACCGTATAGCAGTTTATAAAATAATGAGGGATACAGATAGAGGTGGTGGTAGTTGCCTTTTCCCCGAAGGTGGGGAATTGCAAGACTAGGGGGCACATTTTTCTTTATAAGGTGAGAGGAGAGAGTTTTAAAAAATAAGACATAAGAGGCAAACGTTTTACACAGAACGAGGTTAGTGTGTGCGATGAACCTCCTGATTAGGTGGAAGATGCGGGTACAATTATAACGCTTAAAAGGATTTTGGATGGATATGATTTGGAGGGATATGGGCCAGGAGCAGGCAGGTGGGACTAGTTTAGTTTGGGATTATGTTCAGCATGTTTACCAAAGGGTCTGTTTCTACGTATGACTATGACTGCAAATCTATGCTCACTGAATACTTATTAAAAGTTCAATTGTAACAATCTAAATGAAAAACAGAAGGACAACCATAACAAAGACATTATTGTTCATCAGAAACAGCAGTGATTCAGATGCCAATTATGAGCTTTACTGACACATTTGCCAACCCACACTCTGGATCACACTCCCTCCTCATAAGGGTGCCACTCACACAAGACCCACTATAATGCTGCCAGGTTTCACTGGTTCAGACCACAAGCTACAGCCAGAGCACACTACAACCAGCTGCTGAGAGGACCTACTTCCAGCAGGTCCTTTGGGCAGGACTACTCGTGACTTTCAACAGCTTATAGTGGGCTGTATAGGATGCCCCAGCTGACTAATCCATGCACCATGGAAATACTCACAGTGGAGTGCCGAATAAAGAGGGAGGCAGTTCTTATTCTGGATGGGTTCCATAAACAAACAATATTTCAATAACTGTTAAGTACTGTTGAGGTAAGAAATTGTTGCAGAAGCTTTTCATCCTGCACTCATCAGGACAATTTGAAAATACCAAGGCAAAGGGAAAATAGACCTTTTACACTGTCTATAGCATTTTCATTACTGATGTACTGATTAAGTGCTGACTGATGGTTAACTAGCAAGCTTTAGAGTCATATAGCGCAGAATTACAGACTATTCGATCCAACTGGACAGCCCGTTGTTTAAATTTAAACTAGGCTGATGGCCTTGACTAATCAAAGTCATTGTGCTAAGAATGAACATCACTTATTCTGTTGAGTTGAAATACATGCAAGGACTAAGTGTTTTTGCAGTTTCCAATCTGCACAAATGTAACGCATTGTGGCCCTAAATAAGCAGCTGTAAGAAAGAAGGTGAAGTTCACTTTGTTATTGAGATTTATTGATGTCTTAAAATTTGTTTCTCCCCTCAAAAGGTGACATCGCGGTGCAATGAAAGATGCTAAGAATTACTGTATATTTAAAGAGTTGCCCAAGTAACCCCACTGTATAAAAAGTAGACCTGAGCTCTAAATCTGGGATGCAGTGTAGGGTCCACAAATAACAGTGCACCGCTCGGGGGCTGCAAAGTGAAGGAAAAGGTAAAGGAAAAGCTTATGCTTCGTAATTATTATTTAACAATCCCTGTGCAAAACCCACATGCAAGGTAAAAGTGAAGGCAAGAATGGGGAGAGCTGCAATATCCCACATGAACTAATATCCTGACCTACACTCACCAACATAGTTAACCGGTGACTACTCATCACTTGGGCGTGATGATGGGGAGCGAACATGCTCATGGAGCAAACTGGCTAAGTGCTGCCTGCACCTACCATCTCGGTCAAATTGTCGAATTCTTTTATCCTATAGATCTCGGGGGTGGGAGCGAAGAAATGTTCACAGTCATTGTTATATGGGTAATATTAGCCTCTTTGCGATCTCGGAAAAGCATTGCTGCTGAAACCCGATCACATTTTAAAATTCTCTCTTTAATAAATGCAATGCAATGAAATACAGCCAAGAATTTAAAATGCTGTGATGCTATAAAAGTTCAAAGTGCTGACTTGAAGAGAAAGAATATCTTTGGACAACTGCAGCAAAAGACGGGCACAAAGGAATTCCTGGATGTTATGATTTAAACAGCCATAAATATACAGTATTAACTGTCGCACTAAAAATTGGAATGGCCAGGCTTTTGGAAACTGAATTTTTCCAACTAAAACTGGTGTCCTTTCCACAACTGCACCCCACAGCTGAAAACAGTGGCCAGGCACGAAAAGACTCCATCCAAGTCCCTTCTTCCCTTTTCTCTGCAGGATGAGCGCAGTTTGCAAATGCATCAAGAAAAGAAAACAAAATAATGAAAGGAATTGAAATACACCGACTGACCTAATTTCACTGGGGAAAATCTCACTTAACTCCACGTCACAATAAATGCCAACAATCTCCGGAACTCTCAATGGTGGACAAATATTTGCTGTAGTGTAGAATTAGAAACACTTATTTCTTCAGCGTTGTACTGTCAGGAACCACTATGTCACTTTTGATTTTCTGAGAGGAGACAAAAATAGTTCCTCAACAGCAAGGTGGTGGAATGAGCTTGTTTTAATTTGCTTGCTGGAATCAACAAATCCTTGCAACTGCCAATCATTGACAATCTAATCCTAAACAGCCTACATTATCCTGCTGGTACCATGCAGTAACAACTGAACTAAGTACCTGGGGTAACGTTTCTCTTTACTGTAAAGAACTGCAAGAAACAAGAGAGTCACAGAAGGACTTCAAATGAAGCAAGTTTAGAAACGTTCAATCTGAAATGCATACACCACATGGGATACTGCCAGAAACTATTAAAAGAATGAAATCACTGAACAGAACATTTTAGTGATTCATAATTAAGAAACCAGTCTAGACTGGGTGGGCAACCAACGGAGAGGACAGAAATTCTTTTGGATTCGGTCTCCCAGCTTTTTAAGCAAAGCTTTGCAGAATAAAGCGGACAGGAGGCTGCAGAATGACACTGGGTCATTTGTGAGAGTCACTACATCACTGAAGAGAGAGAACAATACTGTCAAGAGATGAATTTGAATTCTTCGACATGTCTGCTAGACGAAGAGAAAAATCAGTAAATAATTTGCAAAAGGTGAAGGTTTAAATCAGCCATGAGATCGCAGCAGCTGATAAAGCTGGAACGGCAAGATCCGAACAGCTCTTTTCCGCCATCCTGATCGTGACTAGAGCAATAAATCCTGACTACGCTGAAAGTCTGCCAAGAATCTCCACAGCCCATCTTGTGGTCTGCAGTTATTCAAAATTATGAGCAGGATGAAAGGGGGGTAGTGGTGACAGGAAATGATACAAGTTGCCACCTCTCTCTCCACCACCACCACCACCTTCCCCCCCACCCCACCTCCTCTAGAACTTGGATCTCTCCCAGCTTAGGCAATACACTTCAGTTCATTGTGCATCTTTACCTTTGGGTCCCATTTACTCACACGGGACATGGCAATTCAGTAATACACTGGGTCCCATTGTTAGCACTGCTTCAGCAGCCTGCCTCAGCTGTATCACATCAGAAACTCAGCTGTCTGAAAGGCAGCAGTGCATTCACTTAAACCAGACATACTCTGCGAGCTGGACTGGAGCCAGCGTTGACATATTTTGATGCATTAACTTCTTTTCAGCCACTCATGGCTTCAGAGGCCAGTCCATTAAGACAAAAAAATCCAGTTATTAATGTTTATATTTTGATAGGTAACAGATCTGCGAAATTTCAGTCTTAACTAAGGTATTCTTGTTGTTTTAAGTTTACGCCCCTCTTCAGGAGGATCTAAACTATTAAGGTGGGGTGGGATCCAAGGAGATAGTGAGGAAGGAAATCAATCTGAAACTGGTACAGTTGATAAAAGAAGCGAGTCAGTCAGCCAGCCAGGCAGGCAAGCAGCCAGACAGGGGCAAAGCAGAGAACAAGGTAGGATTGATAAATTAAACTGCAATTATTTCAATGCAAGCAGCCAAACAGGGAAGGCAGATGAACTCAGGGCATGGTTAAGAACGTGGGATACCATAGCAATTACAGAAATGTGGTTCAGGGATGGACAGGACTGGCAGTTTAATGTTCCAGGATACAAATGCTACAGGAAGGACAGAGGTTGGGGAAAGAGAGGAGAGAAAGAGTAGCATTTTTGATAAGGGATAGCATTAGCAGGATAGCTGTACTGAGGGAGGATATTCTCGGAAGTACATCCAAGGAAGTTATTTGGGTTGAACTGAGAAATAAGAAAGGGATGATCACCTTATTGGGATTGTATTATAGACCCCCTAATAGTCAGAGGGAAATTGAGAAATAAATTTATAAGGAGAGCTCAGTTATCTGCAAGAATAATAGATAGGGATTATGGTAGGGGATTTTAACTTTCCAAACATAGACTGGGACTGCCATAGTGGTAAAAACAATGACTGCAGATGCTGGAAACCAGATTCTGGATCAGTGGTGCTGGAAGAGCACAGCAATTCGGGCAGCATCCGAGGACAGGCAAAATCGGCGTTTCGGGCAAAAGCCCTTCATCCTGATGAAGGGCTTTTGCCCGAAACGTCGATTTTGCCTGTCCTCGGATGCTGCCTGAATTGCTGGGACTGCCATAGTGTTAAGGGTTTAGATGGAGAGGAATTTCTTAAGTGTGTACAAGACAATTTTCTGATTCAATGTGTGATGGACAGACTAGAAAAGGTGCAAAACTTGACCTACTCTTGGGAAATAAGGCAGGGCAGGTCTCAGTGGGGGAGCACTTTGGGGCCAGCGACCATAATTCTATTAGATTTGAAATAGTGATGGAAAAGGATAGACCAGATCTAAAACTTGAAATTCTAAATTGGAGGAAGGCTAACTTTGACGGTATTAGGCAAGAACTTTCAAAAGCTGATTGGGGGCAGATGTTCGCAGGTAAAGAGTCGGCTGGAAAATGGGACGCCTTCAGAAATGAGATATCAGGAGTGCGGGTGAAAGGAATGGCTGTTAGGTACAGGGAATGCTGGATGACTAGAGAAATTGAAGGTTTAGTTAAGAAAAAGAAGGAAGCATATGTCAGGTATAGACAGGATAGATTGAGTGAATCCTTAGAAGAGTATAAAGAAAGTAGGAGTATAGTTAGGAGGGAAATCAGGAGGGCAAAACGGGGACATGAGATAGCTTTGGCAAATAGAATTAAGGAGAATCCAAAAGGGTTTTTACAAATACATTAAGGACAAAAGGATAACTAGGGAGAGTATAGGGCCCCTCAAAGATCAGCAAGGCCACAGGAATTGGGGGAGATACTAAACAAGTACTTTGTATTAGTGTTTACTGTGGAGAAGGACATAGAAGATATAGATTGTGGGGAAATAGATGGTGTCATCTTGAAAATGTCCACATTACAGAGGAGGAAGTGCTGGATGTCTTGAAACACAAAAAAGTGGATAAATCCCCAGGACCTTGTAAAGTGTACCTCAGAACTCGGTGGGAAGCTAGGGAAGTGATTGTTGGGCCTTTTGCTGAGATATCTGTATCATCGATAGTCACAGGTGAGGTGCTGGAAGACTGGAGATTGGCTAACTGTTTAAGAAGGGTGGTAAGGACAAGCCAGGGAACTATAGACCAGTGAGCCTGATGTCAGTGGTGGACAAATTGTTGAAGGGAAACCGGAGGGACAGGATGTACATGTATTTGGAAAGGCAAAGACTGATTAGCGATAGTCAACGGGGCTTTGTGCATGGGAAATCATGTCTCACAAACTAGATTCAGTTTTTTGAAGAAGGAACAAAGAGGATTGATGAGGGCAGAGTGGTGGACATGATCAATGTGGACTTCAGTAAGGCGTTCGACAAGGTTCCCTATGGGAGACTGATTAGCAAGGTTAGATCTCATGGAATACAGGGAGAACTAGCCATTTGGATACAGAACTGGCTCAAAGGTAGAAGACAGAGGGTGGTGGTGGAGGTTTGTTTTTCAAACTGGAGGCCTGTGACCAGTAGAGTGCCACAAGGATCAGTGCTGGGTCCACTACTTTTTGTCATTTATATAAATGATTTGCAAGTGAGTATAAGAGGTATAGTTAGTAAGCTTGCAGATGACCCCAAAATTGGAGG
This sequence comes from Chiloscyllium plagiosum, assembly GCF_037043375.1. NCBI lineage: Eukaryota > Metazoa > Chordata > Chondrichthyes > Orectolobiformes > Hemiscylliidae > Chiloscyllium > Chiloscyllium plagiosum. The sequence goes on along the minus strand of NW_028270146.1, from coordinate 85,721,148 downwards.
TGTAGTGAACAGCGAAGAAGGTTACCTGAGAGTACAACAGGATTTTGATCAGATGGGCCAATGGGCTGAGAAATGGCAGATGAAGATTAATTTAGATAGATGTGAGGTGCTGCATTTTGGGAAAGCAAATCTTAGCAGGACTTACACAATTAATGCGAAGGTCCTAGGGAGTGTTGCTGAACAAAGAGACCTTGGAGTGCAGGTTCATTGCTCCTTGAAAGTGGAGTCGTAGGTAATAGGATAGTGAAGACGGCATTTGGTATGCTTTCCTTTATTGGTCAGAGTATTGAGTGCAGGGGTTGGGAGGTCATGTTGCAGCTGTGCAGGACATTGGTTAGGCCACTGTTTGAATATTGCATGCAATTCTGGTCTCCTTTCTATCAGAATAAATGTTGTGAAACGCAAAAGGGTTCAGAAAAGATTTACAAGGATGTTGCCAGAGTTGGAGGATTTGAGCTATAGGGAGAGGTTGAATAGGCTAGGACTGTTTTCCCTGGAGCATTGGAGGCTGAAGGGTGACCTTGTAGAGGTTTATAAAATCATGAGGGGCATGGATAGGGTAAATAGACAAAATCTCTTCCCTGGGGTGGGTGAGTCCAGAACTAGAGGGCATAGGTTTAAGGTGAGAGGGGAAAGATATAAAAGAGACCTAAGGGGCAACTTTTTCACGCAGAAGGTGGTGTGCATATGGAATGAGCTGCCAGAGGAAGTGGTGGAGCCGAGTACAATTGCAGTATTTAAAAGGCATCTAGATGGCTATATGAATAGGAAGGGTTTGGAGGGATATGGGCCGAGTACTGGCAGGTGTGGGACTAGATTGGGTTGGGATATCTGTTCAGAATGGACAAGTTGGATTGAAAATGTTACATTTACTTTGAGAGTGCTCAATCAATTTCAATGCAAAGAAATCTTGAACATTTTTCACGGTAGAACTCCCAGGCATTTGAAAGGATTTTGGTGCAAAACGTTCTTGCTCTCTCTCAAAATGTGTTTTTTTTAAATAGATCTCAATGAAAGAACGAACTGCGGATGTTGGAAATCCAAAACAAAAATTGAAGGAGAAACTCTGGCAGCGTCTGTGGGGAGAAAATAGAGTTAACGTATCAAGTGTGGTGACTCTTCATCAGAACTGATAGCAGCCAGAAAAAAAAAGTTGTATTATGGAAATGGGGTTGGAGAGAGGTTGAGTGGATAGATGTAGACAGAGACAGGAAGACGGACAGATTGGAATTGTGCGTGCAATTCTGGTCTCCCTCCTATAGGAAGGATGATGCGAAACTTGAAAGGGTTTAGAAGAGATTTACAAGGATGTTGCTAGGGTTGGAGGGTTTAAGCTATCAGGAGATGCTGAATAGGCTGGGGCTGTTTTCCCTGGAATATTGGAGGCGGAGGGGTGACCCTTTAGAAGTCCTTATGACTCTATATACAGGAATCTCATCCATCACCCCAAACATTTAAAACCTTCACTACTGAAGCACAGAGGCAGCGGTGTAGGCAGGAAGTGATGAGAACTAAGAACAGGAAAGAATGTGTAGGCTGTGCTTTTATAATCATTGTTTGCATCACAGCATCTAATAACAGTAACATTTGGTAAGCCACGCTCTAAATGCAAGGTAACTTTCAGCAAATGTTATCAAATCTAAATCTATACCAGAGTCTGACAATCACATCAAATAAGGTGTAGGCCATTCAAACGAGTTGGAGAGGAGGGTCTGTTTCTGTGCCGTATTTGTCTTGCGAATTCGACATTCCAATCTAGCCTTGATAACCTTAGATTCCTTTACCTAACAAAGCTATCGAGCTAACTAATGTCCTTTAGGAAAGGATACTGCCATCCTTACCTGGTCTGGCCAACATGCGAGTCCAGACCCACAACAACGCAGTTGACTCTTAAGTGCCCTTGGGGCAATTAGGGCAATAAATGCTGACCTAGCTGGTGACGCCCTCATCCCGTGAATGAATAAAAAGTGGTCCTCCTTAAAAAAATTGTCAATACCCCAACTCTACTGCCTTCTTGAGGTGGCAAGAGTGTTCCAAAGCCACACAATCCTCAGAACATTCCCATAATACTGCCTTTCCAGGGTAGACAGCCTATTTTTAAAATACTGTCCCGTGGCTCTGGACTGACCCACATCAGGAAACAGCCCTTCCACACCCACCTTGTCAAGGCCATTCAGGATTTTAATGCAAACTTGATACGACTCAAGAAAGGTCCTAATCTCCCTATCTGGGGTATACAGAGTTAGTTCTCAGCTAATAGTTCCCTATTATTGGCCGGTGTAGTACGGAAACAAGATTCAAACAAAAAACTGGTTCGGACCCCTAATCTTGATGGTTACCTAATAATCCCTGTTGCCACAGCAACACGGTTAGAATCAATAGCACGAGCTCGATTGCCACATGCCAACTGAGCTAACAGCTATCTCAAGTGATAAACAACCATTTGGACAACAGAATACAAATCTGTTGCTACCAGCAAAACAATACACCAGAGTTAATGTGTTTTTATAGAATTGTTTATGACAAGAAATATAGGTATTCGATGGGTGGGATCTATCCAAAAGGCAAGATATCCCAGCTTTCTGCCATCCATCTAGCGCCTTGTTATTCAGTCAAGGGATGGCATTGCTAGCTTGGCCAACATTTATTGCCCATCGTTAACTGCCCTTCAGAAGGTGACAGTAAGTGGCCTTTGTGAACCATGTTGTGCAGATCAACTCAGAATGTTGCTAGAAAATAGAGTTCCAGGGCTTTGACCCAGCGACAGTGAAGATAATGTGACAGATTTCCAAATCAACTTCAAGGGTAACTTGTAGGTGGGTGGTGTTCCCATAAATCTTGTCCCTCTAGATGGTGGAATTACACGTTTGGAAACCATTTGACAAAGAAGACTTGGTGAGTTTCTGTAGACAATACACACCGCTGCCTTCGTGCTTCAGTAGTGGAAGTTTTAAATGTTTATGGTGATCAAATGAGGTGCTGATCAATAGGTTCCTATGTCCTGGGTGGTTTTGAGCTCAAGTGTTCTGGAGCTGCACTCATCCAGACAAGTGGAAAATATTCCATTACATTCCTGACCTGTGCCTTGCCAACAGTGAACAGGCTTTGGGGAGTCAGGAGGGGAGTTACTTGTCATACTCTTGCATCGACAGTAATATTACGGTTGTTCAAAGCAAAAATCATAGAATCCCTATACAGTGTGGAACAGACCATTTGGCCCATCAAGACCACAACAATTCCCCTCCACAGAGTATCCCACCAAGACCCACCTGATCCCTGTAACCCTGCATTTCCCATGGCTAACCCACCTATCCTGCACATCCCTGGACTCTATGGGCAATTTAGCACAGCCAATCCACCTAACTGCACATCTTTGGACTGTGGGAGGAAACCAGATCTGGTTAGCGGTGCCATCAGGATGTTGATGGAGGAGAATTCAACAATGGCAATACCATCGAATGTCAGTAGGGATTCCCTTTTCTCGAACTTTTTTTTAAACACTGGTGTCACACAAGTGGCAGGCAACATTATTGCTACTGATAAGCCCTTGCCTCACGTGTGCACAGACTGTTCGAATAGCTGAGGAGCCAGCACTGTGCAGTGAGCACCACCACCCCCCTGTCATGACCTTACTGATGGAAGGAGGGTCCTTGCTGATGCAACTAAGATAGAAGCTACTCCGAGGAACCTCTACCCTGATGTCCTTCAGGCAGAATGATTCCCATCTAACTGCCAAAATTATCCTCTTCATGTTAGAAATGGCTCTAATCAGCGGAAAGTTTTCCTTTTGAATCCCACTGACTTCAATTTTGCTAGCGCTCCCTGGTGCTGCACCGTGTCAACAGCTGTCTTATGTAATTTTCTTCTCATTTCTAAAATTCAGTTCTTTTGTCCAGGTTTGGACCACAAGTCTTAAGTCAAGTTCCTGAATTACTGATTTAGGTCAGTTTGATTTCTATTTTTGCTTTCTATTTACGAACATAATAACACATTTCTTCCATACTAAGAAATCAAACTAACATGAACAGACCCAAAAGATATATATTTTCTAATGCAAATTTGATCAGTGATGACTGATCCAATTTAAAATTGCAACAAGCAAGACCAAGGTGGTGGAGGTTAGGAGACTGCTCTTTTTAAATGCAGAGAGTTGTTGGTGTGTGGTGCATATTGGCACGGTGAGTAGCTGATGCAGGAACCATTGCACCTTCTGATGGGAAAATTGGATAAATACATGAGGACTAATCTCGTAGGATTAGTTATAAGTCACTGTTATGAAAGAATTGGCAGAGTGCCCCTTCTGTGTTGGAAATGTACTTGCTTCGCTGGTACATATCAGGCGTTCTAACTCATAATTAAGCTCTTGTAAGCTTTTCGCCTGTGAACTGAATATCGAGCCTTTCACAAGTGAACACTCCTTGAGAGTCTTCTGAAGTGGGTACAAAAACCACTTGGCAAAAGAGGCCAGATACAAACTGGTAAAATTACATGATATCTCAGTAAGGGTTCATAGGAACAACAGAGTAGTAATAAAATTAACTGCATTCAAAATCAATACAACTTCATACCTTCGCATAACGGCAACTTTGGCAAACCGGTAAAGGAGAATCCAAAGGGATTCTACAAGGACATTAAAGGACAAAGGGCAACTAGGGAGAGAATCGGGCCCCTTAAAGATCAGCAAGGTCACCTACTTGTGGAACTGCTGGAGATCGGGGAGATACTAAACAAGTATTTTGTATCAGTATTTACTGTGGAGAAGGATATGGAAGATAGAGAACGTGGGGAAATAGATAATGATATCTTGAAAAATGTCTGTAATACCGAGGTGGTGGTGCTGGGTGGCTTAAAATGCATAAAAGGTGGAAAAATCCCCAAAGCCTGATCAGGTGTACCCTAGAGCTCTGTGGGAAGCTAGGGAAGCGATTACTGGACCCCTTGCTGAGATATTTGTGTCATCGATAAACACAAATGAGGTGCCAAAAGACTGGAGGTTGTCTAATGTGGTGCCACTATTTAAGAAGGGTGGTAAGGAAAAGTCAGGGAACTATAGACCGGTGAGCCCAACATTGGTGGTGGAAAAGTTGTTGGAGGGAATCCTGAGGGAGAGGATATGCATTCATTTGCAAAGACTAGGACTGATTAGGGATAGTCAACATGGGTTAGTGCATGGGAAATCATGTGTCTCTAACCTGTTTGAGATTGCTGAAGAAGAAGCAAAAATAATTCATGGTGGCAGGGCAATGGGTGTGATCTATATGGATTTCAGTAAGGCGTTCAACAAGGTTCCTCATGGTAGACTGGTTAGCAAGGTTAGGTCTCATGGAATACAGGGAGGACTAACCATTTGGATACAGAACTGGCTTGAAGGTAGAAGACGGAAGCTTGTTTTTCGGACTGGAGGCCTGTAATCAGTGATGTGTCACAAGGATCAGTGCTTGGTCCATTGTTTTTCCTCATTTATATAAATGATGTAGATGTGAACATAATAACAAGTTTGTAGATAACTCCAAAATTGAAGGTATAGTGGATTACGAAGAAGGTTACCTCCAAGTACAGTGGGATGTTCATCAGATGGATTAATGGGTTGAGGAGTGGCAGATGGAGTTTAATTTAGATCAATGTGAGGTGCTGCATTTTGGAAAGGCAAATCAAGGCAGGACTTCTATACTTAATGCTAAGATCCTGGGGAGTGTTGCTGAATAAAATGGACTTTGAAGTGCAGGTTCGTAGTTCCTTGAAAGTGGAGTCACAGGTAGATGGAATGGTGAAGGTGGTGTTTGGTATGCTTTCCTTTATTGGCCAGTGTACACCTGTAATGAGCACAGGAGTTGGGAGGTCATGTTTCAACTGTCCAGAACATTGGTTAGGCCATTTTTGTAATATTGCATGCAATTCTGGTCTCCCTGCTGTAAGAAGGATGGTGTGAAACTGAAAGGGCTTAGAAAAGATTTACAAGAATGTTGCTCTGGTGGAGGGATTGAGCTAAAGGGAGAGACTGACTAGGCTGGGTAATTATTCCCTGGAGCAGAGGCTAAAAGGTGACCCTACAGAGGTTTATAAAACCTTGAGGGGCATGGAGAGGGTAAATAGAGAAGCTCTTTTCTCCAGGGTAGGGGAGTGAAGAACTACTGGGCATAGGTTCAAGGTGGATGGGAAAGATTTAAAAGGGATCTAAGAGGCAACTTTTTCACACAGAGGGTGGTGCTTGTATGGAAGGAGCTGCCAGAGGAAGTAGTTGAGGCTGGTACAATTCCAACATTTAAAAGGCATCTGGATGGGTATATGAATAGAAAGGATTTAGAGGGATAAGGGCCGGGTGCTGGCAGGTGAGACAAGATTTGTTGAGAATATCTGGTCAGCATGGACAAGTTGGACCAAAGGATCTGTTTCTTTACTGTACATCGCTAGGACTCTAATAAATGTGCTACAATACTGCGCAAATGCCAATACTCTGTTTGGACTATCCTCCTACTTTCTAAAACTCATGGAGCTGACAACATTTATAACTTTAAGAAATCAAGCTGATTTCACACCCTTTGCAGAACCTGATTTGAACCTCTCTTCATTTATTCCCCACACTGGTCACAACATGAAGGAGCAGAGCAACTTCCAAAACATTATCCAACACCCGAACAAAACCCTTGCTCCAGTCCCCTGTACTTGCAATTTTTTTTTAATGAAAAAGGTTCCTGCAGGAATCCATACACAGAAACCAATATTCAGTAACTTCTTCAAAAATCTCTACTTCATGTGTAAAAATACAACTTGCCCACTACAAATTTATGCTGTCCATATTACTATTCTAAATCCTCATTAAGTCAATCTTAAACTATTATTCTGAAAGTTTCCTTCCAATCGCCTGCATTTACCCAGTTACCTGCCTCATCAATCAGAACCATTTATTTACATATCCTCCAGGAATCATCACTTGAACTTTTCTTTGCTGTACACCATTGGCTTTGAGCATTTAAGGTTGCTAAAGGGAACATTGGCCTGTACACAGCTGGTCTGTTCCCAGTGTAACACATTGCAGGTTGCTGCATGGTCAGACATCCTCTCAGTTTCGGAAGCATGCTGGCAGTCCAGTGCCTTATCTACCTCCAGTATTGCCGATTTTATCTGAACCAACTCCTTCTCCAAAGTTACGTACAACAATCTAACATCCTCCTCTAGTACAACTACATTCTTAGTTTATGCTTTATGAATTTTGGCACTTTACGATAGTTTTCCTCTCTACAATTAGATTCCCTTAAGTCATATACTAATGACCCTTTTATTTCTAATATATCTACCTTTCTTCAAAAAACTTTTGCATATGTTTCTCTTTTTCAATACTTTGATTTCATCCTTTAATACCCCTTTTTATCTCCACACTACACTTTAACGTCACACGTTTTTGTTTAATATTTTCAGCCCTAGTATTAGTTATAATACTTCTATTTTACAATCCCATTTAAACCAACATCAGTTTATCTCTGGATCTTTATTCTTTGATCTACTGTTGATTTAAGGCAAAGTATACATTTATAAAGTCTCAACCTAACCTGTATTTGAGGATAATTGAAATGGTGACTCTGCATTCTCTCTACAGAAGTTGCCAGACCTGCTGATTTTCTCCAGCAATTTCTATATTTTGTTTCTATATTTGAGGATTCCTCACAGTTGACCTGCCACTTTGTTTTCTACCTTCTCTGTCACATTGTTCTTTGTCTGAAAAAAGTTGGCAACTTCCAGTGGAGCCCTGCATTTTTGAGTCATGACTGAAAACAAAATGCAGTGCTATTTCCAAATTGTTATACTCACTTGGTAATTGGTTTTATTTCAAATCGCAGATTTTAAGCAAAATTTGTATTATCAATGAGAGTTAGGAAGTAGTATCAGATAGGGGGATTGAAAATATGGGAGTACAAAATGCATTCAAAACAAGCCATTTGAAAGCTTTACTTGTAGCAAAATTGGTGGAGCACCTTTGATCAGACATTTCTTTTGTCTGTTGTGGACTAGTTACAAATCATTTTATTGTTCAGCTGTCTTGTATTTCTCTCTAAACGGCCCACATTTGTTTTCCTCTGACTGGTGGCCTGTTATATATTGAGAAAATTGCACCATTTCCCCCGTTACTCCTCCACCCTCTCCACATACTGAATATCTTACTAAACCTGTAAACATAGTCTGTTCCAATGTTGTAATATACTCTGTTACCAATACTGCTACTCTCTGAACCACTTTCTCTCCATCATTCTTGAGCAACTTGTGATGTTAGACATGACAATTCTAAGCTAACCTGAACCACCCCACCATGCTACAACTATGTGCTCCTGAGTTGGTAAAGCCTCCAAATCTATTTTGTTTTAGTGCTTTCTGTAATCCATTTTATTTTGTTCAACATTCATTTCTCAAGCAAACCCACTCAGTGAATTCCTGCACTGATCTGTCACTTTTTCCGTTCTGTCTGTGGGATGCCCATCTCGCGTTTGCATTCCTGGAAGATTTCAGCTTCCTTTGTGAGAGAGCAATCATCTGTCCCATGGCCCTTGTTGAACACAGAGGCATTGAGCCAGAGACACAATTCTCTTGTGCACTAAATTAAACTGACTGAAGGGAGTGGGGGCACGTACGCATAAGGTGGAGAGTTAGCACTAAGTTTGGGGTAGATTGGGCCTCGGACAGAAAAAAAAGAAATGGTGGGGGGGGAAACAGTACACCATTTATCAAACCTGCCTTTGTCATTCAATATGGTTATGGCTGATCCTGGGCTTTAACTCCATTTTCCACCCATTCCCTCTCTGCCCTCAAAGACCAAAAAATCTGTCTACCTCAAAAATGAACATAAATAATGGCAAAAGCATCTACAACTTCCTGCAGTAGAGAATTCCACTGCATGAGGAAATGTGTCCTCATCTCAGTCATAAATGAGCACCTCTTATCCTGAAATGGTAGCCCTTAGTCCTAAACTTCTCAGCAAGGGGAAATAATTTGCTGCAGCGGTATGCTATCTTTGTGTGCAAGTGCCACCAGTCCCGAAATATCGGCATTTGCAGCATTTAAAAAAAAGTTTCTTTTAAAACATATTCTCCTTTTCTGCACTTAGGATCGAAGTAAATTTCCCTTATTATGCGCCATTGGCCATTTTGCTGCGACACAACCCATTTATATCTCTTTGTTGGATCCTTATAGATTATAACCTGGTGTTGAATGCTAACAGGTTTATTTGGAAGCACTAGCTTTCTGAGCGCTGCTCCTTCATCAGGTGATTGACAACCATCTGATGAAGGAGCGGCACTCCGAAAGCTAGTGCTTCCAAATAAATCTGTCAGAGTATAACATGGTATTGTGATTTTCAACTTTGTACACCCCCGTCCAACACCTGCACCTCCAAATCATTCTTATAGCGTGCTTTCCAACCTGGCTTTGTATCGCCAAACTTGAGATATTATGCTTCACCTTACTCATTAATATAAAGTGTAATCCACAGACTCCAGCACTGATCCACATGCTGACTGCCAATTTGAAAATCCCCCATTTGACTCATCTGTCCACAATCTGGCTGTTAACCAATGCTCTATCCAGGTTACTATCATTCTCAGCTTAACAAACCCTTATCTTGTGTTTTAAATTTTTGTGTCGCATTACATTAAATGTGAAATAACTGCAAAGAGGCCAGTATCCCATCACCAAGTCCCCTTTATTTACATGTACATAGAACTTGACACTGATCCAGCTCCCACAGAGCCAGCTCTCAGGGTGAACAGAGCCTCTGACATTCCTGTTTATCTGTCAGCCAGGGCTCCCTGACTGGACCAGGTTAACAGCCCCAATGAAGGAACTCATTCTATTTGAGGGCTACCTGATTGACCTCATCATAATCACTACAAAATGCTTTTTTTTAAAATCTAAATGGACTACATCTTGCTGAAAAGGACATTTTTGTCAAAGCCTTTAATGTGAGATTCAGGTTAATTTGTAACAATTGCCAAAATGAAGAGAAAGCAAGATGGATTCAGTTTGAGAGAAGTGTGCTGATGGCAAGTAATCTCTAATTGTTAAATAATGACCTAGTTAACGACGACTGATAGTTAACTATCATGTGCTGTTAAATTTTAAACCAGGCAGGTCGACTGCATGGTTAAGGCCTTGCTCTGAGAAATGAGCGAGAAAGAATGATTGTCACCTATTCTGTTCTGGCATGGTGTCTGTTTTGTCTGTCTGTCTGTTAAGGACTGGGCCCTGTGTAGTAACATACGTACCTTCCAGTATACACAAATGCAACACTTTGCAAGCCCAACTCAAAGCCACAAATTGGCTTTTAGCAGAATTCATCATAGATTCAGAATTATTTAGCAAATATTGTCAAGTCACAGAATCACATCTAATGCTGGACACTGTGCTCTGAGATTTGCAAATGTGGACTGGTTGAGTATAATAAGTCCCTTGTTTGTTGTAAACAGTCAAAGGGATAAAACTGCTTGGTATAATCTGCCTGCCTTCATGACTTGTGGCCCACATCCCTGGCATCACACCAGCACTGAAATTCATATACCACAGTACTCATTTGAGAGAGATAGGCAGAATGTCCAAAAGGATAAGCGGTCAGTTTTCAGAATCAAAAGATTGGCCTTAGGCCCATAAGTTTGTACACAACATGGAGTCAAATGATCTGATGAGATGAACCTTAATCCCACAGGATGGCTTTAATATGCCTTGTTTCAGCTTGCACAGTGAACAAATGGCTGGTGATCAATTTATGAGTTTATCAATAAAAGGTCAGTTGTTAAAAATAGCCTCAGTTTTATTGCCATAGTCACTAATTGTAAAGGATGAATATTCCAGTCCGTTCATTGGGTTTACTGACTTGTCTATCCAGGTTGGCCTTGTCCCCTTGTAACATTGCCAGATTTTCACATTAAAAAAGGTGAAAAATCAGACAAGTTATTCGAGAATCCTGTGATATGTGTTAGATCAGCTAGCGTATTATCAATGATTCACCACCTTCAGTGGATGTTAGTTACTGGTGGGTTAATTAGGAAGAGTGAAGTTTAAACTCATCAAATGCCTGTTCCCATTTTGGTCCTGAAAACTGATTAGTCCACCTCGGATAATCATGGAAGGATACTATATCTTTAAGGTTTGAGCAATAGGTAAAACGAGCTATTTTACCTTGCTGCTGTGCAGTAACAACAGAAAGGCTGCTGCCATCAAGCCAAAAGACATTTTGTCTGTCTATCACACGAAGGAGTACCATGCTGTATGAATTTCATCTGGTTCCTTTAGGGATGAAAGCTGCCATCCTTACCTGGTCTAGCCGACATGTGACTCCAGACCCATAACAATGTGGTTGCCTCTTAACTGTCCTACGTGCAATTAATGCTGGCCCTAGCTACTGATATCCTCACCGTTTTAATGAAATTTTTAAAAATTTCCCTCGTCTCTGCTTCTACGTTTCCTTTACCTGGTCTCTTCCTTTTTGAATATTTGCAAAAGCTCTTAATTGTACAATACAGTCCTCGGCCCAAACATCTCTAGCCGCTCAAATGATTTCCCTTCCATCTTAAAAAAAGGTCAGAAGTGGAATATTCGCAGATGATTCACAATGTTCAGCACCATTCGTGACTCCTCAGATACTGAAGCAGGCCAGGTCTGCATGCAGCAAGACCCGGACAATATCCAGGCTTGGTCATGTTCTACTCATGCTGTGCAAATGCCAGGTAGTGACCACAAATTCTCCCAAAAATGGAGAATTTAACCATCATCCTTGATGTTCAAAGGCATTCCCATCGCTAAAATCAACCATATATCATTCCTCCCTCACAATCACCAGCATCACTCCAGCAGCAATTAGTTCACCTCCTGTCTCCCCAGTCCCTGACCACCCATCTACAAGCCACAAGTCGGGGGTGTGACTGGATACTTTCTATTTCCCTGGATGAGCTCCAGGAACAAACAAAGCTTGACCTGATCCCAGACAAAGCACTCCATCCAGCATCTTCAACACTCACTCCCTTTGCCAATGATGTACACAGAAGTTGTGAGTCTCACCTGCAAGACTGCAGTATTTCACCAATGCTCCTCTGATCAGCACCTTACAAACTTGCAACATCTACCACGTGGAAGACAAGGGCAGCAGACACCTGACCCAGGCAAAGACCACATAGCATACATGAATTTAAAAACTCATTATATTCTGAGGCACTAACTTGCTATTTTGTTTCTTTATTATCAAATTTTTTGGCAACACTTTTCTAGTCTATTAAAAAGAAAAACACTCTCAATCATAAAATTTACTATTATGCCAACATCAGAAGCCTCTTCTTTTTATCTAATACTATCCTTAACCATCTGAGCCAACCACAAATGGGTCTTTCTTGCTGCGTCTCTTTCCCAATGGGATGGAAACATTTTACTCTATTTACCCGGTCCTCTTCAGCCAACTCTCCCCTTCTACCTCAAAATTAAAATCCAAGAACGGTGGATGCTAGAAATCGGAAAAAAAATGGAGAAACTGCTGGGGAAACTCAGCAGATCTGGCAGTATCTGTGGAGAGAGAGCACAGTCAAATGTTTCGGGTCCAGTGACCCTTCTTCAGAACACTTCTGTTGATTCCGCCTTCTCTCCACTGATGCTGCCAGGCCTGAATTTCTCCAGCAATTTCAGCCTTTGTCATCCCTTATACCTCTGTAATTGGCTTGTGCAAGATTAAGATAGAGATCTTAATTCAGAATGTAGGTCAGGCACTGAGAATAATGAAGTATACATCTGGGTTGGACAGACCCAGCTCTGATGCTTCATCTGGCTAAATAGGTTGAAGACTCTTTTCAGAAAAAGGCTTGTACTTAAAGAACAAACACTTAAGAGAAAGATAACTAACACTGCTGAGATTGACACCAAGAATAAGTTAGAAATCTTAGGAAAGTTGGGAATAACTGAAGATATGATAATCAATGCAATGCAATACAGTGCAGCGAATGCAATCTTCCTAAAAAGAAATTTAAAACAAACACAGTTGCAACTCAAATATATTGTCTTTATTAAAAGCTCAGCATGCCCTTAAAAAAAAGATGAGTTTTTCTGGTGACTGATAACTGTGAAGCGAGAACTCTGAAATGAGACACATTTTTCCATATGTTGCCACTGCTAATTCCCAAGAACAAAAATGTTCTTTAATTTACATCCGGGATGAATCACAACAAATTGTTTAAAGCAGTTCTGAAGTGGAACACTGGATCCTGACTTGCTGCGTTTGTTTTATGGAGTTAATTCAAAGGCTCAAAGGCATCAATAAAAATAATTGCAACAAACTCACAGGAGAAGGTACAAGTTTGCATTAGCACTTTATGAACCCAGCCATCATGCAAACAGCCCCCGAGAAGCCTTATGAATTAGACACTCTGCCAATCTTATATTAACATATGGAGCTGGAGATATTTCAGCTGCAATGCATTAGCACATCATCCAAGGCATTTGGACTGCCAGTCAAAACAAATCCTCTCAAACATTCAAATTCTTGCCATAGCATGTACCTATATGCAGGTCGTTCTTCTTTAAACATAAAAGAATTTATGCTGAGATCCAAACCCTACATTTTGTTGAACTCCTTGTGCTTTCAATTGAATAAGTACTTTTTTTGTTGGCAGGTACTCATCTGAGAGACAGTGAACCTCGACAGAGTGTTGCCAATACTTCATACTTTTCAGGGTAACTTGACCCATCAACGCAAGTGTTTGATTGGTCATCGAGCAAAATGTCTACTTACAATTATCAAATTTGTCCCATTAATGTTTTAATTTTCTTCTCTCTGTGTGCATGTGGTTACTTCCCTGCTGAGGTAGCAAGAAACAGTGTTGAACAAGTAAAGCCTCAGTAATGAAGGCGAGCGCAGTACTCCCATCTCGGGTAAGAGTCTTTTGCCCTTCAACATCACAGTCATTAACTCTTTGATACCTTGGTCCTTGCAAATTATCATCTCATCTAAACCGCTCTTCATCAAAACGCTTACAACATTGTATCAGCTCCTAAATCAGTGTTCAGTTTTCCAACATCTCATGTTTTGATCCTTCCAATTAGGACTCTATAATTGCCATAACAAATCACAAATGATATTCCATAGTTTAGTTGTACAAAAGTTGAATATTGCTGAAAAGTCAGACTTTTTACAAAGCTTTCCATTTTGCACAATCAGGACAAATGCAAGAATGCCAAATTTCAAACAACCCCAACAAGCATAATGGGTCCTGATTGGTTGACTTTGATTGGCAAAATTGTTACCATGATGAAAATTAACCGGAAACTATAGGCTCCCAAAGGATTTAAAACAAAAAGACATAGCTTTCATTTGTAGAGGATGAATACCTGCATATGTGTACATGTCACCTCTAGCAAATGGAAAGGATCTACAATATAACCTCAATTGATAGAATAGTTTGTTAGTAATGGCTATTAGCACATGCAGGATTGTTCACTGAGTGCTGCCCAATTACAAAACCTCATCTCACAGGAGATATTTTGAGTTTTGCAAGTGCCGACTGGTAGGGCTGGTCTGTACTCTACATATTTTAAACAACTGAATCAATCAGCAGGTTCCTTTGATCGGCCAACAACACAATTCTCTGTAAATGAAAGAAACATGGGCCCTTTGGAATTACCTGGGATCTTAAGGAACCTATATTTCTTGTTACTTTATTCACTGGAACACCAATCACAGTTGATGTGCACTTTTATTCTGTATATAAAATTGTTTGATGCCTTGCTATTCTCCCATTTGTTCTGATGAGTGCAAGATGCCTCTGTTTTCAGCAATATTCAAATGAGTTGGCGGCATTGCCTCACTTTTCTCTCCATGACCAACTTTGACACAATTGACTATACCATCCTTCTCTAACACCTCAACCTCAGTGCTCTGTTTAAGGAGACTGCCCTCACTTAGTTTGACTATCAAATTGAAATCAAAGTATCCTCAGTGGAGTTCATTCTCCATTCCCCCTGTTCTGTACCTGGAGTCTTTCAAAGATATGTCAGTGATTCCTTGCTCTCTTTCTTATACCCACAAGTCTGTAACATCAGCTCCTGCTGAAGTTCTGTGTCTATGAGCAAACTCTAATTCTCCCAATTGCTCATCACCTACATCCAATATTGCACCATTGCTCAGCACTATTTCTGCTCAGATGAAACAAAGAACTGTGGATACTGGAGGTCTGAAATGAACAAAACCAGAAATTGCTGGAAAGGCTCGGCAGTTCTGGTGCCATCTGCATACAAAAAAAAATTAACATTTTGACGAGCAATCTTCCATCATAAATTGAAAATGATCACGTCCTCAGTCACGGAGAACCCATACCTTGAATTCTTCTATAAACCCCCATCTATCAATCTTCTTCACTTCTTTAAACCTACCTTTTTAAACAAGCCTGTGGTCACGCCCCTGAGTATTCCCTACTTTGAACCCAGTTTGTGAACTGCCCTCAGGGATTTGCTATATTGTTTTTTAACAATGATGTGAATGCGTGAGACAGAGAGATTGAGATGGAAAACAAGAATGAGAGAGGGAGAAAAAGAAAGACACAGCGAGAAGGACAGGAATACACAGAGCAAGGGGGGGGGGGGGGTGGAAGAGAGGGAGGGATGGACAGAAAGCAAGAGCAAGTGACAGAGACACATTGACTCAGAGTGAAGTAACATTCAGCTGTTTACTTGCACTAATTTATACATTGATATGCAGTAATTGATATTAGGAATACTGCAATTATCTCCCTCCTCTCCAGATGTACAACGTTCACAGAAAGATTATTGCAGGATTATTGAGAACCAATTAGCAGTTAAAGCAGCAGAAAACTGTACACCACACTTTCAGACAATGGTTCAGAAGGCTATAGAGAGTTTCAAAGATGCATCTAGCCTCCCTTCGGCACTTGAAGTTCAACCACACACACAAGATTCCAATATTGGACAGCAAACTGAGCAGCAGTCTGCAAGAGCAACATAAAGCCCAGGTTGAGAGCTGCTAACACTAATCTCTCAAGGAAAGCGAGAGTGTGAAGCACTGCAAACACACATTTCTGAATGAAGCCACCCCAACATTAAATTGTGTTTACCCTGTATTCTCCTTTCAGCTGTAGATCAATTTGCTGGATGACTTTTCATATTTTCTCATGGTAAATCTAGGATGAATGATCTAATCTTCTTGCTATCCCAAAGAAATGGAAATTTCATGGAGCTTCATCTGTATGTCATGTGTGACGATGCTGCTCCTTTAAGGAGGTTATGCGCTCCTTGTTTTTTTTCCCCCCAGTGAGATCATAAAAGACACAGGTTCCAAAAAGTTTAAGTTGAAGAATTTTAGAGCCTCAGGCAGAAGACTTTTAAATTTAAAAAAAAACATTTGTACAATGAAAAGAGAGTGGCCAGTTCTCCCAGCTCAGCTTTTCTCTGGTTTTGGGTTAGTTTCAGCACAGCAGAGTTGAAGAAAGGCTGCTGGACCCAAAGAAGCAGGTCCATACTGATCTCACCGATTACTCTCCTGTAACAGCCTGTGTTTGATTTTACCTTACAGGCCAAGGGATGTCTGTGGGGATTGTTACAAGTATTTGCAACAGCATCATTAAGCTGGGACGATCTGTTGGGTTTTCGGATAGGTTAACTTATTCAGTATTCTGTTTGCTTTTGATTGTGTTTATTTGGTAATCTTGTAAATAAATTCTTTTGTTTAAAACTATGTGGTTTGACCGACAGCATCCCCCCTAGACTATCCATGTTCCGGCTGCTTAAAAAAGCTAGCAAAGTTAGGGTCTGTGCTACTTTCTTGAAATGCTTTGATGGTGTCTGTCCTGGCTCATAACACATGGATTTAAAGTCTCACTACAAGACTGGAAATCTTGATTTCGTATGAGCTGCTTGATGTTTCAGGGCCACCAAGTGAGACCTCAAATGAGGCCAGATCTGTCTGGTGTAGTCAGTCATTTGGGGAACTTACATCTCCCACTCGAATGAGGGAGGAGTTGTCGAAGTCTCCCTTTCACCATCCCCACCTTTCTTCCTCAGAAAACACAGAGCACAAAACTTGTCTCACTGTAGTTTCAAAGAACACAAATCAAAATTCTACATTTCCAGAGACAACTGAAGAAAAGCACACTGACATATACAAACTCAGAAGGCTGCACCTTGAATTCCCAAAAAAAAAGTTTGGGATTTAGAGAAGCAGTGCTTAAACAGAGATCTGGGATTATTATGCTGTGCTCTCTTCATTATGTCTTTCTAAACACAATCATAATTTATTTGTAAAACTCAGAATACAAGACATAATACTAAGATCTGATCATGTTTGCCAAGCAATTCCAAATGTGACAAGAATCACCAATAGCCAATTTCTGATCATCAGTAAGACATGCAGCATGGTTCACTGATGGCTATTTGAACAGTAACAATGCTGTGGCTTCAGGAGGTTATTTTGTCCTGTTTTTTATTAAATAAAGAGAGATTAAAATGAGAGGTGTGGAGCAGTCTGTAAGAAAACAGCTTGTGGAGGCTTTGGTTATTTAAAAAACAAATTGGAACAATAGAGGCAGCCTGAATGGGTGTGGCTAAACTCCCACAGAACCAGGATCTTTAGTTTAGCTTTCAGCTGTTGGGATCTTGAAGAAATAGAAGCTATTTTTATCCCTTTCTAGATTATAGCCACAAGTTGGAAGGTTTGCTTCCTGGGCTATTGGATTGCATGTGAGACCAATCTGTTTTTTGATTTTGCCTTTTTCCAAGGATGTGCTTATGGGATGCTTATGGGATAGTTCTGTATCTATTATTCTGATAAGTTCTCCATTCAAGTTAGTCCAATTCCTTCTTTCTTTTGTTATATTTTAAATAGAGTCAATGACTAAAGCGTGTTTTGCTTTAAATCCGGTAGTTTGACCAATCGAATTGCATCTGGAATGTAACATCTTACATTTGTCTTTGCAATAAGAAAACGTTAGAACCTAGACTATCTTCTGAACATTTTGAGGAGGTTTGATCTGGTCCATAACAGAAGCCAAGTACATTCATGCACAGGGACTTGTTCTTGGTGGTGAAAAAAGAAACATCAACACTTAGTGTCACACTTCAGTGAAACAAATGCCGAGGGATCAATAGTTCTCTGGCACAGTCCCATAGCAAAACCTAAACCAATTGGATCCTACCTGCCAACCAATGTGCACTCGTTGCCACTCCCTTTGAAGTTTGACATTATTGGATCTGTCCTGATACGGACAAAATGTTTTAAAGGAACATCTTTCTTAAAAAAAAAAAAGTGTCATAGAAAATGGGTTTATAATAACTGGCTGCTTTTGATTGGTGTGGACGCGGTGTACTGAAGGACCTTTTCCCTGTGCTGTAAGCTTCTATGAATCGAACATTTGACCCATTGCCTTGTATGCCTTGGCATCCTCAGTTAATATCTAAATGCTACTCAAATGTTAAGGGTTTCTGCCTCTACCATGAGTTCCAGATTTTCATCACCCTCACAGTTTTTCCTCACATCCACTCTAAACCCCTTGCTCCTTGCCTTAATCCCACACGCTCTGGTCATCAATATCTCCATCAAGGGGCTAACCCTCCTTCTGGTCTACCCTGTGTATGTCCCTCAAATTTCATACGTCTAAATTACATCCCTTCACGATCTCCGCTGCCCAGAGGAAAACAATCCCAGTCCGTCCAATCACTCTTCCAGACCGAAACTCTCCAGCACCACCAAAGAAGTGCAATTTCAGGCAATACTCAATTCATTTGCAAACGGAAGGAAGTTCAGCTCTGTTCATGTAGAATGAAGCTGACAAGGTCTCTGAATGCAAGAGTCTAGATGCCCATGTCATAATAGAGCATCATTGAAATTGTTAAACTTGGAACACTGCGCTATCCACCCAGAAACTTTGTCCCCATCAGTAGTGAGCACGTTTCTGATATTATGGAATCTTTGCAATTGTGCTTGTCACCACATGAAGCTGTGCCCCCCCCCCCCAATAACGCTCCTCCAAAAAGATGAAGTGAAAACTCCATTCGACTCCCTGCAGCAATAAGCAGGAAAACCCAACTGCTTTATGGATGATTCCATTTTAATGTTTCCTCTATTGATACCGTGCTCTTGTGATCCAGATATCCAAACTGCTGAGGCTGTAGAAACATGCTTCTGTAGGTCCGTGGCATATTCAGGTCTCCTTAACATGCTCGCAAATGGAGTAAGACGATAAAAAAAGGGATTAAACAAGAAGATTCATAAGTGTGCTGCACATTAGGACTTAAAAAAAAAATCTGCCCAGAGGGAATTGTCCTTCATTGCTAGAGGGATAGAGTTTAAAATTAGGGGGGTTATGTTGCAGCTGTATAAGGCACTGGGGAGGCCACAGCTGGAGTACTGTGCGCAGTTTTAGTCTCCTTACTTGAGAAAGGCTGTATTGGCACTGGAGGGAGTGCAGAGGAGGTTCACCAGGTTGATTCCAGAGTTGAGAGGATTGGCTTATGAGGAGAGATTGGGACTATAGACATTGGAATTTAGAAAATTGGTGGTGGACAGTATTGGGGGAGGGGGGAATCTTTCAAAAACATACAAAATTATTAAGGGAATAGTTAAGATTGAAGTAGGGAGGTTTTTTTTTCTACTGGTGAGTCAAACTAGAACTAGAGGGCATAGCCTCAAAGTCGAAGGGGAACAGATTTAGGATTGAGGGGAGGACGAACTTTTGAATCTGCGGACTTCCTAGCCCAGTGAGGCAGTTGAGGCTACCTTGTTAAAATGTTGTTCAGGCAAAGATTTTTGAACAGTAGAGGAATTAAGGGTTATGGTGAGTGGGCGGGTAAGTGGAGCTGAGGCCACAAAAAGATCAGCCATGATCTTATTGAATAGCGGAGCAGGCTCGAAGGGCCAGTTGGCCTACTCCTGCTCCTATATCTTATGTTTTTATGAATTAAGTGAAGGAGAAGGAATAATGGGACAGGGAGTGGTGTCCATAATATATTACACTAGCTGTCTTGATGCATTTTATCAAAATCCAACAGTGTCTGAGATACACATACCCCTCTGGGCTTTTAAGGATAGCACATTTTGGACAGTCATGGGATCGAAGGGCAAAAGGAACTTCACTACTCAATGTACCCACATGCTGAACACAAGCAAAACACTGTGGATGTTGGAAATCTGAAACAAACATGGAGGAGGCTGAAGGAATGTCGCAGGTCTGGCAGCATCTGTGCAGAGAGAAACAGATGTTTCCGATCTGGTGGGACTTGACTTCATGTTCTGAAGAAGTTACACCACACTCAAAACCCGAACTCTATTTCCCTCTACAGATGCTGTCAGACCTGCCGAGTTTCTCCAGCCTTGTGTTTGGCACAAATCCTCAGCTCGGTTTGGGCACACCTTTGAAAACAGAGATTAGAAGGCAGGTGCTTGCAAATGAAGTTTTTATTTAGAATTATTACTTGGCAGTGATATGACTCATGCCTCTGGTTTAAGAACAGCACAATTCTCTCACCACACAGAATCTGGACACAACTCAAATCAAAAAGTTACGTTTGCAAGGGAGGGAAGGATGAATGAATGGAAACAAATGCATTTCAATGACAAAATGCATCCAATAAGAACTAATTAAACCAACAAGATGTTGGGAAGGCAATGGCTTAGTGATATTATCGCTGCACTGTTAATCCAGAGATCCAGCTAATCTGATGGGGACCTAGATTCAAATTCTGCCACAGCAGCTGGTGGCATTTGAATTCAATAAAAATCTGGAATTAAGAGAATAATGACAACCTTGAACCCATCGCCAATTGTCATGAAAAACCCATCTGTATCATTAATGCCCTTTAGAAAAAGGTAACTGCCGTCCTTAGCAGGTCTGACCTACATGTGACTCCAGACCCCAGAGCCATGTGGTTGATTTTCAACTGCCCTACGGGCAATAAATGCTGGCGCAGCCAGCAACAGTCACCTCGTGAATGTTTTTTTTAAAAAAAGAAATGCTCACACCACCTTGTCCTCTCTAATGTATCTAGACACACACTGATGGTCACCATATCAAACATTCAGCTGGTGTAGCAACCTTACAAGCTGGCTGTATTAGTCATGCTCACAATGCAGGCCCTGCTTGCACTGTGGCAGAAGTGGTGCAATTAAACAAACACAAAGCGTTTATTTTGTCGAATATTCGAGACTTCCAGTCTTCGTGGCTGAACTTTACTCGAGGGATTCGTTTGTGACTGAAGGTTTAGTCAGATTTGACAGTTCTGCTTACACTGCCCACCAAAGGTGCTGTTTCAGCAAGTTGCTGCACACTAATGGAAAGAAAACACCACGAGCCCTCGAAAGAGTAGGTCAGCAGTGTTTAAAACGGTGCTCAGTCCTCAACTGGAAACGAGATTTATACTAATGCATAGGCTAAGCCAGGCTGTAATGTGTACACTCGCACACCAATGCAATTAAAAGACCATTCATACAGCCTGGACTTTCAATAAGTGCACGTGAAGAGCAACAGCAGGGAACTCAAATTACTGTACTCGGCACTTATTTTTAAAATAAATGAACTCATGTTCTGAATGCTGCTCTTAGGACAAGTACCCCTTTGTACAAAAGGCGCAGGTCTGGAAGAGGTAATAGTGTATTGAGCGCAAACAATACAGTAGCGTGAATAGTTTCATTCTGCAAGGGAAGGATCAGGGTCAGGGTGGGGGTGGGAAGGGAAATAAAAAGACTGAGCTTTTTTGCCTGTCCAATTAAGTGATTGATGAATTAATGTAAGCACATGTCATTTTGCTGATAACATTCATTCACTGATGTCAAGGATCAGTGGAAGGTCACTCTCATTAAGAAAGCTAGCTTGCTCTTTTTTTAAAACATACATCTCTGGACATTTATGACAAGCTAAATGATAACTTGCATAACTGAACCAGTCTGGATTGCATGCTATATACACTTCGCTGGGCACGGCAGTTGTTCACAAGTCACTCGTAGCTGACTGTTTGCTGGTATAGAAGGCAATTTTCTGCAGTGTGCAATTTTATAATAAATTCATTAGAAATAATAGCATCATGAGCTGAAAGAACAACTTGCAAGTGACAGGGGAAGCGAGATGATCGGTTAATCAGTCCGCACATTCTGATCTCAATGGAATATAGTACAATAATCATCCAGGTTTGCTCTCCCTCTCTTGTCACACCATATCCAAGTGCTGGCCCACACCACACCAGCAGCCATTTTGTTTTTATGTCATTCAGAGGATGAGAGTGTTGCTGCGACAATCAGCATGTATTACCCATCCTAACTGCCCATAGGAAGGTAGTGCTGCACCACCTTCTTGAATACAATTGATGCTTTGCTTTGCTATTTCGAAGGGCAATCAAAGGGGCACTCACAGTCATGGCTGTAATTTGTGGGCCTACCCTGGTAAGAATAGTACATTTCCTACTTTGAAGGACATTATAGAACCAGATGGTCTTTTCTCACAATTCAGTGGTTTCTCAGTTTCAACATTACTGTCACTCACTCTTTGCCCCAGAACTACATAATTAGATTTAAAATTCATCAGCTACAATGATAGAATTGAAGTGCATAAATTGCCAGATTTTTAGGCCACGACTCTAGGTTATGGGTCTAGAAACTTTACTACTATGCTATAATAACCCTGATGGAAACCATATTAAATCTGTATGAAAAGTGGACATAATACATCTCAAAATCACAACTTGAAGTCTTCATTTGACATTAGGGGGAAAGACTACATATAATGTCCATTAATATTTATTTATTTCTGTAAGATAAAGTCACCATGGTTTTGTTATCAGACCGTAGGTCTGCTCTCTCATCAGAGAGAGATGACTGATGGTGTTTTAACCTGGGGGCTCGCCACATCTCAAGCAAGGGGAGAGGTGGAGAAGGAGAGTTCTTCATGCTAACAGTGTGGGAATTGAATCCATGCAGTTGGCATTACTCTGCATCGCAAACCAGTATGTATTTCTGTATAACTGAAGCTGCAGAGGAGACCACAACTTGCCTTTCAAATCTGATGCTCATTTGACTGAGCGTGTCTCATTTTCTCACGCCACAAATCAAAGGCTCCAGTAACCTGGGGACTTTCCTACATCACCCTTCACACGAAAAAGCCATTGAACGTTTACGATGAAACCAGTCACCTTCTTCTATTCAAATACTACTTGGACGACAGAAAGTTTATCCTTTAGACAGTATTCTAGCCAGGAGCTGAACAGAACCCACTTTACAAAAAAGGGACTCTGAATGGTTTGTGGGAATCAGGGAAAAAAACAGAAGAACCAGGTCAGTCACTCTGCCACACAGACCTTCACCCCAACCTTTCAAACCATTTTGTTTTTTCGGGCATTAAATTGGCTCTTGCTGTAGTTCTGCAGCTCTGAGCAGTTAACGTCAGCATGGGGTTAGGACAGTCTCCCTCCCATTTGAAGGTGCATCAAGAGTCACAAGAGGCTTCTCTCTATTTCAATTCATCGGTCAAATTTCCTTCCTTAAAAAAAAAAGCTTTTTCCACAAGTTACTTGGGTACCTAGAAAATTACATATGGATTACATTTCCCCTCCTATTTACATCAAGTCTCTTCCTCTGTCACACACAAAAAAGTTAACATGGTTTGATCCTGCCAATGCCCATTTCTGGCTGGTTGCTACAAGGTGAGCAACAGTGATTCCTCAAAATTGGCATCCAATTGCAAGAGTTTTCCTCTATATAGTGTAGCTGACAGGAACATGTGGAGAGTACGAAAAGGATTAGACTGTCCTGCCGAGCATGCTCCAACATGCAATATGATCAGGTCTGATCAAATACTTCAAGAACTTTTATCCACACTATCCCCATAGCCGCCCCCACCCCACCCCCCACCACACAACCCCATTTCTTCAGAGGAGGGCATCATTGCAATGGAGGCCAGCTTTGGTAGCCCATCCCTAATTGCCCACAAATGGGGTTATGAGGCAACCACATTGGTGTTGGAGTCAGACCAGGGAAGGGTGACAGATGTCCTTCCCTACAGGACATTAGTGAACCAGATTTTTTTTTTCCTGACAGTGGTTTCATGGTCATCATTAAACTTATAATTCCAGATTCTATTATCAAATTCAAATTCCACCATCAGCCTTAGCAGGAATTTGAACCCTGGCTCGCAGAACATTACCTGGCTCTCTGGATTAATAGTCCTGCAATAATAGCACTTGGTCATAGTCTCCATGGCATAGGAGTAGGCAAACTCCAAAACTGTGCATCCACAGCCCTTTTTAGGTTGGAGGGGTTGTCAGGTGGGGGGTATTTAATGCCTGAAGAAACAAAGTGGTTTGAAAGGTTGGGGTGAAGGTCTATGTGGCAGAGTGACTGACCTGGCTTATCTGTCATTCCCTGCTTCCGGCAAACCCATTCAGAGTCCCTTTTTGTAATGTGGTTTCTGTCCAGCTCCTGCAGTCAACGGACTGCAGAAGCTATGAGAAATAAAGGGATAAATTCAACCTGCATATTGTACATTGCTCATCCTCCTAAAAAAATCTCAATATGCCTTTAAAACTCAGTGAGGCATGTGTTCATCAGAATTCTTAGGATTTCATTATTGCACAGAGTGCCCAAGATCAACGTTAACCTCTCATTCTCCAAACATAAGCAGATGGCTGGACCATAACAGTGACTTTAATAAAGACGGTCAAGGCTGAACCAGCACAAAGGAAACATTTCCATACTTTTACAAAGAAAGAAAGGGGAAATATCACATGAAAGAACATTTACACAGTGGCAGATTAAATCTTAAATCAACAATGTCCTATTATATACTACAAGAGTACCTATAAATTAAAGAATCACAATCTCACATTTGACCTTCACCTAGGTTAATATCAATGTGGTCAGACCAATAATGTAGAAGCAAGATTAAACTGCTCTTCAACATCAGCATTCTCCAGTAAAATGCAGCTTTGCAGTAAGGGCAAAGAAAATTTTTTTCATTGTAACATGCACACTTATTTATGAAATGCTTTCAGTAGTGTAGAAAAGACTTCACTGAAACTCATGTCCAGTTGTTTAGTGTAGTAATTTTAATTGGCAATGGCTGCTTTCATCCTGCTAGTGACCCAAGGCTACAGTTCTCCTGTCGTATCCATGTAGTAACAGTGGAGATCACACTAGCAAATTGCTTTGCAAAAAAACCCTTTCAACAGGCAATAGGATTCACCAGCACATTTACAAATGCTGTGCCCTCTTCTGCTTTCCCCTGCTCAGTTCTCAAGTTACTGAAATTTGCTGGAAACATACTTTTTAAAAAAAACTGATTCCCATTCTAACATACATTGCGAATTGCTAAAAATTACAATAGCATTTGAATAGACTGTCTCTGTATTTGCGAATCAAGTATTTCATAAACAATGTGCGTGTGTGGGGAGGAAGAATATAAAATGTGGAAATGGCGGGGGGGTGGGGGGAGGGCATCTTTGAGATCTAGAAAACCGTTTTGTGTTTCAATCTTCCTATGCCAAATTTTATTCCCCACCCATTTTTGTCTTCCAATGCAATGCCCACTCACTCTGCGTAAAATCAGCCAAGGGGGGTGATTCAACCCAGGCTCAGTGAGTCTCAAAATAATGTTAACAGTTTAAGTTCTATCCACATAAAGGCTGTGGTGCTACAGGGAGATCAGAGTCCTTGCTGTATCATACATATGATTCAGAGGGGTGCCATTCAAATTTTATAAACAAATCTCTCTAGTAGACAAACAAAGATGCCTTGGGTCCATTGTGAACGATGGCCAATTAACAATCTAACTACCTATTTGGTCCAAAAGTATCACAAATATTTCACCTCATGAAAGACCACCACTAAACCAATGTCATTTTCCCTTCCTCTGGATGGTGGATTAGCAGTGCTGCGTGAGCAGGAGTTCCTCCTGATTAAATATTGGAAAGACTGGAGCCATTGTTTCAGCTCCCTGATCCTAACTCTCTTCCTTACCCAGAGGGAAAAACCAGTGGAAATAAACATGCTAGTCATAGTGAAGTATATCAGACAGACCCATAGGTCAATTTGCCAGTAGTACTGGGATTTTCCTTCTAAATCATTTCTGCCTCTATCTTCACCCCCCAAAGCATATAGATAGCATTTTTCCATATATAAAGCAGGTTTCCATTTACTCACTGGGTAACTCCTGTTGTTCACCAGTGTGATTTCCCAAAAGCCTCAAGGTCAGAATGCAACGGAACTATTCATGGAACAAACTTGAAAACTGTGCAGAATGCTTGTATTTGAGTGTAAAGCAATTCCCTGACATAGGGAAAGCTATAGAGGGAAATCTTCAACCTTCTAAAAGGAAACAAAAGGGGTCTTTCATTTAAGAAACAGAGACAAGGAGAAGTTTTCTCTCTCAAAAGGTTGGGATTCTTTCAAACTCTCTTCCCCAAAGCACCGTGGTAGTAAAGGCATGGAATATTTTTAAAGGCGGAAATAGTTTCTTCACTAACAAGGGAATGAATCTAAGATGGGGAGGGAGGAGAAAGATAGTCAGCAGGAATATGGATTGGAAGTCACAATCAGATGAGCTACAATCTTATCAAATGGAGGATCACATTTCAGGAACCAAACAGCCTACTCCTGCTCCTTATTTGTACATTCAATATATATGTTACCTCAGTTATCTCTTAATATACAGACTTAACTATTTGTGCAATTTGTATGCAGCAATGGAAACAAAAAGACCTGACATTTTATAAATATTACTTCACAACATCAGTAAGCCCTTCCACATATGACTAATAACATCCAACACCAGCAGTATGTAATTGATAAGCCCCAGTACAGTTTAAGAAAAAAATTGTTGAATTCTCCTCTAAACAAGCAGCTTAAACACTTGGCTGTCTGAATTCCAAAGAACATACACCGGAGAATTAGAGGCTGTAAAAATCCTTTGTAAGCTCTTTAAAACAGAAAAAAAACTTAGTAGCTTTTTTGCAATATACTGTTTGTCAGATCTTTCCCCTTAACACAAACTCTTCCACAGCAAGGAAGACAACTGAATGATTAATAAAACAGCTAAAATAAAACTGTTAACTACATCTTATCAGTATCTCAAGCAATTCTTATAAATAATTAGCTTTGGAGTGTTGAAACAGTTCAGGACAGGCAATGCTCCACAGCCAATAGCCACATGGTCCAATAATCTGCTTGTTGTTTTTGGGTGTGTATGGTTGACAGTTACATTGTCCATGCCAATGGGCAATTCTTAAGTGCCTTGGGATCTTCAACAGCTGCTGGAATGGGCAAAACAGACTGACCAATAATTTCTATATATGCTCAGGATTGTTCGCTGATAGGAAGTGGGGAAAAGTGAAGGAAAACTAAGCAAGCATTTTCTCCAGGAAACTGCTTTTGCCTCCCAATGGAACTTTTTCTCCCCCGAAACTTAGCCCACAAAGAGTTTGCAGTCTATCCATCATCAACAGTAATGCATGCACAGATCACAGCATCATACACCTTTATCAGAACTGACAATCTTATGCGATATAAGAATCACCTGTTTCCCACAGCTGTAGAGTGGGACAGAACAGGCTGACCACATTTGTATTTAGAGTGCTGGAAACCTGCCTGCAAATCATACAAATGATTTCTTGTTTGGCTACTGTCTAATCACTGCATTCATCACAAATTGTTGCTCTTGTATTTTGATTCCATCCAAGATGCTAATACAAAGCAATCATAGATGTTTTCTAACTCTGCCTTCAGAGGCAATTGGACATTCTTTCTATTTAACACTGGGCATTAGCAAATGCTTCCTTTTTCAAACATTCTGTACTCATGTCTCACGTTTCAGAGTTTTAAAAACATTTTCAAATGATACAAAATAGGGTTGAATATATTAATATAATTCAACTGAACAAAGATGTAATGGTGGTCACAACACTTTATAAGCTCATTTATTGTCAACTTCATTATGTACTGAAAATCCAACAAGACTAAATTCAGGCGAATACCAAATAAAGCAAAACTGCGGTTTTGAAAGATACAAATTGATATTGCTTGTCAATTTATCATAGTGCTGCACAGAGGAAGTCAATAACAAATATAGCCTTTAAGTGAAGAGGGATTGGAGACAAGGAGATAATTATAGCAAGGTGCACCCCTCAAATTCACAGATTCTAATCTTATTTTCATACAACTTTATCAGACTTGGCTCAGTTGGTAGCACATCCGCCTCCTAACGAGAAGATGAGACTAAACGCTAGAGACCTGAGCATGAACAATATAGATCGACATTACATGCAGTAAAGAGGAGTGCTGCACTGTCAGAGGTGCCATCTTTCAGGTGAAACTAATGCTTGCCTGGCATGGAAAGTGGACATAAAAGATCCGATGGCAATATCTTGAAGTAGAGTAAGGGAGTTACCCATGGCATACTGGCTAGGTTTATTAGTCAATCAATATCGCAAAAAGATTATCTGGTCATTTCAAGATTGTTTGTGGGAACTTGTTGTGCACCAAAACTACCAGGAATCTCATCTGTAACATCAAGCTCATAGGCCAAGCTAAAAATGTTTCCGGAGAGCTGAAGACTAGAAAAACTTTCTAACAAAAATTTATGTTGGCAAGTTAACGGATGCTTTACTGTAGAAAAAACTGGCAAATACCAAACACCAAGAGAATTTGACAAAAGATCACAAGGCAGCATAACTCATGAGCAATTAACAGTTCGCCCACATAAGACGAGACTATTTCCAGCATACAGCTTGCCAGTTGCTTCATTTGCTGTTTATGCTCAGAAACTACCAGCATGCAACTCAACTTCTTAATGTCAACTTTGAGTGGGTACTCATTGAACAAGTTACAGCAAGTCAGTCGTCAGTCAGGTGATGCATCACTCGCAGCCTGTTTTAAAATTATAACCTCAACCAATGTGCTTCAGTCAAAAAGCTACACACTGCTGGTGCTGGAAATCTGTAGCAAACTCACATCTGATCCTTCCTCTCTGCAGCAGCTAAGTCCATGTTTGAAGTTGATGACCACTCAGCAAAACTGGGAATAGTAGTTTTGGAATGTAACAGATTTTACTCAGAGGATGAAAGGAATCAGGACAAAAGGAAGCTCTGAGCCAGAATGACCAAAATGTATTCTGAGCTAAATGAAGTGGAGATGGGATAAGAGAAGAAACAAAAGATAATGTCTAGAGGCACCCTTCATCCTCTGCTTTTTCAGGGAGGGTCTATGCTCTCCATGATACCCTAGACCACTCTTCAGTCACCAGCTCCCATAACACTTCATCCTCCACCCACATTAGTTTTCCATTCAAATGCAGTAGATGTAACACCCACTGCCTTTACATCCTCATTGCTTAAGGTCCCCTTCCAAGTGAAACAGTGATTTCTTTGTATTTGCATCAAAATTACTTACTTCCTTTGCTGCTCTCAACATGCTCTTCTCTATACTGGGGGGGGGGGGGGGGGGGGGGGGAAAGAGAGGGGGGACCAAACACATTGTGGGTGACCATATTGTAAAGGAATTCAGTCCACAGACATGCCTGTGAACTTGAAACGTCCACCTTGCTCTCACTGACAGCTCTGCTGCTGGCTGCTAGCACTGTTCCATTGAGACTGATCATAAACTTGAGGAATAGCACCTTGTCTTTCAATTAGGTAGGTTACAACCTTCTGGATTCAACACAGAGTTCTGAAATTTCAAACAGAAATCGCAGTGCTCCATTTGTTTCCTTTTCTTTGCAAGTTTAGCTTTTCTTTTGCTTTTTGAGAACAGTGCATTTTGTTTCTTTTCTTGCCCCAAAATTTCTTTTTATTCCTTTCTGTCCTGTTAGTTTAGCTCCACTGTCATCCAATCTTTTCTGACTTCCCTCCTCAAACTTTTCTTTCTCCTTGTCCCACCCAGTTCTTCCTCAACATCCATCACCAATTCACAGGTCGTCACCATGTCATGTGACTCTGTTCCTCTTTCCACCAAGGTTTAGTTTCCTTCATGAAATTCCCTTGAAGGTTTCCTGAGGCTGCTTTTAATCTTTGGAGCTGCGTTTTGCTATTAATATTGCTATATTTTCCATTCTTACTAGTCCCTTTATGCAGGCGTTGCAGTAACATCAGAACAATACCTTCTGTACTTGTGATGACATGAGGTATTTGAATGTACACAAGATGAAAATTAGAAGAATTCATCAATATCCTCAATAATTATCAGTCATTCACTAATCTAAGTCCGCAACATTCAAAGGAAGTTCATTGTCAAGAAACTATAGTATTTATACTGGCAAAGACAACAGCTATAAGTTAGCACCAAAGGATTTCCACCCACCCTACCCCATCCAAATCCACACTTCTATATACAAAAAACCATCCATCTAAACACAGACTGACTAGATCATAGATAATGTATTTGCATCATACATGCATAAAGCTGGATCATTCTAACCAGGCAGTTACTGTTCTTCTTAGTGTAACTCAAATCTCCATCTCAGACTTACATTTAATAATTAATACTGTTGTTCAACACAATGGCATTAAATTCTCTCACATCACGCAGCCTTAAATTAGAGATTCTACATTCATTTGCAATAAGTAACTGACTTCAAATTTTCCTGGCTCCCAGTTAGCTGGATATTCCTGTTTTGCCACATGTCAACCAGGTTTTCAACAACTTGCAGACACACTCTCTAGAAACACTCTTTGCCACCTCTTTCTCCTCACTGTCCACGTTTTGACAACTTCCAGTTCCCCAGCTACGACAACGATGGCCTGCCTCCCCTGCTGGCAACAGCCCAGACCTGACATCTTCCCAATGGTTACAGAGTTCCCAAGCGGAAAATGAAGTGCTGAAACTGGACTCAAACGCAGGTTGTAGTGTCAATATCGAGTCGAACAATTTTAAGTCTTGCGGCACCTTCTCCCATGACTAGACCTGCTGAGCTTTTCTAGCTCCTCCCATTTCTTGGGGTGTTATTGCAACAATATTTTTTGAGATTTGTTGAAACTGAAGCCAAAGCTATATACAACGTAGGCTTTGTGACCAAGTATTAAAATTACCATAGGGTTTTGCTGGCAGGAAACAGGTCTTTAATTTCTGGGGGTTAAGGCTGTCACAGTTGCTTTAGCCTTTTCATTCACTGCACACCTTGAAGTGGCAATGCAACTTTTATTTTCAAAATAACTAACATTACAATGTATCTAAACAAAACATTCCAGGTTTTAAAACCAGGCAACCATTTTAAACTCATTGTTTTCAGCTTTCTGACCTTAAAATTACGACAAATTTGCAAACAGCCAGTTATCAGCTCAGCAGTACCAGGCCTGCAAAGGAATAAAATGAACCAAGCTACAGGAAAATAGCTATAAATTTATTCTAGGAAATAGATAAAATAAGGAATAAATAAAAAAAGGTAATATTGCCATCATCTTACCATACCACATGGCTGCTCTCTTATTAGAGAAGAGAGATGACTGGTTCTGATTTAACCAGAGGGTCACCATGCCGGAGACGAAGGGAGCGTTGAGAAGGAGATGCCTTCGTGGTAACCTCAGCTGGTGTGGGAATCAAACCCATGCTGTTGGCATCACCCCACATCGCAAACCAGCCATTTAGCCAACTGAGCTAACCGACCCCCATAATTATTAAAGTGACTGAACCCAGGTATTTGTAAGCTACCGGTGGAATAAACACTTTCAACAGATTCTAAAACAGGCTGTGACAACGTCTTGCTTTTGACTTCTAATATGTGCTACCAAAAAAATCAAGTAACTTAGCTCCCTCTCTCATCCACTATTTGTATGGTACCAAGCATAAAACCAAGCTAGGTTTTTCAACAGTCATTAAAATGGCAAAAGCCTCCACCTTCTGTTTCAGGAACTCTGATGGCTTCAAACTGAATTAAACTCCTCTAAATCTTTCACATTTTTAAATTATAATCTTTAACATTTATATCACCATCTTTAAACTCAGCTTGGTTTTCCTTCAGTCAGACAATATCCCTTGATCCAAACTGGTGTGCAGTCATGAAACCCATGTTGATATATGATGCAACATCTATTGTTGAGGTTTGCGGATTTCATTTCCCTTCATTCTTCAAAGTTATAATTAGTCTGGCCACATGCAAATCACTTTATCTTAACCCAGGTAGATGATGATCCTATATAGTAGTATCCAATCCATTTGCAGTACAATTTTGAAAAATCTTTCTTCTCTCCCCTCCTCCTGTCACCATATTGGCTGTTCAACATAAGCAGGAGAAATACAAAAAGGTAGAACTATCTTTCAGGACAACAATAAACGACAGAAAACTGAAAGCATCTTCTCCATTTCAAAAATGAGAATGGACGGCATGTTTCGCTTATTATCATATTAAGGTGTCTTTTTACACACTTTCTATTGAGGAGCACTCAACTGTCAAGCTTCATTCAGTCACTGAAGTCTTCAATGCATAGGTTGTCTCAACAAGCGCAATACAAAAAAAGATTCATTCTAAACTGTTTTTACTGGTTTGCAATACAAACAAACTTCATCCTGGCCTGAACCCATCTGGAAATACTTTGCTGTTGCAGTGCAGTCTACGGGAACAAAATATCGCCAGAGGACCGGCATAAAATGGGCATTTTATTTGGCATTTCTAATAACAAAGGGGTTATTAAGCAGTTTGCCCTATCCGAAATGATTATACTCTATTTACAAAGGAAAAAGTCTACAAATACTAGGCTTCTGAAAATAATTACATGGGAACTTGGTTAATGTACAACAGATCCATCAGCATTTGTAGCGAAAAACAGTCACTATTTTAGAGTTAAACTGGTTCGAATTGAGAAGAGAGATGTACCGCATGGAAACAGACCCTTTGGCCCAACCCGTCTTTGCAGACCAGATATCCCAACCCAATCTAGTCCCACCTGCCAGTACCTGGCCCATATCCCTCCAAACCCTTCCTATTCACATACCCATCCAAATGCCTTTTAAATGTTGTAATTGTACCAGCCTCCACCACTTCCTCTGGCAGCTCATTCCATACACGTACCACCCTCTGTGTGAAAAAGTTGCCCCTGAGGTCTCTTTTATATCTTTCCCCTCTGATCAGAAACATGAGTGAGTGTGTCGTTTCGCCTTCGATTCTCCCCTCACAGCCACAATCGAGGCTTCAGCCAAGAGGCTGATTCCTCATCATCCAAGTTGAGAATCATCTCATGTGACATGAAGCAACATCTTGATATGCAGATCCAATTACAAACATTGCATGCAAAGTCAGTGTGCTCACTTGTCCAGTAAGGACTGGACTCCTCGCCTCAAAACATTCAGTCTTCTTGTTAGAGTCAGAGATGGACAGCACTGAAACAGACCCTTGCGCCCAACTCGCCCATGCTGACAAGATATCCTAGTGCCATTTACTAGCACTTGGCCAAAATTCCTCTAAACCCCTTCCTATTCGCATAGCCATCCAGATGCCTTTTAAATGTTGTGGAGGAGCCAGTGTTGAACTGGGGTGGACAAAGTCAAAAGTCAAACGACACCAGATTTTATCCAATGGATTTATTTGAAACTACATTTTACCAGCCTCCACCACTTCTTCTGGGCAGCTCGTTCTGTACACGAACCACCCTCTGCATGAAAAAGTTGCCCCTAGGTATCTTTTATATCTTTCCCCTCTCACCCTAAACCTATGCCCTCTAGTTCAGGACTCCCACCACCGCAGGGAAAAGACCTTGTCTATTCACCGTATCCATGGCCCTCATAGAGGTTTATAAAACTATGAAGGTCACTCCTCAGCCACTGACGCTTTAGGGAAAACAGTCCCTGCCTATTCAGCCTCTCCCCATGGCTCAAATCCTCCAACCCTAGCAACATCCTTGTAAATCTTTTCTAAACCTTTGCAAGTTTCAGAGACTTCTACCTTTGGAATGGGCTGCTACATCATTGAAAGCTGCTCATTCTTCCCAGACTTGCCCAGGAACACAAGTATTACTCTTGGGTGCTTTGCTGTAACCCCTCTTCTTAAAAGGTGCTTTACCCTGTCCCCTCCAATTAAAATGTGTGAGGAGATCGCAATCTGCTTTCTAAGTAAGAGGGAGATAAATCGATCAGCAGCCCCAGTCACATCCTTCTTTCATTAATCTGTCTGGCCAAACTGTCTTCTTGACCTGCTACAGTCCTTGAGGGTATGAGTGCAGACTCAAGGACTGTTCAGAAGGAAGTTCCAGATTTTCACCCAATCACAGTGAAGGAGTGGTAATGTGGTTCCAAGTCAAGATGGTGTGGGGCTTGAAAGGGAACTTGTAGACGGAGGGAATGCCATGCACCTTTTAAGTGGTAAAGGTCACAAGACCATCCAAACCCTGCTGCACAGGTCTTACCTCACAGCAAATCATATTCCTCAATCACCCCTTGCTCCTCCCTTCTGTAATCTCCTTCCACCAAGTCTCCCGAGGTTCCTATACTCCTTCAATTCTTGCCCTTATGTGCCCCCAGTTTGAAGTGTCCTTGCATTAGTGACCATATCTTCAGTTGCCTAGGCCCTGACCTCTGGAATTTCCTCCCTACACCTCACTGCCTCGCCTTTCTCCTTTAAGAAATGCTTTAACTTGCCTGACTGAGCTTTTGGTCAGTTGACCGCTAAAACATTGCATGTAAGGATAGTTTATAATATTCCCATGAACTGCCTTAGGATATTTTGTTGCACTGAAGATACCATACAAATGCCAGTTGTTGTTGTTGCAAATAAAAAGGCGTTTTGATTTTGATTGGGACGGAAATAATAAAACTAACATAAAAGGACTTTACAGAGTGAGAATTAGTGACTTGGTGAGAATACCAGCAGGAAACGTCAAAGCTCAGTACTGCATAAAGTTACTGTTCTGGTGGAAGAAGCAGGGCCGTTTAAACCACACAATGTATGGTTCTCCTGACAACGGCTTATTTCCCATTAGATAACTCGTACCTGCATCGCTGACAATCACAAGTCACAAGTTCAAACTCTACATGCTCTCCCCCTGTGGTTTTGTTTCCTGACTGTTGAAGCGATGACATGTGGTTAGGAGCACAAGGTGCAAGAGTCAAAAGTCTACTGTTGAAAGGAAACAGCCAACATGAATGTACACTGAACTCAAAACAAGCCTTTCAAAATGCGACTAGGTTTCTATCAACTCCAGCATCCAAACCTCTGCGGTTGACATTTTGCATTTGAACAACAAGCTTTCTCCTTCATTCCTCCCAGTTGTACCAATCCTACTGATGGGGTGACATTGGTGGCTCAGTGGTTAGCTCTGCTACCTCACAGAGTCAGGGACCCAGGCTCGATTCCATCCCTGGGGGACTGTCTGTGGGGAGTTTGCACGTTCTCCCCGGGTCTGCGTGGGTTTCCTCCGGGTGGTCCGGTTTCCTCCCACAGTCCAAAGGTGTATAGGTTAGGTGGATTGTCCATGTTAAATTGCCCATAATGTGCACGTTAGGTGGATTAGCCATGGGAAATGCAGGGATACAGGGATAGGGTAGGGGGATGGGTCTGGGTGGGATGCTCTTCAGAAGGTTGATGAAGATTTGATAGGCTGAATGGCCTCTTTCCACACTAGAGGTATTCCATGATCTGGAAAAATCGGTATTCCTCTCAGTTTCAAAGCCATTTCTTACCCCGTCCTTTTCCTTCTTTCACTATACTTGACTTGTCATTCCAATTGCCCCAATTACAGTCCCATGATCATTCAGGCCTCGCGTGCACAAATGCAGCACCTAGTAGACTGTAACATTAAACTCGACACTTGACCAGAGTGAGACGCAGGGTCTCTGCTCACTCTTCAGCAGAGTGAGGGAGGCAGGCAGGCAGGACTGGAAGTGCATGCCGTCTGCTCAGAATCCCTCCATCCCCCAATTTCAGCAAGGCGAATCCAGCATTGGCCAGCTGATTAATAACTGACTGGCTGGAAGACTGGGGAAGGGGAGGCTGAGCACCACAGAGCAAACGCCGGACATCCAGCAGACTAGGGATTAGACCGTGAACTAGTAACTGGTCATGGGCAGTCCACTTAAAAACTGCCTTCTCTCTCCTTATGTGCAAGGCCAGCCTAAAAACTGTGAAGCTATATGGCAACAAGTGGCTCAGTGGTTAGCACTGCTGCCCCACAGCACCAGAGACCTGGGTTCAATTCCAACCTCGGGCCTCTGTCTGTGTGGAGTTTGCACATTCTCCCAGTGTCAGCGTGGGTTTCCTCCCACACTCCAAAGATGTGCAGGTTAGGTGGATTGGTCACGCTAAATTACTCAGTGTTCAGGGGTGTAGGTTAGGTGCGTTAGCCATGGGAAATGCAGGGTTACAGGGATAGGGTAGGGTGGGATCCTCTTTGGAGTTTTGGTGTGGACTCGCTGGGCCAAATGGCCTGTTTCCACTCTAGCGATTCTATATAAAGACCTAGGAAAAATCAGAAGCTGCCATCTTTGTCCACAATGCAGACAGTCCCATATGAGGGTCTGTAATCCAACCTGACCTCCTCAGCCCTGGCAGAACCCACTCTCTTCTGGTTTATCCTTCCCAGGTGCAGAGTAAAGGAACGGGGTGGGCAGTGTAACACTTTAGTCCATGGCCTCTACTAGATGGCTGATTAAAGTGCTCATTGTCATCGTTCAAAATGGCAGGTGGGTTTCTGGCCTTCATGCACTTTCCCCATGAGGGAGGGAATCAGTGTGCATGCGTGGTTTGAGGAGGATTCCACCCAGTCTGTGGCTGCAATATCCAACCCCAAGCCTCAGCTGGTAATTCTGCAGAGTCTTGGGAGATCTGTCCGCTTCACAAGGGAGACAGGTTTCTTGAACCTGAACAGTCGAAATAATGAGGCCCCACAAACCAACAACTTGCTGCAAACACCACTTAGCACTTGTCCTCTTAAAAAAAACTTAAAATTACCGAGCTTCACTGCATTACTCAGAGTAAGCCAATTAGAGCTTGCTGGTTGTCTACTAGACGCTATGCTTGTAGATGTGCCCCATTACACTATCAAGCAAGTGTTCATGAGTAAATTCTCTAAGCTCTGCTCAATAACATCGCACTGGCATTTAGCATAGTAATGTGTACAAAGAGAGGTGCCAACTTTCAGATGTGACAATAAACCACCTCCTCTCCTCCTGCACCCCCTCTCCTCCCAGCCGCAATTTAAACTTTACCCCCAAGGAACTTGCCTCATATCCTGAAAGACCAGCATCCTCTACCCAACAGCACTACAAACAGATATACAGGTCATTCACCTCACTGCTGTGGACTTTGCTTTACTCACCTGCTTTACTGGTGTACAGATGAAACGTTATTGGGTTTTGAAACATTCAGAACCATCACAAATTATTAGACAAAAAATTCACGTCTTGTTTGAACACAAAGTTCAAAACATGTTTCAAACAAAAACTGCAACATTTTCAAGCAAGAAAACATCTATACAGTTGAACAAATACTAAGTGCTGCCCGTGAAGTTAGTGGGAGAGAGGTGATAATGCTGGGTCAAGCAGCTTTTGGCACACCTTTGATTTTTCACTCCTGGCTTACATCTAATGGGATTGGACGCAAACCTGCAAGGTGCAAGTGAAGGCTAGAAATGCAGCAGTTCACTAAGTGCACAAGCCTCATCATATGAGCACACTGAACATTCAAGTAGAAATGGGAGTCGCAGAGCTCCTTTTCAGCAAACTACTCTTCAGAACTCTGTGCTGTTTTTCTTTCAAGTGGGGAAAAATCCAAACATGCAAAGCTGCTCCAAGTCCCAAAGCAATCTAGCCTGAAGCAAGAGTGGTGGCCATTCAAACTTCAACTCATTGCCCAGGTGGGAAAGTAAACGTACACAATTTCAGGCCATTGCAAAGGACAATGTCACAAATCAACATTTGTTCAGGTGGTTAGGACCGTGATTGCAAAGCTGCATCCCGCCCCCACTAACTGGCATCAAGTCACTGTCAATTTGAATTTAAATATATCCACAATGTTCTCCCAGCCAAACTGCTTGTTCTGTGGTGCTGTGGAGTCCATGGATCACGTATATATGGGGTGTGGGCGTTTGCACTCCCTTTTTAGTTTTCTAGCGAACCTTCTCCTCTGCTTTTGGCTGCACTTCAGTCCCACGCTCCTGATCTTTGGGCAGAGGTGTGGAGAGTGGGGAGGGTAGGTCAGAGGACCTCCTCGTGTGTCTGCTCCTGGGCCTGGCCAAGCTGGCCATTAACAGGTCCAGGCAGTGGGCCATGGAGGGGGTCGTTATGGCCGATTACCTGCCCCTCTTCCGTGGCTATGTCTGAGCCTGGATGTCTTTGGAGAAGGAGGTGTCTACCAACACCTCAAACTGTTCAGGGAGAGTTGGGCACCACATGGAGTGGAGTATATTATTTCCCCATCCAACTCTATTTTGATTTAATCCCTGCCCTCCACTTCACTGTTTAATCACACAGCATTGTCCTTTGGTGTGAAGGATACTGCCAGTCACTAGCCACATTGGTGTTTCCTTTCTTTCTGGTGGTGGAAAGTGAATAAAGATTTGTACATCTGTTGTCTTACACTGTGTCCTACAATTGCGCACACACACACACAACATGGGTGCTTGGGAAAATACAAGCACTACCGTATATACATAGGAGCTCCTTAAGACAGCTGGGAGACAGTGCACCAGTTGGAGGACACTCAGGAAAAGAAAAAGAAAAAAAAAACTGGGATTTTGTTTTTCAAAAATGGGAGTGCTACTTATTGTAAGCTGATCATTAAGGTACCAAATAAAATAACATACAGCGCATATTATTACATGACCATTATGTTTTGTTAACAGTGTACTAAAAAGAGTGAAAGGACAACATTGTGGAAAGCCTTTGGCTGCTGCTGTGGAGCTCTGCTGTATCTAGTATGTCTCTTTAAGACTGGTTTAAGTGAAATTGTCAAACAACAAGAAATGCTTATTCTTCACTAAAGCAATCAACGTTTGGAAAGATTTGAAATCAGAGCAGAGAAGTCAGATTCCAAAGGCTGTTGCTGAGATGAGGGTTGCTTCTGGACAGAGACCATGTCTGTAAGATTTGTACCTCATTACAGCAGGGACACAGAAGATGTCAACATCTGAAATCTTTGACTTGCAACACTGCATTTGAAGATTTAACTTTGTGCAAAGCTCCTGCCCATTGCAATCCCGGTGTTGCGAGGATCATAACAACTTTTGAGTTTTAAAATAGTTCGCTTGCTGCAGAGGAACTATACTTAAGTCACAACCAAGCTATTTAAAACACCAAACTGAATAGGGTTATTTGCAACCAGGAGTAATGTCTGTACTGTTACCGAATGATTCTTGTAGTTTTAGGCTGCGTTTAATTCTCAATACCTGCTCCAGCCACTAAATTGCAAGAGAGTCGAGGTGATCACTGTTGTGCTCAGCAGTGAAATCAACCTGATTACTTAAAAAAAATGAGAGCCCAATGGATTATACTGGAGACAGAAATCATTGTTTACTCCCCTCCATAGCTAAGACATGCTAGTGCCCCATTACTGCCATTCACTCTCTCTGTCATCGCAATGAACTTAGACTATGTTTGCCTTCTCAATGTGTATTATGAAATAGCGCTGCATGAATTTTCAAAATGATAGAAATGAGCTGAACCTTCAGTTTGAAAATCAACAAATCACTAACAATAAAGACATGCACCTCACTGAGCCAAAAATATTGCATCCAGGCATTCAGACAACTCCTAAACATGAACCATACACATGCTTCCAATACAAGTAAATATTATTGTTCAAAGCACGAAGATGAATGGGTTAAAGAAAGAAATGAAAGCCAACCGTTTGTACAATGGTTAATAAAAGCCTTCTGTTAGTAAAGTTGCTTTCATAAATACACATATGGTTTTCATCTGGTATCCATTCAAAGAGATGGGCCACATCCTAAGACGACCTGTACATTCTCAGTCAAGGTAACTTCTGAAAGAAAGAAATCGCCAACTCAAGGCATTCCTTCATTCACAAGGAAAGAATATTACAGCTCATTTCAAACTGCAGCAAGTCAGCTTTGGGACTCAAGAATCATTGAAGAGCTATAATAATTGCCCTGAATTTGTTAGATTCCCTGTGTGATTAGTAGGCAGAACACCTCATGTTAAATGTGTGAAGATCATCATATTAGTGCAATGAAGTTTACCAATGGCATAACTTATTAGTAAATTGGCTCAAGAGACCCTCATAGCACCTTGAGAACAGGGTCTAAGGTAAGAGCTATCCCGATCCTTCATTAGTTTCACTACAACATATGCAATGCAACATTCCATTACCTTTTATGCACCGAGATCACTGAAGTTTTAATAGTGAAATGCTGGTGAGAAACAGAGAAAGCAACAGACTAAGGGAAACAAGGGTTAAGCACAAAAAGGTAAGCACCCTTCTGTACTTCATGAACAGGCCAAATGATTCTTGTGTAAAACAAAAACAAGCAATACTGAAAATACATAACAGGTCACACCGCTCTGTTTTGCTTTCCACAGGTGCCAAGGCTTTAGGCAGTAACTCTGCTCCTCTCCACAGATGCTGCCTGACCTACCAAGTATTTCCAGTATTTCTCTTTCTATTGTGGATTACCTGCACCCCGCATTTCTTTTAAATCCCAAAGCCATTGAGGAGTTTGTTCAGCCAAGGTCATGATAAATAATCCTTGTATTCCTGCAGGTTTAAAAAAATTGGCGAACCATTTTTCTCGAAATACTGGTGATGCAAAAGGTTTTCAATGTCACTAGTCAATGGCAGCTGACCCTCGATTCAAGGATGATGCCTACACAGAGTTGTGTCTTTGTGTGACTAAACAGGCTGACAGATGACTCCATGGATCATTGATTACATGGAGCAAGTCACCCCATGAATTAGGGAGACCCAGATCAGCTTCCTCTTCCTGTGTCATCGCCATGAGGTGTCTCAGCCTGGTGTGGCAGTCACTTGGCCCAATATGGCCCCAGCTTCCGGCCATGAGGTACTTCCAGAGCGGTCTCCTGGCCTCGAAGTGAAGCCCGACAGAGTCTGGATTCAAGGCCCAGTGCAGACTGGATGCTAAGTGTTGGTATATTCTGAGCTAGAAGCACTGTTATTCTGGACTTTTTATTTCCTTTACTTCCCTCATGTATTCTCACAATCTATGATGCTGCACTTGTTATTTCTTTATTTTTCTGATTACTACCCCTACCTCCCCCACGCACCCCCACACAAGTTTGTAAAGAATCTGTACCTAGGTACTTTTGTACCTAAGAGGGTGCTGTAAGTAGTGACTTGTAAACCTTTCACTGTACGCATTTGAGTACATGACAATACAGCTAATTCTATTTTACTCTATTGATAAGTCATGGGGTGGGGGGAGGAATCTCATGCAGCTTGATGAGTGAGTATCTGACAAAAAATGTGTCAGTGTGCATTGGAAACACAGAGACCGTCCTTTGATCCATCACCTTTTTGAGATAACCAAGACAATTCTGCAATGGTCAGTCTGTTATTATTTATGGTGCGTCAAATATTTTGTTCCATTCTGGCCGATGCCTTTTTTGTGGGCATTGCATGGTGTCAAATACCAAGGGACATAGACTTATACGGAGATGGGGAAAGTTTAAAGGAGATGTGGGAGGCAAGTTTTTTTTTAAAAAATAAACAGGTTGTAGAGGAGGTGGCAGAAGCAGATACAACAGCAATATTTAAGTGGCATTTAGGCAGACATGAACAGGAAGGGAATACAGGGGTACAGGCTATGAAGAGGCAGATGGGGATTCTTTTAGAAGGGCATCATGGTCGGCATAGACATGGTGGGCCGAAGGGCCTGTTCCTGTGCTTGTACTGATCAATGTTCAACGTTTATAAGTGGCTCATGTCTTTGGAAAGGGTGGTTAGAACGTAAAATTCTCTGCCACAAACTGATAAAGGAGAGAAAGTCAAGTTATTTTGTAAAACCATTGGCTGACTGAATTCGAGAAATACACTTTTTTTTGTTTAAAAAGTGATAGGCAAGGAAGCAGGACAATAGGTTAGATCAAGGGGTTCATGTGGAGAAAAAAAAAATCAAAGAGAGACTGCCAACCGCAATATGTGAAGGAGAAGGTGGAAAGGGGGAACGGAAATGTGAGCAGCACCTAGTGGGTTGGATGGCAGGGAGACCCTGTCAACCAGAACAGTCAGGCCTCAGGTAAAAATAACTTCTATATTTACTGTGGTCTCTTGATATTTCCGAAGGTCTTTAAGACGGAGGTAAATAGGTTTTGATTAATATGGAGACAAAGGATTACGAGGAGAAGGCAGGAGAACGGGATTGAGAAACATATCAAATCATATCAAACAACAGAGCAGACTCGATGGACCGAATGGCCTAATTCTGCTCCACCAACGACCAGGGAATGGAATGCTCTCCTATAGGTGCACAATGACTTAAAAATTCACAAAAAGTTATCAACCAAATCACCACACGGAAGCTTTTGAAAGTTAATGAGGACCTTGCCAGTACTTTCTGTGGGAGTCTCATCTCATTTAAACAGGTGGGCATGGGATCGGGTAGCTGTGCCTTGATATTTTATTCCCCAACCTTCTGCTGACCAACTAGGGTTAAAGTTACGGACAATATATCTAACACTGGAATAGATAATTCAACCCAGGAATCAAACAGCTCTGCAATT
The DNA here is from genome assembly GCF_037043375.1 of Chiloscyllium plagiosum. Classification (NCBI taxonomy): domain Eukaryota; kingdom Metazoa; phylum Chordata; class Chondrichthyes; order Orectolobiformes; family Hemiscylliidae; genus Chiloscyllium; species Chiloscyllium plagiosum. The sequence goes on along the minus strand of NW_028270146.1, from coordinate 85,678,532 downwards.
TTCAGATCTAGCTTTCGCATGCCCTGCAAACAGTATATTTGTCTCCCACCAAGTACATGACAGCAATTTCACATGTCGAGGAGTGTGTTAAGTTGTGCAGAAAGACTGGCATCCCTGTAAATACATAGGCTGCAACCATCTACAAAGTTGACACAAATTTGAAAAATGAAGTGGCAGATTGCAACGGACAGGAAATGGAATGTCTTCCTTCACCACAGTCAAGTTTAATTTAAGTTGCCATTTTGTTTTCACCCAACGAACTGCAGATAACCTGGAATGCACTGCCTGGCAGGTTAGCGGAAGCAGATTCAGACACAACTTTCAAAAGGGAACTAGATCTTGGGGAAAAAAAAATATGTTTGCAATGCTGTATGCCAAAAGAGTACAACTGGCTAACTCCTACATACAGCCAGAACAGGCATGAAGAACAGAATGGCTGTTAGAAAACTCAATATTGTAATACAGTTCCAGCAAGGGTTTCTTTTTAAATGACTAATGAAAACCCTGATAGCCAACAAAATAATATGTACTGAGCCACAAATGCAAAGAGGGGTCAGAAGGCGACCAGCACATGATCCACACTGCACTTTGAGAACCAAAAGATATAACTCAAAGTTCAACACTGATCGAGTTTTATTGCTGTCACAAGCAGAAACGGTGCCCTGGCATTATCTGTGTTGAGAAAACATGCCATTATGAAGACTTAAAGCTTTCATAACATGCACATGGGGAATTTAAAAACCTTGTGCAGCATTTCCCACACACCCAGAGCTTAACATATGTTCGCTTCTAAATCATACGAGAAATCATATGGTACTTCTTTCAAGGCCTCCTGGGGTCAGCTGACCCTTGGCACACACCTCAGCTATACCCATTACTTCCCTGTTCGGTTAAACTGTGTACAGCAACTGCTGCCTCTGACAACATGAAAATAACTTGTTGTTATCTTACTTTGTGCCCTGTCCGTGCTTCCAACATTTGCTTTTTTTGGTTCGATCCAGATGAAACAGGACGGGTTTTATTTGGTTCAGGATTCAGAAGCGTCAAACTGACTGCCGTTCCGCTCCCAGAATGGCGGTTAGAAACCTTGCAAATTAAGTCAAAATGGTACCAAGCTCTTATCTTGCCTTAGGATTATAGGGCGGGCACCCATACATTGAGTTATGGTTGAACAGGCAGTGTTGATAGTGGGAAGCTACTTGTCCATCTTTTGTTACAGATTACCCGGTACTACTGTGCTAGAATCCTGATAATTATTGGCTTCAAACTCCACAAATGGACAATTTATAATTCTACAACTGACAAGCCACTTGCCACATAAGTGAAATCCATTTTACCACCCCGCACCCCACCAGTGACAGTCATCACGTGGGCAGGTGAAGTCTGTAACAAAGTTTTAGATTTTTCTAAAAATTAAAAATATTCTCTCACTGGACAAAGGAGTCGCTAACCACATCATCCCTATTTTCCAGGTGTAGGTGGTGAGCTGTTTTCTTGGACCACTTGTGTGTAAGGGGCCCCCCCACACAGTGCCACCCAGGTGTAAAGGGCCCCCCCACACAGTGCCACACAGGTGTAAGGGACACCCACACAGTGCCACCCAGGTGTAAGGGACACCCACACAGTGCCACGCGGAAGGAAGTTCCTGCATTTGATGTGGAATAAGGGAAGGAACAGTAACATATTTCCAAGTTAGAATGGCGAGTGGCTTGGAGGGGAACTTGCAGGTCATGGCATCCCCATGCACCTACAGTCCTTGTCCTTTGAGGTGTTAAGAGATTCCAGGGTTGGAGGGTGCTTTAGCGGAAGCATTGGTGAGTTATTGCAGTTTACTCAGGACACACTGCTCCCACTGGTAGAGGGAATGGACATTGCAGGACACCACCTAAACAAGCTGCTTAGTGCAGGATGATGGGGAGCTTCTCAAAAATGTTGTTGCAGCCACAATCATCCAGGCAAGTGGAGCATATTCTACCACACTCCTGACCTGTGCCTTGCAGATGAGGAATTTCTCACCCTATAACTCCTAGCCTGCTCACGTAACCCAAGTATTTGTGTGACAGTTCCAGTTTGATTTCTAGTCAACAGTAACGCCAGAATGTTGATTGTTCAACTGAAGAATACGAGACTGTAAACTGAAGAAATGAGATCAACTGAAGAAATGCTGGCAATTCACAGTAAATTTAGACACAACGAAGGTTTCCTGATGAGGGCCATAACAATGGAACCAACCAAACAACAACTAGATAATGAGGGGAACATTAACTTACACTCCATTCAAGCCTCTCCATGTTTCAAACATGGCCTTCAGGGAAGATACATTGCTCTGATAGTTCTGTGGGTATATGGACAGTGAACAGCACATGTGGCAGAGCTCAGGAATGGCCTGGGTGGGAAAAGAGAGCACATTGCAACTATTTGTATTCAAGGGCTTCATAAAGGTAAGGTTTGAATGGGGAGGGTTGAGGGGGAGATAGTTGCGTGCAGTTGATAAAACAGAAAGTACTGGCAAGAATCAGCAGGGAGAGAAACCAAGTTAACATTTCAGGTGGATCCACACTTGAACTGAAGCAGTCGGACCTTCAGTGAGCCTGCCAGAAAGCTGGGCACCATCTTCCCTGAGCAAGGGAGAGATTAAAAATGCCAACCTCAGAGTCATCGATCTGCTGAGAATTAAATGTAATAAATTAAGAAATACAGTTCCTAACATGTTAAATTAAATATTGTTCCTTCTACTTTCTGACCAATTACTTTACTCTCTTATTCTTGTTGAGAGAGACTCTAATACAGAGTTATAATTCGGATTAAATCTGGTCAACATACCTCATTGGTGTCTGCATTCTGGGAGTTAGACAACACGTGCAGGATAAACAAGCAAAAACAGTACAATAGTTCAATCATTCAAGGTCAACATTTATATAGCAGCTTTGTCATCAAAGTGCCATTATACTTCACAAGGGTAATTGCTAAGCCACAGAGAGAAGAGGTAAGGAAAGGTGATCAAAACCTTGAAAAAAAAAATTAGGTGTTTTTTTTATTGAGAGACTGGAAGGAAGAGCAGAAGTTAGAGAGAGGTTTACTGAGAGAATTCTAGAGCAATGACTTTAGGATAGGGCCAGTAAAGGAAAGGGGGTGGACGTGCCATTGTCACAGTCTGGGAGGCAATGGAGGATGGGAAACCGTGACAACTGTACAAACGGAGATTTTACAGCAGCACAGTACACGAGCTGAAGTTTAAATAATAAGTGCATTGGAGACACATAAGACGGAGTTTGTAGATGATTGAAGCAAACAAGGGTTTCAAAACAAACAGGCAGAAGGTGGAGGAGGATGTTGACACTCTGCTCAAAGAGGAGAATAAAAGGGTTTGCAAACTCAGCTCAATTGTGCAGGATGTGAAGGTGGCGAACAATTTTGGTCAGTCCAAGACAGTGACTGAGAAAGAGGATGGAATGAGTGATGAGGGCAAAGGCAAAAACAATGCTTCATCAAATGAGGAGGACAACGTAGGATACACAAATTATATAAAACCAGATGCATTCTCCCAGCCACTGTTAAACCTCAGGGAGGCCAGAAAGAATAGAGAAATTGCCCACTTTCTACTTTCAATATCAAAACAGAAGGGACATTCAGTGTCACAAAATTATTACTCATCCTTTACAAGTCATATTCATCATCACCAATTCCATATGCAGTCAAGGGAATGACAGAGCATTTTGTACCACTCAGCTGAAGATTAAAGCAGTTACTAATTTTCCAATCACTTTTTCCAAGTCCACAGATATTTCCTCAGGAAATGCCTCCCACAAAAGGTGAGCTGAAGGCAGAAGTTGCATCACCAGGGGAGGAATGAATTGCCCTAAAAACATTCAACTCTTCAAAAAGACTTCAGTGTATCTCCAAGCTCAGGAGTTCCAGTTAAACCTACCCTTTCATCCTGATGATGCTGCATGATTTTTTTTTTGAAGATTCAGCTTTGGCACATGAGGTTATCTGAATGCAAACACCGAGCTATGCCAAGATAGAGGGAGGGTGCCTGTGCGTGTATAGCCTGCCTCCCCTGTAGCCTTTTCACCATAGCTTAGTTTCTTGCAAGGCCATTTCAGAGGGTGGTTAGGAATCAGCCACATAAAGAGGAGACTGCAGACACATATAGGACAGACCAGATTGGGATCACGGGTTTGTTTCCTGAGGAAACATCCCCACCCTTTTCAAGTCAAGGCACCAGTGACCCAGAACCCTAGATTAATTGTGTGGGGCCACTAGTTCAAAATGCACCATGACAGACGGTGAAATTGAAATATTAATTCTTTTTTAAATCTTGGAATAAAAGGTTAGCCTTATGGTGACCATTGTTAATTGTTGTAAAACCCATTTGGTCGTGGGCGGCATGGTGGCACAGTGGTTAGCACTGCTGCCTCACAGCGCCAGAGACCCGGGTTCAATTCCCGCCTCAGGCGACTGACTGTGTGGAGTTTGCACATTCTCCCCGTGTCTGCGTGGGTTTCCTCCGGGTGCTCCGGTTTCCTCCCACAGTCCAAAGATGTGCAGGGTCAGGTGAATTGGCCATACTAAATTGCCTGTCGTGTTAGGTAAGGGGTAAATGTAGGGGTATGGGTGGGTTTCGCTTCGGCGGGTCGGTGTGGACTTGTAGGGCCGAAGGGCCTGTTTCCACACTGTAATCTAATCTAATCTAATCTAATGTCCTTTAGGGAAGGAAATAAGAACATAAGAGCCAGGAGTAGGCTGTCTGGCCCTTCAAGCCTGCACCATCATTCAGTAAGATCACTGCTGATCCTTTTGCGGCTTCAGTCCCACTTGCCCACCCTCTCATCATAACCCTTAATTCCTTTGCTGTTCAAAAAAATCTTAGCTTTAAAAACATTCAATGAGGAAGCCTCAACTACTTCACTGCACAGAGAATTCCACAGCTTTGGATGAAGACGTTTCTCCTCAATTTAGTCCTAAATCCGTTCCCCCTAATTTTGAGGCTGCACTCTCTTGTTCTAGTTTCATCGGCCAGTGGAAACAATCTCCCTGCTTCAATCTTATCATATTCCTTCATACTTTTATATGTCGCTATAAGATGGCCCCTCATTCTAAATTCAAATGACTATAGTCCCAGTCTGCTCAATCACTTCTCATAAGCCAATCCTCTCAACTCTGGAATCAACCTGGTGAACCTCCTCTGCACTCCCTCCAGTGCCAATACAGCCTTTCTCAAGTAAGGAGACACAAGCTGCACACAGTATTCCAGGTGTGGCCTCCCCAGCATCCTGTACAGTTGTATTATAACCTCCCTGCTTTTAAACTGAAACCATTTAGCAAATGAAGGACAAAATTCCATTTGCCTTCCTAATTACCTGTTGCACCTGCAGACCAACCTTCTGTAATTTATGCACAAGGACTCCCAGGTCCCGCTGTAATCAGCATGCTGCAATTTTTTACCGTTCAAGTAATAGCCCTTTTTACTGCTATTCCTACTAAAATGGACGACTTCACATTTATCAATCTGTCATCCTTATCTAGTCTGGCCTCCATGTGATTCCAAACACACAGCAAAGTGGTTGACCTTTAAATACCCCTTGAAATGGCCTAAGCAAGCTACTTAAATCAAGGGACAATTAATAATGGCCGAGTCGTCAATACCCACATTCCATGAAAGAACAATGAAAAGACCCCCCTCCCTCAACTGGTACTTCAAGTAGAAAGTTTCCACATTAAAAAGGGTGAGGTATTCAGGTAGATATTCAGTGTATTTTTATTCCACATTGTTTCTGTCTCCGGTCTGGTGCCTAGAATCAAGAGGGTGTTGAGTGAAGTGGCAGTTCTCCCACACCACCACCAGTAACTTTCAGAGCAATTTGGCAGGAGGCTGCTTAAACAAGTCACCCTTTTCATTTCCCTTCCAAACCCTTGGCTCAATCCATCTCTATTCCCATAACATAATACCAGATGTTGTTAACAAGCTGTCGTTCAGTGTCACTGCACTGCCCCAGAATAGGTAAGCTGTTAACAGCAAAGGGTTGATGTGTTTTTTTTTAAAAAAAAGGAACTGCCGCAATTTTCCACCACTTCAGGTAATGAAGAAGCAGACAGAAAATTCCTACAGCATCACTCTATATTCTTGGCAACAGCACAAAAGGAACTTTGACAGGAAAATTGTGCAAGATTTTTGCTTGCTGAGCAAAGTTTGTCTTGGATCTATCTTGTGTGAACACTTTCGAACTTTATCCAATTAAATTATGTTACAATGCACAGAGTGATTAAATGAGAGATCCAAGGAATCATCTGCGCAGTGTGATGTAGCAGAACAAAAGGAAAAAAAAAAAATCACATTTATGGTACACTTTTAATGCCCAGGGACATTCCAAAGTGCTTCACAATCAATTGATTATTTGTAGAATGGAGGCTGCAATAGAGAGACAAACTGCAGGAACTAATACCTCCACAAAGCCCCCAAAACAGCTTAACAATTAAATAACTAGTTTGTTTGCTTTTTGCTGTTGGTCGAGCGGTAAATATTGGGATATTGGTAAATACTGCTCTTTCTTTTCATAACATAACAGATTCATTCTGTCAAAGAAACAGATGGGTGGGATGTTTCTCATCTCATTCTAAAGCTGCACCACTGATCATGCATGGAGCACTCTAATAGTACTGTACTCAGATGAAATGACAGCCATGCACCTGTAGGGTGCACCTCCGGGGATCCGGTCATGATTTCCAACAGCAAAGACTAAGATTCCACCAAACAGTGACGCAAACGAGTTTAATCCCAGCCTGGGCTCGTTTAATCTCAGCCATAGCCACTGCAATTAGTCCACTGTGCCCCTGGTTTAAAGGCACAACCCACCCTTACTGTTGCACATCAGATGTGATGGTTTCTATTAGGAGCTAACTACTGTAGATGTCAAATCTGAACTGAAAACAAAGATGCTGGAGATCACAGCAGGCCAGGCCGCATCCATGAGAGAAAGCGAGTTAACGTTTCGAATCTTCATCATGCTTTCTTAGATTGCTCTCCCTTCATGGATGCTGCCTGACCCGCTGTGATCTCCGGCATTATTTTCAGTGAGGCTTTCCACTGTCTGGTTGACTGACAATTGTCACAACACCTTGCGTGCAGGTAGCTGTTTAGGAAAACTATTGCAAGTTAGCCAACATTTCAGGGGCGATACCCTGTCATTTGAATCATAGAATCCCTACAGTGTGGAAGAAGGCCATTCAGCCCACATCAACCCTTTGAAGAACAGCCTGCCCAGACCCAACCCCCATCACCCCTGTCCCTGTCACACTGCATTTCCAGTGGCTAATCTACCTAACCTGCACAGCTTTGGACTGTGGGAGGAAACCAGAGTACCCTGAGGAAACTCATGCAAATACGAGGAGAATATGCAAATTCCACACAGGCAGTTAACCCAGGATGGAATTAACCCGGGGCCCCTGGTGCTGTGAGGCAGTAGTGCTAACAATGAATCACCATAAGAGTGTCTAACACCTTTGGGAAAGACTGTGAAAACTGAAGAGGAAACAGCACATTGTCAATATCTGTGTGCATCAAAATAAAAATTAAATGTGAGTGACTACATAGTACTCCCACACAGACAGTTTTGTCCTTCATAACCATTGCTTACTTCTTCAGTGCTTTGAAAAGCTTCTTCACCAAATCAGTTGAAGTATTTACTTAATAGGAAATCTTTTATCTTAAATGTTAATGTTTTATTTTAAAAGCAGTTAAATATTTTGCCTATGGTTGATAAATGCTCATTTCCAACAATGTACAGATTCCAAGTTATCTGAATCTATCCAATTAGCTGCTCCACCCTAAAGTCTGCATGTAGCCTGGAGGCAGTGATGGAAGCATGTTTTTGAGGTAGAAAATGTGGAGAATTAATTTTAACAAAACACATCAAAGCAAAAAGACAGCAATACCTCAACAACATTGTTCCACAGATACATGCAGCACTCTAAACCGCAGCCCAGAAAGGCTCCAAGATCCATTGTGGATTGAACATCCATGGGCTAATGGATGGTGGGAGAAGGAAAGGAAATTAGCTGGTGTATCCATTGCTAATCAGAAAGTGCTGACTGGCTGTCAGAAGAAGACAGCACTGCATGACAAATAGCCAATTTGGTGAAATGTAGAAGGCGATAGGCATTGGCAAATCTGCCTGGAGCCATAACCCTCTGGTAAAGGAGGGAAAAGGGGTAGAAAAGACTTAACAGGATGCTGCCAGGATTGGAGGGTTTGAGTTATAAGAAGAGGCCGAATAAGCTGGGCCTTTTTTTTTTTAAAACAGGAGCGTCAGAGGCTGAGGGGTGACATTATAGAGGTTTATAAAATCATGAGAGGCATGGATAGGGTAAATAGATATGGTCTTTTGGTCTGGGAGTCCAAAACCAGAGGGCATAGATTCTAGGTGAGGGGGAAAAGGTTTAAATCGGACCAGAAGGGCAACATTTTCCAAACAGAGGGTACCTGTATAGAATGACCTGCCAGAGCAAATGGTAGAGGTGGGCTCAATTATAACATTTAAAAGACATTTGAACAAGAAGTGATTAGGAAACGTTTAGAGGGATATGGACCAAACGCAGGCAAATAGGTCTAGTTCAGTTTAGGAAACCTGGTCAGCATGGACGAGTTGGACTGTTTCCGTGGCATATGATATGATTCGGACTCTAAAACTGGGAAAGTCTGATGGCACATCGGCCAGAGAGGAACTGGTGCAACATTAACCCATTTCCACTTTCCACAACAGAAGTCCCACCATTTTACTCCTTCATTTTACAATGTAGATAGTGCAGGTTTCACCCAACATGGAGCACGCATGAAGTGAACTAAAACATTGAACTGAAATGTCACTGATGACCTGAACGTGGATGCTAGACAAAGCGATTGCAGCACAGAGCCATGATTGGCACACCAACAATCCTGTAAACATTGCTGTGACCTTCTCCTGACTAAAGACATCAAAACCAGAAGCTGCATAGCAACACTGTTGCTAGCACACAGTGTTTCCAGGCACAGATTTACAACGTACGTTTATAATCAACAAATTATACATTCAACTAGATGATGCTTTCAGGGCCTCTGGGATAATGCTGTTTTTTTCACCTTTTGAGGATTATTAGTAGTATTGAGCCAACAATTAAAAAAAAATGAAAAGTGTTCCAGTTTCATGTGTTACGGTCATAGGGTTCACTCAAATAAAGCCACACAGTTGGACATTGTAAACAGCATTATTGAAAGCCTTATATAAACAGCATGATGACAAGTCTGAATGCACATACCTTGAATGGAGAGGGAGAAAAACATCAATGTATAGGTATCACTCAATTGAATGGACTTATATTTTCACCAAAATAAAGCAGAAATCTCAATCCAAGATTAATCTTTTGAATGAATGGATGAGTTTCCTTTACGCACAAAAGTTTTTAGAAAACAAACAGAATCCCGCAGCATATTTAGTAGAGCATCAAGGCCTGGCTTCAAAGATCTAGGTGGGAGCGGCAGGAAGATAAAGAAAAGGGGAGAGAGAGAGAGAGAACAGAGAGAGAGAGAGAGAACAGAGAGAGAGAGAGAGAACAGAGAGAGAGAGAGAGAGAACAGAGAGAGAGAGAGAGAACAGAGAGAGAGAGAGAGAGAACAGAGAGAGAGAGAGAGAGAACAGAGAGAGAGAGAGAGAGATCAGAGAGAGAGAACAGAGAGAGAGAACAGAGAGAGAGAACAGAGAGAGAGAACAGAGAGAGAGAACAGAGAGAGAGAACAGAGAGAGAGAACAGAGAGAGAGAACAGAGAGAGAGAACAAGAGAGGAGAACAGAGAGAGAGAACAGAGAGAGAACAGAGAGAGAACAGAGAGAGACAGAGAGAGAACAAGAGAGACAGAGAGAGAGACAGAGAGAGAGAGAGAACAGAGAGACAGAGAGAGAGAACAGAGAGACAGAGAGAGAGAACAGAGAGACAGAGAGAGAGAACAGAGAGACGGAGAGAGAGAGGACGAGAGAGAGAGAGAGAGAGAACAGAGAGAGAGAGAGACGAGAGACAGAGAGAGAGAGAGAACAGAGAAGAGAGAGAGAGAGAACAGAGAGAGAGAGAGAGAGAACAGAGAGAGAGAGAGAGAACAGAGAGAGAGAGAGAGAGAGAGAGAGAGAGAAGAACAGAGATGAGAGAGAGAACAGAGAGAGAGAGAAGAGAGAGACAGAGAGAGAGAGAGAGAACAGAGAGAGAGAGAGAGAACAGAGAGAGAGAGAGAACAGAGAGAGAGAGAGAGAACAGAGAGAGAGAGAGAGAACAGAGAGAGAGAGAGAACAGAGAGAGAGAGAACAGAGAGAGAGAGAACAGAGAGAGAGTAGAGTGTGAGAGTGAAGAGAGACTGTGAGAGTGTGAGAGTGAGAGTGTGAGAGTGTGAGAGTGTGAGAGTGTGAGAGTGTGAGAGTGTGAGAGAGGTGAGAGAGTGAGAGTGTGTGAGAGTGTGAGAGAGAGAGAGAGTGGTGAGAGAGAGAGAGAGTGTGAGAGAGAGAGAGAGTGATGAGAGAGGAGAGAGAGTGTAGAGAGTGAGAGAGAGTGTGAGAGAGAGAGAGAGTGTGAGAGTGAAGGTGAGGAGAGAGAGAGAGAGAGAGAGAGAGAGAGAGAGAGAGTGAGAGTGTGAGAGAGAGTGAGAGTGAGAGTGAGAGTGAGAGAGAGAGAGAGAGAGAGAGAGAGAGAGAGAGAGAGTGAGAGTGTGAGAGAGAGAGAGAGAGAGAGAGAGAGAGAGAGAGAGAGAGAGAGAGAGAGAGAGAGAGAGAGAGAGAGTGAGAGAGAGTGAGAGTGAGAGTGAGAGTGAGAGTGAGAGAGAGAGAGAGAGAGAGAGAGAGAAAAGGAGGAAGGAGAGTGAGAGAAGACTTAGTAGCTGCAACCTGTGACTCTTGAATATCTTGTTTGCAGGTCACAAAATTATCCAATTGAAAACAGCCTCAAACACATTAAATCAAGAAAGCGAAGAGCCAGTCTTTATTGTGGGGATAAAAAGCTAACATTAAAATAATCATTTGAACCTACAAAGTTCAAACGAAAAACTCCATTTTGCTCTAATTGAAACCCATCGAGTGTAAAAATCAGGCCATGGTCATAGAATGTAATACCTTTAGTTCAAGGAACTGGTTTTATAAATACAACCAATATTGTGTCTAAGATAGATGAAACAGTAAATTATTCTGAATGTGCTAGCTGAAGCTTTTAATCAGAAGAATCAACCTGTAAAAAAAACCTTTTCATTACACCAATTTGATTTGTTTAAAAGATTACTAGCAAAATAAAGGATCAGTTAGTTCAGTTGCAATGCAGAGCGATGCCAAAAGCATGGGTTCAGTTCTTGCACCTGCTGAAGTTACCACGAAGGACTCTTCTTCTCAACCTCTCCCCTCACCCAAGGTGTGGTGACACCCAGGTTAAACCAGCATCAGTCATCGCCCTCTGATCCAGTAAGACTATGGTAAGTTTACCTTTACCTCTTACTGGGAAAAAATAACAAGGTAAAAAACTTGATTGTCCTGAGTAAGGTCTATTGTAATCTTAACGTATCTATTGATAAATAAATAAATTCAAAGCATGTGTTCGAATTAAATATGCCTTCTACCAGTGTGTCATGGCAAGTTTACAAGTATCTAAATTGAGAAATCTCATTTTTATCTTGGAACCCTCAATAACTTTTAACTTAGACATTTTTTTCACGATGGTTTTTCAGCTGACAAAATTGTCATCAACTCCAATCTTTGGCGATGGTGCGTATCTTTTATCTAAGTCTCCGTTATCTAAACACGATCAAATATACATCCCACAATTCACTGCAAAACAATTTACAAAGTAGTGAGGGCCTCAAACATGCACAGCAACAGAAACGCTTTTAAAATCAAAACATTTTCAAATTAAAGCTTTTCATTTCGAAGATGATAAATTCTCATCAGTACTGGGAAAAGTTATTGACCTGAAGTATAGACTTTGCTTGTCAGATTCCTGAGAGACCTACTGAGTATTTCCATAATATTTTTTGTTTTTGATTTCAGATTTCCATTGTCCACAGTTATTCACTCTACATGCGAGCGTTAAACATCCCTTCAATACTGACAAAAACTGAATGAACAAAAATGGTACGCAATCTTATGTTTGTCCGATATGGGCCAGAGAATATAAAAGCAAAATGCTGCAGATGCTGGGGATCTGAATGGAAAACACAAAAGGCTGGAAATATTAAAATAAAGGGAAACTACATTGGATGCTGGAAATCGGAATCAAACACAGAATGCTGGAGAAACTCAGTGAGTCTGGCAGCATCTTGGAAAAGAGAATGAACTAACAGCGAGTCCAGGATGACACTTTTACAGTATTGAGGCAACTTGTTCAGTTCTGAAGTCATCCCAGATTCAAAGTATTAACACTGTCTCTCTCTCCGCAGATGCTGCAAGACTTGTCGAGTTTCTCAATTTCTCTGCCTTCATTTTGTTTGCTGAAAATACTAAGCTGGTCAGACAGCATGCAGGAGGAAGAAAAATAGCATTTTCATTTCAGGTGGGTGATATTTCAGCAGAATTGAGAAACAGCTTAACTAGTTTAACCAGTGTGGCACAGTGGTTTGGTAGATACCACTACTGCCTCCCAGTACAAGGACCCGGGTTCAATTCCAGCCTTGGTCGCCTGTCATTGTGGAGCTTGCGCATTCTCCCCACGTCTGAGTGAGTTCCCTCCAGGTGCTCCGGTTTCCTCCCACAGTCCAAAGATGTGCAGGTTAGGTGGATCAACCATGTTAAGTTACCCATGGTGTCTCGGGATGTGCAGGCTAGGTGGGTTGGCCATAGGAAATGCAGAGATAGGGTAGGGGAGTGCATCTGGGTGGGATGCTCTTCAGAGGTTCGGTGTAGACTTGATGGGCCGAACAGCCTGCTTCCACAATGAAGGGATTCTATGATTCCAGTTTTAAGCAAGTACAAAGGACAGGGAACAGGGAGAGAACTGATGGGAAATGTACATATAGATGGCAAGGCGAGAGACATTAAGTGACAAAATAGATGATAGTACAAGTAGAAAGAACTTTCCCCATCAGCACCTCCTACTGCCTTTCATCCGTTTTGTTATTAATCTTCCTGCCTTTCACTTTAACATGGACTTTCCATAATGTTCACCCTCAATCTGCATCCGTGCCTGGTTCCATTCGAATTTGCTTTAAAAACCTGTTACATCTGTGTTTTCACAAATGACAAAAAGTCAACTGTTTTGGCAATTTCTGTTTTACTTACTGTACAGAGAAACTTTACATCAGCTGTATGATGTGTACAGCCTTGTAATGTAAACTCAAATCTTCAAAAACCAGCTTTCTCCCACTCAGTATAAACACAGGTCAACATGTACAATCTCTCAAGAGAAAGTTGTTATTGTGACATTTTGGTTTGGAGGATTTGAGCTATAAGGAGAGGCTGAATAGGTTGGGACTGTTTTCTCTGCAGTGTCAGAGGCTGAGGGATGACCCTGTAGAGGTTTATAAAATCATGAGGGGACATGGATAGGGTGAATAGCCAAGGTCTTTTCCAGGGGAGGTGGGGGTCTAGAATTTGAGGGCACAGGTTTAAGGAGAGAGGGGAAAGATTATTAAAAAGGTACCAGAGGGGCATTTTTTTCACGCAGAGAGTGGTGTGTGTATGGAATGAGCTGCCAGAAGAGTTGGTGGAGACTGTTACAATTACAGCATTTAAAAAGCATGAGGATGGGTACATGAATAGGAAGGGTTTAAGAGGGATATGGGCCAAATGCTGGTAAATGGGACTAGATTTAGTTAGAATATCTGGTCAGCATGGATAAGTTGGACTGAAAGGTCTGTTTCCATGCTGTACATCTCTATTACATTCCGGGTTGGTTTATTTTGTGGTCATATAATTTTGTAGAACAAAAATAGGAGTATTAACATTCGACAGGTATTGTCATTGTCATCTATCAAAACATAGAAGACAAATAAACAGAAGACTCAAAAGCTATGAAACTGTAATTTATATTTGTGCATTGGAGAATATATTTACATACTTTGTCAGAAAGATAAACCACCCAGTCTTTTTGGTTTGCAAAGAACAGCTTTCAATTTTTACACACAAAGGATAATCCTGCCCTGTCCTTGAAGTTGGCTTTTCAGAATTCCATAAAAGAACCTGATTTCCCTACAAAGATCAGGGATCAATGTTTGTGTTGGGTAGGTGGCAGATCGAAATACTACATGACGAAGCCATGAAGACTCAAAAAAAAGTATCAGCTTGTAACCACCAAAAATCACAATACATGAAATGCTGTAATAAGTGGGAGATAACCTTTGATCAGACAAGTGGGAACACCCGCATCAAAAGCCAATGGTTTCATTTCAAATGAAACAACACACCACTCAGTTTCAGAACAATGTAATAAAGCTGCACCCTTAAAAGCAGCACAACTGTACTTGATAAGAGCAAGGAATGTCACTAAAATGGCAAAAATACACCAAGACAGGAATCAGACCTGGATCCTTTAATAAAATAGCTAGATCTGGGATTCAGAATTACAGGACATACATGTCCTTCACATGTCTGTCCCTTCTTTGGAAATAAGGAAGTCTCTGTCTAACATTTCCCTAATGAAGGGGGAACAGAAAGGAGTAAAACTTTTCCTACAAGGCCTCTGACAGTGTGCTAGGTACAGTCTCTCTGACAATAATTATTAGTCTGATTCCTACTGCACTCTATAGTTGTGTGTTCTGGTCTCCCAACATTTCAAATAGGAGCATTTACAAACATTTTCTTAAAAAAGCTGAACTTCTTATTCATTCCTTTGAACTGATAAACAAGAGGAGAGCAGGAGATTAAGTGAAAAGCCACAGTCACCTTCACTCTAACAATGACAAGAGGATTCACGACAGTCACATGCTCATCTAAAGTACAACAATGTCACTTGTTTGGTATGCAAAACGAAATGCAGACATTTAAAATGATATATACCTAACGCAGAAAAATGACCTAATGCATGAAACCTCTGGCCAAGACAAATCAAACATTGCAGAGAAAGCATGACTGTTACCATTTTTGGACATGACTCCACAGTGTAAACCCAACCCTTATCCTTCCCAAACTCTTATCAACTCGAAAATTCTTTCCACCGTGGTTTGTTGAAAACTCATCAAAAATAGTTGGTAGCACCTATTTACACCAGTATGATCCTAGAAGCCAACAACTGGCCTCGGTCTGCAATTGAGAAAGTGTTGCGAGAACCGTACGTTTCAGTTCAAATCAACAGAATCCAAGCAATAAATTCAAGGATTAACCAGTCTCCAGTTCCAAAACTTGCCCATTGACAAGAGATTGGTCATTCTTTTTCAGTTTTAAGTACCTTTCACAGAAAAGGTGTGGCAATGGGGGAAATTAATTACCTTCACTTCAAACAAACAACAAATGGTACCAAACACCAGAACTCACAAGAACCCCCCCCCCCAAGCGTGATTTGAAGATTGACCTCATGTTGGCTTGTGCCTGGGTTCTGACACAAACAGGCTAGGCTGCTGGGGGTTGATTCTCCCAGGTCCAGGAATACCAGGTGGAGAGAGAGACAGAGACAGATCCGGCAAGACTGCCCAGTAGAGTAAACCCCTGTCACCGTGCAATCTCACCAAACCTCAGAAACACCCAGTCGCTAGTGCCGAAACCAGATCGCTGGAAAATTCTCCTTCAAATACCCAACAAAAAAAAAGTGTTTACCCTGAAGGAGAAACGGAAACCGAAAAATCAACTCATGGAGCTCATTTCAGACTATCTGATCGCCATTCGCTTTGAAGTACCGGCCTCAGTACCTGGGAGGTCTGAAAGGTGTGCCACAATACTCCGAAAGCTGATAAACTCACCAGAGGATGAACCTAACTGTGTATTAAACATGGAGGCTACCTGTTGTAAAACACCAGGACTACACCCAGGTCAAGGCACCTATCATCCCTCTGTGTGCTAGGGAAGGGTGCAGTAAAAAGCTGGACTGTTTATCACTTATTTTTCCTCCCCCCTCTTTGGGATTAAAGAGAAAAATCTCTCGGTTTGACACTTTTACAAAGCCGGAAAGATACTGGCCGCTACGTCGTGGAATGGACACGGAGTCAGTCACCCAGTAAAAACCATCTGTTGCACTCAGAACTTCAACACTGCAGCTCATTGAAGCCAAGCCCAGCTTCAAGAAAGGATTCCTCTCTCATCTCCACACTGACAAACACACCCACACTAAATCTGAATCAGATTTTCAACCACGAAGGATTTTTTTTTAAAATAAAAGAGACAGCACCGTCCACTGATTACACTCTCACCTCACTTACAAAAAACACTAAGGTGGGGCGTGTGTGTGTGTGACAGTGCCTATAATCCCTCGGATATAGTGGATCACTTGTATGATCTCCGGAACTGGAAAGCCAGCGAGGGAGATAATGCTTTGATCCTCTAAGTGGTTCGAGCCGGCTGCTCAGCAATACAACAGCACTTGCCTTTCTCTGCTGTTTCTCCCAGGCTGGGTCTAACAAGAGGTCTCGGTCCCAGTCATCCTCCGGCTGCATGTAGTCATCGCTCTGCGAGTGATTCGCATCGTAGTGATCCATGGTGTGTGTGCGTCTGTGTACTCTCCCTGTGAGGTGTCGCTAGCACAGCTCAGGGTTACAATGTAACACAGACAGGCTGAACCCAGCAGCGCTCTCTCTCTCTCTCTCAGTGCCTGTGTGTGTGGGGGGCGGAAATCCCACCTCCCTCCTGCCGCTCCCATTCGCTGTCAACCCGCACTCGGATTGATGAAGGGAGCTGCCCGTCAAAGACCCGGCCCCGCCCGCCCGTCCTCCCTCCGAGGGCTTTGGGGCCGTTCTGCTGGTCGGGGGGGGGGGGAAGGTCGGTCTGGACATGTCACTTGTGCCGTGTGAGCCAGCGAGAGACGCTTGTCGCGCTGTTAAGTTAGCAATGCAGTGAATTCGGCGCTCGCTAATTTCCGAGCTTTCCTGTCCCCTTTTTGTTGTTGTTGGAAACCCGTTTCAGGCGACGATAGCCTGCAAAGGCGTTAACTAGTGAGACTCCCCTCCAGTGTGAATGCAACATTTCACTCAGGGCAATAAATTGTATCGTTATGGTCAGAATCAGGGTGGAAGGATATACTGTGACAATACTACAAACCAATCAGATATACAGTGCATCCAGACAAGATATATCCCCGTCGCCTTAATTCAGATTTATTCGCGGATCAGAATTCTTTGGCGAGCTGATGATTTTAACGATGATCCCACGCCCTCCAATCCCAGTAACATCAGCATCACCTTCTAAGGTCATGCCACACCGACACAGGGCCAGCGTAAGAGAGAGCGTGTTGCAGAGGAGTCGCCAGCTAGCGACGGCTTCAAGTGGAATAAAAGAGCGAAACCCTGTGTGTGTGCTGCAAATCTGATAGCCCAGCAGAAAGTGCTGGAGAAACCCGGCAGGTCTGGCAGCATCTATACAAGGGAGTGACAGAGCCAACAGGACGAGTCTACCCCGGAGCAGGAGTTGTGAAGACTGGAAACGTTAATTCTGATTTCTCTCTCTCTCCCCACAGTGGCAACCAGACCTGCTGAGTTTCTCCAGCGTTTTCTGAGCTTTGCCCCAAGTATAATTCTGAGGCTTCACATTGCACTGAAGTCGAGGCTGGAATGGGTTCTGACGGGCGGTAATCGACCTTAACTGTTCCCGTCTTGACAGCTGCTGCCGGGGGAGTCTAGTGCAGTCATGATCCGTGTTTGTAAATTTCACCCAGAAAGCGCCTCTAGTGGACTGTCGCACTCCTGCAGCGCAGTAGCCCAGCTATAACAGTTCTTAATCTCACTTTCTCTCTCTCTTTCTCGCCTCGCCACGTCCCTCATACTGTGCATAAAACAGGGCTGGCGTATTTCTTTATTTTTAAAAAGAAAGTTGATTTCAGTGGGTGAAATAATCCTGTCGTGTTTCCCAGAATCAGAGATTCTTTGCTCATGGAGTAAACATCCCGAATTAGATCCAACATTGTGTGTCTTTTATTTTACCTCTTCCTCGCCGCGTTTACTCTGACATTGAGCGCTTTGCATTCCACAGATTGCTGGCAAGCGTCTCCCTTTTTCGATGGCATCTAAAGTTGCCTGAAAATATGCAGGGGCAGGACGGAGGAACAGCATCCGACATACCCTCAGGCAGGACTTTGTTTGCCATCTAAGGTAATCTCTTCACACTCACACACACAATCCCGCCTCCTCCACTGGATCAGGGTAGCAGGCTCAGAAATCTCGCTAACCATATAAGGGAAAAGTTGTTTTAAAAGGGGCTGGAGGTAAACTTTGAGCAAACCCATTGAGACAGGACCCAGAGGCAGAAGCTGCTGTGCAATTTATGACTTCACTCCTGATGCTGTCGATATGTTGTGTCGGGGCAGGGACTCCGGCAGTCTGCATCATTTATAACCGAGCACATCTAGATTTATATAACGCTCGCTAAAAATAAATCCAGTACAGTTACAGACTGTAAAGTTTAACAGGACTCAACATGCTATTTCATCCTTACAGTAAATTCCGTGTTTCTCTCCTCCCCACTTGACTGGGACTGCGTGTCTGGACAGAATGAGTAACATATACCCGGTCCTCGTGGTACAGGACTCAATGGGAACGGGGCTGAACTGCCAGTTCTGTCGAAAAACGCTATTGGAACGCTAGTGTGTTTTCCCCCCCAACTTTTGAATCAGTCAGCATTGGCAGAGAAAGAAGAGTTTGTGGCCTTTAATTTTTTTTTCGTTCAGTAATGCTCGAAGGAAGCTGAGTCTGCAGAGATACCTGACCCAAACTTCCTGCCAAAGGGCATTTTTAAAGGTGGCACATGTCCAAAAGCAATGAACACAACCAGCAGGGGAGATGGCCAATCACATAGCAGCATTCTTATAGACAGCACAGTTTAAATGTTTTTTCAGACAGGCCATCACAGTAGATAAATTCCAATATTTTTAAATAAACAGTTTATTATAACGTAGCCATTTGAAATTCCATTAATATAAAACGTCTTTCTGGCTTGTGAGACAGTTTGGTAGTAATCATTAAATCCCTGATAGACCTCATCAACGTGTTGTAACTTTTTTCAAGTGTTTTACAGTGAGATTAATACTTTAAGAATAAGAGATTTTCATTGATACAATTTAGACAGAAGCTCAGCAGCGCACCCTGTGGAGAAGCATAGAATCACAGACAAAAACATGATTACCACGTGATTCTGCACACTAGTGGACTGTACAAGTTCGTGGATTAACATTTTCCTTTTAACAAAATGTGAAGGACATTTGAATGCAGTGCTCAGTCATTTAGATGACTATCTGATAAATGTTTTTCAAATTTGTCATATCCAGAGCCATTGTTATGTGCCTGCATCCACTCATTGGCCTGGAGTGTGTGCCTTTCCCTTAAGGTTAACCACTTTTCGAATGGAGACAATAGGCTGGTAGGTTAGAGATCACCCACTGCTGTAGCAATATGCACTTTTACATACATGGAGCAATGATTAGTGATGGTCGAGGCTCCAATATTCTTTCATCATGTTTGACCAAGAATCTCTCCCACTCCCACAGCCTGCCATTGTGTTGGAAAAGTTTTCAGGTTGACTCCTTGGATTTGGCCGTGCTATGAACTCACCAGCTTTGCCATCAAGTCCTGAGGTTGGGTTGAGATAATGCAGTGTACCACAAGACCTCTACCTGTGGAAATGACCATGGGCAAAAGAAGAAAAACTGTGCCATCACAGCTCATATTACAGAAGTGTACTACTCATCAGTTCCCAGGTGCACATGACCCTGGAGTCTTTGACAGATGGCCACACATTTTCTCCGCAAATACTCCAGGTTTATTGCCCTGCACTTGCTTGGCTGGCCTTGGGCATTATCATGTCTCCAGTGCTATCTGTGCCTTCATGTCCTCCTCACAACGTGCTGCTCTATTTATCTGTGGTGGGGCACCTATCGAAGTGAATGCATCTACAATGGTGAAGGGTATGCATGATTCATGCAACACTACTTCCTCAGACTGATGCTCCATCTCTGAGCACTGCACTGTCTTCTCTCTCAACTCTTAGTGTACCTCTTGACAAGATGAAGGACATATGTCATGTAGGTGACAGTAGGATCAGTTTAATATTTAATGCTGGTGATAATGGTTCTCCAATAGCCAGGAGTCAGTCAGCTCAGTTGGCTAGTTTGCAATACAGTATGACACCAACGGAGCAAGTTTAATTCCTGCCCCAGCTGAGGACAGCATAAAGGCCCTACTCTCTCAATCTTGCTGGAGTTGTGGTGACCCTCAGATTAAATGAGAGAGCAGCCTATGGAACTATGGCAACTTACAGTTTTCATCATTGACAATTAGTGCTCAATGGAAAATACTTTTGCCCAGTCTCAATGCCAGCCCATCTCACCATCAGTGACAGCCTGGCATCATCACTACACTGTCAATTTTCAATGCAACTCCATTCCAATTTCTCCCAGAAGATGTAACACCAGAAGATGCAGTCAAAAAAAAAAGCAGAGAGTTAGGACTTATAAGAGTATAGCCTTTGACCAAGACATGGTCATGAAATTTGGTGGGTGGGGGCTGGTATTACTGCGAGTTGGGGAGCACTGGGTCAGTGATGTTTGTCAACATAAAGTTGAGGAGGAGCTTTGGGAGACTTGTTTCTTCAAAGCTCCACATTGAATACTTCAAAGGATATCTGTCCTGGAGTCTAAGGAGCTGAGAGTTATACAGTGCCTGACTTCCAGGAATTCAAGTATGCATGTCCTAAATGTGATCCACAATCTTTGACCCTAGTAGAATTGCTCATCTCCTCTGCAACTAATGATAAATTCATATATAATTAAGAACATATGAACCACAATAGGCCATTCAGCCCCTCAAACCTGTTTCACCATTCAATTACATCATGGATAATCCATGGGCTCTTGGCCCATATTTGTTCATTTTTGTTAAACAAAAATTTATCCATCTGAGGTTTAAAATTAACAACTGAATGTTCATCCACTGCCATTTGTTCCAAATCTCTATTACCTTTTATGTACTTCCTAACGTCTCTCCTAAACCATCATTCTCAGATTATGATTGTTAAGACTTAATCCTCAGACTATAACAAGGTTTAAATTTTCTAAGTGTTTTAAAGTGAGATTAAAAATGTAAAAGCAATAAATTTTCTGGAGAAGCATAGAATCACAGACAAGAAGCTCTAATTTCCACATGATTCTGCACATGTGTGAACTCCACAAGTTGCTGAATTTGTACTTTCGTTTTAACTAAACATGACGGACATTTAACTGACCACCTCCTTCAGAGAGCACAAGAGCTTTCTCTATCTCCAAACTCATCACCTTCTGAAATAACCCCACACAGGCCAGTATCCCATCACCAAGTCACCTTTTATTCAAACATGGAGAATCGATGACACTAATCCAGTTCCCTCAGAGCCAGCACTCAGAGTGAACAGAACCTCTGACTCTCCTGTTTTTTTTTCTTTTTTTCTCCTTCTTCTTCCTCCTTCTTTTTCCTCCTTCTTTTTCCTCCTTCCAATACACTGGCTGTGGGCCAGCTAGCTCAGAGTTAGTCCCCTCCTCTGATACAAAAAAGGAGAGTCCTTGACACTGAGCCAGCTCTCAGAGTGAACAGAACAATCTTCTGTTTATCTTTTTTTTACATTACCCCCACACTACTGCCTAACTGCGGTAGTGCTTATTTTTCCCCCCGACTCTCCTGTTTATATCTGTCAGCCAGGGCTCCCTGATTGGAGCAGGTTAACAGCCCAATCAGGGAACTCCTTTTCTGTGAGGTCCATCTGGCTGACCTCGTTACAATGACTACACCATCAATTTTCAACCTCTCACTGACCAAGCCATCCCACACAGTGCTGTCAGTGAGAGTGCTGCCAGTGTTCCAAGAAGTACAAGTCCTTTTCAACGCTGCATTCTTTGGGTGGCAATTCTGCAACGGACGCTTAATTGTTTAGTCTCCATAAAGAACCTCCACAAAGCTTACTGCTCTGGGGGAGCATTCTCTATAGTCTTACTCTTGCATTAGGGATAGCATCTGTAAGTTTCTGTGATTTCCTCCCCATTCAAGTCCCAAGTAATGCCAGGCACAAAACGCCACCCTCAATTGTGAATCTAAATGTTAAAAAAAAAGCTGCTCTCAGTTAATCAGAGCACAAATGATTTACATCATTATGGCCAGTTTGAATCTGACTCTAGCTACAAACTAGTGCAATGAATTCTCCCATCCCCCAAATATATTCAATGTCATGTATAGAACAAGGCAGCTTCAGATTATCTTAATTTCTGAATTAATTCAGTTCCTGTATTGCCTTATTGGGAAGAAAACTAAAATGCATTGTGTGAGGCCAGTTTTAAGTGGAGTTCCACCACCAGAGCTACCTTAACAAATATAATCAATCAAGAAATATTTTACACATTTTTGATTCTGAGCTCTGTTTAACAACTGACAAAATGATCCAGTCTTAGTGAAATTCTATTTTTCCTTCATACTATTAAAGCATTTAAGTTTTAAAAACCAACATATTCCTCTCCCAAGCATATCTTGTTGCAAGTTGCAGGCTGTTGAGATTCCCTTTTTTTTAAAAGAGGGGGAATATTTAAAATCCCTAAAGTCCCAATAAGTCTTCTGAAGGATATAAAAGACTAATTCAGTCTGAGGCTGGAAGGACTGGGGGAGGGGAAAGGTTTGAAAATCTCAGACAAGTAAAATTTCTGGAGGAAGGGGAAAAAAAAAGTTGAATTTTGAAGAAACTATTCAGATTAACACAGACTCCACAACGCTAACAAGTTAATATGGAGACTTTGATAAAATCCAGTCACCTTAGGCTTTTTTTTGTGGGCACTGAAGAAAAGGAAAAGAAAAGTAATCTTGCATATATTTTGCACATTTCATGATGTTAGGAAATCCCAAGGTACTTTCTAGTCATTTAAAAATTTCTAAAGAATCCACACAATGCAAAAGCAGGTCACTTGGCACATTGAGGCTACACTAACACTCTGAGGAACATACCCACCTAGACCCACACCATCCCTGTAACCCTGCATTGGTGAATCCACCCATCCTCCAGCAATTTAGTATGGCCAACCCATCTCGCTTTGGATTGTGGGAGGAAACCAGAGCACCCAGAGGAAACCCACACAGACACTGGGCGAATGTGCAAACTCCACACAGCCACACAAGGGTGGAATCAAACCAGGTCCCTGGCACCGTGAGGCAGCAGTGCTAACCACTGAGCCACTGAGCCACCAAGCTGTTGTGATTAGTGTCATTGGAGGAAATGCAGCAAGCAGCCATTTTGTCCATGGCAAACTCCCACAAATAGAAATGTTGACCATGACCAGTTTTATCAATGTTCATTCAGGATAAATATTTAGCTTCCCTGAGCTCGTCTGAAATAATGCAGAGATATTGTGTCTCTGTTTCCATGACGTATGACTCGATTATGCTTTGTCCACCTGAGAGGATATGTTGGTCGACCCAACTTATGGATTTCCATGTAATTCTGCACATGTGCAAACTCCCAAGACTGTTATCAGTTTCAGGAGAAATATGACAGCAATCAATCACTGATTAGTATATCAGTTTGATGATCTACCCTCAGATCTTGACCCTGATCTGTTCTCATTGGTCTAATCTTTAACACGTTTAATATTGAATTGAGCGAACCCTCAGCTGGTCACCAGACCTGGAGAGAGTGTCTGTGGAAGGAGAATAATGTGCTTAGCATTTACACGCAAAAGACAGCACCTCTGAGAGTACTGTACTCCCTCAGTGTTAAAAGTATCAGCCTAGGCCCTATCTTCTTTTTCCATGAATAATACTAAAAGCATCTTCAACCTCAAAGTTAGGATCTAGAAAGTGTGAGCAGTGATGAGACTATTGCAAAAAGCTAAAATGATGAAGAGGAAGAGGGTTAAAAAGAAAATAGAGAAGCATGATGCTGCTACAAGTAAGAGTAAGGAGGAGAGAGATGGGGAAAATTAAATATCTCTCCTCTGGCCTATGCAAAGGGAGCTGATTTGCAACTTGCCGCCCACCAGCAATATAGATCAGTCACCAATATGGAAACTGCACATTCTCATTTCTATTAGAATTGCATAACCTTTAGACAAAATGGGCAAATGAAAAAGCAGATACATAGTATTTCAAGAAGATGCAACATGTAAAGTTGTTAAACAAGGTTAGGGTTCATATGATTGAAGGCAACAGTGTAATGAATTGCGTATCAGTTGACAGACAGAAAACAGTAAATAGGAATAAATAAGTCATTTTTGTGTCGGTAAGCTGCATCCAAAGGGATTAATGCTTGGGCCTCAGTTGTTTATTATTAACACATATATTGATTTATATATAAATTAAATTATTTATAATCAATAATCAGTATCAATTATTTAGATGAGGGGGCTGAGAATAATGTACCCAGGCTTGCTAAAGATACAAAGCTAAGTGAGAATGACAACTGTAAGATGTACACAAAGGGACATAGGCTAGTTAAATGGTTAGGCAAAAAAAGTTGTACTGAGGGGAAACGCAAAACTATCCACTTTGTGAAGAATGGAAAAGTAAAATATTTTTTACAAAGTTGAAAATTAAGTTAATCTTGGTATCTCAAAGAGTTTGGGTTTCCTTGTCTGTGAACCACAGGAAGTTAACATGCAGATACAGTAAGTAATTAATAAAGTAAATGGTTAAAAGAGTTGGAATATAACAGTGAGATTTATTGCAATTAAAGAGGCATTTCATGAGATCACTGCAGTTTTGATCTACTGACTTCAGGAAGGATGTACTAGCCTTGAAGAGGTTACAATGATGGGTTTGTTAAATTGATTCCAGAGATGAGAGGGTTTACGAGGAGAGAATAAGTAGAACAGGTTTATATTCTCTGGAGTTTAGAAGGATGAAAGGTTGAACTTGTAAATGAATGAGGTGGCCTGACCAGATAGATGCTGAGCAATTGTTTTCCCTCGACTCTAGAGTCTAGAACACTGGAGCATAATCTCAGCATAAGGGGTTGGCCATTTAAGACTGAAATAGTCATAGCATACAGCATGGAAACAGACCCTTCAGTCCAAGACAACCATGTTCCCACACCAAACTGGCCCCACCTGTCTGCGCTTGGCCCATATCCCTCCAAACCTTTCCTATTCATCTACTTATCCAAATATTTTTAAATGCTGTAACTGCACCTGCATCCACCACTTCCTCTGCCAATTCATTCCACATAAGAACCATTCTCTCTGTAAAGAATTTCCCCTTATATCCTTTTAAAATATTTTTCCTCTCATCATAAAATATGCCCCATTGTTTTGAAGTCTCCCACTCTGGGGAAAAGAACTTTGTTATTCACATTATCTATGTCCTTCATGATTTTATAAACCTTTTGCTCTTACTATAAAATGGTTTTGTGTAAGATGAGGAGAAATGTTTTCCCAAAACCTATTGTGAATCTTTGGAGTTCTCTATATCAAAGTATATAGGTCCTCAGTCAAAAATGCATCCAAGATTTACATTGATCGATGTTTGAGAATTAAGGAAACCTAGTGATGTGGGAATGAGGTGGGAAATGAAGTGAAAGTTGCAGCTCAGATAAGATTGAGTGGCTCAGTAGGCCTGAAGGTCTGGATGTTTTATTCCTGGCATTATTTTTTAAGTTCTTTTGTAGTTTTCTAATATGTTATTAAACAAAACCCAGTATTGTTTTGTGTAAAATAAATCTGCAACATATTCCCACAAGTCTGTTTTCTAACTCATTGCAGATGGAAAACCGAAGAGTCGCAAATGGGATGGAAATAGTCTTCCCCGTGGCAAGTAATACTGTCTACACAGAAAGTCTGATACTTCAAATAGATTTCATGTAGTTAAGATTCCTTTTCAGCTTATGTATGAAATCGTACTACTCTGGTGCTTTGGAGAAAAGGAAGAATGCAAAAAGAGAACAGTAAGATTAGCAGTCAGCTCTGTATAACAGCCGTTCCCTTAGGCACTAAAGTTCATTAGAGTTAAAGAGACACTTTACACTAAAACTGGATGTGATTTCACTGTAAAATCATCTAAAATACTGCTCATGTAATTTTGTAAAGACTGGCATAAACCTGGGGCAATGTTAAAACTCTGGAATTGCAAAGGAGGATCATATTTTGATGAAGAAGCGTGGGCTTGAAACATTGACTCAATTTCACTCTCCACAGTTGCCTCAAGACCTGCTGAGTATTTTCTGCATTTTGTTTTATATTGAGTGAAAAGGCATCGGCACAGTGATAATATCCAATCACTGGTCACTTTACTAACTATGACCAAATGCAAACTTGCCTATTCTCAATCTTATACATGTTGATTTGACACCAGATTAATAAATATCACTTAGTGATATCATTGTGCAAAAGTTAGCACTATCAGGGGAGGGGAGAAAAGGTCAACACTTAAAATGGGAGAGAAGGAAGAGAATTCATGCAGCAATCGTTGCAACTTCCTTTTAGTCAAAATTATTGCAGAAGGTTAACCCAATTCAGGGGGATTGGTGATCAGAAGGGTAATTTGTTAGAGTTCCCACTTTTTTTGACAGTGCAACAATGTACACACCACGATGGGTTAACTTTGTGGTACCGCTGATGGAGATGACTATAAAGGATGGGGAAGTGGTGAAATTAATGAGATATGAAAGCAGTGCAAATACATTTAATTAACTTTTGAAGAAAATTTAGTTTCAGTTAAACAACACAGTTTAGATTAGATTAGATTAGATTAGATTACAGTGTGGATTATGAAGAACCTTATTTTATTCTTGAATGGGATGTGGGCACCGCCATTTGTTGTCCATCTGTAATTGCTCCTGAATTGAGTGGCATACTAGGTCATTTCAGAAGGCTAAGGCAGTGGATTCCCTTCCTTCCAAGATATTAGTGAACTGAATGGGTTTTTACAACAATTGATGATCATTATCATGATCAATATCATTGACATATTCCTGATTTGTTAACTGACTTTAAACTCCACCAGCGGTTGAACCAATGTCCCAAAAACATGAGCCTCGACCACTAGATTATTAGTCCAGTGCATTACCATTGTTGCCTCCAGAATGAAAAAACAACCTATTCAGAATGTGCTGGAGCTAATTTGTAGGAGAAGGTGAGGACTGCAGATCAGAGTCGAGAGTGTGATGCTGGAAAAGCACAGCAGGTCAGGAAGTATCCGAGGAGCAGGAGAATTGACTTTTCGGGCCAGAGCCCTTCATCAGAAATTCCTGATGAAGGGCTCTGGCCCGAAACATCGATTTTTCTGCTCCTTGGATGCTGCTTGACCTGCTGTGCTTTTCCAGCAACACACTCTGGAGCTAATTTATACCCAGAGTTGCTTTTTCCAGCTCTCTCTTTTTTTTTCTCCATAAATGTAGTTCAGACTGAGGTACACCATTCTTTAAATCATCAGCAGGAAAGTATCTAGTCATACAATAATGGGATAGCACAACATCATGCTTGATCATGTTCATGAAAATAGGATACTGTACAAAAATACATTGAGTATTTGTTTTGCCTTTGAAGGTTTTAAAGTAAAGCTTGAATTAGATGAACAGGACATAATGGATTTTGAAGCTTAAAAAGATCTTAGAGATGCTTACTTTGGAACAGCTTAAGCAATTACTGTACATCCGTTACATCTCAAAATGAAATGATTTTATTAAATTAATGAACTGATCAGGAACAGCTTTCTGATGCAGTTATGCTTCAAGATCTCAGTCTAATTTCTAAGTTCCCCGTCCTGTCCCTCTTGCATCCCTGTCACCGTGATAGCAATGACAACATATCCCCCATGTGTTAAGCAAGACCCTCAATGTGACTCCTTGGATTAAAATGAATGCTATCCAACATTGCATGCTCCCCCTTGTGCTTAACCTGACGAGAGACACTGTGCCTTCCAGACCGAGTTTATTTTTCTTCTGTACTCGTCTGTTCATCAGTGTCTCCACCTCTATGACTCTATGTTACACTGTAGGGATTCTATGATTCTATTAGTCAGTAGATGGCTTTCTCACTGTTTAAACCACATTAGTCAGAAGATTTGATGTCCAATTTATATTGTGTGATCATCTCAAACTAGGGCATTCACATACATTCCAAAACTACAGCAATAAAAAATATTCAGGTACTCACTCCAGAACATGATCCAAAAGATATGCTAAATATGTACCATTCTGGGGCACGCTGGGGTAAAGTCCAAATTGAGATTGGCCCTGATGTCCATCCCTCATGGACAAACTTCCTGCTGTCACACATGCTACAGAGAGAATCACGTTGGGAGCATTATTGACAGCTAACATTCAGCCTTCGGGAAAGCAGTTTTGTCAAATGAAGAAACTAACAAGCTTGGAGTCAAGGCAAGGCAAGTGAAGGGAGCTGAGGAGATCAGCCATGATCTCAAAAAGAAGCAAAATACCACAGATGCCAGAAATCTGAGACATAAACAGAATTTGCTGGAGAAAGTCAGCAGGTCTGGCAGTATCTGTGATGAGAGAATCAGAGAGAATGTTTCGAGGCTGGTATGGCTCTTCTTCAGAACTCATGCATGCCCTTGAGCTTTTGGAGTTTGCGTTCCTGAATTCATGAAAAGTAGAGAAAAAACTTTTTGTTAAAGTGTTGAATGAGATAAAGAATGAAATGGAACTGGGGATGATGATAGCTTAGAGATAGTTTGAGATAGTGCAGATGGGGTGAGGGGTCTAGAGTGTCCATGTGGCAGTGCGTGTGGGTCTCTGGGTTCGGGGGGATTTGCTGGCTGAGGAGCTGTATAAATCTTGGAGATACCTCTGATTCTGGCTGTGTTTGAAACATGAAGGATGGAGCTTGAGTTGGAATCTGTTCAGGGTAAGGCAGATCTTAAGACAGTCACTGGTGAAGGAGTTATGGCTGTGAAAGCCAGCTGTGTACCATTCTGGGGCATGCTGTTGGGAAAAATCCAAATTGAGATTGGTTCTGATGTCCATCCCTCATCGTAAACACTTTATGAAACACTCAGAGGGAGATAGAAAACAATGAAAGTGAACAAACCAAAACATTGAATCGGAAATCCCATCGGAGAGAAGTCTTCAAGGTGAGTATGCTTGAAAGAGAAACGGCAGTGAATTAAATGCCCAAACACTGCGGATGCTGGAAATCTGAAACAGAAAGTGCTGGAGAAATTCAACAGCTCTGGTGGGATCAATGGAAGAGAAAAACAGAGTTAACGTTTCAACTCCAACATGACTGTTCTTGGCTCCCTCTGACACAGAGACAGGAGAAATTGTGATGGGCAAGGAGAAAATGACAGAAACATTCAACAAATTGTTTTGTATGTCTTCACAGTCAACAACACAAACCACATGGCAGCATGGTGACTCAGTGGTTAAAACTAGTTCGATTCAACCCTCGGGCCACTGTCTGTGTGGAGTTTGCACATTCTCCCGTGTCTGCATGGGTTTCCTCCAGGTGCTCCAGTTTCCTTCCACTGTCCAAAGATGTGCAGGTTAGGTGATTGGCCATGCTATATTGCCCACAGTGTCCTGGGATGTATAGGTTAGGTGAGTTAGCCATGGGAAATATAGGGTTACAGGGATAGGGGTGGGTCTGGGCGGGATGCTCTTTGGAGGTCAGTGTGGACTCAATAGGCTGAGTGGTCTGCTTCCACACTGATTCTATGAAGTGGAGGTTAGGCAAGAAACTAATAAGAACTTAAGATAATTAATATTAATCATGAAAAAGTATTAATCAGAGTCTATTATTATTATTATTTCACATAATGGAAATTGAGTTTAACAAATTTATTTGAATTTTTGAGAATATAACTAGTGGTGATATAAAGGGAGCAGGTGGCCTTGCAAAATGCACTCAATGATAAGGTACCATGTAGAAAGTTTGATGGAGTTTGCTTGGGTGAGGGTCAAGGATTAATCGACAGGGAGCAGAAAGTTGGAATCTTCAAGTTGTCAGGTTGTAATTAGTGGAGTGCTGCTAGGAGTTAACACTGTCAGGGTCTTAGCTATTTATAATTTCCATTAATGAACTAGACAAAGTTACTGAGAGTATCGTCTTGGCCTTTGGGCTAAGATCAACTCGAGAGTGTGTCGTATCCAAGTTTGCTGATATTATAAAGTTGGTGAGAATACAAGCTGCAAGAGGCTGCAAAGTAAGGCGGTAGATGGAGTACAAGAAGACAATCTATGAGGATATTCACAACATCATGAATAAAGGAATAGAAAAATAATTTTAAATGGTGGGAAGCTTCTAATTGTTGGCATTAAGAAGTTTGGGTGTACTTGCACAAGAGACACAGGAGATTAGTTTACAGGAACAGCAAGAAATTAGAAGGACAAATGATATACTGGTCTTTATTGGCAGTGAATTGGAGTACAGTGAAGAAGTCTAGTTATGGTTGTATAAAGCTACGGAGAGATCACATCTGGAGTATGGCATGCAGATTTGGTCTCCATCCTTAAGGAAGGGTATGCATTGTGTATGGATATGGTACTCAATTAGTTTCTGGCATGGCAGGATTCTGTGATGACAGGATGAGTCAAATGTGTCTACAGCGACCGAAGATTAGAAAAATAAACGATAATCTAATTGAAACATGAAAGATTCTGACGGTGCTTGAGAGGATGTTTCCACCTGTCTGTTAGATCTAGGACACGGGGGTCACAGGCTCAGGTTAATGGTTAAAATCATTTGAGTCATAGAGATGGGCAGCACAGAAACAGACTCTTCAGTCCAACATGTCCACGCTGACCAGATATCCTAAACTAATCTCGTTCCATTTGTCAGCACCTGGCCCATATCCCTCTAATCTCTTCCTATTCATATACCCCAACCAATGCCTTTTAAATGCTGATATTGTACCAGCCTCCACCACTTCCTCTGGCAGCTCATTCCATATGCGCACCACCCTCTGCATGGAAAAGTTGCCTCTTAGGTCCCTTTTATATCTTTCATCCTCACCCTAAACCTATGCCCTGTAGTTCTGGACTCCCCCATCCCAGGGAAAAAAACTTTGTCTATTTATCCTATCCATGCCCATCATGATCTTATAAACCTCTATACTGTCACCCCTCAGCCTCCAATGCTCCAGGGAAAACAGCCCCAGCCTATTCAGCCAATCCCTGTAGCTCAACCCCTCCAACCCTGGCAACATCCTTGAAAATGTTTTCTGAACCCTTCAAGTTTCACAACATCCTTCCGATAGGAGGCAGACCAGAATTGCACGCAATATTCCAAAAGTGACCCAACTAATGTCCTGTACATGACCTCCCAATTCCTGTAGTTGAAAAATGTGGTGCTGGAAAAACACAGCAGGCCAGGCAGCATCCGAGGAGCAGGAGAATCAATGTTTCGTGCATAAGCCCTTCTTCAGTGGCAGATGGAGTTTAATTCAGATAAATGCAAGGTGCTGCATTTTGGGAAAGCAAATCGTAGCAGGACTTACACATGTAGACACGGGGAGAATGTACAAACTCCACACAGACAGTCACCCAAGGCTGGAATTGAACGTGGACCCTTGGTGCTGTGAGGCAGCAGTACTAACCACTGAGCCACCATGCTGCCCCTTTTTCAAGAAACAAAAGGATGTCGTGAAACTTGAAAGGGTTCAGAAAAGATTTACAAGGATGTTGCCAGGGTTGTAGGATTTGAGCTGTCAGGAGAGGTTGAACAGGCTGGGGCTGTTTTCCTTGAGCATCAGAGGCTGAAGGGTGATCTTATAGAGGTTAATAAAATCATGAGGGGCATGGAGAGGGTAAATAGAGAAGGTCTTTTCCCTGGGGTGGGTGAGTCCAGAACTAGAGGGCATAGGTTTAGGGTGAGAGGGGAAAGATATAAAAGAGACCTAAGGGAAGTTTTCACGCAGAGGGTGGTGCATGTGTGGAATGGGCTGCCAGAGGAAGTGGTGGAGGCTGGTACAATTACAACATTTAAAAGGCATCTGGATGGATATATGAATGGGAAAGGTTTGGAAGGATATGGGCCAGGTGCTGGCAGGTGGGCCTAGATTGGGCTGGGATATCTGGTCAGCATGGATGAGTTGGACTGAAAGGTCTGTTTACATGCTGTACATCTCTATGTCTCTATGACTCTATGCCATACTCACAATCCTATCTACCTCACAATCCTATCTACCTGCTACTCTTCTTTCAAGGAACTATGAAACTGCACTCCAAGGTCTCTTTGTTCAGCAACACTTCCTAGGTCCTTACAATTAAGTTGTAAACCTTGCCCTGATTTGCTTTCCCAAAATGCAGCTCATCACACTTATCTAAATTAAACTCCATCTGCCATTCCTCAGCCCATTGGCCCATCTGATCAAGATCCTGTTGGACTCTTTGCTGTCCACTCCACCTCCAATTTTGGTGGCATCTGCAAATTTACTAACTATATCTCCCATGTTCACATCCAAATCATTTATATAAATTACAAAAAGCAGCAGACCAGGCACTGATCTTTGTGGCACACCACTGGTAACAGGTCTCTAATCTGAAAAGCAACCCTTCACCACCACACTCATCTTCTACCTTCAAGCCAGTTCTGTATCCAAATTGCTAGATCTCCCTGTATTCCATGAGATCTAACTTTTCTAACCAGTCTCCCATGGGGAACCTTATCGAATGCCTTACTCAAGTCCATATAGATTACATCTACTGCTCTGCCCTCATCAATCCTCTTTGAGTTTTTTGAAGGAGTAACAATCAAGTTCATAAGACATGACTTCTCATGTACAAAGTTATGTTGACTATCCCTAATCAGTCCTTGCCTTTCCAAATGCATATAAATCCTGTCCCTCAGGATTCTCTCCAACAACTTGCCCACCACTGACGTCAGGCTCACTGGTCTATAGTTCCCTGGCTTTTCCTTACCATCTTTCTTACATACTGGCACCACATTAGCCAACATCCAGTCTTCCAGCAACTCACCTGTGAGTATCAAGGATACAAATATCTCAGCAAGGGGCCCTAGCGTCCCACAGGGTACACCTGATCAGGGCTGAAAATGTGTTGCTGGAAAAGCGCAGCAGGTCAGGCAGCATCCAGAGAACAGGAGAATCGACATTTCGGGCATAGGCCCTTCTTCAGGAAGCCCTGATCAGGTCCTGGGGATTTATCCACTTTTATGCCTTTCAAGACATCCAGCATTTCCTCTTCTGTAATATGGACATTTTTCAAGATGTCACCATCTGTTTCCCCACATTCTGTATCTTTCATGTCCTCTTCACAGTAAACACTGATGCAAAATACTCATTTAGTATCTCCTTCATCTCCTATCATTCCACACAGAGCTGGCCCTGCTGATCTTTCTCTCCCTAGTTACCCTTTTGTCCTTAAGGTATTGATAAAATCCCTTTGGATTCTCCTTAATCCTATTGCCAAAGCTATCTCATGTCCCCTTTTTGCCTTCCTGATTTCCCTCTTAAGTATACTCCTACTGCCTTTATATTCTAAGGATTCACTCAAACTCTGCTGTACATACCTGACATAGGTGTTCTTCTTTTTCTTAAGCAAAACCTCAATTTCTCTCGCCATCCAGCACTCCCTATACCTACCAGCCTCGTTCTTTTATTTCTGTTCCATTCCTGTCATTGTGACTCAAGCTAAGTGTGCTTTTGTTTTGGACAGTAATGTAATTGATGTTAAAAGCCCAGGAGAGCTGAGAAAAAGGAAACAAGGGGGTAGAGTAAATTCAAAACTTCAACCGCTGCCTGGAGTACATTTGAACATGAAAATCCAGTTGAACGAGCAAAAGCAAGTACATTGGAATGTCATGCTGCATTAATGCCTTTCAACATACAACAGTTCCCACAGCTAACCTACTGTTGCAAGAAAATGTTAGTACATTTCAGTGAATTTTTCCTTTTCCCTGCCTCTCCACATCACAGTGAGATTTATACACCTCCTTCTACCTGGAGAGAGCTCCTTAGGTAATGAGAATGATGAAAATGTTCCTTGCTGCAGGATATAAAGGGTAATAACCACTTGAAATTTAATACAACGTGCTCTATCAGTTCATATTGCCGTGACTAATGATATGAAGTTACTGGCTGCGTTTGCCATGCAAGTACTCTCTTGAGACAACGTTCCAAATTGAGGTAGAGCATCTCGGAGCTGAAAATAAAACTGATGTGTACGAAGTCAGCATTTAACAATGACATATTTCTGACTGTCACCACTTAGGAATTACATGACCCAAACATGGAAGACTGAACTGAACAGTGGTACTGAGCAATAGACTCAAACATGTTTTTAAAAATTCTGCTACTAGGTTATGTTTCTAACTCAGGAGCAGCAATGAGAGGGGCTGGGGAGATATTTATCAGCTCCATTAAATACGGAAGAGAAAACAAGGATCACAGAGAAATATAAGTTGAATAAAATTTTATTCTGATACTTAAATTGATTAAGAATGTAAGAAAACAGAGGAGGAACAGATCATTCAGTCCCTCAGGCTTGCTCTGTCATTCACAACATCCATGGTTGATCCAATCATAGCTTCAACTCCTCTTTCCTTTTTGTCACCCATGATCCTCAGTTCCCTTAGAGACAGACTCTCTTATAGCTTGGCCTGGATAACAAACAAACAAGCACAAGCCTCCTTCTTCAAGAGAACTCAGGCAAAAACCATCTTCAATGGACTGGACACTATGGCCAGGCAGTTGAGAAGCATCTCTCCTGCCAAATACAACTGTCGAATGGCCACTGTTGAGGGCAGGACAAAGAAAGTGCTTTGAAGATGCTCTGAAGTCATCCTTGAAATGTGATGCCATTAATATTAATGACTGAGAGGGGCTTGCTATCAATCATTCAAAATGGCGACAACTTGTCCATCAAGCTGCACCCCACTTGGAATCGCAGTGTCGAAATGCTGAAGCAGGACAGTGACGTGGAAGGTTCTGGATCCCTTTATTCCACGGAACATACATGGTGTTCATGCAGGGAATGGGTGCAGATTGCAAGGGCTTGAGGAGGATGGGTGAAGGTCAAGGATTGCCAGACTGTGGTGCTGAGGATCCTGGTGGGTGGGCCAGGGTGAGGAGTGTGAAGGTCTGGGGGTTGGACTGGGAGGCAGTGGCAAATGTGGATGCTCTGTAGTGGATCAGGGATATACTTGCATTGTGGTATTTATATATCTGTAAATGAACACTGGCTATATCCCACATATGTCTGTGATACAGACGATGGTTATAATCAGTACTGTATATCTATAAGCCACACATATGTAATGTTTATGGTGATATAATCAGCTCTATAATCCACACACACACAGTGTTTAAGGTCTACCCAGTTATTATATGTCACTAATACATGATGTTGATTATTGACATATAAAGACTGTGTAGATTTTAAAGTGTTTCTTGTCTTAAATGAGAGGTCCTTTATTCTGAAACCGTGTCCCTAGTTTGAGATTTCCTGAGGAGGAGAAACATCCTCTCAGCATCTCCCTGACAAGAATATTACGTGTTCCAATAAGATCACTTCTCATTCTTCCAAACACCAAAGAGTAAAGGGCCAACCTAGCGTCAGACATTGCACAAGAAGCAACCTTTTCAGTCTACCCAGTCTAAGCTGGCTGCTCATGGGACAATCCAGCCAGTTTCATCCCTCGCTCTACCCCAGTAGCCCTTGACAGGAGGAGGCCGTTTACCTAGCTCGCCTGCACTGACTCTCAGAATGAATAACTCATCTCACACTGTTCCCTGGCTATCTCCCTGTAAGCGTGCACATTCTTCCCTTTTGATTGCTTCAATTGAAGCTGTCTCACTCTCCAGACTTTAATCACTTGCTATGTGAAAGAGTTTATCCTCCTGTCCTTTTTGTTTCTTTTACCAATTACTTTAAACCTGTGCTCTCATTCATGACCTTTTCAAGCGGTCGAGCAGTTTGTCCTTATCGACTCAGCCCAAACCCCTCATGAATTTGAATTCATCAATTTCAAATCTCCTCTCAGCCTTCTTTTCGCTGAGGAAAACAGCCCTGACATCTCCAATATATCTTCATAACAGAACTTCCTCATCCCTGAAACCATACACATAAATCATTTCTGCACTCTTCTCCCAGTGCCTTCACTTGCTTCCTAATTGTGGCAGCCAAATATCAGACACAATACAACAGCATTTTTTGCAACATAACCTCCTTGCTTTTGTACTCTATGCCCCTGTGAATAAAGCCCAAGATACTGCATGTATCCAGTGCTCTCAACCTGTCCTGTCACTTTCAATGCATAATGCACATATATATACTCAGATCCCTCTGCTCCTGCATCACCTTTGGTAATTGTGTTGTCTATTTTATATTGTTTCTCCATATTCTTGCTGTCACAATGAATCTATTCACATTACTTGGAATTGGACATAAATTGTTACCCCTCTGCCCATTCCACCGACTTGTCTATGTTATTTTGAAGATCGACACCACTCCCCTGACAGTTCACAATGCTCGTAACGTTCATACCATCTGAAGTCTTTGAAATTATGTCCTGTACGCCAAAGGTCTACATCATTAATATATATCAGGAAAAGTAAGACTCCCATCACTATTCCTGAGGGAGTTCATTACAGACTATTCTCTAGCCTGGGAAACATCCTCATTCTTTGATGCCTGTTACAAACAATTGTGCACTCATGTTGCTACTCTCCTTTTAGTCTATAAGCTATAAATTTGGCGGCTTGACCTTTTGGAAGCTTGAGAACGCCACATCAACAACATCAACCTTGTTTGCTACCTCTTCAAAAATATCCTATAAGTTAGTTAAACATCATCTTCCTTTATATCTATATTGGCTTTACTCAATTAAATTATATTTGTCCATGTGACTACTAATGTTGTCTTGACTCATTGTTTCTAAAAGTTTTTTCCAGGCCTACTTTTGCATTTTCTTGAACATGGGTATGAAATTAACAATTCTCCAGCCCCCTTGCCATCATCCTGAGGCTAGGCAAGACTGAAAAGTGACGGTCAGTACCTCTGCAAGATCTACTCCTAATCCCTCAGTATCTTTAGATACATCTCATCCTGTACTAGTGCCGAAGCAACTTTTAAGTACAGACACTTATCTAAATACCTCTTCCCATCAATTTTAAACCTGGTAGTCTCTGGAATTACTTCTTCTTTCATGACTTGGGCAGCATCTTTATCCTCAATCAAAACAGCCGCAAAATATTTGTTTAATTCTTCAGCCATGCCCCTCGTTGCCATGTGTAAATTTGTTTGGTCCTTCTACAGCTCTTATTATTCTTTCAGGGGATTTCGGTGTCGCTGGCTGGGCTAACATTATTGTCCAACCCTTGCTGCCTTTGAGGAGGTAGTAGGGAGCTGTCTACTTGAACCACTGAAGACCATTTGGTGTATATTGGTCCACAATGTTGTTAGGGAAGGAGTTTCAGGATTTTGATCCAATGACACTCAACAATATATTTCCTGAACAACACACTTAGTGGCTTGGAGGGGAACTTACAGGTGGTGGTATTTCCATATATTTGCCACTCCTACTCTTCAAAACAGCATCTGGAAGATGCTTTCCAAAGAGCCTGAGCAAATTTCTGCAGCACATCTTGCAAATGCTGCTCCTGAGGCTCATTGATGGAAAAAGCAGATGTTTGTAGTTGTGGTGCCAATCAAGCAGGCTGCTTTGTCTTGAGTGGTGTCAAGCTTCTTCAGTATTGGAGCTGTACTCATCCAAAAAAGTGAATAATATTCCATCGCATTCTTGACTGTAGATGGTAGACAGGTTTTGGGGATTTACAGGATTTCCAGCCTCTGATCTGCTCTTGTAATCACAATATTTATATGGCCAGTCTACATCAGTTTCTGGTCAATGGTAACCCCCAGCCCCAGGAAATTTGTAGTGAGGGATTCAGTGACAGTGATGCCATTCAATGTCAAGACATGATGAATAGATTCTGTTTTGTTCTTGGTGGTCACTGCCTGTCACACGTGTAGTGCACCTGTTACTTGCCTTGTCAATCCAAGCTACGTATGGACTCCTTCACTATCTGAGGAGTTGTGGATGGTACTGAACGTTATGCAATGCTCAGTGGACATCCCCACTTCTGAACTTATATGGAGGCAAGGCCAATGATGAAGCAGCTGAAGATGGCTAGACAAAGGACAATACCTTGAGGAATTCCTGCAGAGATGCCCTGAAGCTGAGATGACTGACCTCCAACAATCGTCTTCCTTTGTGCTAACTATGACTCTAACCAATGGAAGGTTTTCACCCCAATGCCCATTGCCTCGAGTTTTGCTCCTGTTCCTTAATGCCACACTTGGTCAAATGTGGTTTTGAGGTCGGGTTGGTCACTCTCACCTTACCAGTGGAATTCAGCTGTTTTTTCTGTGTTTGAACCAAGACTGTAATGATGTCAGGGAACTGAGTGGCACTAGCATAACCCAAACGGATCATTACAGAGAAGTTATTTCTAAGTGCTGCTGATAACGTGATAATGTCTTCCAACACTTCACTGATGGTCAGGAGTAGACTGATGGGCCAGTAATTGGCTGGGTTACCTTTGGCCTGCTTTGTGTATACATGAAATATCTGGACAATTTCTCACATTGTTGGGAGGATGCCGGTGTTGCAACTGCACTGGAACAACTAGACTAGGGTCATGGCGAGCTCTGGGCACAAGTTTTCAGTACCATTGCCAGGCCTGTTATTAATGACAAGGCCTTCCTATCAACAGTTATGTGATTCATTCACAGGTAGCTGAACAGTTTGGGGCTGTGAACAAGATAGAAAGAAGCCAGAGGATCTCCAGCAGCTCCAGTGGGGGTATGGACTCCCCCTACCCCAGGGAAGAGATTTTATCTATTTATCTTATCCATGCCCCTCATGATTTTATAAACCTCGAAAAGGTCACCCCTCAGTTTCCAATGGTCCAGGGAAAACAGCCCCAGCCTATTCAACCACTCCCTTTAGCTCAAATCCTCCAGCCCTGGCAATATCCTTGTAAATATTTTCTGAACCATTTCAAGTTTCACAACATACTTCCCATTGCAGGGAGACCAGAATTGCACACAGTATTCCAATAGTGGTCCTAACCAATGTCCTCTACAGCTGGAATATGACCTCCCAACTCTTAAACTCAATGAACTGACCAATAAAAGCAAGTGTACCAAACACCTTCCTCACTATCCTATCTACCTGTGACTCCATTTCAACGAATGATGAATGTGGACTCCACGGTCTCTTTGTTCAGAAACATTTCCCAAGACCTTACCATTAAATGTATAACTCCTGCCCTGGTTTGCGTCTCCAAAATGCAGCACGTCAAATTTATCTAAGTTAAATTCCATCTGCCATTCTTTGGCCATTGGCCCATCTGATCAAGATCCCGCTGTACTCTGAAGTGACCTTCTTCACTGTCCACTACACCTTTCAATTTTGGTGTTATCTCCAAACTTCCTAACCATACCTCCTATGTTCACATCCAAATCATTTATGTAAATTATGAAAAGCACAATAGCAGATAACACACCATCAGAATATTTCCATTTTGATACATTTCATATTAAGATTTGGAATATCTTAAACCTCTGTCACTGCTGTTCTACCATCTCCCCTTTTAACTAATTTTTGCAGTTCTACTTTAGCTAATGCACTCTTCACACCTTTGCAGTTACCTATCTCTTTTCAGACTCAAGTTTCCCACACTTAGTGAGAAGTTCAAACATGTTACACTCATTCTTACCTAGAGGCTTCTTTACTATGTAACCATTAATTCGTTCTGAGTCGTTACACATCATCAGGTATGGAATAGATTGTTCACAATTCTAAGAAACAGGTCAAATACATTCTGTGAACTAATCTTCAGTTACCTTTCCCTATCTTATTTGATTAATTTTTATGAATAAAATTGCCCACATTTATTCTTGTATCTTTCTTACAAGTCCCAATCATTTCTAAACTTATACTTTTACAACCTAACATAGTTAATGGGCTTATAGTGTATTTCCACCAGTGATTTATTTCTCTGGCTTTTAAAAAGTTTCCATCCAAACTTATTCCAAATCTTGACTTCTGAACCAAGATAATATCTCATTACAATTGTCTGGTCATCTTTTATTAACAGAGCTACCTCACCTCCTTTTCATTACTTCCTGTTCTTCTGAATCGTGAAATACCCTTGAACGTGTAGATCCCAGCATTGATTACTTGACAACCATGTTTCTAAATAATTATATCATACCTATTTATTTCTATTTGCACTGTCAATTCCATCACCTTGTTATAAATTCTGTATTTTCAGATTTTTAAAAAATCTTTGAATTGTCTTTTTTGTATTTTCTTTAGTCTAATCTTATGTGCTTGCGCACTCTTTGGTATGTACATTTTCCCTGTCACACTCAGGTTACCATTACCCATATTACTACCTTGCCTTATCCTTTCTTACTAACTTTGTAAATCTTCCCTCACACGAAATCTGCCCCTTATCATGTAGGTTAAAGTTGTCTCTACAGTCCTAGTTATGTGTTTTGCCAAGACCTGTTGAATTCAAGTGAAGCCCCTCCTTCTCCAGTACTGGCACCAGTCTTTAGTTGAAATCCACATCTCCCATAACAATCTTTAAACATGCATCAATTTATCTTGTATAAAATTGCTTAAGACTCAAGTAAAAATTTGCAGACCAATAACAGTTTTTTTTTAAACATTTTGCCACTTGCAGTTTATAATCTTTCAGGATGTCTTTCTTAGGCCTTTCTGTGTCTTTGGCTCACATGTGGAATCATTGGACTTTTAGCCTCCAAGATACTTTTGCAGCTTCAAGCAAGCAACACAGCTTTTGGGGCTTATGCCCTTGGCTACTGAGGTCAGTATCTATACTTCTAAAAATACTTTCCCTTACTAGTACTATGTTTCTTTTAACACTCTCCTCCAATTTGAATAGTCCCCATTGTATGATTTTATGTTTGATTTGCTTATCCGCTATTCAAGCCCCTTCTGATGCATGCAGGCCCACACAGACTGCAACAACCTTGACCTTTGAGTCCATAACTTGGACACCAGTTTGTCAACTCTTGGTCCAAAGTTTCTTGAGCTGCAGATATGGTTTCTGTGTATCACAGTAATGTCCAGTATTTCCCACATTCTACAGCTGCAACACATCACCTCCTCTGCCATTTCAGTTGTATTTTATTTAATCAATTAAGGTTTCAAGTTTAGAAACTGTTACTTCTACTTATATTAAGTCAGATAACCTCTTCTTCAAAAATGAGTGGAAGCAGAATGTTTGAATATTTTTAAAGGAAAGATAGTTGAATAAGCAGGGGGTGAAACATTGCTTTGGGTAGTCAGGAGAGTGGAATATTCACATCAGCCAGGATCAAATTGAATAGAGGAGCAGGTTTGAACAACCAAGTCATCTATCCTTGCTGCATGTTCCTTACTTAGTTGTGATAAATTTATAGTAATTATATCTCCAACGTGAGTTCATATTACTGTTCTAATTTAAAGAAAAAAAGTCAAAAGCAATTAACATACTCACTCAACCAGTAAACGCTTCAAGGCCTTCACTCTTAGATCATGCTGCTTTTTATTCCTTCTCTCAGAATACTTGTTGCATTATAAAAGGCCAGTGTATAAATAAATGGAAATTTCAATGTAACTGATTAATTTTCAATTGCACACCATTTAAGTTATACCTATTGCGATATCAAAGTGTATGAGGCATGAAAAACAGAGTCAAATTCAACACATTTAAATTTGCTAGCTTGGTCTTTGTGGGAATACAAGGGTTAAGTGAATGGAAAATAATAATGGTTATTTCAACCAAACAAACACTTAACAGGAATGTCCTGTCTTCTGCATTCTTAATAGGATAAAAGCAGTAAAATGCCCAAAAGCATAAAATTATGAGAAATCAGGTATGAAGGTCTGTTCTTATTGTAAACATTGCAATGGTACACATACCTATTAAGGGCATCGTATAACTTTCTTTTGGTTCAAGGGTCATCATGAGGAATGTTGAAACAGTATGAAAGAAGACATCTGGTTGATGTTTAGTAAATGATGGAATTCTCGGCCTCCTTGGGAGCTTTGTTCCAGTCAAGAAAGGTATTTTGAGGCAGTTCATAAGGACTCTGTCTATAAGGGATGATAACGACTCATAGATCCGATCATGTGGGCAGCAACCAATCTAATTGCTGCAGATTTTGAAAACAGGTACAGAGAAATTTAAGAAAGGCCGGCCTTCCCTTGTTCCTTGCCAAACAGCCAGATGTTGGCCAGCACGTTAAAAGTATATCTTTTTCCCTGCGGTTCTGACCAGGTGTGACAGAGATTAGGGGGAACCATCTCAGAGAGGTGAGAGAAAAGCTCTTGTGTATGTTGAGGGAATATGTAACCCTTTAGTCACTTGGTTGAATTATAGTGGACAATTAGAAGCAAAGTTTCAGTTTTCTGTGGCCTGAGTTAAAGACAGAGTGCCTGGGTGAAAACAGACGAGTTTTTCTGTGAGTTAAAGAGTTTGAAGGACAAGACGGGGACAGCTGGAAGATTTCACTGTTCACCACACTACTGGAAGGATGTGCTTGCAGTGAAAGGGGTGCAGAGGAGATTCACCAGGATGTTGTCTGGAATGGAGCAGTTTATGAAGCGATGTTGTATAAGTTCAGGTCGTAATCTTTGGAGCCGAGAAGGCTGGATGGCGACCTGATTGAAGTATATAAGATTACAAGGGACATTTGCAGGATGGATAGAAAGCAGCTGTTCCTCTTTGTTAAAGAAAATTTGAGGTGTCGTGGACAGCGAAGAGGGTTACCTCAGATTACAACAGGATCTGGACCAGAATGGGCCACTGGGCTGAGAAGTGGCAGAT
Source organism: Chiloscyllium plagiosum (assembly GCF_037043375.1). Taxonomy (NCBI): domain Eukaryota; kingdom Metazoa; phylum Chordata; class Chondrichthyes; order Orectolobiformes; family Hemiscylliidae; genus Chiloscyllium; species Chiloscyllium plagiosum. The sequence goes on along the minus strand of NW_028270146.1, from coordinate 85,635,638 downwards.
GGAGTTTAATTCAGATAAATGCAAGGTGCTGCATTTTGGAAAAGCAAATTTTAGCAGGACTTATACACTTAATGGTAAGGTCCTAGGGAGTGTTGCTGAACAAAGAGACCTTGGAGTGCAGGTTCATAGCTCCTTGAAAGTGGAGTCGCAGATAAATAGGATGGTGAAGAAGCCGTTAGGTATGCTTTCCTTTATTGGTCAGAGTATTGAGTACAGGCGTTGGGAGGTCATGTTGCGGCTGTACAGGACATTGGTTAGGCCACTGTTGGAATATTGCGTGCAATTCTGGTCTCCTTTCTATCGGAAAGATGTTGTGAAACTTGAAAGGGTTCAGAAAAGATTTACAAGGATGTTGCCAGGGTTGGAGGATCTGAGCTACAGGGAGAGGCTTGAACAGGCTGGGGCTGAACAGGCTGGGGCTCTTTTCCCTGGAGTGTCGGTGGCTGAGGGGTGACCTTGTAGAGGTTTACAAAATTATGAGGGGCATGGATAGGATAAATAGACAAAGTCTTTTCCCTAGGGTCGGGGAGTCCAGAACTAGAGGGCATAGGTTTCGGGTGAGAGGGGAAAGATATAAAAGAGACCTAACGGGCAACTTTTTCATGCAGAGGGTGGTACGTGTATGGAATGAGCTGCCAGAGGATGTAGTGGAGGCTGGTACAATTGCAACATTTAAGAGGCATTTGGATGGGTATATGAATAGGAAGGGTTTGGGGGGATATGGGCCGGGTGCTGGCAGGTGGGACTAGATTGGGCTGCGATGTCTGGTCGGTGTGGACGGGTTGGACCGAAGGGTCTGTTTCCATGCTGTACATCTCTATGACTCTAAGTGGGTATAATTTTAAGGTGAAAAGTAGGAGCTTTAGAGATTTGGGGAAAATCTTATTCAGCCAGAGGGTGGCGGGAATCTGGAATGCACTGCTTGGGAGCATAGTTGAAATGGGAAATCCTACAAACTTTAAAAAGTACTTGGATGAGCACTTGAAATGTCATATCATTCGAGGCAGTGCACCATGTGCTGGAAAGTGGGACCAGTAAGTTTACAATAGCTTTTTTGCCAGTGCAAACTCAACAGACCTCTTTGATACTGCATGATTCAGCTTTGCAGCATGTGTAAACCTCTCACTTCATAGTTTAAATCAAGCCAGACAAATCATTCTATGTTTTGGAAAGTTTCAACCTCTGTGGAGTATTTATAAAATGAGGACAAAACAGAATTGAGAGACTTCTGCTTGTTTGCTTTCTCACTGATGGGTTACATGATATTATTTGCTTCTCCTATTTGCTACTTATGCTATTTCCTATTCATCAGTGTAATGTTGATGCATACTTCAATAAAGTTAATCATTTTGTAATCTTGTATCTTTGCCTGTCATATAGTTCAGATTCTCACAGCAGTTCATGCGTTACTCCAGAATAGCAACTCCACCCTCAGTGCATTCAATTCCCTCTTACAATGTTCAGCAAATCTACGAGTGTTGAATTTGTAATCTTTTGAATTAATTGTCAAGCAACTTATTCCATGTTAGCAAAAACATATTTTATTAATACAGTAGTAGAAGATCAGCCCAAGATGACCAGGATATCAGTCCCAACTAGTCACCCAACTAACCGCAGCTTTCATTATTCAGCAGTTTGGTTATGACTGATTAACACTGTAAAAGAAACAAAGTCTGGTAGAACTTGAATGGTAAACACAATATTTGACTAAACTTCAGAAAGAGGTCAACCTTTAGTACATTTAGAATTCCCTCACCACCAAATTCCTGAAGCAGGTCCTCTGTTGAGCTGGTCTTTGTGCTACTTGACTGCACCAGAGAGACTACATGATTCAGTACATTCAGCCTGCTTTTCACACGTCTCCATTCCTTCTCAACGTTTCCTCACTTATGAAAGATTTGACAATGCTTTACAGAAATAAGCAGCATTAGGATTATTTGTAATAACAACGTACACATACATGCTTAAGTGTAAGAATAGTTCCTGCTTACCCTACAATTAATAATATGCTATATTCCCTACTATGTGTCATCTTTGCGTTTGTGGAATATCTAATCATATCAAATTGCATTGAAGTGTTGCAAAATGTGTTCCTTTTGAATTTCAATTGTTTAAATAGGCAAATGTAGCAGCCAAGTCTCAAATAATGAGATATGAGACCAAGTAATTGATTTTATTTTGCTGGTGTTGGTTAAGAGAGAAAAAAATTGTTGAGAAATGGGGAAATTCTTAAAATTTTATCGGTGTAATATATTTTTAACATCAAGACCATCTTAATGCACATTCCAGACAATTATGAACTTCTGAAGCATAATCACTGTCACAATGTAGGAAATTTGTCAGGTAATTTGTACACAGCAAGTTCCCACAAGCAACATGATAACGACCAGATAACCTATTTCTTGATCAATATTTTTGATGTTGATCAAGAAATATTCTGTTAAAAGATCCCATTAATGTCCACTGAGAAGGCATGATATCTTGCTTAAAAATCTAATACAGAAGATTGCATCTGACATGGTAGCACTCCATCACCTTGCACTAAAGTGTCAATCTATATTTCACTGAATAGGGCAAAAACCCAATAACTTGAAGTGCAGTATTGCCAATTGAGCCATTATGACTTTAACGAAACAGCAGTTCCTCAGTGCAGCAGTGGAGTATGAAGATTACATTATGAGCAAAAAGCCTTACCCAAAGTCTTAGATCTACTGGAGGAAATTGACGGAGGCCAACTCTGTACTCAATCTTATGTTAAGTTCGATAGTACTTCGGTTTATGTGAAATAGTTACTTTTGCCTTTACTTGTCAAGGAATGCAGAGACCAACTTTCATACTAGATAAAACCAGCTTACTCGACAAAGGTACTATATCACCTCTAAGGAACTGACTTTACCAATTGGCTCATTGGAAGATCTAATGCAAAAAGGATTTTAGCAATGTTAAATAAAAACTGAGACAAAGATGGAACTGAAGTAACTGGATCGAATTGCCAAGGAAAAAGTCTCCATGGATCCACTGGCAGTTGAATGAAAGCTCAAACTTTTTTTTAAAGAAATAGAAAGCCAACATGACTTGGTGTTTTGAGATGAAGCATAATTAATTCCTTTGGCTCAGTGTTGAATAGCACTTATGGAAGAATTACGCTGTTATTACCAAAAAATAAACACTTGTTTCAGTGCCAAGGTGACAACAAAGAAATGAGAACCACTAAAATTTGTTTCAAATCTGTATACATGATTTCATATATATTTAAATCAAACAGGCACTAAATGATGCAAGAACATTAGAATGTCCATAAAATACCAAATTTCATTACAGAAACAGTTCTGTTTTGCAAGTGCTGTAAATAAGTATTTATGCACACACCTAAACATATTGCAGTGTACAGTATCATTTTGTATCCTTTCTGTTGAGTTTCTCACTATTACTGGATCACCTTGGATTAATCTCAGCTTCTTTTCTCTACAGCAAACTATATGTTTAAACACCTCTTTTACAATCAGGGACCCCGGTTCAATTCCAGCCTTGGGCAGCTATCTGCATTGAGTTTGCACATTCTCCCAGCGTCTGCGTGGGTTTTCTCCGGGTGCTCCAGTTTCCTACCCCAGTACAAAGATGTGCAGGCTAGATGCATTAGTCAGGGGAAACGTAGAGTAATAGGGTAAGGGAATGAGTCTGGGTGGGTTACTCTTCAGAGGGTGATTGGGCCAAATAGTCTGTTTCCATACTGTGGGGATTCTCTGATGATCTCCTCCAGCTTCACCTCTACCAATAGGAGCTCCATCACTAATCTCTAAAATCCCTTGAACTTGTAGTTGTCAACCAAAACTATTTTTCATCTTTCCTGGAACTCCATTTTTGAATCTCTCCAATCAGGTTTCCACCCTGTTGTAGTACTAAAGTAGCTCTTATCAAAGTCTAAAGATGATATCTGATATGGTTGCAGCTAAGGTATCCGTTATCTTTCTCGACCTATCTGCAGTTTTTGACACAGTTCATACACTGTACCCCTCCAATGCCTTTTCATTGTCATCCAGATCAGTGGAACAACAGTCAGCTGGTACCATTCTTATCTAAGCACAACCAGAAAATCTCAGCCCATTGTATATTACCACCTTTGTTGCCCCTAGGCCTTGGCCCCGTTTCCCATTACTCATCTACATACTACCCTTCGGCAACATCAAAAAGTAGTTTTTCCCGCATTCTGACAATACCCAGCTCTACCTCATGATTGGCTTTCTCAACTGTTCCACGGTTGCATAAATAATCAGATTGCTTACCTAACTGCTAGTACTGGATGAGCAGAAATTTCCTCCAAAAATTGAAGCCATTGTTTTCAAGTTCTGTTGCAAGCAGTGTTCCCCATTACCAACTGCTTCTCTCTCCCCAAAAAACAGCTTGAGATGAAGCCCGGCTCTTTGCAGCCTTGGCATCATATTTGAATCTCAGATGAGCTTCTCACCACACAGCAGTTCCATCACTAAGAATGTCTATTTCCATCTGTAACATAAAACAATCCTGCTCCTACCTCAACTCATCAGCTGCTGAAACCCTCATTCATGTATGAATTACTGCTAAACATGATTTTCTAATGCATAACCGGCTGGTTTCCCGTATTTTAACATATACTTGAGCTCATCCACAACTCTGCTGTGTGCCCTGATTCACATCATATCCTGTGTTCTATTACCTGTGTGCTTGACCTATATTGGCTCCCATTTAAGCAACATCTTGATTTTAAAATTATGTGTCTTGTTTTCAAATCCTTGTTGCCTCATCCCATCCAAGACATCCATCAATCCTGATCCCTTGAGCATCTTGGTTTTAATTACCCATCATTAGTGGTGAAGCCTTGAGCTGGCTAGGCCCCACAGATTCCTTTCTAAACCCACTCACTTCTCTTGATTCCTTTTAAGATGTTCCTTAAAACATAAAGCTTTGATCAAGCTTTTGGTCATCTGCCCAAATATGATTGTGTGTCTTGGTGTTGAATTTTGCTTCATAATGCTTCTGTGAAGTGCTTTTGGATGTCAATACAGTAAAGACTGCATAGAATATTGACATTTCTTCCTCCTTTTATATTTAGTGAGGAATATTAATGTTCAGGCAAATAAGCACCAAGCAAGTATTGCATATACTGAACAATGGATACTTTCCAAAAGGTGCATCTTAATCCTAAACTCAGACAAGCATCTTGTACCACACCACTACAAATTTTTCCATTACTCACACCAACTGTCCTAATATTGCTGAAGAAATTGCTAATTTAACATTACTTTCTATTGAATAAAGAACTTAACTATTCAGAACCAAGTTAGCTGCCCAGGCTAATTTCCCATTTGAGGCTTTCACCACATTTGGGCTAGATTGTAACTCAAGCTCCAGTACTGAAAGTGCACAGAAACAACCCACTGCTATTCATTCATGAAGGACTTTTGCGACATTGGTGTCATCATGTTTGCATTTGTTACCTTTGTCCTGGAGCTCAAAATTGAAAATATCCTCAGCTAACTTCAGTAATGCAGTCCGTGACAAATTAGTTATTTCAATTTCACTTTTAGTAATCGCAGGCTAATGGATGTTCAATTGTATGTCGAAGCAGGCAAACCTTTGCAACTGAACATTTTGCCAACTTGGAGGGGGGGGGCGGGGGGGTTTGGAAGGTGCCTCAAAGACAATACAATGAAACTAGAGTAAGGGGATAACCATCTTTCTTCTTTCCTCTTACCAAATTAAAAACCCCAGTAAAATAAAACTCTGAGGTTCCTGAATCAAATTAATACTCAAAGAGCTTTCTGTGGCTTCTCAGCTGAATGATTACACAGGGTTAATGCAGAAAGGCCACAAGACACAAAAGGAATTGTTCATGTCCATGCTTATTTCTGTTGTCTGTTAAGGAAAAGGACAGTTGACAAGGTGCCAACTGTGTAGAAATGTTGTGCTTCAAATAATTCTCATTAAGAAATTAAGCGCAAAACACAAAAATTTTATTCCTGACCGCTGCTTAAATCGAACTCTCTTCGCCAACAGATCACTGCGTTCCACGTACATAACCAACATGTTGAACATTTTCCTTAAGAATCAAACTGTTGACCCCTCGCATGAATAAAAGGCTACCATTCAAAGGTGGCAATTTAAAATTAGACCAAAGAAAAACCTCAAGAACTATAAAGTGTTAGATTTCAAAAAGTCTTCATCTGTTTAATATTATTGCATGGGCTTGAATACTTGGAACATATATAAATTTGCTCATCTTTACCAAGTTAATAGGAGGGGAAGCTTTGTAACTATCTGTCCAATCGGAGACGCCAAATGTACCATAAACCCTTGCTTGGCATAATGAATACTTAAACAGAAGAAGTACAAACCTTCCAAGACAAATTGGATGTCTGAATCCAAAGTCAGAATCACTCCAAATAATTTGTATTTTATATACCGTTATCATACACATTCTACAAATTTCTGTATTAGCATTTCTTCAATAAATTGACTTATTTACATAATTGTTAACAAAAACTCGCACTGTTTTACAGGCCAGTGTCTTGTGGAGTTCCAGTTAAATGCTTTCATCAGTGACATTGAGGCACTGGTATGAGGCAAGTGCAAATCATATCATGTCTTCTGTTTCTTCTCAGCTGGTGAGTAGTCCGGATCCAGCTCTTTTCGCAACCTTTTTAAGCCTCCAGAAGGCTGGCCAGCCTCAGCTGGTGACAGGGTCCCTTGGCGACAATCAAATATTTTCTGCAATGCTATCATTTTTTTAGCGCACTCGTAATGCTCACTTATCCCAGATTGGGAACAGTCTTCCTTGTGGTGTAATGAAGCCACCTGTACACAGCCACCGGCTTCGGATTTGGAGGCCACTGCGGAATCCATTTGCTCTGAGCACATTTGTTCACAGTGGCCTGCACACTGCCTTTCAAAAAGGCCGTTATTGCAGGAAGTCTCTGAACACCTGTCTTCCACATCACAAGTCCTGGTTTTGGATTTATCAGTGTGGTCAGAATTACTTCTTGCTCCAACTAAATAGATTTCTGGAGAGAATGTGGACTTAAATTCCTGACCAGATTCTTCTCTGCTTATCTGCTGTGTAGTTTGTGCATTCACACATTCCAACACCTGTGCGTGACCACATAGCTCTTGTGCCTGGCTGCCAAATGCTTGACACTGGTTAGTTAGGTTACTGTTGCTTCCAACACAGACCGATTTGCCATTAACCTTTTTTGCCTCATAACAATGCTCAGCACAACTACTGGGGGCATCTTCAACAACATAAACCTGTTCTCCAGGTGTAATTTCCTTTACAGGTGTTACAGTACTGCATTCATGACCAAGTGAAAGTGAATGCTTGCTCTTTGCCTGTACTTTTCTATTCTCTGCTGAGCTGGTGCTTTCACCATTGTGTTCGTCAAAACAACTTTCCTCTCTAAGTCTGTGAGGTACTACTGGACCTTTCCTTGCAGAATCATTTTCTTGTGTTGAAGTATTTATTGAACTGCCTCTCTCACTTGTGTTTGGCATATCTGCCAGTGACAAAAACGCCGTGGTGTCTCCCTTTGTTTTCAACTGTGATTTGAAAGTGTTCTGGATTTTGCTGTAGGCTTTATAAACCTTTCTGACCTCAGATTCGCTGTCTGAGTAAGGAGATACTCTTCCCCTGTTGTCAAACTCAGTGCTGCTTCTTTCTGGGGAGGACGAAGCTGACGAATTATCACCATCACGTACTTGGGAATAGTTACGACGAGTCTCAGCACTACATTGCTTTAACTTTTTGAGCAGTGAAGTACTCCTTTTCTCCCGACGGAGCTTCTGTTTGGCTCTCGCGGCGTTCCTCTGCCGCATAGATGCACGGCGCCTACCATTACTGCTGGAACTACTGGAATCATTTGCCTCTGGGCTCGGTGACCGAGGCCTCTTCACAGGATCGGCATCAGAATCTGTATTTACCTGTTGGTAGTTGTTCTCTGAGGAATCAGAGTCATTTGAGAGAGTTCGAAGCCGCTCGTCTTGGTAGCGCCGGAGGGCGGACAATCTCTGCCGACGTGACCGCAGGTCTTCCCTGACTGCGGATGTATTCAGCAGCTTCTGTCGGTCCAGGGTGTAGGTTGCCTCATCCGAGTCATCCCCCTGCTGGGGTGACAGTGGCAACGAAGCAGACGATTCTGTATCGCTGTATCCTGAACGCTCACTCGTCCCTGCACGCAGCTGAAGAATTGTACTCTCGTTCAGGTCACTGTCCGAGTCAGAACTCCAACCTTCAATCTCACGCCGTACAAGAGAGTCAAAAAAAGCCATCATCCTTGGATCTTCCTGAACAGACTGGTTAGCGTAGTCATGAGACAGACCACTCCCACTGTTTAAGACAAGGCTGATGTACTCTTCATGCGTGTAAAGATTGCGGGTGTCATCTTCCACTACTCCTTCTAAGTCTCCAGCACAATCTGGTTGGAGGTATGGACTCCACACCTGTATTTAGAAAGCACAGAACATTGTGTTTACCCTAAGAGCAACTCTTCCGGAACAATGTTTTTTTAAGAAAACAGGATTTACATAAAACATAAATAGACGATTATTTTCAGATTTTATAATATTATGCACTATTAAAATTTACAGCTCTCGCATATCCTTATGGAAATTCACTGAAGGTAGACAAACTTTAGCCTCAATTGTAAGAGAGAGCTTTGCACTTAAATCACAATACTACAGGCCACAACAGTAACAATGCATAAGCATTTACTCTGTGATCAAATAGCTGATTTAAATCAAACTGAGAATCTTTTTATAGTGATCAGTTTTATCGCAATCTTGCGAGAGAATTTCACCAATACCTATACCATCACTTAATTATTTAATCGAGGACCTTCAAATGAAAAGAAGCTGCTTTGAGAAACAATATAAATTAGGGAACAAAAGGGATAGGTAAGAAGGTTTGGTTGATCCAAAATATGGATTTATAGCTATTTATTTTTTAAAGGGTGGCTATAAATATGGAGAATTCCATCAGCAAGTAGAGACAGATGAAGATTTCCATCAACATGACCGTGCTGTCGAGAAAGGCACCGAGTATATCAGTATAAAAGGTAAAACATAACATAGATAATTGTACCGAGATGAGAAATTCATACAGTCAAGAGAAATTTGAGAGTGGATTCAGAAGATATTGCAGTGGCAACATGGTGAGTTATCACTGCTTGACAGGCCATGTCCCAAAAGACACTGGACACTCACCGGCAGGCACGCAGGGCCAGATGACAGGAGGATGTTGTGATTGGAATATGAGACCCAGAAGTCATAAATATTTATCCTTCTGCTTTTCAGATGCCGAAAGTAATAAGCATATAAAATGAAATGATTTTCAACTGTGATCTGAAGATATTCTGGATTTTGCTGTAGGCTTTATAAACCTTTCTGACCTCAGCCTCGCTGTCTGAATGAGGAGATGCTCACCCCCTGTTATCTAACTCAGTGCTGCTTCTTTCTAGGAAGGATAAAGCTGACAAATAATCACCTATGATATATCTTCCACAATCTCAGGGCACCTTATGGCCAACCAAGTATTTTTAAAATGTAATTAATGCTGTAATGTGAGAAATAGTCTGATCAATTTGTGCACCGCCAACTCGTACAAGTAACCATTTGATAATGACCAAATCTTTTATGATGTTGATTGAGGGCAAAAACTGGCCAGGAAATAGGGGGTAACACTCTTGCTCTTCTCTTAAAACACCCCAAGATAATTTTACATGAATCCAAAAGAGAAATTGGCTAGCATCCAAAAGCAACACCACTGACAGAACAGCACTTCCACAGTATTTCGCTTTTAGGTTTCTTATAATCTACGAACTCCTGATGTCGAAGTGAGTGTACTCCTGGCTGAGCCATGGTTAACAGCAGTTAACCAATGCAACCAAAAGCAACAGGCTGGTGAGAGCTGCACCTGTAGAGAAGGCAGACGATCATTTCAAAAACAAACATATATCCAGCTCTCATGTGAAGCCTCCACCACTCTCCCAGGCAACTCATTCCAAACCCTAACTACGCTCTGAGTAACAAAGCTTCACCTCTCCTCACTCCTAGCTCTCGTACTGACAGTCTGGAAATCATGACCCTTAGTTACTGACATCCAACTAGTGGAAACTGAATACCCTTCTTCACCTTGTCAAAATTCTTCACAATTTTGAACACCTCAATAAGCTCACCTCTCAATCTTTTCTGCCCTAAAGAGAATAAACCCAATCACTCTAATCTTTCCTTGTATCTAAAATCCTCATGCCTGGTATCATTCTAATAAATCTCCTTTGAACTGTCTCCAGGGATTTAACATCCTTTCTTAAATAAGGTGCCCAGAACTGAACATGATGTGATATATGTGATCTACCCAAAGATTTATATAGATCTAGAATCACTTCCCTGCTGTGGAATCTAAAATTGTAAATTAGTTTTCCTGTGAGTTCATCACAAATTTGTGGGAGAAAGAAAGTCAAAGCAATTTTATTTTCACTAAAGTGTCAAACATCTTTACTCCAGAGATTGGAGTATTTTGGTATGTGTCATTTCAGGTCCTCAATATCTGTATTGCAATATTGCAGAAGCGATCGCAGGTTGGATATAATTGACATAATTCCACAGTGAAGCACTAGTCCAAAAGGTGCACATTCCAAATTCAAGAACATTTTGACTACAGAGACATTTAATCCACATACAAACAAAAATCACATCTTTAATTTGTGAAGCAGTCATCAGTCACCAGTCCATATTTCTTCTATTCCACCTACAGACAAAATCTGGCTTGGCAAGGAACTTTTGGGGACCCAATGTGATGAGAAAGAAATTGCATTTATGGTCCTTCATGTTCTCTCAGCACAGCCAGTCAATCTTTTAAGGTTCATGAGTGATCAGTGATGAAAGACCTTGGAAAGGAAGTTAAGTTTAAGTGGATTCCACAAGTCACAGAGCATTCCTGCAGTAGAATGTTTGTACAATGCCACTATGACACTCAGTAAATGTTCTGGTGCCTGAGCTATATGGCACACTAATTACTATCCTTTAATTAATACTTTTGTCCTGGAGAAACAAGCTAGCATGACTCAAAAATGTTTAGTTCCTTTGGTTTGTTCTGGACCCACAATAAAACGAATCCCCTTGACAAGTGTCAATCTTTGATCTTAGCTTAGGAGGTGGATGGCCTAGTGGTATTATCACTAGACTATTACTCAATGATTTACGGACCCGGGTTCAAATCCTACTATGGCAGATGATGGAATGTGAAATCAATAAGTTCTCAAATGGAGAGTCTAATGATGACCATGAATCCATTGTCGATTGTTAGAAAAAAACCCCATCTGGTTCACTAATGTCCTTTAGAGAAGGAAACTACCATCCTTAACAGCTCTTGCCTACGTGTGACTCCAGACCCACAACAATGTGGTTGATTCTTAACTGCCGTCTGGGTAATTAAGGATGGGCAATAAATGCTGCCTTAGCAGTGACACCCTCATCCTGCGAATGAATTTTTCAAAAATGCCATACTTGGTCAAATGCAGCCTTGCTATCAAGGTTTGTCACACTCACCTCACCTCTGGAATTCAGCTCTTCTGTCCATGTTTGAACAAAGGTTCTAATGAGGTCAGGAGCTGAGTAGCCCTGGCAGAACTCAAGCAGGGTGCCAGTGAGCAGGTTATTGCTGACAGCACTGTTGATGACTCCTTCCATTACTTATATTTGATAGTAGACTGATGGGGAGGTAATTGGCTCGGGTAGATTTGTCTTGTTTTTTGTGCATAGGACAAACCAGGACAATTTTCCACATTTTTGGGTAGATACCAGAGATGCAGCTGTACTGAAACAGCTTAGCTAAGAAAGTGGCAAGTCCTGGAGCATAGGTCTTCAAGTACTATTGCCAGAATATTATCAGGGCCCATGGCCATTGCAGTATCCAGTGCCTCCAACCATTTCTTGATGTTCAAACTGCCTGAAGACTGGTATCTGTAATGTTGGGGACCACTTAAGGAGGCCAAGATCGATCATCACTTGGCACCTATGGCTGAAGATTACCGCGAATGCCTCAGCCTGGTCTTTTGCATTGATTTGCTGAGTTCTTCTATAGAGGATGAGGATGTGTCGAGTCTCCTCCTCCTCCAGTGAGTTGTTTAATTGTCCACCATTATTCATGACTGCATGTGGCAGGTCTGCAAAGCTTAGGTCAGACTGATTGGCTGTGGAATTGCTTAGCCCTGTTGAGCACTTGCTGTTTATACTGTTTGGCATGCAAGTAACTCTGTTTAGTAGCTTCACCAGGCTGACACCTCATTTTCAGATTTTGCCTGGTGCTGTTCCTGATATGCCCTCCTGTACTTTTCATTGAACCAGGGTTGATCCCCTGGCTTGATGGTAATGGTTGAGTGGGGGATATGCAGGCCATGAGGTTGCAGGTTGTACTGGAGTACAATTCTGCTGCTGATGGCCCGCAGTGTCTCATGGATGCCCAGTCTTGAGTAGCTAGATCTATTTGAAGTCTACCTCATTTAGTATGGTGATAATACCTTACATTGTGGTGTGTGGCACTATCAATGTGAAGGTGGGACTTCACAAGGTCATTCTTACGAAGTGTCATGGACAGATACAGCTATGGCAAGCAGATTGGTAAGGAGAAGGTCAAGTATGTTTTTCCTCTTGTTGGCTCCCTTACCAACTGCTGCAGACCCAGTTTAACAGCTATGTCCTTTATGATATAATCAGCTCAATCAGTAGTCCTTCTGCTGAACCACTCTTGCTTATGGTCACTCAAATCCCCCATCTACCATAAATTCCATGCCCTCTCCATCCTTAGTGCTTCCTCTATGTGCAACATAGAGGAGCACAGAGTCGTCAGCTGAGAGAAGACTGTGCATGGTGATCAGCAGGAAGTTTCCTTGCCCATGTTTAACCTGATGCCATGAGACTTCATGGGGCCCAGAGTCAATGTTGATGACTCCCAGGGTAACTCCCTCCCGTCTGTATCGCACTGTGCTGCCACCTCTGTTGGGTCTGTCCTGCCAGTGGGACAAGACATATCCAGGAATGGTGGTATCTAGGATATTGTCTGTGAGGTATGATTCCCTGAGTATGATTATGTCAGGTTGCTGCTTGACTAGACTGTGAGACAGCTCTCCCAATTTTAGCACCCGCCCCATAATGTTAGTACATAGCACTGTACAGGGCTGACAGAGCTGCTTTGACTGTTGTTTCCGGTGCCAAGGTCAATGCCAGGTGGCCCATCTGGTTACACTTCTTTTTGTAAGAAAGTGACTGAAGCAACTGAGTAAGTGGCTAGCTTGGCCACTTCACAGGGTGGTTAAGAGTCAACCACATTTGTGCGTATCTGGAGTCGCATCTACGCCAGGTCCCCAGAACACTACTTGAGTTTCTGGATCAATAGTCTAGCGATAATATAAGGCCATCACCACTATTCACTTACGTACAGTCAGCCACAAAACAGCCTCAATTAGAAGAGAGCAAGGAAGTCATCTACAAGCCTTCCCAGGCAGGGACCTAAATCAACATGGAAGGAGGAAAGTGACAGTGCTCCTACCAAAATAAATGATCTTTTTGCCAACAAACCCATTATTGAGGACAGGACAAGATGCCAACCAAAATCAGCAGCACTGGTGTTAAATGCTGTTGTCACTACCTTCTTTTTGTGCAAACTCCAGTAGAGCTTCCTGAGAGCAAGCTAATATTCACCACCTCACATTCTGGAACTAAAACAGCTCATATGCCAAAACCTAGGTGCTCAAGAGCCACATTGCAAGGCTGTAAACACTTATTAAAAACAAATAGAATGCAGAGATTCAAATATGGCTCCCAAGTTCCTGTGTCAATCAGCTGTGGTAGGCGGAAGTGTCAGCAGTTGATTTGATTTATGTGAAGGTTGGTAGGGTGGAAGGTGAGCACCGGGGGGCGGGGGGGGGGGGGTTCTGTCCTTGTTACAGTTGGAGGGGTGGAGTTTGAGGGCGGAGGGGCGGGATGTGAACGAGATGCATTGGAGAGCATCTTTAACCATGTGGGAAAGGAAATTGCGGCCTCGAAAGAAGGTGGCCATCTGGCGTGTTCACCTCCAAACTGCTCTTCCAATGCAGAGGATCAGAAATGGGACTTTTTGTAGCCCTGAGAATTATCACAGGGAGCCCAAAGAAGATGCTAATATACACAATTCCAAAGGCAATCAGGAACATGCTGAGGGGACAGTTTTCCTGCAATTAATCTTTCCTATCAACTACTCTGAAGTATAGGAAAAGATCAATTAGTTGATTTCAAAGGCAATTTCAGTAATAGGGAATTTCAACACAATTTCATTTAAAACTGAATATTCAAGTCGAAAATCACTAAGTGGAGACCCCACAAACAGTCAAAATAACTATGTGGTTAGACAGCATGCTCACGTGTAAAACTACACAAAGATTAAAACAAATTAATGCAGGAATAAACATTGTATCATGATATACATACAGATAAATCTAGAACTCAGAACAGTTTAATCCAGGCATGTAAAACAAAAAATATAGTTATCCAGAATGAGCCAGGTTCCCGTATTAAAAAGTTTACTGTCTACATTACCTGCTATATTAAAATGGTAGTTTTGTTAAGGAAATCTTCAAATAATGTAATCTCAGTTTATATAAATGGCCAAGTAGCTGAAGTCTAATTTGATCAACAGCAAACTCTGATTCATTATACAACATACCTTGATAATCTTTTCCACACCTGATGAACAGATCATGTATGAATGAGAGTTAAAGCGCACTTGATTGACGATGGAACGATGGCCCTTCAGCACCATAAACGCACCATTCACAATTCTGGCAGGGCCTCCTGCAAACAATTTACAGAAGTATAGTTACACATCAGCTTGACTTTAAACACTTCTAAATGTTGCCAGTATTTTTGACAAATACACATTAGATTCCAGTGCATAGTCAGTCACATAGTCGCATAAGTAAACCAAGATAATTTTGTCTCCCAATTATCACTCGCTTTTGTCAAAATTGCTGAAGGTGTACTACTGCTTTCAATAACCCGATGAAGAAAGAAAATTGGGTTTATCCAAGTGCTCAAAAGGTTTAATTCATTACTTGAAGGCCATACTCAAATCTACAATTAAATTTTAATCATTCTTCTTGCTGACAAGTTTCCCAAATGCTAACCATCATCTCCCACCATGATCTCTTGACATTCCAAAAACAAAGTGCCATGGTAACGTTCTTGCTGCAGTTGCAGTGTTAAAAAAAAACCTTAAGTTCTTAAATAATATGCAAGGGAGCCACCGCATACAATGCCATGCACATCCACCACAAGAACATGTTTTAATGGCTCCTAGCAAAGTGTAGACTGGCAGCTTAGCTCTCCAGTAAGAGGCCCAGACCATCTGAAAGATGAGATATGGCTAAAGTCTTAATGTCCTGGCTGTGGGACTCTGAAGTTAAAGGAGTTGGATCCTCTGTGGCAGGGCACCTGGCAGAGCAGCAACCCAGGCCAGTCCTGCAAAATTAGGGAGGCACACTGTTGCTCTTTCTGCCTCCCCAGAAGTAAAGTCCAACCTATGCTAATGCTCCACAATGCAAGATCCTCGCAGTTCTACCCAAGAATGCCACAGGGAATGCCTGTTTTATCATAAAATATTGTACGCAGCTGGACTCCTTCTTTAAGCAGCTGTTTGGTACACGTAAATAAGGACCTCATTGAAGAATGTCATAACAAGGATGCAACAAGATCTTCCATTTTATCTTTAAGCTGCTACTGTTGTGATGGATGGAGGCCCATTAGATTCATGCTCTAATTTTAGCTCCAAGTGTCAATTTAAGCTCACAAACTCAAGATGTCAATCTCCACCAATTTCTGCATAAAACAAGCCTGGGCTGTTTCCAACAGGCACAGACTCACACCAGAAGTCTATCAGAATTTGCTATAAATTAGTAATGTCATCCAGAAAGAACGCAAAAGATTGTTTTATGGGGTGAAAAACATAAATTGCAAGAACCAAATAATAGCAATTTTGAATGTTTTCTTTATTCATGTAAAGCAAAATTTATGTACACCACCCACCCTTTCCTCCCAAAAAGGATACAACTGCTGTTGTTTTCCTGCAAATTATCACAACACTCTTTTGCTTAGTCTTCTTTACCCACTTCTCTGACAAGTGAGTCACTTTCCCAGAGTAACATGACTATAAATACAGATGCCGAGAAGGTAAGAAGAAAAAGTAAATCTACATCCTTCCATTTTGTGCTGCTATTCGTTTACAATCCAAGAAGGTACCATTTTGATTTCATTTTGTCGAACTGCATGAATGTAGAATTCATACCATTTGTGAGAAAAGGTAAACCCCCTTATGCACCTTCCTTTCAAGCGCCTAACAGATCATTAAATTTCCAGGCTAATTTTTTTTAAGAAGATGGATAAATGGTAAAGAAAATTAGGAAAATTTGACTCAAGGATTAATTTGATCTGATTACAGAGATTTAGTTCCATGCTCTTATTAAAATAACATCCTTAAGTTTGGGGGGGGGGGGGGGGCGCACAGTGGTTAGCAGTGCTGCCTTGCAGCACCTGGGATGTGGGCTCAATTCCAGCCCTGGGCGAGTGTCTGTGTGGTGTTTGCACATTCTCCCTGTGTCTGCGTGGTTTCATCCGGTGCTCTCCGGGGGACAGAAGAGAAATGTTGCTGTAATTGGGGAAGTATAGTTAGGGACTTAGGCACTGTTCTCTGTGAACAGGATCAAGAATCCCAAAGGCCGTTTTGCCTGCCTGGTGCTCAGGTTCCGGTTATCTCATCTGGACTGCAGAGGAACGTGGAATGGGAGGGTCAAGATCCAACGGTTGTGGCCCACTCAGGTACCAATGACATAAAGAAAACTAGGGCAGAGGCTCTGCTAAGGGAGTATGAACAGCTAGGAGCTAAATTAAAAGGCAGAACCAAAAAGGTGGTAATCTCTGTATTAGCACCTGAGCTAATTGACACAGGGTCAGTAAGATTAAGCAGGTAAATACATGGCTCAAAGATTGGTGTGGGAGAAAGGAGTTCAAATTCATGGGACATTGGTACCAGCACTGGGGCAGAAGGAACCTGTTCCGATGGGATAGTCTTCATCTGAACTGTGCTGGGAGCAGAGCCGTAGCGAATCTCACAATCTCAGCTGTAGACAGGGCTATAAACTAAATAGATGGGGGTGTCAGTTATAGGCAAAATTAGAAATCCCAAATTAAAAGAGGAGTTAAGAGTGCAGAACTCAGGAGAGGTTATTTAAAATTGCCAGCATAGACACAAATAGGAGAGAATCTGGAAAGGGTTAGCAATCAAACTTCAAAGTACAGAGGAACCTTGATTATCCGAATATCAATTATCTGAATTTCGGGATTATCTGAAGAAGATTTCAAGGTCCCGCAAAAACGTAACATCAAAGAGGTAAGTATGTTTGATTTATCTGTATTGAAGAACATGTGAAAACACTGGCAAAAACAAAGAAACACAAGCAGCAGCGACTGGATTTTTTTTTAGGTAAGGTTTGTTACACAGCCCTTTGCAAAAGTAAGTGTTTTACAGTACACGGTATTCCCGTCACTTTACCGGGCCGTTCATGAAAAAAAATGCCAAGAACATTAATGCATGCACAAGGCGATACTTCTGTATTTCTATCGCAAGACTGAGTTCCTGCAAACTGACAAAGGCTCTTGCGATCATAGAAGCTGTTCGGGACCTTGTTTACAAGGAGTCTTCACCACTCCTTGCCAAATACTAACTACTGCTACATTTAAAAAGCTTTCTCGTTTTATCATTGCTTTATTTTGTTCATTATGTGAAATCTGTGTTCTCTTGTGCTCAATACATTAAAATTATAGATTTAAACAAATTCTCTGGTAAAGCACAGCGTTAGATCAGCATGGCTTCCCTTGTTTAAGGTAAAGTCAATTATCCGAATAATCGATTATCCAAACAAAATAGTGCCCACCCATCTTGTTCAGATAATCTAGGTTCCTCTGTACACTGGAGAAACGAATGACAATGTAAAGAGGGATGGTTAATACAGGACTGAAAGTGTTATACTTGAATGCATGCAGTGTAAGGGATAAGGTAAATGAGCTTGTAGCACAGATCAAAATTGCCAGGTATGACATGGTGAGCATCATAGAGACTTGGCTGCAAGGGGATCAGGACTGGGAGCTGAATATTCAAGGATATACATCCGATTGAAAAGGTAGGCAGGTGGACAGAGGGGGTGGGGTTGCTCTATTAATAAGTGAAATTACATCAACAGTAAGAAACGACGAGGTAGGATCAGATAGTGTAGAGGTACAGGGAGGAACAGGAGAATGGGGTTGAGAAACTTATCAGCCATGATTGAATGGTAGAGCAGATTAAATGGGCTGAATGGCCTGATGTCTGCTCCTATGTTTTACGGTCTTATGGACAATATTAAAGTATTTACCCAGATTAAAACCTAGACTTCCACCTCATCACCATTAACCTTACACACCTACCATCTTCCATCCCAGCCATTCATCCATCCAATCATAAACATTCAAACTGGACATTTAAAACTTATTGGACACCTTATGTCATAAAAAGGAAACTTGTTGGATCTTTCCCCAATTTTAATCCACTGGCACGGAGCTCACTGGAGGATGCTGCGCTCTGCATTTCTGATAAGGCCAAGCTTAGGTGATTGAAGAAATGCAAATCATTATCAAGTACTCAGGTGGAGCAGTAATCTGATGATGATTGCTACTATTCAGATTATTCAGGTTATATTAACTCTGCTGGCAGTAAAGTATCAGACAAGTTTACATAAACAGTTCTGTTATATTTGTGGGTATTGAAATTAGTAGTAGACAAAGTTGGGAGAAAACACATCTCTACAAAAGATTCTACACAAGATACAGGTACACAATCCTTTCTGCGAAATCTTTGGGGCCAGTTGCTTTTCAGTTTTTGGAATAAATGACATTTTCACAGCGAAATAAGAAAAACCTAACAGCAGATGCATATGTGAATAGTACAAGCGCTGAGACACAATTGATATCTGCTAGTGCTAGGCCACACTGCCACATTACAGCTGAGGGACATGGTTCGAGTGGTGTGAAGTTGGGTCACCTGTTCGCACGCCAAATTGACACTCCACGAAAAGTATATCGTATTTCGGAATTTCGGCTTTCAGGTAAAGGATTGGGTACCTGCATTTTTTTTTTACTTATTCAAAGGCCATGAGAGAGACAACGAACAGTCGCAAGACATAAAACCGAGCAAAATAGGCCAGATCTTGAGCCAGGTGAACAATTTACATAATTATCCCAGGAACCACTTGCTCCAGACCCTTCAGCTTAAAAATATTTTGCAACATAACTTGCTGGAAGAGCATCTCCTTAACTGATGAAATTTCAGGGTCAAGATTGAAACAGTGGAATGACTAAGATGGGAGAAAAATAACCAAATCAGGTAGAAGAGGAGAATGGAGAGAAAGGAAGATTAGATTAAGATCACATAAAAACATAAAAGGGAAACAATGTTATCAATTTAGCACCTGAAGAGTCCCCAAAGCTTAAACTGTCCCCCCTCTAATGCCATCACATGACAATCATCAGCAAATACTTTGTTGCTTTTTAAATTACTTCACTTAACTCTCTATGGTGAGTTTAAAATGTAAGTAACATGCAAATCCAGCAAATACTTAAAAATAAAGGGGAGGATATGGGTGACATACATCCAGTGCAAAGCAACAGCAGAATGTCATAAAATCAATCAGCATGTTCTGGAGATTCAGAATTCATGCTGTACCTCATACCCCTGAAGGGACTGGCTGACTTGCACATTAATAACTTTGTTTCTTGTTAACACAGCTTCCCCCTCCCACCATTACAATCCAGCTGAACCCGAGGGCAGGCTGAAACAGTACACTCCAGTCAAATTATGGGATGCTAGGCTTGAGCAAAAATATCCAATTACCAACTTTTCTTACCAGCTGGTATTTAAAATTATAGTGATAATACCCCTTAAATAATAATTTTCAAAAAGCTAATGCTTAAAATCTAACATAGTCAGTAGAAGTAACATAGAAGTAAAATCTAACATAGTCAGTTTCTACAAACCGATACTTCAAAAGTCAAGGCTACATCAAACAAGCCTGCAAATCATTACACATTTCTCTCTCTGCACATCTGAAATAAATAGTTAGAAAATTAAATGTTCACACCATAGAACTGCTTTAGGATGGCAAACAGAACCTCAATAGCAATGTGACACTGCTACTGGCAGAAGTTACAATTGCAGTTAGAAGCAAGCAAAATATGTTTCAGTGAGATACCTTAAAACTCAGAATACCTAGAGAGCAATTGTTGATGTTGACTTGAATTTACAACAACCTAAATCAGTTTTAAAAACATCAAGGAACTATGTAGACTGCTGTCAGATAACAATGGAAGTTATATATTAAATACTCATTTAGAATGCTGCTCACCAGGATTGGAATTGTTTTAAAATAATCATTCATAATGGTTTTTCAGATCTGTATGTATTTTTCCTATGTGGGAGTGTAGGAAATACCAAAACCTATTGCAACAACGCAATGAAACAGAAAAATAAATTACAGTTATAGAGCACCTTTCAAGATCTCAGAATAAATCTCCTGTTACATACGAAATGGGTCAGTTGAATTGTGTGCAACCAAGTCCCACACCCAACAGATAAACAACAGGTGAGACAGAGAATTAACATCTCATTGGAAATGTATCTTCAAGTACTGCACTGATGTGTGGGCTGAATTATCTACATATATGCCTGGAATGAGACTTGGATCCCTAACCATCTTAATGTGAAGCTACCATTAAGGCAAGGCTTAATTGGTACACCAACACTTATATTAAAGGAAGCCATGACTTGGAGATGCCAGTGTTGGACTGGGGTGCACAAAAGTTAAAAATCACGTGCCAATTTATGGTCCAACAGGTTTATTTGGAGGCACTAGCTTTTGGAGCAGTGCTTCTTCCTCAGGTGGTTGTGCCTTACAATCTTATTCTCCACAACCACCTGATGAAGGAGCAGTACTCTGAAAGCTAGTGCTTCCAAATAAACCTGTTGGACTATAACCTGGTGTTGTGCAATTTTTAACTTTATATTAAAGGATGCAAGTTAAAAAGTTGATAGAAGGGACTCTTGTGGTGCAGCGGGTGTCCCTACTCATGGACCAGGAGACTCAGATTCAAGTCCCACCTGCTCCAGATGTGTAATAACATTTGTGAACAGGTTGATTAGAAAAATAGCTTAAAAAGCTGACAGAAGCAATCAAGAGTAATCAATAAAGCAAGTAGCTGCACATATCTAGGCAACGGTCTTTGCCATCACCCATCAGGGTGTCAAGCAGACAGCATTTTCAAGTTTGCTTTATGTGGAATACATATGAATTCCAAACAGAAACAAAAGGAAGACCTGCAGATGATGGAAATCAGAAACAAAAACAGAAACTGCAGAACAACTGTGAAAGTGTGTCACTGGACCCGAAAGTTAGCTCTGCTTTCTCTCCACAAATGCTGCTGGACCTGCTGAGTTTTCCCAACAATTTGTTTTTGTTGCTGCCACACGTGAGTTGTTGAGCAGGATAATAAGGCTCTACTCAGAAGTTACTGAAATATAATTTTGATTGATAATTTTTATTTATTTGTGAACACCTTGTATGACAATTAAGTTAAAAATCACACAACACCAGGTTATAGTCCAACAGGATTAATTGGAAGCACAAGTTTTTGGAGCGCCTTCATCAGGTAGCTGTAGAGCAGGACCATAAGATACAATTTATGGCAAAAGATTACAGTGTCACACAACTAAAATGATACATTGAACAAACCTAGACTGCTATTAAGTCTTTCATCTTTTTGAATGGGTTGCAGGTTTCGGTTCATTAGTATGTAAATCCCAGAACTTCTTTTACGTCACATTCTTGAGATAACAAGGTTTTATAAAAAAAGGTGACATCTCAGCTCAGATGATGCATTAAAGGTGTGAGGTTAGAGCCTGTCTGTATCCTAATCTTGAGTCAGACTGGTTCTATTTCCGAAGTGGAATTTACAAAATATTACATGGATTGACTGCCTGCAGATTGTACATTTTTTGAGCAAAATAGCATGTATCTGCAAATACAATTTCACCCCATAAACATATCTTTGTGTGTGCATGTATGAGAGAGAGAGAGAGAGAGAGAGAGAGAGAGAGAGAGAGAGAGAGAGAGAGAGAGAGCACATGACTGGGAAACACTTCAGCCGTCAGGAACATTTGGCATCGGATCTTCGAGTGACCATCCTCCAAGGCGGACTTCAGGATAGGCAACAACACAAAGTGGCTGAGCAGAGGCTGATAGCCAAGTTCAGTACCCATGAGGATGGTCTCAACTGGGACCTTGGGTTCATGTCACACTACAGGTGACCCCACTACACTATACACTCTCTCTCATGCGCACACACACACTCTTCCATACTCTCACTCACGCAGACCCTCTCTCATAGTTATGGTCCCTCTCATACACACACACATACACACTCCACACTCTCACCCACGCACACACCATCTCACAGGCTTATACTCCATCACACTCTGACTTTACCAAGCTTGCACACATGCAAACACATTTTTACGTGCACTCACATACACACTCTCTCATGCACACACACAAAAGTCTATGGGGTGAATTTTTATTTGCAGAATTATATTTGTAAATACATTCTATTTTGCCCACAATCTGCAGGCAGTCAATCTATGTAATATTTTGTAAATTCTACTTCGGAAATAGAACCAGTCTTACACAAGATTGGGATACAGACAGATTCTAACCTCACACTTTTAATGCATTGTCAGAGCTAGGATGTCACCTTTTTTTTTATAAAACCTCGAGTTATCTCGAGAATGTGACTTAAAAGAAGTTCTGGGATTTATATATTAATGAACCAAAACCTGCAACCCATTCGAAAAGATGAAAGGTTTAACGACAGTATAGGTTTGTTCAATATCTCATTTCAGTTGCATGACACTGTAATCTTTTGCTATAAACTCTGTGTCTTATGGCCCTACTCCAGAATTACCTGATGACGGAGCAGTGCTCCAAAAGCTAGTGCTTCCAAATAAGCCTGTTGGGACTGTAACCTGGCACTGTGTGATTTTTAACTTTGTCCATCCCAGTCCAACATTATGACAACCAAAATATCATTTTTAGTCTACCTTTTGTACCAGTTTATCTTCAAAAGAAGCAGAACCATCTAAACAGAAATGCATAAAGGCAAAATACTACAGATGCTGGAAATCTGAAACAAACATGAAATGCTGGAGAAACTTCCTCAGAACATCATCCCAGACTCAAAATGTTAACAGATGCTGCCAGACCGGCTGTAATATATGTCTGAGGACTAACTCCCTGAACATTTGCTGCGTATTAACTGAATTCCAATATTTGTATCCCATTTCTTGTTTCAAGTTGACCATGAAGTTGTTCTGCTCTCCTAAGCTGGTTCAGGTTCTGCACTCAACCTGGACAGAGTTTCCAAAATTGAGCACCTTTCAGGACACTTAACACATTTTGCTTTTTGAAGAGGAGTACAGGAGTGCTTAAAATAGATTAGAGAATGGAAAAAAACCCAGTCACAATAAATTAACTTTTTCAAACATTGCTATAAAGTACAAGTTCAGAATTTGCTCACTCAAAACCACACACAAAGAGTCCCTAACTCAAAACTTAGAGCTCCTGTTAAGACTGTCACGTTTTTAATAATGATTCCCATAGCTGGAAAGAGACTGCCAAGTAAACATTAAACAATGAAATGTTTCGTACAACACCACTAGGAGACTGATTAAATCCACTTCTAGGCAGACTTTTACAACAGGAAGATCAAGGACACTCACCTCATTAGTCCAGGCTTCTATTAAAAAAAACATTGCAGACAAGTTTAAAAACAAAACAAATTCATTCTCCTAATTACGTATTGGGAAAATGTCTATATAAACTCAGACTGAGTGTCTCTTCTAAAAGAGCTATCATATATTCTTTATTTACCACAAAATTAGATATAAAAACAAATCTAAGTAAATCACATTAGGTTAAATTATAACTCACCTGTCTCCAAACTGGAAGGAATGCGCCACATGTACAGATTAAAGTCATCAGAGCCAGACAGAACAAACTGTAACGAGAGAAAAAGATTGCTTATTTTGTAAAGATTAATTTAAGAAAACTTGCAGATGGGGAAATCACAAACAAACTTTAACGTAGATGAATCAGAGATGATATACAACAGACTAGTTAGGTCTGTTTCTGTGGCTTATAAGGACTGGGAGAAAATTAGGACTGCAGATGCTGGAGATCAGAATCAAAATGTGTACTGCTGAAAAAGTAGAGGTGGTCAGGCAGCATCCGAGCAACAGGAGACTTGACGTTTCAGGCATAAGCCCTTCATTGGGGGCCCAAGGGGGCTGAAAGGTAAATAGGGGGGAGTTAACTCTGCATCAATGTCAATTTCACCAGTTTCCTCATCTCCCCTCCTTGACCTTATCCCAGATCCAACCCTCCAATTTGGCACGGCCCTCTTGAACTGTCCTACCTATCCATCTTCCTTCCCACCTCTCTGCTCCACCCTCCACTCCGACCTATCACCATCAGCCCCACCCTCACCGACCTATCACCTTCCAAGCTACCTTCCCCCAGCCCCACTCCCCTCCTATTTATCTCTCAGCCCCCTTTGGCCACCCCCTCCCATTCCTGATGAAGGGCTTATGCCCAAAATATCAACTCTCCTGCTCCTCGGATGCTGCCTGACCTGCTGTGTTTTCCAGTGTCATACCTTTTGACTCTGTGGCTTCTAAGTTACATAACTTAAATTCTTCACCCCTTAAGAAGCATTTTCAGTTTCCTTTTCCCATATTTTCTACATATACATAGTTGGCTATTCGCACTCTTTTAAGTGGAAGTTTCACAATTGAAACAATTAAACTGTTTTCATTGATCAAAAATCAACAATGAACAAAAACTGAAATGTTATTGGCTTAGCTCTGTTGTTTCCTCAACACTAAATACCAAAAAAAAGCGATACTATTCTTAAAAATTAAAAATCAAGTTAGTTAAAGCAATGCACCATTGAAATCTATACACACTGCATTGCATTACCCAATTACGAATTTTACAAATCCTATTTCACCTCATTCCAACCCTAATTTCTGAAGCTGTAAGGTATAAATGTGATTTATAGAACTAACTTTCCAAATCAATGTCCTATCACAAATGGATTTTTTTTAGTGTATAGAAGGAATTTTCACATTAATTGCATTCTACAGCCAAAACAAAAACATGAAACATAAATGGATGAGGTTGGAAAGTGTAGATATATAAAGGAACCCCGGCATTCTTGTTGATACTTCAGTGAAGGGTAACATGCAGATGCAGCAAGACTTTAGGAAGGCTAATGGAAATGTTAGCGTTTATTGCAAGGGAATTTGAGCATAGGCGTAGTGGAGTTTTCCTTCTAGGAGCTGGGTTAGACCTGGAGTACGGTGTACAGTTCTGGTCTTTGCATCTCAGAAAACAGATTATTGCCATAGGTGAAGTGCAGCAAAGATTCACCGGATTTGTTCCTGGGATGTTGGGGCTGCCCCGTGAAACTGGGCTTCTGTTCTCTAGAGTTTCAAAGAATGAGAGATTATGTCATTTGAAACTTACAAAATACTTAAAAGGGATAGAAAGGGCAGGTGCAGCTAAGATATTTCCCCTGATTGGGGAACTGAGACCAAGGCACACAATTTAAAAAATAAAGGGGATGCCACTTATGTTACTGGGTACTCATGTTGAAATCCTGCCATAGCAGATGATGAAATTTGAATTCAATAAACATCTTGAATTAAGAGTCTAATGATAACCATGAATCCATTGTTGATTGTTGGAAAAACGCATCTGTTTCACTAATGTCCTTCAGGGAAGGAAACTGCCATCCTTACCTGGTCTAGCCTATTTGTGACTCCAGACCCACAGCAATGTGGTTGACTCTCAACTGCCCTCTGGGCAATAATTGCTGACCCAGCCAGCTATGCCCATCTCCCATAAATACATTTTAAAAATGTCTGAGATGAAGAGAAACATTTTTATTCTAGGATTGTGAAACTTTGGAATTGTCTACCATTGAGGGGTGTGGAAGCTCAGTCTTTGAGGATGATAATGTTGAGTTTGATAGATTTCAGATTACCAGTGACATAGAGATATCAGGACAGGGTGAATAAGGCATTGAAATATTCAATCAGCCATTATCACATTGAATGGCAGGATAGGCTCGATGGTTTCCTTGTTCCTTGCCAAAGCCATTGCTGAAGTTGTTTAAGAAGAAGAAAACAAGATCAGAATTGTAGTTTTAGTGCCATTTTTAATTATTGCGATGAGTATTGGGCGGTGGAATTTAAACAGTAAGCATTAAATGAGAAACATTTTTGGATCCTTAGCAGAGCACAGTCATGGTAAGTGACTAAACAACAGTCACAAACCA
The DNA here is from genome assembly GCF_037043375.1 of Chiloscyllium plagiosum. Classification (NCBI taxonomy): domain Eukaryota; kingdom Metazoa; phylum Chordata; class Chondrichthyes; order Orectolobiformes; family Hemiscylliidae; genus Chiloscyllium; species Chiloscyllium plagiosum. The sequence continues at coordinate 85,609,103 of NW_028270146.1, read as the reverse complement.
GTTTCTCCCATCCAAGTTCATTCTTATTTTAAGCTTCTGAGATCAGACAAAAGGCTGGTATGGCCACAAGTTTGGCCACAAACCAAAGTTTAAATTTGGTTACAATACCATCAAACATAACTTTTTGTAAGAACAATTAGCACTATTGAAGCACATTTCCAGTTAGCCATGTATTAAAACAGGCAGACAACAGGAGACACAAATGATTATCCCTGCCATTTTCAGCTACAAATAAAATGTAATGATATTAGCAGTAGGAAGAAGAGCTGATTCAGTGTGTGCGCACATGCATGTGTTAAAATGCAGTAATGTTGGCAAATATTTTGGAAAGCACTGACAGAGGATACAGATTATATAAGAACCTAAGAAACACCTTAAGTGTCTTCAAGTGTGTTCTACAAATTTGTAATGATTTACTGTATCTTAAAAAAAATTTACAAAACGAGTGCATTGCTTAACTGTCGACAATATTGAATTTCACTTTTCACCTTAGTCCATCAACCTATACTTTTAAATAGAATGGTTTGAAAATGGTCACTAGTGTTTTAACACTACTTGTGGCATGTTTTATGACTCAGTTACATTTTTATTACCAATTCTCACACTTGCGTTAGGCATTCTAAAAAAAGATCCTAAGATCATTAGAAGTACAGGTAGCTCTTTCATAATGCGATGGTTGTTTTCTTGTGCAACCCGTGTTGTAGAGAAATCAGGTTTTAGAAACAGCGCCCCCAACTCATCAATCACGTTACAGTGAATTTGTGTCAATCAAACACACATTATATATCAGAACAACCTGTAAGAGTAGGAGTAGCCATTCAACCCATCACACATGCTCTATCTTTCAATAAAGTCAAGGCTAATCTAATGGTGACTTGAGCTCTGCTTCTGTCCGTCTCCCATAACCCTTCCGTGTTGATTCTAAATGTTTCTTACTCAATGTTAAATAAAACAAATATCCCAGCCTCAAGTGCTCTCTGAAATTCCACCTCATCATCTCAATAGGAAGTCTGTTATTGATAAACTGTGCCCCTGAGCTCTCACTCCACCTTGCCTCTTGTTTTTCTTCTACTCTTGTTCTATGCTGTACCTTCTACTATTGAGGATGGGTACACAATATTTGTTCAAATTCTCTGTCATTTCCTGGTTGCCCATTTTAAATTTTCTCTAGTTTCACTAAGGAACCGATGCTTACTTCAGCTACTCTCTTCCTTTCCATCAGATCTTAACACCTTTGATTCAAAGTTCTCACAATTGTGTTTAATCTCCTCATGGTCTCACCCCTCAGAACTTACTAGAAATTTTCTTTTCTCCAAAACTAGCCTGTTACAAAGAAACCTCTACATCAACCGTAGCCATTGCTTTCTCTGACTCATAGTGGTTGCACCATCTATTGGTCAAGTCCTATCTCCTTTCCTAGAGCCCACTGTCTAAGGTCTTTAAGACCCTTTTTAAAACCCGCATTTGTCAGCAAAGATTTAGCCACTCAATCTAACAGCATCTTCCTTGTTATGCCTGATTACACCTCGATAAAAACTTACGGGGTACTTTTACATACAATAGATGAACAAATGTACACAATGCAATTTCTGATTTGTTCTTCCCTTTTAAAAGTGTTTACTTAAACCCATTATCTAATGGGTCTAGAGAATTACAGAGAATAGCTTCCCAAACTATTTTCTATTCACCACTTATGGATTGTTGATGCTATACCTCTTTGTTTTTAGCACTGTCTATGAAGTAATTATATCAGGACATGCTCAAAATTCAACTAAGCATTGTCTACTTGCACTTGTTGAAAAGAGAAAATCAAACCTTTGCTGAATCCACTTAAATTTAAAACTTGAATTGGTGCCATCATTGTAGGTAAATTTTACAATTTATGAATAGTGCCCAAATGTGAGAAACAATCTTAGTTTATTACCAAGGAGAGAAAAGCTTTTAAGTTTTCATCTACTTTTACCTGGAGCAGAAATAGCATGAAGCAAACATTATTTCTAGCAGTGCTGTAACACCAGTATATTCAGAGTATACTATCCTTTTGTTTCAAAGAGAAAAGGAGGCTCGACAATATTAAGGATTAAATGCATTTTGTTTAGTCCTCATCATTACAACTTCCCACATTAAAGTATATTGAACTGATGTTTTCCCACTGGTACAGTGAACAGCTGGCAATTTCCATGTCAAAGGGAGGAAACATCACAAACTACCAACGGCAGAAGGAACAGCCTAAGGCACTTTATAGAGATGTAAACCAGAGGCATATCATAAGATGAATGGCAATGGTAACTTGCAGTCTGAAAAGCAGTAATAAAACAATCTACAATAAGCAAAAATTATTAACCTCTTAAGCGTTTCCAATTTATTATTTCCGATTTATTTTAACCGCAGTATTACTTTTGCTTTAGTGTAGTATAATGTGAACAGAACACCACAGTGCATATGATTCATTCAATGCTCAGTCCACATTACTATCAAGTCAGCTCTGAAAGCCTGGCTAAAGCACTAGCAATGACTGTGACTCAAGTCGCCCCATGTTTCAGAGAGCAGGGTGACACGGTGGCACAGTGATTAGCACTGCTGCCTCACAGCGCCAGAGACCTGGGTTCAATTCCCTCCTTAGGCAACTGTCTGTGTGGAGTTTGCACATTCTCTCCGTATGTGTGTGGGTTTCCTCCGGGTGCTCCGGTTTCCTCCCACAGTCCAAAAATGTGCAGGTTAGGTGAATTGGCCATGCTAAATTGCCCGTTGTGTTAGGTGAAGGGGTAAATGTAGGGAAATGGGTCTGGGTGGGTTGCTCTTTGGAGGGTCAGTGTGGACTTGTTAGGCTGAAGGGCCTGTTTCCACACTGTAAGTAATCTAAAAAAAATCTAATAGACTTTTGACTGGTTGGAAAATTTACTTTTAGAAAGGCTTTCAGCCATAAAACGACTGCAAAATTGTGAGAATCTTCAAAATTAATTTAAACACGAGACATAAATATGAGCAGACGGTAGAAAAGTGGAGGGAAATGAGTCAACACAACAACAAATTAGCGCTCAGTGAATGTATTTTTCATTAAACATTTTCCCTAACCTTCAACAATAACAAAGCTTCATTCATCAATTTAATGCAGTGACAACCTCCGCTATGTTTATTTTGCAGTCAAGAAAGGGAAAGAGCAAGAGGTCTGTTCTCAGACTTCCACTCAACCCCCTCGCATACAGTCACCCTTCTAACGCGTGCATCTGACCAAGACTGACACCCTCTCCCCGCCGCTGCAAACAAAGCATTTCAAAAAAGGGAGGAACAGCAAGTTGGCCATCAAGTCTGCTCTGCCATTCAGCAAGATCAACAATCTTCATTTCCACTTTCCTGCCTTTTCCTCTTAAACCTTGATCAGCTTACTCGAAGATTAGGGTTACTGGTCCTAGATTCGCTTGCAAGGAGAAACAACCTCTCAGTAGATTCTCTATCAAGCCCCTACCCTAAGAATCCTATATGATTCAATAAGATCTCCTCTCATTTTTCCAAATTTCACTGGATACAAGCCCAACCCACTCAATCTCTCCACATAAGAAAAGCCCTCCAGATGTGGGATCAACCTTGTCAATCTTCTCTGGATTGCTGCCAACATCCTTCCTTAGATGAGAGAGCCAAAACTATTCACAGGTTCAGTGCATTCTCTTTACTGACATGATTCTGCTTAATAAGTGTTTAGATTTAAATTTATGATATTCCAGTAATCCATGTGCCTCTATACTGTAGCCATGAAGCAGCAAAAGCATGAAGCATTCAATTTAACGTTAAGACACACCACGTAAACACAGCACGGCAGGAGACTATGGAACTCTGACTCCATCACCTTTTGAGGAAGAGTGTCCTTAAATATTTATAAGACAGAGGTAGGTAGATTCTTGATAAGCAAGTAAGTAAAAGTTCATCATGCCCATCTGGTGTGCAGAAGCATAAAGTAATAGATCAGCAACAATCTTGTTGGATAGTGGAGTAGACCCAAGGAGCAGGGTAATCCACGCATGCTCCTAATTCGCATGCTTATGTGAATGTGTGTATGATGTCCAATCTTCCACCCCACCCCATACATCATTTTAACCTATTGCTTTCAAACTAAAAGCTCTTATGAATTCACCTCTTATCACTTGTTCTCATATGGAGTTTCCATTTTAGCAACCATTACGATAATTTAAAAAAAATTCCTGATCTGCCCCTTCATTTTTTTTGGATAATTAGGTTTTAGCCACTTCTCTTTTTAAAAGCCACTATGTCTGGTAATGACATGGCTGAGCTCAACAACTTCTGTGCAAAAATCTACTTCCAGCTTCTCCTTTCACTTTATCTCATTAAATTTCTGCTCGTTACTGGCTCATTGACTAGTGGGAACAGTTTATTTCTTAGTCATTGAATCAGGTCCCTTCCTAATGGCCAACACTTACATAATATTCTTTTAAGAACAGAAAGAATAGACTCATTATATTTGGATTTCCAAAAGGCTGCATTATAGACTCATTATTAAGGTCAGAGCATGCGAAGTCAGGGAACAAGTAGGAGAATGCATAACACACTAGCTCTAAAACAGAAAACAGACTAAGGGTGAAAGGTAGCTATTCAGAGTGGTAGAAAGTTTGAAGTATTGATGTGCAACAATTGTGCTAGGATCACAGTTGCTCACTGATGCAAATCACTTACATGAATTTTTTAGACTCGAGAATTAAAGCACAATTTTAAATGGAGGGGAGGCTGTGGTGAAACAGAACGTCACTGGACAAATAACCCAAAGCTCTATAGAAGCACGGGCTGAAATCCCATCCCAGCAGTATCAAAATTTAGATTCAATTAATTAATGTGGAATATAAAGCTCATCTCTGTAATAATGACTATGACAACTATCACTGGTCACGGCAAAACCCAACCTCCCTCCCTTTAGAGAACATCTGCCATCCTTTCTTGGTCTAACCTATGTGTGATTCCAGATCCATTGCAATGTGGTTGAGTCTTGACTCTGAAACGGCCAGGAGACCTCTCAAGGGCAATTAGGGATGTGCTACAAATGCTTATCCAGGACACTCACATCCCATTAATGAATAATCCCTTTAAAGAAGAAAAATTGTAAATAACACCAAGTTGGATGAATACAGCTAACAGAACAAAAATATGACAAAAATAGAAGAAGCTATTAATCTACTTGAAGAATAGGTGTCTAACTGGAAAATTAATTTCAGTATAACTAAGTGTAAGGAAGTACATGTTGGTATGAAGAATAATGGGCCATATGTGTTTCGGAAAATCAGTTTCTAAAAAGGAGGGACAGAACAGAAGGAATTGGCAGTCAAGATACATAAATCATTAACTTGAGTGGTACAGGCTAATAAGGAGATTTATTAAAAAAAGACAAGGAGATTAATTTCTAGGATAGAATTGAAAAGCAGAGAAGTTACGTTAAAAAAAGACTGGAATGATACCAGAACTGAAGTATTAAAGTCATCAAGAAAAGCTAAACAGGTCAGAACTGTTTTCCTGAAATGTGGAAGACTGAGGGGTAACCAGTGCTCCTCAAGATTATGAAAGGGTTTCATAGGGAAGACATGGAAGATGGCTCTGAAAACTGGACACAATATTGTAACCATTTCACTATTTTAAAGAAATTAAATAGAAGCTGCTGCTGCGGATTTGCTTTCTCCTGCTCCTTCAAAGTGTTTGCTTGAGGCTCAAGTTGGCTTCGAGTAGGGTCAATCGGAACAGGAGATTTGCGAAATCACTCAGTAACCAAGTGAAGTTAACAATAAAGAATAGCAGGTTAATTTGATTAAAAACAGAACAAGATATCACTCACTCCATCGCCTGGATACCTTAAATATAAAGTTCAAGGTGCTCTCAGCTTTTAAATAGAGGCGTGTTCTATTTGTAGGAAAAGTAGAGCTTGGTCATTGCTTAGACAAATCAAAAACCACTCCATTCAACTCTCTTTCACATAGAATTCACACTACATCTCAGAAGTATGCATTCTGTGCAAGTAAACCAATCTGTGGAAAGGCATTAAACATTGCTTTTGATATTGTTTAAACAAGTAATTTGAGTCTATTTAATAATGAGGAGGGCTTTGAGATTAATTTTATTATTTTGGATAGAACAGGAAGCAAAGGAGAATGAGAATAATTAATACTTTAAGTAATTTTTAAAATGCCAAAGTAACACAATTTTAATCATGCATCACATATATTTAAAAGATTGCTCAACACTTGAATGTATACAACTGACAAACAGAAATGAAACTGTATTTCATTATATAAACTTTACCAAACAGCTTTTGAAAAGTACAATGAGATGATGTTAGGGCAAATCTTAAGCAGCTTTACAGCTCTGTCATTCATATGGCAGCCAATCTTTTACACCAAGATGTTAAACAATTATATGCTTACATGATAAAAACAAATTCGCTATAAAATATATTTTCATACCGTATATCAAATGGGATGTGTTTTGAGCAAGTTTCTGAAACTGATACCTTTCTTTCCCAAAATCTACATAACATGCAAAAACAACATTGTAGAGAGGTCTCATACTATGCCAACATTTTACATATTTTATAATTACTTTCACCAGGTGAAAGTTGCTGTTGCAATGAAAAGAACTTGATCATGTTCAGGTACAACTTTCCCGATTCTCTTCCCTGGACAGTATAGCTCTCTGCTTCATTAAAAGAAACTCACCTAAATTCAACCGTTACCCTCGCAGTTCTGTTAAATTAAATATCTCTATACCTTGTTTGGCTCCTACTCCACACTATATTGAATCTATAATCATCAGCTTCAAATCCTTCCTCGTACCACCTGACTGTGCACTGTTTGCATTCTACACTATTCAGAATAGAACCAACACAGCACTCTCCTTAGTTTGACTGCCTTCTGAATCATGCAGCTATACTCTGCAATTGTTTCTCCAACTTCATCTACTTCTGTAGATTATACCTTCGAAAATCTCTTCAAAGTTACGTCAATTTGACTCAGTTGGTAGTACTGTCGTGCCTTAAGTGAAAGATCAAACCTCACTGCAGAGTAGTGGACAAAATTTCGGTCAAAAATCCAATCCAATCCTGAAAGATTTCTGCATTTTGGAATGTATCATGTTTCAGACTAGATTATAAATCCTGCTTCTATGTTCTGTTAGACATAGATCCCACAACATTAACTAAAGAAGACGACTCATGTTTGACACATCAGTGAATGCATGCCTCTCAAAGTCACTGTCTGAAACACCCAAAAGATGAAAATGATTGATCTATTAGAAAAAGTGACAGAAGCAGCAGCAGGAAGAGAACTAAATAAATTCCAGAAGATGCAGTACAGAAGAACCTCACAGGAGGCTCCATAGCACTGAAGACATCAAGTAGACAGGGGACAAAATGTCTGCAGATCAATTTCCCAGCTCGGCGAACATACCCACAACTACGGCAAAGTGACAGTAGCACGACTTCAACAACTACGTCTTCACAATGAGTGGTGACAGGATAGGAGAAAGTAGAAGGGGGTCAGATGCATTTTGCCTTGCAAGACGTGTTCCATTGTTGTCAGCATTATGTCTAACAGGTGGTCACGCTCAGTAAGTAAGCCAGAGCACCTGATGTGAAGGACAAGGCAACAAAACAGATACCTGTTCACACACCATCTAGTGGGAACTGTCCTGAACCTTATTATCTACTGTCGTCGTTCAAGATTCTCTTACCAATCTTTTCCGCAAGAATTATCTGCAGCTTGCTTCCTTATTACACAAACAGTGGAAAAGGCGAAATATTTGTCTCCAGAGAAAAGGCTTTTAGCCATCACCATTCATTAGACTATTTATCACAGTGTGCATGATTACAATAGTGGAGGGACAGGAACAACTTTTAAGAGTTTAGTGATAAGCAGAAAGTAGTCACAACAAGTGTTTATTTTTCAATAATGGGTCAATATAGTTGGGGGGAGGCAAGAGAGATGTGCTGGGGAACAAGCAAATGCCAAATATATAGAGATGGAGAGAAGGTTATATGTTGCTGCAGTACATTCATAAGAAGATGCATGCCTACTTTTCATAAGTTCATTACATCAATATCGCTAGGTTTTGGTGTACATAGGTACAGCTTCTATACTTGCCTGTGTGGTATAAATAGTTACCAATGAACGCATCATGAAAAAATCCCAATTTGCACCATCATGGTCTCCACTGCCGTTTTAGAGAACCTTCAATACTTCAGATACCCTTCTCCACTTCTTAAGTCATGATGTTACAGTCGGCTGCTAGCCATTTTAATTGCCTCAAGACAAAGTTACCAAACCTCCGGGAAACAGCTGCAAGCAATTCATGAGAAAAATTATCTAAGTATTAAGAATAAATGTTTCTTCACTAGCTTTAACCACTTTTAACTATTAATTCTACAAAACATTTGAAATGAGGATATCATTTCAATTCAAAGGTCATCCAATCTCTGTTAGCTTTCAATTGTTGTGCAAAGGCAGTCTAGAGTGAGGCAGGAGTTGCCATAAAGCCATTACAGCGAGTATGGGAAATGACCTGTTAGAGTGACATGCCATATGATGAAAATGCCAGCAATGATTCTGGCTTCTCTTAGTAGCCTTGGTTTAAGATGATGGAGTAGCATCTGGCTTCCTATACCCAGAAGGAAAGCTACCCATGGTGTACACTTTGAATATTTGCTGCATGCCCATCACATGCAACTGAAGAATAACATGGAAAATCATTGCGGGTCTGTGGTGCCTTAGATGGACAGCTACCAAACCTGTGAACCACACACACACATCAAAACCAGTTTCTACGTATTTACCAGACTACATCTGGTAACAGAAAACCAACTGCAAGTTTAGTCTTGAGATTTGTAGATTAAAGTGAGGTCTTAAAGAGAAGTTTATTGTGCTACCAGCAGGGTTCAACACACTCCAAACCAACAAGCATATCCAATCCAATCTAGGAAGACCAATCTGAAATTGATCTCCAGGTATGAAAATCAATATTCTGACTTTCCAGAGAAAGCAACGGGATTAAACTCAACAAGTTACCACTTGTCATTGGCTGCATTTAATTTTCAACTAAACACCTAAAATGTACTTCTGGGATAAATGTTTCCAGTGCAAACATGTGGTGTGAATGCTTTGTTCTGCCAAGTGCGTATTAAATAGTATTTAGCAGTGACTATGAAATTTACTCAATTTACTTGCTGTTCCATGTAAACGTGTTAATTTCCTCTCTGTAACTCCTAGAAAGTCATCAGGGAGATTGTGCAAGTCCACTCAGCAGCTTGAAAAGTTTCAGACAGTGAATTGAGCTGCTATCACCAGAGTTAGCAAGGCATTGGGCAAGTTCCTGTACAGTGCAGCTGGATCAATCTTTAGATAATGGGCTTTCATTCCATTCATGATCTCAAGCCCCAAGTATGGTGATGATTCCTTTTACTTAATATTCTATTTAAGGAGGTAATAAATTATACTCTACTTACCAAGAAACATTTGGACAGGTGGGCACAATGCTTTTGAAGGGCAAGATTCACTGGAGACTCTCATTGATGATGTTACCTACTCATGGTGATGAAACATCTGAAAACAAACCTTCAAGCTCAGCGAGCTAACCTATCATCAACCTGAGCTACAAATCTTCTCAAAAACTGCAAGCAAGATTTGTTCATTATGAAATATTGCAGTCAATACATTCATAGGGATTTATTTGGATTTAGCACCATGGAAGAACCAGCCATCGTTGCTGACATCAGCTGAGGCATACCTTTGGAGTATACCCACCCAAAAGGTATACCTCAGCTGGTGTCAGCAACGATGGCTGGTTCCTCCACTGTACTAAATCCAAATAAATCCCTATGAATGTATTGACTGCAATATTTCATAACGAACAAATCTAGCTTGCAGTTTTTGAGAAGATTTGTAGCTCAGGTCAATAAGTAAGTTAGCTCACTGAGCTGGAAGGTTTGTTTTCTGACGTTTCGTCACCATGACTTGCTCAGTTGGATGGACAGTTAGTCTGCAAATCAGAATAATGCCAACAGCGTGGGTTCAACTCCCATATCAGCTGAGGTTACCATAGGATTCTCCTTCACAACCTCTTCTCTCGCCTGAAGCGTGGTGACCCTCAGGTTAAATCACAACCGATCATCTCTCTCAGATGAGAGAACAGCTCTATGGTATGGTGACTAAAGCAACTTTACCTCTACTTACAACTTTAAGATGGAGCATGCAGTGCAGGCCATAAAACACAGAAGCAGATGTCAGTCATTCAGAATCAAGTCAGTGCCATTCAATGAGATCTTGGACAATCTGAATGTCTTCAATTCCACTTTCCAACTTTATCCCTATAAACCTTGAATCCCTTAAAGATGTGAAATCTATCTCAACTTTGGATATATTTAATGACCCAGCCTCAAAGACCTCCTATAGTAAATAATTCCACAGATTTACAACCTGCAGACAAATTTACTCCTTATCTATGACGTTAATTTGAGATTATACCCACTGGTCATGGGGAAACAATTTCTCTGCACCTACTCTGTCAAGCCCCCTAAGATTCTGATACTTTTCAATAGGCTCTCCTCTCATTATTCTAAACTCCAAAGAGTACAGGCCCAATGGACTCAACCTCTACTTATAACACCAGGGATCAACTTGGGGAGCCTTCTCTGGACTGCCTCCATTGCCATTCCATCTTTCCTAAGATAAGGAGACTAAAACTGTTCGAGTTGTGGTCTGACTAATGCTTTACATAGTTTAGCAAGACCTCTCTATTTTTATTTCTCATTCTCTTGGAAATAAAAGCCAACATTCCTGCATTCTAGCTTTTTGCAACTCATGTTTTGGATCCCCAAATGCAGCCTCTGTGCTGCAGGTTTTCTACATTCTTCCCCATTTAAATAATATTCTTCCCGTCCAAGTCTTTTCCCATATATGCCAAGTTTTGTATTCCCTGCATTACGAACTACATCTGAGCAGGTACAAGTAGTGCTCACCTCTAGTCCTGTGGCACAAAATATACACAAACTAAATTCTTATCGCTGGTGTTAAAGCACTGAAGGTGGTCAGTAGAAATCCATTGGAAAAAGGAGAGTAGAAGATAAAGGCTGAAGAGTTTTTCCCAAAAGCTTTGAAATTTAAGTGTTGCATGAAATCCTTTGGGGCTAAACACTTGATCAACAGTGGAGTAAAAATAACCTACTCAGCCCTGGAACATTTTCAATTAGGTCATATATAGTTCACCTTTATTTCAAAGTCCATTCACCTGCCCAGGACCGACAGTTCTAGCTATGCTTACCAAACAGAAATCTAAGCAATAGGCTTCAAATTCCATCAGCCATTTTTTTAGATTTTTGTACCTGCTCACCAATAATACAAAACTCAAAGACGAGACCATTTGTTCCTCCACGGTTCTTAATCTCCTGATAGCAACTTTTTATTTAACCTACTTTTCTAATCTACCTGCTCAGAGAGGTTATCACACCTCTAACAGCAACTGAGACTTGAACCTGGACCTTCCAGTTAAGGGGTAAGGACACTACCACTGTTCCACAAGAGGGCCCCAGAAAAAAAAATTCAGATGTGCGTTTCCTGGAACGAGGTGGATGACTTCACAACAGCCACTAATAAACTGAAATCAGCTCATTTTGACTATTCATGCAATCATGTTCCCATCATGTCTGCCAACCTAGTGTCACCTGCCAACTTGAATTTCTACAAGCCCCTCTTTACCCAACTAATCGATAGATATAGAGAAAAGCTATATTCTCAGTATAGATTCCTGGGACTTGTTATATTCTTCTGAACAAAATATATCTCTTTCTCATGCTTTCCTTGCTCTTCATAGATCCCTTTTCCTACATTTTGCTTCCTACCTTCCAAATAATCACTGACCCATATTACCCTTCGATTTTGTGTGCTTTATTTTTGCTAAGAATCTATCATTAAAAAAACCTTCTGGAAATCGATTGAAGCAGCAGCTACTACAGTAGGGGACTTTAAGTCCAGGAGGTATAACGCCAAAGGAAACAAATTGACAGCATTCCACACCAAATCCTGCCGTGTATGCTTCATCAAGCTGTCAACTACCTGGAGCCAGAGAAAGTAAATTAGTACACTGCGTTTATTGCAGCCCACATTCCTGGTTAGGAAACGTAAATTCCCAATGCAGGGCTGATCTAACTCCCAAATGAACTAAGTTTAGATGAAATTATAGGAGGCTGGTCGGTTATCAAGATTAGAATACCAATGCATTTCAGATTTTGGGTCGCAATTAGCACTTAAAGGATAAATAAAAATTTCTAACTTCTGTAACACCTCTCGACCAGGTCTCCTGGCCCAGAAATGCAGACAGTATCACTGATCCAGAAGAGTCCTCAAAGCTACTTTGTTACAGATATTTTTAATCCACCTTTTGTGATGACACTCCTCTGAAGCAAGGGAGGCTTGAACATAGGCCTTCTTCTGGCTCACTACTACTATTCCACAAAAGTCCTTAAAATTCACAACCTGTGATGGTCAGGAATTGAATTAGGTCAACCTGCTCAGAAGGCAGCAATGGTCACCACTATACTATCATTGCTGACTAAATCGGACTTGTATATACTGTTATAATCACCTCAATATGACACACATCTGGGGCCAATGGGACTTGATTCCCTTGAATCCAACCTTCTGGCACTATTTTGTTATATGTTTACCAATTGTTAGAAAACTACCCAATTAACTTCTCTAAAAAAATACAAAAAGAATATGTCATTAATTTGTTCTATTCAAATTAATTTGCTCTCAGTAAGGAGGCTGGCTCAAGGTTCAAGCTCCACATGCTCCAGAGGTGAGTAATAGCATCTCTGAACAAGTTAATTAGAAAACATTTGTTGCGTAGTCAGGTGGGAGATCAACACCAAAACTTCACTCCTACTGATTCAAGCGATGTCTTTATTGGCTACCACACCAATGCATTTACAGTGGAGGTAAAAGCTACATCAGGGCACGATATCCATATTGGAAGGTTCCTCTTCAAGTTTACTTTTTGGTTTTCAAGGGCTGCTTTTTCATTCTCACTAACTCCATTATAAATGATGCAATCACATGGTAACATTACTTTCTGTATTGATATATGTACTGTGTGATATTTTGCAAATGGACTGAAGAGGAAGCAGAATTAGAAGAATTCACCAATACCAACATCAATAATCAACAAAACACCATTAAACTTAAAGCCCCGACACACAAAGAAGCATTAATTACACAGACACACAGGATTTAAATTGGCAGAAGACAACACATTATAAGCTGGCAATTACTTCTCCTCAAAAATAACTTACGTAAACTTGAATACACAAAAATCTATCAACTTGCAGATTTGTGAGATCACATCACATATCCACAATATTTTAACCAACCTTAATACACCTACCAATAATTTAACAGCTGACTTACTGATCATTACTAAAGCATCCATTGTGTATTCAACACATAGCCCCTGAATATACGCAGCATTAAGCTAGAGATTCCACATTCATGTGGAAGTGATTTTCTTAGTGATTTCAAGTTCTCAAAGATTGTTTGAAAGGTTTAAAACTATTCTCCCTGCATATTACTTGTCTCTCCCTCCCAAACTTTGTGACCTTCCAGTCTACTCACCACATCCACCCCTCACCTTGCAGCCCCTGTCCCTCTCTCCTTGCTCCCATCCCCTTGTGGCTTACCCATTTCCTTCCAAATTCCCCTTGTGGATTTCATATCTCCCCAACTCCTTCCCCTTGTGGTCTTCCCATCTACATCTCCAGCACACCACCTGTCTCTCCCTAAGCATCTTCAGCCTGTCCTTCCTCCACAGATGTGGCTTCCCCTCCCCCTGCGACCACCCCGTTTCCCTTGCTAAAACCCCCCTTTCCCCTTTTTAGCAATCAGGAACCACCACCACCTCAGCTGCTTTGGCATTTCCTCCTCCTCATCCCAACAGCCTCCCTGTCCCCTCCCTCCACCCCTGCTTCCTCTCCCCACATCCTTTTGTGATTCCCCCGCCTCACTTCCAACCCCACCCTCCCACACAATTCCTGCTCCCTCTGCAGCGTTCTTGGCATGATCTCTTCCCCTCAGTGTCTCCTGTACCCCTAAATCCCCCAGCTGCCGTCTCCCTCACCTCTCAAAACCCTTCAGCCATCTGCTCTGTCCAACCCTACCCGCACTGCACCCTCCCGCTTTCCCAACTTTCCCTTCAGTCCAAATCCTCTTCCCTTCTCTTCTCCCAGCATCCATTTCCTGCTTTCCCCCATTCCTTGCTGTCCAGTAAAATCCCGCCTATGTAAGATAAAACTGTTTCTGAAAACATCTTATCGCTAAACCTTGAGAGTTTGGACAACTGAAACATATAGTAGCACAGTCACCTCCTGATCAATAAGCTCCCTCTCCACCTGAACTCTGATGTGGAACACACACTGCTTTTAAGTTATACTGATATGGGTTTAAATTGTGTCTTCAATGCCTGCAAAATCTCTCCTTTTTCGTTTTTCTGCCATTCGATAAGGCCTGAAAGACTCTTTGTTTAGCATTTATAACAGGGCTACTCATCTGATTTGCTCATTGTTTTTACTGAATTCTGCAGCTACTTCATAGTTTTACCACTCAGTGTGGAAAAAGTTTCAATACTGTTTCATATTTAATTTCTGCAGAAGTAGGGATGGAAGATTTATCTGCTATTTTGACCCAAATCCAAAACTGCAAACTAATTTTTTTTTTAAGGTAAACTTCTTTTTTGTTTCCTTCAGTAGTTGACACTTACAGCTCTGTAAGTCCATATATTTTCAGCTTACCATTTCCGACACAACGTAATAAGCGACATCTGGGATGGTTGCCATAGACTGCACACAAAAGAACTTAGAGTCAGAGTCCTCCAGCACAGAGACAGATTCTTTGACCCAAACTGGACCATGCCAACCAAAATGTCCATCAATGCTAATTGCATTTGCCTGCTCTGAGCCGACATCCTTCCAATCCTTTCCTATCCATGTATTTGTCCAAATATCTTTTAAATTTTGTTAACGTACTTGCCTCAACCACTTCAGCTGGCAGCTCATTCCATATGTGTACCATTCTCTGTGTAAAAAAGTTGCTTCTCAGGTTCCCTTTTATTCTTTCCCCTCAAACTTTAAATTGATGCCTTCCAGTCCTCGATTCCCCAAACCTGAGAAAAAGACAGTGCATTCACCCTATCTTTGCCTCTCAGGATCTTAAACGCTTCTATAAGAACGCCCCCTCAGTCCCCTACACTCTAAAGAAAACATCCTACCTTGTCCAACCTCTCCCTATAATTCAGACTGTTGAGTCCTGACAACATCCTTGTAAATCTCTTCTGCACTCTATACAGTTTAATAACATCCTCCCTAAAGCAAGGTGACCAGAAACAAACACAATACTCCAAGTACGGCCTCACCAACGTCCTGTACAACTGCAACATAAGTTCCCAAGTTCTATACTCAATGCCCTGATTGATAAAGGCCAGTGCGCCAAAACTGCCCTGTCTACCTGTAACTCCACTTTCAGAGAACCATGCACCTGAACTTCAAGGTTCACTTACAACAGAGGTAGAGATCAGATGACTGGCAAGCCAGTTAATATGTCAAGTACATTTGCATTTCTTCAAACACCTACCTTTCTCAATTTTGGTCTCAATGATTCTCCCTCCTATTCCTCCCTACTTCGAAAGATGCCAGTTCATCCTAATCTCTGCTATACATGTCTCACACCAGATTTCACTAATCTATGTTGATGCTAGATAATGTTGGATCCTGGCATCCCAGCACATCCTTTTTAGAATCATCAATCAGATGTCAAATTCTCCTCAGAATCATACTGCAAATAATCAGACCCTTCAATCACTCCAGGTCCATGCTGAGCATAATCCCATGCCAGAGTAGTCACGCCAGCCCTGGTGTCTGTCTGTCGTACATGCTCACACACACTAAAAAACGTGCACATGTTCATCAGCCATGCCATGCCTTTAGCCACTAGAGTTTGAAACCTCCCTCTTCTAAAGCTACAGGACATGCACTAATGAGCAGACATTCAGTTCACCCTTGCTAAATTTTCTCTTTTGCTTGATACCCAGTTTTCTCTGTTTCCTCCTCCACCATTTTTCTACATTAGGAAGCACACAAAAATGAAAATAGTTCTGCCTCCAGGGTTTCAATAGCTATTTGACCAAAACACTTTATCAAACAAGCAAACTATTATTCTGAATTATTTTCAGGCTTTTAAATCAGTTCAGACTGATGATATAATGATTCAACTTATTTAGACACCATTCTGTTTGCAACATGCAATCTTGCCAAAAAAAAGAGTAAACTTGGCTGCCATTGACACAGCCTGAAACATGACCAGGAACAGAGAGAGAGAGAGAGAGAGAGAGAGAGAGAGAGATGGAGAAAAAGAGACAGACAGACAGACAGCTACATCTAGACAGGAAGCTATCTTAGGCAGCACCCAGTACCAGATATGCAATGCTGGATCAGAAGTTACTATGAAGTTTGATGTGAATGGGCTATGATCATACTGCAGCTAATTAAGCACAGATTGAGGACTGAACCTTGTGCCTTTGAGTCTCTATGGTTCAACTATACATTGGATAAAGACATGAAAGTGCTAAACTGAGACAGGATAGTTTTAAACACACCAGATAATGTGAGTTGAAAAAATAATTTTTGCACTTTAGCTGCAAAAGGCAATGTACTCCCTGGTTTGACAATACTAGAGGAATTATTACTGTGTTTATATAATAGGAGCATGTGCAGCCATATGAGCCTTCTCCACCACATTGCACCATCATGGCTAACCTCCTAGTGGCAGTAATTCTACTTTCCTTCCTGCTACCCAGCCCTCAATCATCCTCAACTTCCTTACACTGCTCTCCATGGAAGAGAATTCATGTACTAAATGTCACACCTTTTATTTGTAAGTTGTGCTCCCTAATTCTAGAATGTCCCTTAAGGGGAAACATTCACACAGCATCTACCTTGGCAAGCCCCCAACATATGTTTCAATAAGATCATCTCACATTCTTCTAAATGCAGAATATAGGCCCATTAACCTTCAGCCCAATAATCAGCATAGTAAACGTTCTCTGAAGAGTCTCCCACACCTTCTTAAGGATATCAAATCTGCACACAAGACATTCATGCACTCACACCAATGCCCTATATAACTTTGATACTCCATCCCCCTTGCAATAAAGGCCAACATTCCTTTTGCCTCACTAATGATTTCCTGTACTTGCATGCTGTCTTTGTGCTTCAGTTACAAGGTGTCCCAGATCCCTCTGCACCATAGCAGCTTGCAGTCTCTCAAATTCTCTGATTTCTCACTCTTCCTGCCAAAGTGGGCAATCTCACAAAATACTCCATCTGACACATTTTTGCCCCATCACTTAATCAAACTATATCCCATTTTTGACTCTCTGTATCCTTTCCTCAATTTGGTGTCCCAACTATCTTATTAGCATCAGCAAACCTCAATGCGATACTCTCAAGTCGTTTCATCAAGTTCATTAATATAGATTGTAAGTGCTTGAGGCTCTAGAACTGATGTCTGTTGCACTCCACAGGTGACAGTTTGCTGAAAAATGACCACTGTTTCCTGTCAGCCACAGCCTTCAAATCCTCCTGAAAAACTGAAGGAAAGCATGCGTTGTACCTTTTTCAATAAAAGAAAAGGATAAATCTGGCAAGTATGGGTCAGTTATTTTAATGTTAGTGGTAACGAAGTATTTTAGAAATTAACAGTCATTTGGACAAGCATGGATTTAATATAAAAAAGCTGAAAAATGTGTTGCTGGAAAAGCTCAGCAGGTCAGGCAGCATCCAAGGAGCAGGAGAATTGACGTTTCGGGCATAAGCCCTTCTTCAGGAATGAGGAAGGTGTGCCAAGCAGGCTAAGATAAAAGGTAGGGAGGAGGGACTTGGGGGAGGGCGTTGAGAATGCAATAGGTGGAAGGAGGTTAAGGTGAGGGTGATAGGCCGGAGAGGTCGGGAAGATGATTGCAGGTCAAGAAGGCGGTGCTGAGTTCGAGGGTTGGGACTGAGATAAGGTGGGGGGAGGGGAAATGAGGAAGCTGGAGAAATCTACATTCATCCCTTGTGGTTGGAGGGTTCCGAGGCGGAAGATGAGGCGCTCTTCCTCCAGGCGTCGTGTTGCTATGGTCTGGCAATGGCGGAGGCCAAGGACCTGCATGTCCTTGGCTGAGTGGGAGGGGGAGTTAAAGTGTTCAGCCACGGGGCAGTTGGGTTGGTTGGTGCGGGTGTCCCAGAGGTGTTCTCTGAAACGTTCCGCAAGTAGGCGGCCTGTCTCCCCAATGTAGAGGAGGCCACATCAGGTGCAGCGGATGCAGTAAATGATGTGTGTGGAGGTGCAGGTGAATTTGTGACGGATATGGAAGAATCCCTTGGGGCCTTGGAGGGAAGTGAGGGGGGGAGGTATGGGCGCAAGTTTTGCATTTCTTGCAGTTGCAGGGGAAGGTGCCGGGAGTGGAGGTTGGGTTGGTGGGGGGTGTGGACCTGATGAGGGAGTCGCGGAGGGAGTGGTCTTTCCGGAACACTGTTTGGAGAGGGGAGGGGAATATATATCCTTGGTGGTGGGGTCTGTTTGGAGGTGACAGAAATGACGAAAGATGATACGATGTATATGGAGGTTGGTGGGGTGGTAGGTGAGGACCAGTGGGGTTCTGTCCTGGTGGCGATTGGAGGGGTGGGGTTCAAGGGCGATGGAGCGGGAAGTGGAGGAGATGCTGTGGAGAGCATCATCAACCACGTTTGAGGGGAATTTGCGGTCTTTGAAGAAATGGCCATCTGGGTTGTTCGGTAGTGGAATTGATCCTCCTGGGAGCAGATGCGGTGGAGGCGAAGGAATTGGGAATATGGGATGGCGATTTTACAGGGGGCAGGGTGGGAGGTGGTGTAATCTAGGTAGCTGTGGGAGTCGGTCGGTTTATAGTAATTGTCCGTGTTGCGTCGGTCGCCCGAGATAGAAATGAAGAGGTCTAGGAAGGCGAAGGAGGAGTCTGAGATGGTCCAGGTAAATTTGAGGTTGGGGTGGAAGGTATTAGTAAAGTGGGTGAACTTTCAACCTCCTCATGGGAGCATGAGGTAGTGTCAATACAGTCATCGTTGTAGCGGAGGAGAAGATGGGGGGGTGGTGCCAGTGTAGCTGCGGAAGATGGACTGTTCCACATGTCCGACTAAGAGGCAGGCATAGCTGGGGTCCATGCGGGTGCCCATGGCTACTCCTTTGGTTTGGAGGAACTGGGAGGATTGGAAAGAGAAGTTGTTCAGAGTGAGGACCAGTTCAGTCAGTCGAAGAAGGGTGTCAGTGGAAGGGTACTGGTTGGGTTGGCGGGAAAGGAAGAAGCGGAGGGCTTTGAGGCCTTCATGATGGGGAATGGAGGTGTATAGGGACTGGATGTCCATGGTCAAGATAAGGCGTTGGGGGCCGGGGAAGCGAAAATCATGGAGGAGGTGGAGGGCGTGGGTGGTGTCCCGAACGTAGGTGGGGAGTTCTTGGACTAAAGGGGACAGGACTGTGTTGAGGTATGCAGAGATGGGTTCGGTGGGGCAGGAGCAGGCTGAGACAATGGGTCGGCCGGGGCTGTCAGGTTTGTGGATTTTGGGCAGGAGGTATAAACGGGCAGTGCGGGATTGTGGGACTATGAGGTTGGAGGCGGTGGATGGGAGATCCTCTGAGGTGATAAGGTTATGGATGGTCTGGGAGATGATGGTTTGGTGGTGGGAGGTGGGATCATGGTCAAGGGGGTAGTAGGAGGAGGTGTCCGCGAGCTGGCGTTTAGCCTCAGCAGTGTAAAGATCGATGCGCCAAACTACTACCACGCCTCCCTTGTCTGCTGGTTTGATAGTGAGGTTGGGGTTGGTGCGGAGGGAGTGGAAGGCTGCACGTTGCGAGGGTGAGAGGTTGGAGTGGGTGAGAGGGGTGGATAGGTTTGAAGAGATCGAGGGCGGGTAAGAGGCCAGTTCCAAACCTCGGATTCAGCACCGCCTTCTTGACCTGCAATCTTCTTCTCGACCTCTCTGCCCCCACCCCCTCTCTGGCCTCTCACCCTCGCCTTAACCTCCTTCCACCTATCGCATTCCCAACGCCCCTCCCCCAAGTTCCTCCTTCCTGCCTTTTATCTTAGCCTGCTTGGCTCATCTTCCTCATTCCTGAAGAAGGGCTTATGCCCGAAACATCGATTCTCCTGCTCCTTGGATGCTGCCTGACCTGCTGCGCTTTTACAGCAACACATTTTTCAGCTCTGATCTGCAGTCCTCACTTTCTCCTATTTAATATAAAAAAACCAGCCAGCACAGGTTTTTTCAATGACAATTTGTGTTAAACTGATACAGCGGTACAGTTAAATGTTAATAGTAGGAACTTTCAAAGGGTGTGTGATAAAGGGGAAGGAATACAATGGATTGAGAATTAGTGAAGGAATAGGAAGTGGAAAAGGCAGCTGAGCTGCTGTTTGTAATCTTCATTGCAATAAAGTTCCTGAAGTCCTTGTACTTGCTGGAGCTGAGGGAGGGTGTAATGGGTGTCTTTAAAATAAATAAAAAATACTGTCATCTTATATCATTAACAACGAAAAATGATACAAACACAGTACACTTAAAGAGAACAAAGTGAAAAATGTTCAGTTTTAGCAGCGTGAATAAAAACTGGCTTAATTACAATGGAAAATTCTGAAGTGACAGCACTTCTGCTAAAGAAAAACAGCAAATGCATATTGTCAAACAATTCATATGACACATAGTTGTTTTAGAATTCAATGTCGAGGGACAATAGTTTTTCAAAAGAAAAATAGTGTCATTTTAACAGGCATACCAATCACATTTCAATGGCTTTGAATTAAAATTTCCAAATATTAAATGGCCATTTAAATGCTGATATAACAGGAATTTCATATTCAATGATACACAAAAATCCATCATTACGTATGACTGCAATCTCAGGGCAACTGAAACTTTGGCCAGCACCTCCACAAGTCTACATGTGAATGTGGGATATCAGTAAGGTGCAATAGCATACTTTTAACTCAAATGGAAACTTTCACCAGCATTCCAACAATCTGTAAGCATGTTGCAATTTACATGCTGAGCAATATGCTCAGTTACTACCTGAAGTATAATCCACAATTAAAGTTGCCATAGTTCTTCTGGACTTGCCTCTCATTAGAGACCGGTGACTAATGGTGGTTTAACCTGTGGGTCTCCATGCCTCAGGCGAGGGGAGAGATTGAGAAGGACAATCTCAGCCAGTGCAGGAAATGAAGTCACACTACTGGCATCACTCTGCACTGCGAACTAACCATCCAGCTAAATGAACCCCCACCCTACAATCTACATTTCACTTCTGCTGATTCTTATCATGAACAGAAATGCTAATCCAAACACACCCACCCTGTTAAAGTCTAATTTACCACTCAACTTGTTAAAGAACATTAATTTTTGTTTTATTCCCATTTACTCAAAGGAAGAGAACTAAAGTATTTTAACAGACACTGCACACAATACTCAAAAGGTCTTGCCAGTAACTATATTTAACAAAATCTCAAGTCTATGAGCTCATCCATAAAGGCAAAGCTCTCACTACGTAGGCAAATAAAAATATAACAAGTCCACCAGACATTCCAAACATACTGCTACACTGAATAACAGAAACAACATAGTCTCGTATGAATGCCAGGGAAATATGTCCAAGAAATGCAAAAAGAAATAGGCATTTTACCTCCATGGAAAAAGTTTCCAAATCCTGGTATAGCACAGCTCTTAGTTACCCCCATTGTTAATGTCAATTTTTTTAAAAATATGACAATTTCTTCTTGCTACTGGTCATATGGTTTAACAGACTACTGAACAATATGATACGTTGCCTAAAACAGCTCAGTATATCACCTTTATTTATGGACACATAACTCGACTCAGCAATTCTTAATATAATTTCATTCAATGGTGAGCAATCAGCTTACTCTTAAGGTCTCTCAGACCCTGGATGACAATGTAAGTAGCTAAAAGCTACTTTTCCAATCATTCCTTTTAAATGGTGTTTACTTACTTGATCACGGTCTCCTGCAAAGCAACAGCTCTTCATAGTGCAGGAATTGAAATATCCTTGGTTATCAAACTCAAACACAGACTGTGGCGAATGAATGTCATATAATACTGGAGGGAGGCGACGCCGCAGTGCCAACAGCTGGGTCCCACTACTATTGAAGCGGACACTCATGGCACTCTGCATAGGAAGTTTTCCTCCATAACGGAGCAAGGAGCTACAAGAAGAACACAGGGGGTTACAAGAAATCCTAGCATACTACCCACCTGTACAAATTCTGATTATTAATGCACTTTTATCTTTGCCACAAGTTTCTGTTGTTTAGAAATCTGTAATGAACCCATCTGCCTCAGACAAGGAACCAATGTTTTCAGAGAAAAACAACTTCTGCTCAGACATGTGAACTCTGCACGTTGATTAAGCAGCAAGATCTTTTCACACCACAATTAACCGATTGCAGATTTGTCCAGAAACAGAAGCTCAACTGATAATGCAAGAATTCATATTGTCCTCAAATTCACTGGTTGAGAGCTAGCAAAACGCCTTCAGGAATTTCAAGTCAACCCTTTCACGCTGGGATTGAAATCACTGGAATCCAGTGTTGCAGGTTTAGAGTTTCCTGACTTTTATTTCATTATTTCAATTAATGTGCCAAAATCATAAATCTTTCATAATTCTCGAATTTCACTGCCCACCAATCACAATCTCCCCTTCCAAATATCAACTTTAGCATCATCGAAAACATATTTAAAAAGTGAGAATCTTAATGCAAATAAAATTAGGAACAGAAATAAAATCTTCAAGACATGTTAGATACTCAAAGATTTCTGGATGCAATGCAAACATACCTATTCTGTACAGTGAACACAGTATCAGAAAATATTTTGATCTACAACAGGATATTCATTAGATTATTTATTTGTGAACACCTCAGGCTGTAAAGCTGATTATAGTGCATTAGAAGACATTAAATGTCACACAATCAGTCAATTAGTATATCACAATAAGCCACAGTATTCTACCAGAACTGTCACAATGAATTCCCAGTTTTTTCCAAAGTTCAGGCATTGTGACACATCTCTGAAGGAGGTGATACTTGAAGCTAGGTCCTGTCGCCCAGAAATAGGGACAGTGTTACTGCGTCACAAGAACCCTTTGACATTACCAATCAAAGTTGACTGCCCCTCAGTCTAGTGTTTAGTGAGAGATTATGAGCATGGGAGAGAACAACAGAGGCATAAATAGATTGAACTTTGCCAGGTAGATTTATTTGTATCAATAATACATTTATCCCATAAAAAAATGCCCATTCAACACCAACAGAAATAAGTATCCTGTTCCTCATGTGACCTGTAGCTTTTCAATGAAAATCTACAAGGAGCATTCTAACTTAACATTTTTATTCACTGCGCGAGTTTAGAATTTCCTTGACAGAAATTGGTACTCGTGTATCGCTGATATGACTGCACAATACAGCCAAAGTCAGATGTCCTAGAAGTTAAAAATATTCACCTCAAGGATGACTAACTAAGTGCTGAGAGCAGTTCTAGAAATAAGGGAAAAAATATTTTCTAACATCAATAAATCAAAAAAGAAAGCAAGAAGCTCTAACTCTTCTAGTTACTCAAACCTCTAATTATAGCAGTAGTCTCAATTTTATATATTCTTGTTTTCTCCAGGCTACAACTGGAATCTCGTTGTGTATGGATTCAATTTATTATAGGAGGATCTTACTAAATCCTGCATCTTCAGTTGACAGCTTCCCATAGCACAACTAACCATTTTGAAATTGGTTTTGAAATAACCACTTTGAACCTAATATAAAAATAACTAAAATCTAAGAATTAAGATACTAATTTTGCTTCCTCCAATTTAAAAGTTATCCATTTTTTTTCCTTCAATTATATTTCTTCCACTACTGGATTGCTGAATAATGACAAATTTACAAGAAAATGTACACATCCTCCTTCCTTATTAACAGATTTTCTGAACTAATCAATGAGAATATTTTGCTTAAAAGTTTCAAAAAGAATTTCTCATTACTCTTGGCCAAGGCAACAATGTATGGAAAGTTGATCAAGCATTCTACATTTGTAAACAATAGAGAACAACCAATCTGTATCTGCAATCAAAAGCCATTCCAACACAAGTCGTATAATTTGGTCAATAAGTATAGAACTAGTCTTGCTTCCTGTTGAAACGTTTGTCTTTTCAAACTTCCTCAGAACAAACTGATAAAAGTTTGGGCAGCACAGTGGTTAGCACTGCTGCTTCACAGCACTACGGACCCAGGTTTGATTCCCACCTCGGGCAACTGTCTGTGTAGAGTTTGCACATTCTCCCAGTGTCTGCGTGGGTTTCCTCCCACAACCCAAAGGTGAACTGGCCATGCTAAATTAAGGGCTACGGGGAGAATGCGGGTAAGTGGAGTTGAAATGCTCATTCAGCCATGATTGAATGGCGGAGTGGACTCGATGGGCCGAATGGCCTTACTTCCACTCCTCTGTCTTATGGTCTTATTGTTGCATTGGTCAGGTGTAAATGTAGGGAAATAGATCTGGGTGGGTTACTCTTCAGAGGATCAGTGTGGACTTGTTGGGCCAAATGGTCTGTTTCCACACTGTAGGGAATCTAGTCTAATCAAAATGGCAGACTCGATCGAAAAGATACCCAAAATGTTTACTTCAGCCATGTATTTCCCTACCATGGTTTAAGGCACTAATTTATAAGTAAAAGTATCATTATTACAAATTAGAAAAAGCTGGTATGCTATACAGATCATAAATTGTTTTTCTAAGACTTTGAAGAGTTCATTAAAAACTCTCAGTTTGTTCATCTACAGAAGATAACCTTTTAAAAATATTAATTGTAAACCCATGCTAGCCAATGATATGGTTGCTGATTTACAAGCCAAAAGGAGAATAACACATTCTACTGCTTAGTGTTAAAACAATACAAAGGCACCCAGTCTAAAAAGACCGTTAGCTCATCTTTCAACTGCGGAATCAATTACTTTGAGAGATTTACACATACTTATTCAGCCACAGTGAAAGTGCCTGCGAGAGAAAGGAGAGTGTCATAAGCTTTTTCCAGTTGTCTGATATGGATGATTTAGCAAGTGAAATGAGCAAATGTGGATGTAGGTTTGCTTGCTGAGCTGGAAGGTTCATTTTCAGACATTTCTTCACCATACTAGGTAACATCTTCAGTGAGCCTCCAGGTGAAGCTCTGCTGGTGGTTCCTGCTTTCTATGTTTGGGTTTCCTTCGGTTGGTGATGTCACTTCCTGTGGTGACATCATTTCCCGTTCTTTTTCTCAGGGGGTGATAAACGGGGTCCAAGACAATGTGCTTGTTGATAGAGTTCCGGTTGGAATGCCATGCTTCTAGGAATTCTCATGCGCGTCTCTGTTTGCCTTGTCCTAGGATGGATGTGCTGTCCCAGTCGAAGTGGTGTCCTTCCTTATCATATGCAAGGACACTAGTGAGAGAGGGTCAGGTCGTTTTGTGGCTAGTTGATGTTCATGTATCCCGGGATAAGGAAAGACACTACTTTGACTGGGGCAACACATCCTAGGACAAGCCAAACAGAGACACGTATGAGAATTCATTGAAGCATGGCATTCCAACCAGAATTCTATCAACAAACACATTGACTTGGACCCCATTTGCCACCCCTGAGAAAAATAAACAGGAAATGACATCACCACGGGAAATGACATCGCCAACCCAAGGAAACCCAAACATATAAATAGAAAGCAGGAAACACTAGCAGTGCTTCATCTGGAAGCTCATTGAAGATGTTACCTAGTTTGGTGACGAAACACCTGAAAATGAACCTTCCAGTTCAGCCAGCAAACCTATATCCAGAACCTCAACCTGAGCTACAAATCTTCTCAAAATGAGCAAATGTTTGTCAAAAGGCAACCATTTTTTGATCACCAGCATCAATAGTACTTTCTGCATTTAATATTTTCTATGCAGAGATCCAAATAATCAGCAGAAATATTTTTAATGCTCAAAGATATTAAGCTGTCAACCTCTTTTCTCTTAAATTACTTTATAACTAAAAGGATTCAACTTTTATGTGGCACACATTACATGGGGAAAATATCAAAGGAGTTCACACAATTACTGAGAGTACAACTACTAACACAGGTAACTGAGAGAAAATACGAACATTTAAAAGAACTCCTGGAGTTCAAATTACACATCCATCATTATTAGCTTTTATAAAAGTTCAATTTCTCTACTTATTTTTTTTAAAAAGTCATATGTAATACCACCAGACTGACTCAAAGCTCTTACAATCCCACACTCTCTCCTCAGAAACATACATCTTGAAGTAATTCATATGGGTGGCACGGTGGCTCAGTGGTTAGCACTGCTGACTCACAGCACCAGGGTCCCAGGTTCAATTCCAGCCTCGGGCAACTGTCTGTGTGGAGTTTGCACATTCTCCCAGTGTATGCGTGGGTTTCCTCCGGGTGCTCCGGCTTCCTCCCACATTCCAAAGATGTACAAGTCAGGTGAATTGGCTGTGCTAAATTGCCCATAGAGTTAAGCACATTAGTCAGAAGGAAATGGTTCTGGGTGGGTTACTCTTCGGAGGGTGTGTGGACTTGTTGGGCCGAAGGGCCTGTTCCCACACTGTAAGGAATCTAATCAGTCACCCAACAACATCCCTTCAGTCCTAGTCCTAATCATCTTCATGCCCAGTCATTTGGCCCCCTACAAACAAGACCTTCCAGATACAACAAGAAAAATGAAACAGTTCGAAAATCAAGTCCAGCATGTCTTAAGCTGCAATTATTAACTATGTAGCCGAGAGTGACAGCTAATGCATTTAAACCAAATCTACAAAA
The DNA here is from genome assembly GCF_037043375.1 of Chiloscyllium plagiosum. Taxonomy (NCBI): domain Eukaryota; kingdom Metazoa; phylum Chordata; class Chondrichthyes; order Orectolobiformes; family Hemiscylliidae; genus Chiloscyllium; species Chiloscyllium plagiosum. The sequence goes on along the minus strand of NW_028270146.1, from coordinate 85,582,140 downwards.
GAAACAGTAATCGTCCAGATTGTAATGAACAAATTAGACCCCTGGATTCCTAAATAAATAGTGTATTTTTAACTGAAAAATTAAAACATTCTGAAGTCATTTCAAAACTTGAAACACTAACTCTGTCTTTCTTTCCACAGCTGCTGAATCTTTCCAGCACTTTGCTTTTATTCCAGATTTCCAGAATCATGATTTTTACAGCTAGCACTCATTAAATTTACCCTTCATATCCAATAATGCTTTAGGGAAGTTCTTTTTTTTTCCCAAAACCTTGCTCATAGGATGTAAGTATTACTTGCAAGGCCAACATTTATTGTCCATCTCTAATTGCTTTGAGGAGGTACGATGAGTTGCCTCCTGAACCAGTGTAGTCCATGCGGTTTGGTTTTAGGGAGTTCTAAGATTTCGACACAGAGACAATGATGGAACAGTGATAAATTTCAAAGTCACACTAATGGATAACTTTGACAGGAACCTGCAGATAGCAGTATTCCCATTTGCCAGTTTGTTCTTCTGGATGATCAAAATTGTAGGTTTGGAAAGCAACATTAAATATGCCTTGGCAAGTGCATCAACAGTGGTTCTTTTACATGATACACACTGCAGCCACAGTGTGCTAGTGGAAGAGTATGTGAATATAGTAAATGAATTGTTAATCTACTATTTCATAGTAGATTACATCAAGCTTTGAGTGTTGTTACAATTATATTTATCCAGGCAGATAGGGAAACACTCTGTCAGACGTTAATTGTACCTTGCTGATGCTGTACAGGCGTTAGGAAATCAGAAAGTGGTTAGTCCAGAATATCTAGCTTCTCAGTATTTATGTGGGGTTTACCCTGCTTATTTTTTGTTCCAACGGTGAATCTCAGGATGTTGGCACCAGTGGTTTCAGCCAAGGCAATGCTATTGAATATTAGGGGAATACGACTAGATTCCCTCATTGGAGAGGGTCCTTTCCCAGCATTTGCATGGTAGAAATGTCATTTGTCACTTATCAATTCAAATATGAATCTTGTCCAGATCTTCTTACCCATTTCATTCTCCGAAGAATTGCAAATGAAACTGAACACTATGTGACAATTAGTGAATATCCCAGTTCTGTTCCTACAGCAGAGCAAAGGTTATTGATGAAGCAACTGTAAATAGATGGGCCTCGGACAATGGTCCCAGGAACTCCTCTACCAATTTCCTGGGACTGAGATAATAGGTCTCCAGAAACCACAAACAACTTCCTTTGTGCTAGCTATGATTCCAGATAGTGGAGAGATTTTCCCATGCTTTACATTAATGAGTTTTTATTGTGGGTTTTTAATGTCATACTCAGTCAAAACACTGCCGTGATGTGAATAGCATTCACCTCTGGAATTTGGTTCTTTGCTCATGTGTAGATAATAATTGCAATAAGGAACAAGTGGTTCTAGCAGGTCTCAAACTAGGTAGAGGTCAGGTTACTGCTGCGGAAACAACTGATTGTATAGAACTAATTATTTTGCAGATAGTTGAGTATAAACTGTTGGAAGATAATTGCCTGAAGATTCAAAACACTAAATCTGTTTCTTAATCATGTCCTCGTACAATAGGAAAAGGATTAATCAACTGATCTACAGAATCGAACTATGAAAACAGTACTGAGCTGAATCCCTGTTCCGAGGTTTCATCACATCTTTTTAGATCTGCTCAGAAAATGCCAAAATACAACTGTATAAAATAGGACTGTCCTCGCAATGGTAAAATGGCCAATTGTACCAAATTTACGGGTGAAATTGATCAAATATGCAGTAAAGAAAATTGAAATTTAAAAGAAAGTAAATGTTTTATTTACTTATTTTCATTTGTGCAGTTTATTTTAAACTTACAATTTGTAATGGTATCTGCCCATCTTTCACAAATGAAAGAATAATGTTATTTAAATCCACAAATCTGGTTAGCTCATTTTCACGACACCATTATAAATTTAACCCAAGTTCAGCAAGTGTTTTGAAAAGTCTCAACTGCCTTCTAAATAGCCTTCAGGATAAAGTTTTTGAAACACAAGAAACATTCTTGAATCAGAGGTTCGAGTAAGCACTTGATTAACATGTCTCATCAGTGATTTTATCTTTTCTCTGTTGAGACTGGTCTCGTGTTTAACTGCAAATTACTGACAAGAATTTAACTGCTTCAGTATGGTCTTGAATTGATTTCTTGATATGCCTCGTGCATTCTTCAATAAATTCAATTTGTCTCTTAGGTGAAAAGTCATGTACCTGAAACTCATGAAAAGTCATCTAACTGAAATGTGAACATTCACTCACTCTCAAGAAGCCTGGCCAGTTGAGTACTTGCAGCATTTTCTGTTTTTATTTCTGATTTCCAGTATTCACAGTATCTTGCTTTTGCTAAATTACTTCAAGTCTTTCAACTTGTGTCTCTCCCATTTTCACAGTCAACATGATCAGACTAAATCAATAACAGAAACTCAGTGGGTCTGGAAGCAGTGTTCTAAAAAAGAGCCAGACCAGGCTTGAAATGTTAACTCACTCTCTACAGATGCTAACAGATCTGCTCAGTTTCTCTGGGTCTTTTTGAGATCTCCAGCATCCATGGTATTTTGTCTTTATTCAAATATGATTACCCTCGGTTTACGATAAAACCTAAAATACTGACATTCGATTGGGGCTTGTGCTTTTTGCTTCTCTTTTCTTTTCAACAAACAACCAATGGACATCTTTTCAATCTCTTTCTTGCATAGTGCATTCCTTGTGTGTGTTTCTTTTTCATGGTCAACTTTTCCAGTTGCAATCTGCAAAGCATCCAGTTTACATTGCTAAGATTGGAAGTAAAGCTTGCATTGCTGCATGGAATCTCTGCATTAGGAAGAATGTAGAGAGAAGTACGTGGGGAAACAGTTTCCATTTGATATCACATTTTGGATGAACTTTTATTTCTGAGTTACATGTCATTCTATTCTAAAGATCTTGCAATTGAAAGAATTTCATGAACTGTAATATGAGGTGGCTCACATTCATTTATTTTACTCTTTCTGCTAATCCTCCAGTGCTTCATCTGCACTTGGACTAGGAGAATTAGTACCTTCAATTTTAGACTCAAACTGATGTTGTTTCATAAAAATCAATAAAACTGACGGCAGAGAAATTCACCATTGGGCATGTAGTGTTTGTGCTGCTTTATTTAAAGTGTCATGTTTAATCCCACATTTCTGCCTTCCATATAGAATCCTTAAATTTCCTCAAGTACTTAACTTAAAATTACTTATGGAATCAGCTTTCACCACCTTTTTAAGGTAATGTCCCAGATCCCGATAACTTGAGTGAGGACATGACTCATCTTCCCCCTATTTTTGCCAATTATTTTGAATCTATTACCTCTCGTTGTGAACCCACTTGACATGAAAAGACTTTTTCCCCCTCAATTACATTTCAAAACCCCTGATCTTGAAAACTGATGCCAGCTCACATCTGAGTGTTTGCCTTTCCAAGGAAAACAGTCCGAACTTTTCCAACGTCTGTGTGACTGAAGTCTCTCATTGCTGGTAACAGCAACATAAACCTCATGTTGTCACTTTTAATGTCATCTCATTTCTCCTTAATTGTGGTGCCCAGAATTACCCACAATACTCCAGGTGAGGCCTAATCAGGGATTTACAAATTTAGCAGTGAGCTCATTGCTTTTATAAGGGATATGGGGCGGGTACGGTCTGTTTCCATGCTGTACATCTCTATGACTCTATGACTATTCCTCTACTTAGAGATCCAAGTAAATCATATGTCGAGAATACATTATGTGCTAATTTTTCCTTTAAGGACATATAGGCCAACCGCTGTATCCACGGGTCCGGTTTCCACTGTTTCAGTTACCCGCGGTTTACCGTGGCCTGAACATATTACAGGGAACATTCCAGAACCAGGAACCGGGGGCTGCCGGGAAGGTAAATTTCCTATTTAAATGAATGGGTTTGTGACTATCCATGGTTTCGGGCTTCCGCGGTAGGTCTTGGAACGTATACCCCGTGGGTACCGGTGGTGGTGGTGGGGGGGGGGTGCTACTGCAGTTTGTCTTCTCTGAATATTTTCTACTGCTCTATTTTCTATTCTTCCTTATCCTACAATCACCTTTTCTAATCCACTTATGGTAGCTCCCTTAACTTACTAAAATGAACTCTGACCAATAAAGTACTTGTACCTCCAATTCTGGTTAAAAAAATTTCATTGCAATTATGCAATCTTTTACTAGTTCTCCCTCATGTCCTTTTCAAAAGATCTTTCTCCTCTCACCTTAAAAATATGCCCCTTAGTTTTGAACTCCCCTATCTTAGGGAAAAGACCTCTGTTATTCACTTCATGATTTTATAAACTTCTAGAAAGTCACTCCTCAACTTCCTACGCTCCAGTGAAAACCAGATGTAACTCCACTTTCCTTCTTGCTAGACTTCATACATTGAGAAAATTCTCCTACACCAATACATGAGAAATTATTTATTCTCTGACCAGAACTTCATGATATAAATTGCATAGAAACAAGTTTCTTTTTACTATTCTATTCCTGCTAGAGATCTTTGAAGCTTACCAATAAACCCCTTATCTCTCTATATAAAAAGAATGCCCCCAGTGCAACAGCTGTTCCTCAACTCAGGTCAAATTATCTGGTAAATCCTCCAGTAAATCCTCTTTAGACAAGTAGCACCCTTAAATCAATATCACCACACCTACTCCACCCCTGCCTTTTTTCATCATTTTTGGAATAATTTGTAATCAGGATTATTAAGAACGCATTATTGAGTCTGTTTGAACCATGTCTCTATTAATGCAGTCACATCATAGTTCCATGTGACAACTGGTGCTACAATTCTTGTAATCTTATTTGTTAAAGTCATTAATTTACTGACAAATTTGTATCATCTTTACCACTTCTGCTATTTTTCTCCATCTGAGCTAATCAGTATTTGGAATATTTCTAATTTTACCACTGTTCATATCTATTTTGCTCATTTTCGCTCCCCTGTTATCTTCGGGTTACCTTCTCTCAATAAAATTAGCTTGATACCTTCCCGGCCACATTAGTTAACCTTTCAAGTGACATTAGCCCAGGCTCAGTGTAGGTGCAATCATTTTGTCAAAGTGCCCTCTCTCCAGAGCCCAATCAAATACTTCAAGAATCCAAATCCCCCTCTCTTGAAGTTCCCCAACATTTACCTGCACCATCTTCCTGTTTCTGTATTCTGTAAGAGCAAACCTGAAATTTTGACTTTTGGAGGTCTTTTTTCAAAAAACATTTTCATTGAGAAATTTTTTCTTTACAAAATTATACATTTACAAAAATATAACAATTTAAAATTATAACAACAATTACAATGAACTAACTACTACCCCACTCCACAAATCAAAACTATACTCACTACAAATCAATAAATAAGTAAATAAATAACGCCACTCAATGCACACACACCAAAGCTCCCAACCTTCAGAAGTATTACTTATTACACCCCTTTTAATTCAGGATTCTTCCTCTCAGGGCACAAGGCTCACTAACCCTAATCATCATGGCTAAACAAAGGCCCTAATTAAAATGGCAGACAAATCTGCTTCCAGGTAATTCAAAAAGGGAGGTCCTATTTTTAACCTTTTCCTAATTGCTGACTGACGGTCCTCAGAAATGTTTGAACACTGATCATTAAATTCTGGATGCCCCTGTTTCCTCATAGAAAATCTTGACTTGGTGATATTCTTCAGCTTGGAAACAGGGAGACAACATGCCATTGTGGTAATCACAAAGGAATAATAAAAATGTTTGTCCAAGTAACTCGCTAATGAAGCCTCAGACAATTGCAAATTTTGCCCTTACTTGCTCCACCACCGTGTACAGTAAAACTTCCCATGACCATGCGAGACCTTTGTTTCTGCATTCTTCCAAGATAAAATCAATCACCCTGATTTTCAAAATTGAAAACAGGTTAGTGAGTGCCACTAGCCTGAGGAACCTCTGCGATGTGCTTTCTATCTAACTGGTCTAGTAGTCACCTAGCCCCTCGCCTCTTGCATTCTGTTGAAATGCACATTTGAGGAAATGTTCAGGCTCCCAGATGCATGGCACTGAGTTCAAGCAATTGGTGCCAATCCTGCATATTTGTGAATTATCCTAAAGTTTTCACACAGAACTGGACATGGGTTCAGTAAGTCCAAACTTCAACAAGAGAGAATGCACTCATCTCCTCTTGACATGCGTAGCATTATCATGGCCATGGTTGCTAAAGCACATAACAGAGCTCTCTAAAAATCTAAAACTCACCTGAGACATTAACCTTCAAAATTTATAGAAACCAGCCATAATATTCTGCAATGTGATAACAGCAACTTAACTATAGGTGTTAGAAATTACAATCTAAGTCAGAAAAGAAGACACAGATAAGTAAATCTCATGGCTGAAAAGCCAACAACTTCATAAAATGAATCCACCAGTGCTCCCAGTCCATGGTAGGTAAATAATGTTTTTGAATTTCTTTCCCAAATCTTCATGCTCCTCTTACTCTAAATCATTGCTCTCCCTGACTTTCAGCCATTCTAACTTTTATCTGTTGTCCTCTCATACATTTAGTTCCTCCTTGCGCTCTTGCACCCCACTTGCACTGAACCTACTGCCAGTTCTTTCAATTTCATCTCCTGTCCTTCTGCACAACTTCCCCTCAGCATCACTAACCTTCATGCTATTTTTCCTCAGGGCTGCACCTTTCACTCTCTGATTTGGCCACCAGCACCGATGCTTTCAGCTGCTGTCCTCTTGCACCTGTTTCCTCTCAGGCTGCCTTTCTCACCTCACATTATCATCACTAGCACCAGAAATGAGATGTACTGGACATTGCATCATGCTCTATAATCTCCCTAACTCTTTTGATACATTGAAGATTTTTCTTAATTGGTCTCCATGCAAAAGCAGACAGCTGCTTTCCATTTCATTATTCATTAGTCAAGTTAGCCTGACATCCGACAGATCTCTGCTTACTAATCAAGAAACAAAAAGGTCCACAATTGTCCAAAAACACTGGGTGAACTAGTTTGGGTGCCCAAGGCTAAACAAATTATGATGTCATCCTATGACATGCTGGCACTGTCGAGTAGCTGGTGCAAAGATCAGTAAGTATTACAAACCAACAGAATTATGGAAATCAATGATAATTTTTAACTTTCCAAACATAGACTGGGACTGCCATAGTGTTAAGGATTTAAATGGAGAGGAATTTGTTAAGTATATGGATGTATCTATTAGAGAAGCTGCAAAGTTTGACCTACTCTCGGAGAAATTAGGCAGGCCAAGTGACGGAGCTGTCAGTGGGGGAGCACTTTGGGACCAGGGACCATAATTATATTAATTTTCAAATAGTGATGGAAAAGGATAGACCAGATCTAAAAGTTAACTATCTAAATTGGAGGAAGGCCATTTTTGACAGTATTAGCCAAGAAATCTGAAAAGTTAATTGGCGATGGACATTTGCAGGTAAATGCAATGAGGGGTTGCGATGGCCTAGCAGTATTATCGCTGAACTGTTAATCCAGAGATCCAGATAATGATCGGGGACCTGGGTTCGAATCCCACCACGGAATTAAGAGTCTAATGTGACCATGAAACCATTGTTGATTGTTGGAAAAACCCATCTGGTTCACTAATGTCCTTCAGGGAAGAAAACTGCCATTCTTACCTGGTCTGGCCCATGTGTGACTCCAGACCCACAGCAATGGAGTTGACTCTCAACTGCCCTCTGGGCAATTAGAGATGGGCAATAAATGCTGGCCTAGCCAGCGACAGGCCTGATCCCATGAATGAATAAAGGGACAGCTGGAAAATGGGAAGCCTTCAAAAATGAGATAGCGAGTCTCCAGAAACAGCATGTCCCTGTTATGGTGAAAGGCAAGGCGGCTAGATGTAGGGAATGCTGGATGACTCACGAAAATCAGGTTTTGGTCAAGCAAAAGAAGGAAGCATATGTCACGTATAGACAGGAGAGATCGAATGAATCTTTAGAAGAGTATAAAGACAGTAGGAATATACCTAAGACAGAAATCGGGAGGGCAAAAAGGGAACATGAGATAGCTTTGACAAATAGGGATAAGTAGAATTCAAAGGGATTTTGTAAATACATTAAGGATAAAAGGGTAACTAGTGACAGAACAGGGCCCCTCAAAGATCAGCAAGACAGCCTTAATTTGGAATCGCAGAAGATGGAGGAGATACTGAACGAGCATTTTGTATCTGTGTTTACTGTGGAGGAGGACATGGAAGAGAAAGAATGTAGGGAAATAAATGGTGATGTCTTGAAAAATGTCCATATTACACAGGTGGTGGTGGTGCTGGATGTCTTAAAATGCATAAGTCCCCTGATTACGTGTACCCCAGAACTCCTGAGGGACAGGATTTACATGTATTTGGGAAGTCTAGGACTGATTAGGGATAGTCAACACGGCTTTGTGATTAGGAGATCATGTCTCAGGTAACTTGATTGTGTTTTTGGAAGAAATAATGAAGATGAGGGCAGGGTAGTAGACGTGATTCACATGGACTTCAGTAAGGCGTTTGACAAGGTTCCTTATGGTAGACTGATTAGCAAGGTTAGATCACATGGAAATAGACAGGCAGGAGGCTGGAAGAACACAGCAAGCCAAGCAGCATCAGGAGGTGGAAAAGTTGACATTTCGGGTGTAAACTTTCTTCAGGACTGGGTTGGTGTAGGGGGAGCTGCAGATAAAGGGGGAAGAGTGGTAAAGTGGGGATAGGTGAAGACAGGTCGAGGGTATAACCTGGTTGGTCACTGGGAGGAACGAATCTGGTTGGTGGGAGGGAGCAGTGGAAGGGAGAGAGGGGAACTGGGAAGGGAGGTTATTTGAAATGTTGAGTCCTCCGGGCTGTAGAGTGAGGTGTTGTTCCTCCAAGCTGCAGTTTGGTTCATTGTGGCAATGGAGGAGGCCAAGGATGGTCATGTCGGAAAGGGAAATAAAATAAAGATATGGAGGTCCGGTCAGCCTCTGCAGGTCTGGCCGAGATGTTCGGTGAACCTTTCCCGGAGTTTACGTTTGATCTCCCCGATGTGGAGAAGACCACACTGGGAGCACCTAATGCAGTAAACTCGGTTGGAAGAGAGGCAGGTGAACCTCTATCTCACCTGGAAGGATTGTTTGGGGCCCTGGATGGAGATGAAAGTGGTGGTGTACTGGATGGGTGAGGAGGGAGAGCTGATGTGCTGGCTGGCTGCAGGTTGGCTGTAGGACCTGGGGTGACCCTTGGAAATGTAGTCCAAGTTTTGGTTGCAGAGTAGGCGGAGCCAAAAGTGGAGGCAGAAGCTGGAGGGAATACAGGGAGAACTCGCCATTTGGATACAGAATTGGCTCCAAGATAGAAGACAGAGGGTGGTGGTGGAGGGTTGCTTTTCAAACTGGAGTGCCACAAGGATCGGTGCTGGGTCCACAGCTTCTCATCATTGATATAAATGATTTGGATGTGAGCATAAGAAGTATAGTTAATAAGTTTGCAGATGACACCAAAATTGGAGTGTAGTGGACAGCGAAGGTTACCTCAGATTACAATGGGAACTTGATCAGATGGGCCAATGGGCTGAGGAGTGGCAGATGGAGTTTAATTTAGAAAAATGTGAGGTGCTGCAATTTGGGAAAGCAAATCTTAGCAGGACTTATACATTTAATGGTAAGGTCCTAGGGAGTGTTTCTGAACAACTCCTTGAAAGTGGAGTCGCAGGTAGATTGGATAGTGAAGGCGGTGTTTGGTATGCTTTCATGGAATACAGAGAGAACTAGCCATTTGGGTACAGAACTGGCTCAAAGAGTGGTGGTGGAGGGTTGTTTTTCAGACTGGAGGCCTGTGACCAGTGGAGTGCCACAAAGGTCAGTGCTGGGTCCACTACTTTTCATCATTTATATAAATGATTTGGATGTGAACACAGGAGGTATATAGTTAGCAAGTTTGCAGATGATTCCAAAATTGGAGGTGTCATGGACAGCGAAGGTTACCTTATAGTACATGAGGATTGTGAACAAATGGGCCATGGATTGAGGAGTGGCAGATGGAGTTTAATTTAGATAAATGTGAGGTGCCGCATTTTAGAAATGCAAATCAGGACTTATACACTTAATAGTAAGGTCCTAGGGTGTGTTGCAGAACAAAGAAACCTTGGAGTGCATGTTCATAGTTCCTTGAAAGTAGAATTGGAGGTAGATAGGATAGTGAAGGAGGCATTTAGTATGCTTTCCTTTATTGGTCAAGCATTCAGTATAAGAGTTGAGGGGTAATGTTATGGCTATACAGGACAGAGATTAGGCCACATTTGGAATATTGTGTGCAATTCTGGCCTCTCTCCTATAGGAAGGATGTTGTGAAATTTGAAAGGGTTCACAGTGGCAGTGGTTAGCACTGCTGCCTCACAGCGCCAGAGACCCGGGTTCAATTCCCGCCTCAGGTGACTCTCTGTGTGGAGTTTGCACGTTCTCCCAGCGTCTGCGTGGTTTTCCTCCGGGTGCTCCAGTTTCCTCCCACAATCCAAAAATGTGCAGGTTAGGTGAATTGGCCAGGCTAAATTGCCCGTAGTGTTAAGCGAAGGGGCAGACATAGGGGAATGGGTGGGTTGCGCTTCGGCAGGTCAGTGTGGACTTGTTGGGCTGAAGGGCCTGTTTCCACACTGTAAGTAATCTAATCTAATCTAAAAAAAAGATTTACAAGAATGTTGCCAGAGTTGGAGGGTTTGAGCTGTGGGGCTGGGGCTGTTTTCCCTGGAGTGTCAGAGGCTGAGAGGTGACCTTATAGAGGTTTATAAGATCATGAGGAGCATGGATAGGGTAAATAGACAAGGTCTTTTCCTGGGTTGGAGGAGTCCAAAACTAGAGGGCATAAGTTTAGGGTGAGAGGGCAAAGATATAAAAGGGACCAAAAGGGCAACATTTTCTCACACAGGGTGGTACGTGTATGGAATGAGCTGCCAGAGGAAGTGGTGCAGGCTAGTACAATTGCAACATTTAAAAGGCATCTGGATGGGTATATGAGTATGAAGGGTTTAGAGGGATATGGGCCAAGTGTTGGTAAATGGAACTAGATTAATTTAGGATATCTGGTTGAATTGGACGAAAAGGTCTGGTGTGTGCATCTCTCTAACCCTAAGTTATGCATGCTTTATGTCAGATTATATCAATTATTCTGTGAATTGACAATTATGTACCACACAACAGTTTATAATTTCTTGTAGCTTTCTGTTAAAGGTAAATAAACACATAAACATGAATAAAACTTGCATTATTCCATTTAAACATTCAAACTTTTAAACATTGGTTTCCTAAATACCTACTGCCCAATTTGTCAGCTGAATTTGTTGAATACCAGAGACCTTTGAACTAAATACCATGTAATAATCCATTGCAGAGGGTATCATTGTTCTTTTAATTCATCTCAGCAAAAATTACTGAATACAAAATGCCATATGCAAAATTTCGACAAGCTCCAGAGTTGTAAGTTGCCTTCCAACCCCTCTCAACCAGGTAGCATTCACATTGACTGGCAGCTTTATAGCTTTCAACACAACTGGTTCTTACAATAGGGCAAAAGTTCAAAAAAGACCCGCCAAAGCTGAGAATTAGCTCACCTTCGAGGCTTGCGGATGTCCCACAGGCCCACTCCTTCTTTAGAATTTGCAGTAGCCAGAAGTCTGGGCTCAACAGGGTTAAACATCACACTGTGAAAGGCTGAGGGGTAATTTGCCAAACAAAATGGTTCTGGAAAAGTGAGACACAACTGCAGATTAATGTTTGGAGATGAGGATTAATGTTCCATAAGAAGTTTCACTCAGGATATTACTTTAAATTTTTGGTAGAGAATGGGTAATCAGAGTGGCCCCAGATTTGCTGCAAAAGACCATCTCATTAGATTTCAGTTCTGGTTGCACTTCTTCACTCACACTAGAGTTTGTGCTGCAAACTAAACTAATTGATAAATCACCATAAGCAAATAAATTTAAGGATTTGAATGGCTCACTGAGTAATGTTTTTCCTTGAAGTTAATGTAAAAGAAACAATCTCAGTGATTCTGCTAGACACAGAAATTGGATATTTTCTAGCAATTCACAGCATGTTGACTTGAGGAAGCAGTATATTAACGGTTGGCTATTTACAAATTATACATCCTAATAGTTTGGGGTGGAGAGAGGGGCACAGGCTGAATGAGGCAGATGGTTTCTGCCAAGTTCGATGAAGCAACTGTTTGCAAACATAATTCATTGCATATCATTTTGCAAGTCAATTTAACTTGCATACTTTTTGGATGATTTATTTGGCACATATCGAATAATGGTAATTTAAATCAAACTTGTCTTTAGAGGATGATTGTTTCCAGTAACATTAAATAACAGCCCCAATAGAATTTGCAGCACAAATATAGAAATTTCTTGTCACACATGGGGAAGAAGATGGAGAGTTCTTGAAAAGCAGACAAGTGCATGTCTAGCACTTGCAGCTTTTACACAATTCCAAGATTTTGGATTTGCAATTCAATCATATTTGTACCTGAATCAGAAAGAAAGAGTTAGATTTCAACGGAAACCTACAGCTCTTCAGCAAACATATCAGCATAAACATTTCCATTGCATTTCCATTTTTGTTGCCATATTGGATAATGTGGAAAGCTCAATTACAAAAGGTGAAAGGTATTGCACTAGATTTGATCTGTAATTTAAATAATATTGACAAAACACAAAGTCAAACAGTCTTGAATTTAGCTCTGATATTAGAAGATAATATTCTCAAGCATTTAATCCAGAGACCAATTTTTAGTAACATTTTCATTAACAAAAATAAACAAATAAAGAACAAATGATGATTGCTAGCTGATATACTTCAGTTATCGGGTGGAAAACTGACAGGTGGTATATTAACTGCAATGAATTGCAGTTTGGAGATAGTAAGGACTGCAGATGCTGGAAGTCAGAATCGATAAAATGTGGAGCTGGAAGAACACAGCAAATCAGACAGCATTGGAAGAGCAGGAAAGTCAATGTTTTGGGTTAGGACCCTTCAGGAGGCAGTTTTTTTGGATCAATATAAATGTGGAAAAGCCTCAAGACACTTCATGGAAGCACAGCAGAAAATAAACTGATTTAAAATGGGGTGACTGAACATTTGTTCAGAGCTGAAAGTAGACTTCAAGGAGAGTGGAATGGTTAAAAAGATGCAAAGGGAGAGAGTTCTAGGGCTTCTTCTTGTCTTCTTTTTTCACTTATCTTGTATAATCTTCAGTCCTTTCAACTAGACCAGAAATAGCTTGCAAAGAGCAGAGTTTGTGGAATCCAGCTGAGCTACTGAACAGAGACCATTAAAGTCCTGTGAGATAGCCCAGAAATAATCATGTTGATTAAAAAAAAAAACAAAAAATAAAATCACCCTATCTCTGATTCTCTTACACATGCACTCAAGGGCATTGAGGTCACAAATACCATAATCAATGACAGCAATCATCAGCTCAAGATAAAGAACCATTCGACTCCAAACCATATACATGTTCTCTTGAAAGACAGAAAAACAGATAAATACCCAAGCACTCCCATTGCATCTTTAAAATGTAAAAACACACACACGTACAGTGACTGCTATGTAGGCAAACAAAGCATGGTTATAATCTAGTTAACAGAAGCTTAGTACATTTCTTAAATTGGATTATATTATGCACAAGTCAATTCTTAATACTTGCCTCCATGTGAATCTCGTATATCCCAGATAAGGACTCTGCCATCATCTGAAGAACTAGCAAACACCTTGTCATTCACAGGGCTCACAGACAGGCCATATACAGCATCATCATGGGGAAAAACATTCACTATTTCTGTGCTGAAAGAAAATTACAGGTAATGAAAATTTGCACTGTTAATAATTCCAGCTAAGCTGTTAACTGTGGAGGAAACAACAAAAAAGAATAATTAAGCTCACATCACAACAGATAGAACGAGAGACAGCACAACATTGGCAACAAGTAACAATGCGTATAAACATACAAAAACCCCGTATAATCTATTTGCCACATATGCAAAACAACAATAATCTTCTCATCTCTCAAAATACACAGCCCTTTTTCAGAACATCTTATGTAACTTTCCCATTTGTACTGTTAAGTAAATATTACTGAGTCATTCTTTTAGATATTTTTGAATTAACTTATCCAGAGATGTTATTATACACCGCTGCAACAGACAGGACTTGAACGCGAGCTGCCAGGCTCAGAGGTAGGGACCTCTTATCAAACATCAAAACTGACTATGCAGTAAACCCAAAACCATTCAAGACAGACTGAAAACAGCAGCCCAATATCTATCAGAAAAATTACATGCAACTGCTGAACTATTAACCACTGAGCACGATTTGAATATTGAAAATAACATTCAAAGCTTTTGGGTAACACCAAACAGATAACATACTTATTCAAAACTGTCTGCTTCACAGATCAGTGCACTCAAAACATTGTTGCCGAGTAATCCAAGTTCAGTATTTAAACTCATGTGGCTGACTGAGTATGCACAGCTGACTGTCAACAGGGCAAACACTATTTGAACACTGGCCTATTCTTACTAAATATTGGCACAACTATACTTGAAACTAAGGATTCTAATCTTTATTCTGTCAATCACTGGATCTGCTTCCTCGAATACAGCTAAATGGTACACTAGTTTGTGTCATACCTTGAGCTGACGAGCAAATCTCACATCCAGTTAGTCATCAGCAGTGTCAAGTTTAATCTCCTGAATATCATCCACTGCACGCATGCTCCCACTTCAGCCCACAATGTTGCCATCTTGAAGTACTGTCAATCTCCAAGATTCCATTTTATAACCCATCAAGAACTCTATTGTTTGCATCTTACCCTGCACTGAGTCCAAATAGTCCATCACTTAATTGTCAAGAAAGGGACATCAAGATCACATCCAAGTTAGGCTGGCATTCATCAAAATTCAGACTGGCACAGACTAGCTCCAACCATCTTTATTAAATCAACACAACTTAGAACACAAAAATGTGATTTGCACATTCAGGCATGAGTTTCAAACTGCTGAAACTAAATAAACAGATCTTCCTAAACAGCACAACTCAATCAGGAAACTAGAATTATAGTGCAATCTAATTGCTCCCATCACCCTATTAGTTGTTAGCTTAACAATTCCTGTGAAAGGTTTTTGCTTTTCTCTTTGCTTGCTTCTTTGGACTTTATTGCCCTTTTATAAATGTTGTGATGCTGCTTTACATGGAGCTTATTTTTTCCTTTCTTACCTTTCAACATCATGAACAATCACTTGCTCATCATTTCCTACAAAAAGGAAAAGAGAAAGGACATTAACCTTCAACACAATAAGTTTGTTCTAAAGATGCTGTTAGAAATACCGTTTTACATAAGAGGTGTCTCTTTATGCATACACCAACTACAAGGTTATAATGACCACAAGACCAATGGTGAAGTCATGATTTCTTTTGTATTTAAAATATGGTCGCTGTCGCAAACACCAACCACAGTGCCGTACATTATTCCAAAATCTTAAATAATTGAATACATAATCATCATGCAGCTTTTTGTCCACAATACACCTCTGGTCTGTGGTTTTAACTATCATCTGTTCAGTTTTGCTACCTACTGCACTGGGTCACTTGATGCCAAATTTCATTTCTGGTTTTGACCAGCTGGGTGTCACATAGTAAAGTTTAATAATGCCTCTCTCTCCAAGCCAGTTTTTAATTTTTCTCTTTGACATAAATGCGTTCCTCGAGATGGATTGCTCAAGCCTCCCAAAAACTAGGCTGCGAGTTAACACACTTCAAAACTTTAGAACATTCGATATCGGTTCAGAGAAACTGCTAGAGATTGAACAGTGATAAGCTGTAAGATACTCACATAGAATCAGCTATGGAGTCAGCTATTACGAGGGGGCGTAGCTTTAAATTAAGGGTGGTAGGTAAACGACAGATGTTAGGGGTAGATTCTTTATTCAGCGAGTCGTGAGTTCATGGAATGCCCTGCCAGTAGCAGTGGTGGACTCTCCCTCTTTATGGGCAGTTAAACGGGCATTGGATAGGCATATGGAGGATAGTGGGCTAGTGTTGGTTAGGTGGGCTTGGATCAGCGCAACATCGAGGGCCAAAGGGCCTGTACTGCGCTGTATTTTTCTATGTTCTAGAATCATACAGCACTGAAGATATTCTTTGGCTCATCAAGTCCATATCAACGTAGCTACACTAATCCCATTTCCCAGCACTTGGCCCACAGCCTTGAACATTATGACATTTCAAATGCTCATCCATGCACTTCTTAAAGGTTGTGAGGTCTCCTGCCTCTACTGCCCTCTGAGGCAGTGCATTCCAAATTCCCACCACCTTCTGGATGAAATTTATTTTTCCTCAAATTCCCTTTGAACCTAGTCTTTAACTTAGATTAGGCTAAATCCTGGTGAATGCCCTTTACACTATCTACAGTGCAGGGACTGATGAACTGCATGACTGACTTTATTTAAAAATAATAAAAGACACGGAAACATTCCAGCAGAGCTCCATGCGATTGAAAATGCTATGGAAGCTGAAGATCCAAAATAAAAATTGTTGGAAAAAAGCATCTGTGGAGAGATATAGAGAGTTCCACAGAAGAGTCATATTGGACTCCAAATATTAACACCGCATCTCCCACCATGGATGCTGTCAGACCTGCTAAGATTTGAGCACTTTTATTTAATCGGACTTCTTTGTGGCCTGCCTGCACATGTCCAGTCAGATTGATTGGCAGGCAGAGCTGCAGCCATTTATACCTTTAACAATTTTAGGCACTACATGTAAAGTGCCTTAAAGGAAAAGATACAATATCCTTTCTTTACGAAAGGAAGTTAGACTATTTACCATTACAAGTCAACCTAGAAGTGGCTATAACATAAAAGTAATTTTCTGAAACCTGTAGAACTCATGGTGATGGTTTTGTCTGGAGATGATAACTTCCATCCTCGATATTGTCTGCCATTTTGACTTCTCAAATTGCTTTTTCTATTTTGTTTTCTTGGAAGCCTAGTCTTCTTATATTTGCTGCTTCAATGGTTGCTTGGGTTCTTATATACCCTACTTCATTTCTCTAACCAGAACACCATTGCTGACATTTATTTCTGAAATGATCATCTCCTGATTGGTCTTCCATACCTTGTTATGAGTGCAATGCATGCTATGTATCTCCACCTGTTTTTACAAGGCTGTAATGTCCTCAAATGTGCTCTGGGTTCAAGCCATTGTTTCTGCAGTTGCTCATGCTAAGCCTGATCTGTGTTTTGTCGGAGTTGTGCAAGTCTTCCAGCAGATGGACAATTGCGTCAATGGATTGGTGATGCACAGTTTGTAGCTCATTGTGCTTCCTTGCTTGGTCTTTCAGCCCTTCATTCATGTTTGAGGTCGAAACACAGACATCCCATAAAAAATCTTGTTCATTTCCAAGATGGTATTCTCAAGTTTACATTTATCTGAGCTGGTTGTTCACCGTTTTGCTCTTGGAGTTTCATTTTCCTCTCCACAGCACAGAACTGAGTTTTTAGTTTCATTAATTCAGCAGAAAGTAAGACATTCCATTCTTTTATCATCCAATTCTACAAGTGCTTCTTGAATGGTCTGCTGCAGTTTCTAATGCGTCTTTGATAATTGATTGATCTCTGATTGTGACAATTAATTATTGAGCAAGTACCATCAACATCAACAGTTGAATAAATAACAGCTTTTGTTATATGAAATAGGTTGCATCAATGTTGAGTCATGCCATTTGCTTTGAAAAATATCCCAGTTATATTCTAAAGACTTATGAATCAAGTAGTAGTTAGTATGCCTAATTGTGTATTTCATTTAGGCAATATCTAGATGTACTGCAACACCTGGAAAAAAAACAATTTGAAGGCGTATTTAAAGTGAATTATATGTAGCTGGTTAAGTAATATATCTTGCTAAGAATGAGTTTGCAAAAGTGAGGATAATTGACCCAGGCCACAATGCATAAGGGCAAGTTGTCAAGAACAGTGTAAATGAAGATCAGATAGAATTCCTATTCCTAAACCTAAATGAGAAATCATCAGATTTCTGGGGATGCATGGCTTTTATCAGAAATATATACCAACTTTAACACCTCAATGTCGAACACCTCTAACAGATTTATTACAAAAAATAGGTAAAGGCAATATTGTCAAAACGTATGTCAAACAGTTTTTACAATCTAAAGGAAATCCTAATGGATGAAATTGTGTTGGCTCCCCCTGTCTTCACTGAGCCTTTTAAAATGGCAATTGATGCAACTGACTTGGAGGTCAGTGCAGTTTTATTGCAAGATGACAAATCAGGAATAGGGAAGTCAGTGGGATACTTTTCTAAGAAATTTCTAACCAATATTAGTAAGTATACCTACAGGAACCTCTGGCATTGTTACTGGTTGTTAATTCAATCTTATAAGAATTGCTCATATTGCTGGAAAAGATAATGTAATTGTAGATATATCAAGAATTAAATGAAGCAGAACAGGTTGAAATTTGAAAGGAAAGATAAGGATAAATTGTACCAAACCTAGCACAAAGGATGATTGAAGGACTTTTTTTGTTTTTTTTTCCCCTCATAACCTGTCATGTTTACCTTGAGATGAAATGCATTTAAAAATAGTGATTCATCTTATCAAGGATGGATAAAAAAAATCAGCTGGGAAAATGTAAGTGAGGGCTGTTATGTTGCAGAGAATGAACCAAACTTTTTTTTCATAATAACTCAAAGGAAAAATGGAGCATAATGCTTTTACCTAACAGTTACATAAAGGCAAGTAACCTTTGGAGAAGTTAGATTTCATACCTTTGACAGCCTGCTGACACCAAATGGCTTTGAATTGAAATAAAGAACTGCCCAGCAACAAGCTTTTGTACCTATTTGAACTTCCAGTTTTGTAACAGAAATCAGGAGTGTGGTTGTACTGAAACTCTCAAGAGCTGCTAAGCCACTACAACTCTAGTACCTTCTGTGAATGGAAGAAAACCAGCACTAAAAGTCTCTGAAAAGAATCATTTCACTTAAGCAAAGAACCTAGGGCCAACTGACTGGCCACCAAATTACAATTTGCCACAAGCTACAGCAACATAATATCATCATCAAAAGCGACTTTCATCAAATGAAAGTCACTTCATTCCATTCTTGTGGTCTGGACTCGATCCACAGAATTTATTCCTTTCTGCCTATATTTTCTACCCACAATGTTTCTGCAAAACTGTCCTTTGTGAATGAATATGTGTTTGTTTGGATTTAAAGGGGGCATAGTTTAAGTTTCCATGTTAGTAATTAATCTATTTTGCCACTTGTTTGATGATAAGCTTGTTAAAAATAAGTACAATTTTGTTTTATTTATTGATGAAACCTGATGCGAGCTTATTTTATTTTACGAAGTGGTCAAACTCAGAAAATGCACAAACTTAGTGATTAAATTGAACATTCGTAACACCTTGTAGAATAGTAGCACTTGATTTCCTGCACACTCTTGGATGTTGAACACTTTAATAGTGCATGTAGCAGGGATATCTTGCAAAATTGAGCGTTCTAGTTTAGCCCTTCTCAATTTTTTTCCTGCTGTGACCCCATTTTGAGACTCAAAAATTGTCATGACCCCATGGTGAGAAATGAAGGTAGAGGGAGCGAGGGTAGAGAAGACTGATGACAGTTGGAGGTGGCATGTTGATCACTGGAGCCTCAGAGCTTGCAACCCCTACTATTTAAGTTTGTGACCTCACTTGGGGCCCCAGCTCCCCACTGGAGCTGTTTCAAGTAGGACACCCTTTTTTTCTAGCTCTTTTCTTTTATACTTAAAACCTGTAAGCTTCATCAACCTGCAAGAATTGCTTTGTATTTTCACACATGCTTTTTGACGCTAACGGTCTTAGATTTGCTAGACAAACCATTCTAGAAATTTTCACAGGGTTGGATAAAATCACAAACAAACAAAAAAAATTATGCATCAGCTCACTGGAAGTAGTCTACAGATTCTATCAGCTTCTATCTAAACACTGTGAAATTATAGTCAAGGAATACACACACTTCAACCAGCTTGGAAATGGTTTTGCTGTGGACCTACCTTCAGTGGATTTTTTTTTAGCTCTTCAGCTGTTAACCGTGACATATTAAGTCTGCATCATCATTCCAATTGTTAAGAAAATCATAATTTCCTGCTTTCCTGCAGAAACATATAAGTCTAGAAACCATAGCTCTACATGCTGTTAAAAAGTTTTACATTCTGCTAGCAAGTCCGTGGCATCCCAGTTTAATATAGGGAATATTGTGAATATACTGACAAAATGCCCTCACAACCTTCTCTTACTGGCTACTGAAATTGCACAAATGCGACCTATTGTTGCCTTTCAATTTATTTCTCTCAAAAAGACATGTTTTTAAATCATCTAAACACTTAGACTTCTCCAACAGAACATTGTTGTGGGAATAAAGTTAGAGATGCTTTAAATGTCTTAATACCATAAATGCAGCAATATTGTTGCAATAAAGCATTCAAAATGCCAATTTAGTTTCAGAAAGGCTCTTGAACAGTTTGTAAATCTCTTGCCCAAGCTTTTAAATCTAATCAGTCCTTTTAAAATAAGAGGAATATCCTCCATAATTTCTCTTTAGCTTGAAACAAAGTGGCAGAATAGACAGGTATCTTTCCCACATTTTCAAAATGGTGACACAACTTTGAAAAAAAAATCCTGACTTTAAGTGATAAGAGTTTTCTCAGATCTGAAAATAGTTTCCCCGATCTGAATGGCTTGCTTTCGCTTCCAAAACAGGTTTCTTGAAGGTCCAATTTGGTTCTGCTTCCAACGTTCACTTTCAGGGTTTACCTTTTGGGACTGTCAGCCTGCTTCTTCCTTAAAGACATATCTCATGGAAGTTATACTCAGCGCTCTATATTGCTGTTCTGCAACATTACTTTTGACAGACCTTCTCACATTTTTAATGCACTCTTCACCCAGTTGTTTAAAGCTTTGATGTAGTCAACAATGTCCACTACTGGTCACCACATCAGATTGCGATGGTGGTACAAAGAATCAAATCACTCATGTCGATGGATGGGCTCCTAGCTCAACCTCCGATGCCATCACCCAAGATGGAGTGGGGATGGAGATACATGAGGCACTGGCCCCCCCCACAGGATACCATCAGGAGGCAGCCCCAGGGCAACCAAAACCAAAAAAACAAACTTCACTGAGCAGCAAAGACAATAATGAAGCTGTGTGGATGAACCATGAGCTGCCGAAACCTGGACTCAGGAGTCTAATGCTGTCGATCCCACTGCCACAACACGGTCATGTAATAATTTGACAAAATGATATAATAGCTACACCTTCAGGCAAAAAGAGTAATCACACCTTTAATACTACAAAGAGAGTTATATTAAGGCTACAAATAATATACCAGAAACCTACAGTTACGTGAACAGCTGAATATGATGGATAGTGTGGACATGTAATCTGCACGCAGATCAATCCTAAGCATCACAAGGTGATATTATGGTAGTCACCCAACCACATGAGCTTCCTAAATAATGAACAAAATATTTATACAACATCTTAGATATATCCTCGATGGAAATGCTTAGGTGAGATAAGTTGCACTTTGGGAAAGTCACTGCTTAGGCCTTTAAATAAATATCATAAAAATGCACCTGGCCTTGTAGATTAGCAGATTAGTTAAATCATTGTCATGAATAACTACTTATACAGACCACATATTGTTCATTCTTTACAGTCTAACAATACATCCCATAAACATATAATACTCAATTTTCCCCAGATATTTAAAGGTCAAATATCATCTTTCTTGAGCATGACCAAATCATGCTCCTGTTTCCTGTCTTTTTCATTCAAAGCTTATACTGGTTACTCAATAAAAAAAAATACATTAGTAAAAAACTACAAGTTATTGTAATAAACTTCAGTACCAAAAGTGTTATTACTCTTCTGACATCTTCAAAGCACGAGGTATTTGAGAATATGTAGTCAAGTGTCATTCAGAGTTAGCATTTTAAAAACTAAGGGGATATTGTAACAAATTCACAAACCAAAATAAAAGCAGCCAGGTTTTCAACATATCGTTCCAGATCAGCTGTCTAATATCTGCTTGAACTTTAGTCCAGCCATATGAATACAACCTGAACTACTTGGCTGAACTACCATTCGACAATTACTCCCAGTTAATGAATCTTCTCGATTTGAAATTAAAACAGAAATTGTTTGGAATTCTCAAAATACCAAACAGCATCTGTGAAGAGAAAGAGTGACAGTTTAAAGTTAGTGCTTACGAAAAGTCACAATGACCTGAAAGTTTATGCTTTTCTCTTCACTAACGTTGCCATGCCCACAGTGTAGTCCCAGCATTTATTTTTATTAAATTTGCAAAACCTGCATTTGTTCTCAATTTTAAACACTTTGTGCTGCAACAAAGCATGAGCTACTACTAACAGGACTCAACCTTTTGAAATTTCTTTCCATTATTTCCCTGGGTTAACACAACTATCCAACAATCCCAGCCGGCTGCATTTCCAAATGTAATCTTTCAGCCATAATTACCATTTATGCACCTAAATACAGATGGGCTATTTATCAATGCTAACTAGCAATCATCTCAGAGGGAACTTTTGAATTAGTGTTGAAAAACAACCTTTATAAAGAACCAAAAAAGAGCAGTTACAATCTAAGACATAAACCATCATCATCTAGAACGTCAACCACTATCTATAACTGGCTAATCAGAAACCGAGACATTGTTCATTGCATCCTGATGAGCAAAACAAGCGAGTAACAGACAGACGTTGGATATATGATCTCCATACACTTGCACATGAAGTTAGAATGTGCATTTTTAATCTTGTGCACATGCTAGTTAAAATCAGAAAGGAGAGCACATGTGATTATCACTGGATTACTAAGAGTACATTAATGTCTACATTACTAGATGGTGCCGTAGTCAAAAAGTGTGGCACTGGAAAAGCACAACAGGTCATGTAGCATTCGTGCAGGACAGTCGACGGCTCAGGTATAAGCCTTTCATTAGGCATACGCCCGAAATGTCGATTCTCCTGCTCCTCAGATGCTGCCTGACCCGCTGTGCTTTTCCAGCTCCACTTTTTGATTCTCCAGCATCTGCAGTCCTACTTTCTCCAAATAATTACACACTTGAAGCATGTTTACATAAGGCATTTTTCACTGAAGGCTGGTTTACCCTAACATTTCACCTCCCCACATATTGCTTTTTTAGCTGTCCTTTGCTGATTTTTAAGAGGCTTCTCAATCCTCTGATTTCCCACTAATCTTCACCAAATTATATGCTGTTTCTTAAGCTTTTATGCTGTCTCTGACTTCTCTGGTCAGCCATGATCCTCCCCTTGGTATGCTTCTTCTTCCTTGGGAGGGATTTCTTTCTGCTAAGCCTCCAAATTATCCCCAGAAATTCCTGTCATTGCTATTCCACAGTCTTCCCTGCTAGGCCTTTCTTCCGATCAACTCTGCTCAGCTCCGCCTTCATGTTTTTGTAGTTACCTTTCCGCAATTCTAATATGGGGAGAAAGTGAGGACTGCAGATGCTGGAGATCAGAGCTGAAAATGTGTAGCTGGAAAAGCACAGCAGGTCAGGCAGCATCCAAGGAGCAGGAGAATTGATGTTTCGGGCATGAGCCCTTCTTCAGGAATGAGGAAAGTGTGTCCAGCAGGCTAAGATAAAAGGCAGGGAGGAGGGACTTGGGGGAGGGACGTTGGAAATGTGATAGGTGGAAGGAGGTCAAGGTGAGGGTTATAGGCAGGAGTGGGGGTGGGGGCAGAGAGGTCAGGAAGAAGATTGCAGGTTAGGAAGGCGGTGCTGAGTTTGAGGGATTTGACTGAGACAAGGTGGGGGGAGGGGAAATGAGGAAACTGGAGAAATCTGAGTTCATCCCTTGTGGTTGGAGGGTTCCGAGGCGGAAGATGAGGCGCTCTTCCTCCAACCGTCGTGTTGCTATGGTCTGGCGATGGAGGAGTCCAAGGACCTGCATGTCCTTGGTGGAGTGGGAGGGGGAGTTGAAGTGTTGAGCCATGGGGTGGTTGGGTTGGTTGGTCCGGGTGTCCCAGAGGTGTTCTCTGAAACGTTCCGCAAGTAGGCGGCCTGTCTCCCCAATATAGAGGAGGCCACATCGGGTGCAGCGGATGCAATAAATGATGTGTGTGGAGGTGCAGGTGAATTTGTGGCGGATATGAAAGGATCCCTTGGGGCCTTGGAGGGAAGTAAGGGGGGAGGGAGTGGGCGCAAATTTTGCATTTCTTGCGGTTGCTGGGGAAGATGCTGGGAGTGGAGGTTCGGTTGGTGGGGGGTGTGGACCTGACGAGGGAGTCACGGAGGGAGTGGTCTTTTCGGAACGCTGATAGGGGAGGGGAGGGAAATATATCCTTGGTGGAGGGGTCCGTTTGGAGGTGGCGGAAATGACGACGGATGATACGATGTATTTGGAGGTTGGTGGGGTGGTAGGTGAGGACCAGTGGGGTTCTGTCCTGGTGGCGATTGGAGGGGCAGGGTTCGAGGGCGGAGGAGCGGGAAGTGGAGGAGATGCGGTGGAGGGCATTGTCGATCACGTCTGGGGGTAAATTGCGGTCTAATGGGTTCAACACGCGGCGTGACATCGAACAATTCTACCGCCGCCTTCACCTCCGCGCCTACTTCTTCAACCAGGATTCTCGCCCACTCTCTGACGACTCCTTCTCCCGCCTCCAACACACTCCATCCACCTGGACACCCCGTGCTGGCCTCTTACCTGCCCTCGATCTCTTCATAGCCAACTGCCGCCGCGACATTAACCGCTAAAACCGCTCCACCCCTCTCAACCACTGCAACCTCTCACCCTTGGAACGTGCAGCCCTCCACTCCCTCCGTTCCAACCAAACCTCACTATCAAACCGGCAGACAAGGGAGGCGTGGTAGTAGTTTGGCGCACCGACCTTTACACCGTTGAGGCTAAACGCCAGCTCGCGGACACCTCCTCCTACTGCCCCCTTGACCATGACCCCACCTCCCACCACCAAACCATCATCTCCCAGACCATCCATAACCTCATCACCTCAGGGGATCTCCCATCCACCGCCTCCAACCTCATAGTCCCACAACCCTGCACTGCTAGGCAGGTCGGACAAGTCCGGACAGGTCAAGTGGACAGTGCGAGCTGGAAGTTTGAAACTAGGATGGTGCGGGTGTCTCAGAGATGTTCCCTAAAGCGCTCTGCTAGGAGGCGCCCAGTCTCCCCAGTGTAGAGGAGACCGCATCGGGAGCAACGGATACAATAAATGATATTAGTGGATGTGCAGGTAAAACTTTGATAGATGTGGAAGGCTCCTTTAGGGCCTTGGATAGAGGTGAGGGAGGAGTGTGGGCACAGGTTTTACAGTTCCTGCGGTGGCAGGGGCAAGTGCCAGGATGGGAGGGTGGGTCATAGGGGGGCATGGACCTGACCAGGTAGTCACGGAGGGAACGTTCTTTGCGGAAGGCGGAAAGGGGTGCGGAGGGAAATATATCCCTGGTGGTGAGGTCTTCATCTCCGAGACACCCGCACCAATCAACCAAACCGCCCTGTGGCCCAACATTTCAACTCCCCCTCCCATTCTGCCGAGGACATGGAGGTCCTGAGCCTCCTTCACCGCCGCTCCCTCACCACCAGACGCCTGGAGGAAGAACGCCTCATCTTCCGCCTCGGAACACTTCAACCCCAGGGCATCAACGTGGACTTCAACAGCTTCCTCATTTCCCCTTCCCCCACCTCATCTTAGTTTCAAACTTCCAGCCCGCACTGTCCCCTTGACCTGTCTGGACTTGTCCGACCTGCCTAGCTCCTTTTCCACATATCCACTCCACCCTCTCCTCCCTGACCTATCACCTTCATCTCCTCCCCCACTCACCTATTGTACTCTATGCTACTTTCTCCCCACCCCCACCTCCTCTAGCTTATCTCTCCACGCTTCAGGCTCTCTGCCTTTATTCCTGATGAAGGGCTTTTGCCCGAAACGTTAATTTTGCTGCTCATCGGATGCTGCCTGAATTGCTGTGCTCTTCCAGCACCACTGATCCAGAATCTGGTTTCCAGCATCTGCAGTCATTCTTTTGACCCACTGTCTCAGCCTGCTCCTGCCCCACCGAACTCATCTCTGCATACCTCAACACGGTCCTGTCCCCCTTAGTCCAAGAGCTCCCTACCTACGTTCGGGACACCACCCACGCCCTCCACCTCCTCCATGATTTTCACTTCCCCGGTCCCCAACGCCTTATCTTCACCATGGACATCCAGTCCCTGTATACCTTCATCCCCCATCACGAAGGACTCAAAGCCTTCCGCTTCTTCCTTTCCCTCCGTACCAACCAGTACCCTTCCACTGACACCCTTCTTCGACCGACTGAACTGGTCCTCACCCTGAACAACTTCTCTTTCCAATCCTCCCACTTCCTCCAAACCAAAGGAGTAGCCATGGGCACCCGCATGGGCCCCAGCTATGCCTGCCTCTTCGTAGGATATATGGAACAGTCCATCTTCCGCAGCTACACTGGCACCAACCCCCACCTTTTCCTCCGCTACATCGATGACTGTATCGGCGCTACCTTGTGCTCCCACGAGGTTGAACAGTTCATCCACTTTACCAAAACCTTCCACCCCGACCTCAAATTCACCTGGACCGTCTCAGACTCCTCTCTCCCCTTCCTAGACCTTTCCATTTCTATCTCGGGCAACCGAATCAACACGGACATTTACTATAAACCGACCGACTCCCACAGTTACCTTGACTACACCTCCTCCCACCCTGCCCCCTGTAAAAACGCCATCCCATATTCCCAATTCCTTCGTCTCTGCTGCATCTGCTCCCAGGAGGACCAGCTCCAATACCGTACAACCCAGATGGCCTCCTTCTTGAAAGACCGCAATTAACCCCCAGACGTGATCGACGATGCCCTCCACCGCATCTCCTCAACTTCCCGCTCCTCCGCCCTTGAGCCCCGCCCCTCCAATCACCACCAGGACAGAACCCCACTGGTCCTCACCTACCACCCCACCAACCTCCATATACATCGTATCATCCGTCGTCATTTCCGCCACCTCCAAACGGACCCCTCCACCAAGGATATATTTCCCTCCCCTCCCCTATCAGCGTTCCGAAAAGACCACTCCCTCCGTGACTCCCTCGTCAGGTCCACACCCCCCACCAACCGAACCTCCACTCCCAGCATCTTCCCCAGCAACCGCAAGAAATGCAAAATTTGCGCCCACACCCTCCCCCCTTACTTCCCTCCAAGGCCCCAAGGGATCCTTTCATATCCGCCACAAATTCACCTGCACCTCCACACACATCATTTATTGCATCCGCTGCACCCGATGTGGCCTCCTCTATATTGGGGAGACAGGCCGCCTACTTGCGGAACGTTTCAGAGAACACCTCTGGGACACCCGGACCAACCAACCCAACCACCCCATGGCTCAACACTTCAACTCCCCCTCCCACTCCACCAAGGACATGCAGGTCCTTGGACTCCTCCATCGCCAGACCATAGCAACACGACGGTTGGAGGAAGAGCGCCTCATCTTCCGCCTCGGAACCCTCCAACCACAAGGGATGAACTCAGATTTCTCCAGTTTCCTCATTTCCCCTCCCCCCACCTTGTCTCAGTCAAATCCCTCAAACTCAGCACCGCCTTCCTAACCTGCAATCTTCTTTCTGACCTCTCTGCCCCCACCCCCACTCCTGCCTATAACCCTCACCTTGACCTCCTTCCACCTATCACATTTCCAACGCCCCTCCCCCAAGTCCCTCCTCCCTGCCTTTTATCTTAGCCTGCTGGACACACTTTCCTCATTCCTGAAGAAGGGCTCATGCCCGAAACATCAATTCTCCTGCTCCTTGGATGCTGCCTGACCTGCTGTGCTTTTCCAGCAACACATTTTCAGCTCAATTCTAATATTGCTACATCTGATTCTAGCTTCTCCCTCTCGAACTGCACGGTGAGTTCTATCATAGCAGGACTTATACACTTAATGGTAAGGTCCTGGGTTGTGTTACTGAACAGAGACACCTTGGAGTGCGGATTTATAGCTCCTTAAAAGTAGAGTCGCAGATAGATAGGATAGTGAAGGTGTTCAGTATGCTTTCCTTAATTGGTCAGAGCATTGAGTACAGGAGTTGGGAGGTCACGTTGCATCTGTACAGGACGTTGGTTCGGCCACTTTTGAATACTGCGTGCAATTCTAGTCTCCTTTCTATAGGAAGAAAGGATATTGTGAAACTTCAAAGGGTTAACAAAAGATCTACAAGGATGTTGCCAGGGTTGGAGGATTTGAGCTACAAGGAAGAGGTTGAATAGGCTGGGGCTGTTTTCCCTGGAGCGTCGGAGGCTGACCATATAGAAGTTTGTAAAATCACGAGGGGCATGGATAGGATGAATAGACAAGTTTTTTTTCCCTGGGGTGGGGGAGTCCAGAACTAGAGGGCACAGGTTTAAGGTGAGAGGGGAAAGATTTAAAAGGGACCTAAGGGGCAACTTTTTCACGCAGAGGGTGGTGAGTGTAAGGAATGAGCTGCCAGAGGAAGTGGTGAAGGTACAATTTCAGCATTTTAAAGGCATCTGGATGGGTTTATGAATAGGAAGGGATTCTTAGATTACTTAGTGTAGAAACAGGCCCTTCGGTCCAACAAGTCCACACCGACCCTCTGAAGCGCAACCCACCCAGACCCATTCCCCTATATTTACCCCTTCACCTAACACTACAGGCAATTTAGCATGGCCAATTCACCTAACCTGCACATTTTTGGGTTGTGGGAGGAAACCGGAGCACCCGGAGGAAACCCACGCAGACACAGGGAGAATGTGCAAAGAATGTGACACAGAGTGTCACCTGAGGCGGGAATTGAACCTGGGTCTCTGGCGCTGTGAGGCAGCAGTGCTAACCACTGTGCCACCATGCCGCCCACGGATATGGGCCAAGTGCTGGCAAATGGGTCAGATTGGGTTAGGATATCTGGTCAGCATGGACGAGTTCGACCAAAGGGTCTGTACTTTATATTATATTATATATTCTATATTATAGTCATGGCCTCCTAGGGTTCCTTTACCTTTGAGAATGTGTGTGGGAAAGCGTTAAGTTTTAAGTTTTGTTAAACAAGAGGTTCAGCTGAGCATGACTCCGATCAGATAAGAACTTGCAATTAACAATGGGGTGTTGGAGGCAACGGTAATGGGTTAACAAGGTTTCATAAAAAGCATTCATTACGTAGAGCCATTTAACAATGTTTGAAGCATTCAATCGTAAAGTCGATGAACAAGGTGAAAAGTATTCATTATGTGAAGCCAGTTAAGGTTAAGAACATTCATTGTGTAACAGCAGATGGCTTAATCTTTACTATTGGTACTTGCTGATTGTAACGGTCACCCAATCAATATGTATGTTGCTTTATCTGGATGCTCCTACCCATAAAATGACTATATAACTCATTAAGAAATGGCTATTCCAGACAAAACCGAGAACTCATGTCTCTGTGTATATGGGTGATTGTTCTCTCTCCCTCCAGGGCCCATGAGAAAGGTGAAGGAGGTAAAACCACTGTGTCTTAGAGCACTTTGCTTCATCTGAGAGAGGAAAGCGGACGACACCTTGAGCTCCCTAATCAAATCTGCTCATGACATCACCAAATCCAGAATTGCGTGTTCCTTGGTGGGCTCTACCACAAGCTGCTTCAAAAAAAACTTCATACATTCCATGAATTACTTTTCTTGGGATCTGCTACCAACGTGATTTTCCCAGTCCACCTGCACATTTAAGTCTTGCATGACAACTGCAACAGTACCTTTCTAACATATTTTCTATCTCCTGATTTATTTTCTGTCCCACCGCGTGAATACTGCTGGGAGGCCTGTATATAACTCCTACCAGAATCTTTTTCCCTTTGCAGTTCTTCAGATCTACCCACACAGATTCTATGCCTTCCTACACTATATCACATCTTGCTACTGATTTAACTTAATTTCTTGCTGACAAAGCAACCCCACCCCCTCTGCTCACTTGCCTATCCTTTCAATAGGGTAAAAACAATGACTGCAGATGCTGGAAACCAGATTCTGGATCAGTGGTGCTGGAAGAGCACAGCAATTCAGGCAGCATCCGAGGACAGGCAAAATCGACGTTTCGGGCAAAAGCCCTTCATCATTTATTCCTGATAAAGGGCTTTTGCCCGAAACGTCGATTTTGCCTGTCCTCAGATGCTGCCTGAATTGCTGTGCTCTTTCAGCACCACTGATCCAGATATCCTTTCAATAGGACACATATACTTGGATATTTAGTTCCCAATCCTGATCGCTTCAAAGCCACATCTGTGATATCCACATCATCATATCCGCCAATTTCAATCTGTACCACAATCTCATTTGCCTGGTTTTGTATACTGCGTGCATTTAAATACAGCAACCTCTTGCATTCACTGCCACCCTCCTTATAGATGTCCTCTTACCTGCTGTGCCCAAGTTAGATTCCTGACCCTTTCCATTCTCCCTATCCTATTATTTGCTCTTGAAACTAATAACCTTTGCTGAGCCCTCTCCCACTTTAACTTGCTCCATAATTTTCCATGTAACTGAACCCACTATTTAATTTAAAGCCCTATCTACAGCCCCAGTTATGCCATTCGCCAGGTCTCTGGTACTACCTCGATTCAGGTGGAACCTGTCCCATCAGAACAGCTCCCTCCTTCCCCAGTACTGGTGCCATTGTCCTATGAATTCGAACCAGATCCTCTGACACCAATCTCTTTAATCCAGTTTACTCTGTGTCAATTAGCTCTTGGCTCAGATTGCAATGCAGAAATTACCTCCTTCCTGGCTCTGCTTTTCTAATTCAACCCCTAGCTGCTGATATTCCTTCAGCAGACCCATTTTCCTCTTTCTACCTGTATCACTGGTACTTACATGAACCATGAGAACTGGAACATTCCCCTCCGATTCCAAGTCCCTCTGCAGCCTAGATGAAATATCCTGGACCCGGGCATGCAACACAGCCTTTGGGACTCTCAATCCTGGCCGCATAAATGTGTGTATTCTCCTGACTATACTATCTCAAATTACAACTGTATTTCTTTTCTGCTCCCTGTATCATGGTGCTATGGTCAGTTTGCTCATCTTCCCTATAGTCTCTGCTCTCATCCACAAAGGGAGCAAGAATTCACACCTGTTAGACAAGTTCAATGGCTGACTTTCCTTCAGAACTACCTCCTGGATCCCTCTACATGCCTCAGAGTCACACACTCCTATCCCTGATCACCGACTGAATTCGAGGTAGTTAATTTAAGGGGTGTGACTGCCTCTCCCCCTCCCTGATGTGTTGCAGTGTTCGGAGGTCAGACTCCAGCTCATCAACTGAGCCAGAGTACCTCGAGGCAACCAATGTTTGCTATAGATGTGGTCACTATGAACACAATGGGATCCACCAGCTGCCACAACATGCAGGTACAACACATTGCCTGCATCTTTACTTAATTTATTTAGTTCTTAATTTGATTTTATAAATCTTACTGGTCTTTCAGTTTGTAAGTATTTGCCCTATGTACCTTCAATCTGAAAGCGAATGTAACAGATAGTTAAATTAATAGCTACTACCAACTAATGAACTTTGGGTTTTCCTGTAATGTCACTCTTTCCCCCTGATCTTGGGGTTCAAAGTCTCCTGTAAAAAGACCTTACAAACAATGAACTAAAGAAAGCAAGCAAAAATAATCTCTTCCCCTCTGCACTGAATTCCCACTGCCTCCAAATTCCCCAAACTATATACACACTTTAGCTGTGACTCACTCCAGATGTGACTCTCCTTCTTGACCGTACTTAAAAATGGATTAGCGTGCACCAATTCAACTAAAAAAAGTCATCTACTCAATCCTCTCCGGGATGCAAGACTAGGTCTGTATTAAGCTGTATACTTTTGTGATAATTAAATTTTCAGCTGCATTAATAGAACTGCACCAGGTACGACAATGTTTTAAATGCTTTTTATGCTAAAAATTAATTCTTATTATATCAAACAATTTTACTGAAAAATGTTGTTTATGCAAAACCGTTTAGTAGAAAGATAAACTGTGACTGCAATTGCAAATGCAATTTGGCCAAATGTCCCAAATGCATCAATACTGGTCTGTAAATAAATGCAAATTTGCATGCCTATAATAACAACCAAAGACAAAAATGACATATATAATAATATATTTTTGCTCCTGAATTTTGTGGTTACAATTTTGATTCTTCTTGGGTACCCATTTTGTGACCCACAATAAAAGGCTCTGAACCGCAAATATCATTCAGACCAATTATAAATCTCAGGTTGGACTCTATTATAAACTACATTTATTATGTAAAATTGATTAAAATAAACATAGCAAATTAAAGACTGATTTCTTCCTGTAGTTATCTACCAATAAAATGGAAATGTTTCAAATCTCTAATAATACTCTCAACATGGAATACAAATCTTTGGGGGTGACGGTAAAATTTGAAATTGTCACCAGTTTTACTTTTCTCAACTAAAAACAGGAAATATGACCAAGTTAATGATGTTTCTTTCTCCATGGACCCTGCCAGACCTGCTGACATTCTCCAGCATTTTGATTTCTTTCAGATTATCAGCATCCGCAGTATTTTACTTTTACTCTAGCTTTCTCAACTCCTTGGAAAAACAGAGACGCCCTAAGATATATAGATACAGATTACGTCCACTATTAGCTAAGATGGCCAAACTGACAAAGTAAAAGCAGAAGTGCTTTCGCTACCTATGCAAACTTTGCACCTATCACTCTAAAGGCAGGGATGCCAGACGATTTAAGTAGTAATCTGTAAATCAGCCAACATAAAGTGCATTTCTTGTGACACAAAAGGACGGACAGTTCAAAAAAATCTCTTTAGGCAGAGAGCTCCAATAACCAATGTATGGATGGTCATCAATCTGACACAGAAATATAAAAAAATTGGGAAGAAGATAATGAGGATGGCCATTAATAAAGGCTGCCCTAACCTAATGAAAGGTAAAGCAATCACTAAATGCAATATATTGTGAGCTATGAGCTGAAGATGTTACTTGTTTTTCCAATGGAAGCAAGTATCTAATACTATCAATTAAGTCTGGTGGTTTCCTTTCAGAAATTAAGACTCTGGGTTTGAAGTAATTGACGGGACACAGGTGTCAAATTATGGAGTGTGTGAAAGGAAAGTTGTTCAATATATCCTATCAGTTGCATGCATGACACTGTGATCTTTTGCTATAAATTCTGTGTCTTATGGCCCTGCTCCACAGCTACCTGATGAAGGAGCAGCATTCCGAAAGCTAGTACTTTCAAATAATCTGGTGTTGTATGACTTTTAAGTTTGTCCACCCCAGTCCAACACAGGCACCTCCACGTCATGAAAGGAAATAAGACTGAGTGGAAATTTGTGCATGGAACACATACCCAAACTCCCCATTGTCAAAACTGTTTCTACTCAGATAAATATGATGTTAAAATGTGTTTAAAAGTTGTAGCAGAATTCCATTGCATGATTCACAGCCCACCTAAAGGAGATGTAGTTAGGCTTTATTGAAAAGATATTATTTATCACTTATATGGACACATGAAATGTCAATGATTGATGCATTATCTTATTAAAGCCATGGGTGCTGGAAATTGTTTTCAAGGATTTATAATGCTTTTGTGATGCAGTGATAGTGTCCCTCCCTCGAGGCCAAAAAAACGATTCAAATTTGATCTGCTTCAACAGTGTGCAATAACATCGCTGAACAGGTTCATTAGAACATATCTAGAGACATTCATAAAGAGGGATGGGGGAGCACTGGTATGCTTCTGACCTTTCTTAACCAGTCTCAAATGCAAATTTTAATTTTAATTTACAAGTTTGATGTATAGTTTGATCTGAATTAGAGTTCTCCTTATGGGAAGCCACCTGTTTGTCTTGTTTTATTGATTCACTAATTTAGTTAGTTATTTAAAAATGGTATGAAGAGGGATGGTACTGCTATGCTCAAAGCCTTCCTGACTGGTGGGCACTTGCTCTGCAAAACCAAATCTTAAGTTTAACTTTTCAACTTTCAGTTGAGGCTTTGTCTTTTATTGTAATGCTTCTTTGCCGGGCTTGTTAATTCAGGTTAATTTGTTCACAAGAGTTACGTTAGTTTCATTGTCAATTTCAGAATAGTGTAAAGAGGCTGGGAGAGGGGCACTGTGTCCATTGGTTTGTCTTGAAGCATTATAAGGCCTCTGGGCAATGCAGGGGCTGGAGGCCTTCATCAGCTGGCAAAACCACAATTTTAATTTTAATTTTGTAAGCTTTCTTTGGGTAGGGCTTTTTTTTTGTTGCAGTCCTTTCGGGTGCTGTAACTTTGAGTTTAGTTTATTCATTTTGTTTAGTTGATTTCAATTTCAAAAAAGTATAAGGAGTGATAGATTGTGTACTGGGTTGACAACGAGGAGACAGAAGTCTACAGGGCCGCTTCCCGTGAATTAATCTGCCATCAATCAAAACATGGTAGTTTCTCTCATAGTTCACGTATGGCTTGAATGAATTTAACTCTTAATTGTCTGTTTCAAGATTACATTCCAGTTACAAAACCTGTTTTCCAAAACAGTGGGATGCACACTATGGACACTTCAAAAGATTAAAAATCAGAACACTGGTATAACAAACAAATCCAGCTGACCTTTTTAAAATCAATCTTTGCTTTAAATTTAACATGTGTCCAAAAAAAGTGGTCAATGGAGCAGGTGGTTAAAGTAAGTAATTGCACCAAGAACAGTGGTTGAAACATTTGATGCTTTTTCTGCCTCATTTATGCAGGCACCTCAAATTATAAGATGAAGCATTCCATAAAACAGTGGACATCACAATGGATTGCTTTGTGTGATATTATCTTGCTGTAATGATGTAATAACTGACGGCGCTAAGCCATTACCAAATTATGACGATATAATTTAAGTAATTTTTGGTAGAAGGGTTGTCCACCAGTGGTTGAGCAATTCAAGCTGAAATCTGATCCTGTAATAAGACAGCCTCAGTAATTAAATTTACTGTGAGACATCTCTTACAATATTTTAATTTATTTTTCATGTAACTGTATGAACTTGGCTGTCCATGTTTTTCCATGGAATTGCACTGCATAGTGCAGAAGCCTGACAGTACAGGTTAACAATATTCAGCAGCTGTGTCAACATCACGTCTCTGTAGCAGCACGGTGGACGGAGACACACACACACACACACACACACACACACACACACACACACAGCAATTGCACACTTTTTTGCAGCCCTTTATGAAGGAGAACTGGCAGGTTCAATATCAAAGTACCTGCCTGGTTCTTACTTGTGAAACCATCAATATCATAGGAAAAGAAATGTGGGAAAATCCTGGTAGAAGTAAACAAAGAGCTACGCAGATTGTCTGTTAAAATGATGCAGCACATAGAAAGAGACCAAATTACAAAGAACAAGCACTTCAAACCCAGTTATGCTCTCCACAATTGTCGGAGTAATGAAGAACTACAACCAAGATCCTATTCAATAGTGATTTACAGGCCATGGTTTTACAAACATGCATGGGCATTCTCAAATGCAGCATTATTTACAGATTTCTTTCAAATGAAACAGTTCTTTGCCTTATGAAACAAAAACGTAAAATGAATAAAATTCAAGGAATAAAGATAAAAAATTTAACTTTTAATGAGAATGTTTCTGAAAAGTCTGGTTTCCCATGGCCTTACACATGACGAATCAGATAATTCACCATTTCTAAATAACAGAGGAGTGCTCGTGTCATGTATGGAATAGCATCAGGTCCACTGATTTATGGTAATGAGTCAGGCAAGTTCTGTTTATATTAAACAGCATTTGGTGGTCTTTGCTGGCACTTTGAAGATTGAATGTTACAACAGCATTAAGTAGCAGTAGCCTACACATTAAGCCAATTAATTTTTATCTCTTACATTTTATGAATTGGAACACACAGCAAATTGTCATGCTAGTTCTACCATTTGGGTTTGGTACTTGACATTAATGAGTTCTGATGAGAGCTAATGGAATCTACTTAGTTTTAGGACTAGCAAAAACCTAAGTAGGTTCCTGGAGTTTGACAGGTACTATGCTGGCACTATAAAGGTTTGAAAATATAACATCACCGTAGGAGCAGCATTGGGATTGAGATAGTGTAGTGAGTGGAACCAGGTGGATCTTCTTGACTATGAGATCCTTGTTTGGGGTTGTTAACCTGGCCTAATCAGGGAGCCCTGGCTCAGCGATATAAACAGGGGATTCAGAATCTCCTCACTTCAGGGGCTGACTCTGAGCTGACTGGCCACAGCCAGTGTACTGTGCACACATACATAAAGGGTGACTCGGTGATAAGGTGCAGGCCTCTAAGCAGTCATTTCAGATACAGAATTTATTTTAAATAATTTTGATATTTTGTTGACCAGAATCAGATGCAATAATATTCCTGATGAGAACATTGTACAAATTCAAACTGAGATTTATATAACACTGATTTGTCAATAAAGCTGCATCTATAGTGTTCATGGTTAGAATGTACTGGTATTGAGCACTTGGGAGTCTGTCTACAACCTCAAAAGTACATTGGTTGATTAAGTGATTGTTCTGCGAAAGACTTCCTTCATCCAGGCAACAGAATTAAGAAATAGGTTTAATTATTAGTACAGTCCACTCAAATTTTAATCTAAAGTGCAGTTTGTCATTACTGCTCTGATTAACACAGGTCAGCTGAATGTTTTGTTAAGAAAGCTCCATTCCAAAGTTTAAGAAGCATTGAGACAATCATTTAATTCACCCGTGTGCACATACCAAAAAGAAAAAACAAATCCATATCGTGCAACCCGTTTCAATCATTTCAAACCAGATTTAAGCACAGCTGCTTGCCGAAAGATTGAATTGGTGGACATCGATTTAAAAGAGCATGTAAATTATATTAACAAAAGCTACACATCACTGAGTGTTCAAAGAAATCCAAGTTGAAGTAATGTAACACGTTTTTAAGATGCAAGATTTCTTACCTCCAGAAAAGAGATGGGTATTTGTGCTGTCAAATGCTAAACAGAATATGTTGGATAGATGTTCGCCTTTCAGTTGGACAGGTTTGGCTTTTGAATGAATAGCTTTATCAACATGCCACAACAAAACACGACGGTCATCTCCACCTGTCACAAAAAGCAAATTTGCAAATTACTCTTCAGTTCAAAGCACATTAAAGTAGACAGTAAACAACCCATTTATACAAGATCCCTAGAAAGAAAGGCATTGCAATGACACAGCACAAACCGAGAACCACAACTTGCAATAGGGCTTCAGGATGAGCAACTGATCAGCTACCAATCCACTGTGGGCATTGCTGCTTTGGAGATAAAACTAAGATGCAATGATATTTGATAGCAGCGACCTGACAAAGGTGCAATGCTCTGAAAGATGATCTGCTGGAGACAGCCTCTGTTTTGCTGATGGTGAGTTGGATCCCAATAGATGTTCAGATCACTTGTCTTTCTTGTGTCTTGCTCACCACTTCCTTCTTGTTGCCAATTTTACTTTGGGAAGTAGCAAGTCAAGAGGGAGGGAAACCGTGAGAGGTAGAGTCAATGAGCAGAAGCGAGGCAGTGAGAACATGGAGTTGGCTGAGGAATTTTCTTTTAGCCACTGCCATCAGCGAGCAAAACATCTTCCAACTCCCTTACTGCACTCAACTCATTCCTGACCACCCTCATCTGCCCTCAGGTTGCTGAAAGTTGAAACAAGGTCTATTTGAAAAAGAAATGAAAATGTGCTGATATAGAGTCTTTTGCAATCTTAACATGTCCCCAAAGCCAATCCGAGCCAGTTATCCAAGTCTAGTCACTGTTGGAATGTTTGCTTTGTGACTAGGATCAGAGTAGAGCAAGTGTTTTTTGTATCTGAGTAAGTAGGTTGCAGATTCAAGTCCTGCTTTATAGAGTTGAATGTAATACATATGCTGATATTTCAGCAAATACTTAGGGAACACTGTAGTGGCAGACACCTTTCAAATGGAATAACAAATCAAAGCCTCATCTGCCTACTCAGGTGAACGGAGAACAGAGAACAGAGCCAAGGGGGATCTCCTACCAGTTTGACAAACATTCCTTCCTCTCTCAATATATCCAAAAATTCGCTATTCCATACAGATAATCTGAAATTGTACATTTAATCCGATAAATGCTTGTTCTAGCAGCTCTGCACAAAGCAGACAGTTGCAAACATCTTTGGACAGAGATGTCGAGCGAATGATCCATTTTGGCTTTCTCCCCAGGTAGTCATTACTCAATTCAGTTCAGTCAATGACATTACAAAATGGCTTGGCATGCTGAATAAATAAAAAGCAACAAGCCATGATATCACCTCGACTGCTGTGTGGAAGATAGGCTCAGTACTAGGTGTACCTCTAACCAAGCAGTTTCAGTACACTTAAAACACTGGTACCAAAGCAGCCGGGTGGAAAACTACTTCGGTCCACAAAAATCAAGGCAAATTCAATTTGTCTAATGATCACTTATCAACCTAGTCTTGCTCATTGGCAAAGTGATTGAAGATATGGCTGACAGCACTCCGGATAATCTGCTCACTCGTCTTCAGTTTAAATTACACCAGAACAGCTCTGCTCCAGATCTCATTACAGCCCTGACTCAAACATGGACGAAGTGCTAAGTTACAGAGGAGAGGAGCGACATTCCTTGACATCAAGGCAATATTTGACAGAGTGTGGCACTAGGGATCCCTGTAAAATTAAAATCCATGGAAACCAGTGGGAGAAACTCTACCTAACACTAAGGAAGATTACTGTGACTGTCAGAGACCAATCATCTCATAGAACATAGGGCATTACAGCTCAGAACAGGCCCTTCAGCCCTAGATATTGTGCCGTCCTGTAAAACCAATCTGAAGCCCATCTAACCTACACTATTCCATTTTTGTCCCTATACCTATCCAATAACCATTTAAATGTCTGTAAATTTGGCAAGTCTACAACTGTTGGAAGCAGTGCATTCCATGCCCCTCCTACTCTGAGTAAAGAAACTACCTCTGACATCTGTTCTATATCTATCACCCCTCAATTTAAAGCTAGCCATCACCAAAAGACATTCCCTATCCACCTGATCTAACCCTCTGATTATCTTGTACAGCTCAATTAAGTGACCTCTCAACCTTCTTCTCTCTAACAAAGACAGCCTCTAGACCTTTCCTCGTAAGACCTTCCCTCCATATGAGGCAACATCCTGGTAAATCTCCTCTGAACCCTTTCCAAAGCTGCCACATCCTTCCTGTAATGCGGTGACCAGAACTGTAAGCAATACTCCAAGTGCAGCTGCACCAGAGTTTTGTACAGCTGCAGCATGACCTCATGGTTCTGAAACTCAATCCCTCTATTAATAAAAGCCAACACACCATATGCCATCTTAACAACCCTGTGGGTGGCAACTTTGAGGCACTGATGGACATGGATACAGAGATCTCTCTGCTCGTCTACACAACCAAGAATCTTACCATTCGCCCAGTACTCTGCATTCCTGTTACTCCTTCCAAAGTGAATCACCTCACACTTTTCTGCATTAAACTCCATTTGCCACCTCTCAGCCCAGCTCGCAGCTTGTCTATCTCAGGCTCAGATCTCAGGCAAGAGTGCCTCAGGATGGATATTCCCTAAACAACCTGTTCAGCAATATTAATACATACCCTCATCAGCAGGCAGAACTTAACCTAGGGCCCCTAGCTCATAGGTAGACACTACCACTGCTTGGGTTGATCAGTGACAAGTTAAAACTCATGCCACACAGTGTCTAACAGCAGAAATTCCCACTACCTCCCTTTCACATTCAATGGCAGAGTCATTAGTGAATTTCCCATTAATATCCTGCGGGCTTACAACGGACTAAAAACTCTACTGGACCTATCACATAAATACTGTGGCTATGAAAGCAGATCTAAGGCTGAATATTCTATAACAAGTAACTTGCCTTGCAACTCAGCAAAAGTTCAGAATGAGATGGAATTCTTCTCACCCACTTGATAAGAAGATCTGATACCACTCAAAACCAATACAGTCCAGGACGAAGCAGCCTGATACCCCATTCACCACCAATGCAACATGCCTGCAGTATATACCATTTTTAAGATCCACTGCACCAACTCAACCATACTTCGTATTGTAGCATCTTCCAAACCAGTTAAGATTAGATTAGATTACTTACAGTGTGGAAACAGGCCCTTCGGCCCAACAAGTCCACACCGACCCATCACAGCGCAACCCACCCAGACCCATTCCCCTACATTTACCTCTTCATCTAACACTACGGGCAATTTAGCATGGCCAATTCACCTAACCTGCACATTTTTGGATTGTGGGAGGAAACTGGAGCACCCGGAGGAAACCCACACAGACACAGGGAGAATGTGCAAACTCCACACAGAGTCACCTGAGGCGGGAATTGAACCCAGATCTCTGACGCTGTGAGGCAGCAGTGCTAACCACTGTGCCACCATGCCGCCCACAAAGAATAGGTAACAGGTGTACACAAACAGCAAACGTCAACAGCATGTTCCCTTCCA
Source organism: Chiloscyllium plagiosum (assembly GCF_037043375.1). Taxonomy (NCBI): domain Eukaryota; kingdom Metazoa; phylum Chordata; class Chondrichthyes; order Orectolobiformes; family Hemiscylliidae; genus Chiloscyllium; species Chiloscyllium plagiosum. The sequence goes on along the minus strand of NW_028270146.1, from coordinate 85,541,450 downwards.
ATTTCCTGGCCACTAAATCTTTATTCACCTTCATCATCACTGGGCCAAAATCCTGAAACTGTAAATCACACGCCCTTGTGGGAAAATCTAAACCAAAGCAGTCTGTGGCAGTCCAAGGCAGCAATTCCCTACCACCTTAGCAAAAGTAATTACGAATGGCAATAAATGCTGCTCTTCTTAGCAATAACCACAGACTGTGAAAGAATAATTCAACATTATACATATAGAGTAACATAAGACTATACAAAATAGGAACAGAGTAGACTGTTCAGCCCCTTGAGCCTGCTCTGAGATTTCTCAAGTCCACCTTCCTGTGCTTTCCCTATAACCCTCTATTCCCCCACTGATGAAGAATTTATCGATCTCAGTCTTAAATATAAACAAGGATTCTGCCCCACAGCTCTCTGTGACAAGGAGTTCCAAAGACTCTCAACCCTCAGAAGAAATTCCTCCTCATCTCAGTCTTAAATCAGCACCCCTTTATTCTGAGTCCACCTCTCTGGTCCTCTTCCACAAGGGGAAAATCCTCTCAGCATTTATCCTGTCAAGTCTCTTAAGAATCCTATATGTTTCAATGAAATCACCTCTCATTCTTCTAAACTGCAATGAGTAGTGACCCTAACTGTTTAATCATTGCTCATAAGACAATCCCTCCATTCCAGGGAGCATTTGAGTGAACATTCTCTGAACTGCCTCAATTGAAACAATATCTTTCCTTAAATAAAGTGACCAAAACTGTTCCTTACTCCAGATCTGGTCTCACTAACGCCTTGCACAGTTTACACTAAGACATCCCACTCTTATACTCTAACCTCCTTAATATAAGGGCCAACTTTTCTGATTACCTGCTATACCTGTGTGCTGGCTTTACATTTCCACACAGTACACTCAAGTCCCTTTGAACTGCAACTTTCTAAATTTTCTCTCCATTTAAATAATAACCTGTTCTTTCTGTTCCAAAAAATGACCAATTTTCCATTTTGCCACATTATACTCTATTTTGTCAACTTTTTGCCCACTTATTTAGTACTAATATCTCTGTTGTACCCGTCACAACCTGCCTTTCCATCTATTTTAATGTTATCTGCAAATCTGGCTACATTCGCTTCTTTCCTCCAAGTTATTAACACACATTGGAAAAAGCTGTGGTCTCAGCACTGATCCCTGTGGAACCTTACTCACCACCAACTTGAAAAAGAACCCAGATACCCACTCATTGAATCCTACCCCGAGCCAATTCTCTACCCATGCCAATATAATATCTTCAACACCGTGGGCTCTTATGGGTTAGGGATAAGATGCATTAGATCTGCCCTATCATATCTAACTATTAGCACCTTTTCACACATTACTGATTCATCTCCTATCATTAACAGCTAAGAAACATCAAAGAGACTAGTAACAAAAAGCAGCCAGTTCGAGATTCCTCTCATCTCCCAATCAATCACGGCTAGCTTGAAAATCACTCATTATAATGGGAGACATAATTTCAGGAACTTTCAGGTCTGTTTGAAAAGGACGGTAGCAACATTATACAAACCGCATCATTTGTTCCAGAGAATAAGAAGTTCTGATATCTACTTAATGGTTTCTTCATAAATTTACAGATGCAGCCCCTAGTCATGTTCTTCATATCAATTCTAAATACCGTATTCAACTTGTACCCAATCACTTCAACACTTTAAAAACCTTACCCATTTTCATGTCACGTCTGCATCATTCCAAACAACCCTATCATATTATGACACCCAAACCTCATCATTATCTAGAGACCTAGTTATTCAGAACTATTATTTCAGAAATACTGCATATGTTCAAAGTTTGTGCGAAGATTTGTAGCTCGGGTGCTCGTTGTTGTGGTTCTGTTCGCCAAAAACTTCCAGCTCGGCGAACAGAACCACAACAATACTGCATATGGTTTAATTCAAGTATGTTCCTGTCAGAACCATTGACAGCCTTCAATTCATGTTGAATGTGCCCTGCAAACCAACATAGAATGATCTCAGAAATTGCTGGAAAGGCTCAGCAGATCTAACAGCATCTGTGAAGAGAAATCAGAGTTAATGTTTCGGGTCGGGCAACCCTTCCTCAGAACTCTGATTCCTCTTCACAGGTGCTGCCAGACCTGCTGAGCTTACAGCATCTGCAATTCTTTCAGTTTTTAACCTACAATGATCTTCTTTATGCACCCCATAACCGGCACAAAAACTGCACACTTGTAATGACTGCGCAATGACTGATCCATATCTCTTCCTCAATTAAGTATTGTCAGATTAGAGAATTTTTCTGACCATTATTTCACAAAATGGATATAGGTTTTTAAAAACCTAGTTTTCACCAATAAGATTTTTTCAGAAGTTGGAAAAGATAACAAACACTGATGTTCTTTTCCTCAAACACCACAGAGAATAAGCAGTTTGTTAATGTAATTAGTGAACACCTTACATCCACTGTTCTAGGAAATGTCCAGCCTGTGTTCTAGCAGGCTCACAGTTATACTAACAGGTATAAAACAGATAAAGTCACAGTCATACAGCATGGACACAGACCTTCGGTCCAACTAATCCATGCCAGCCATAATCCCAAACTAAACTAGCCCCATCTGCCTGCATGTTGCCCCATCCCTCCAAACATTTCTTATTCATGTACTTATTTAAAGGTCTTTTAAACGCTGTAATTACACCCACGTTCAGCACTTCCTCTGGATGTTCATTCCACATATGCACCACTCTCCGTGTAAAAGAAATTTCCTCATGTCTTGTTCAAACCTCTCTCTGCTCACCTTAAAAATATGCCCCCAGTCTTGAAATCCCCCAACGCTAGGGAAAAGACACCTGCCATACACCTTATTTATACCCCTCATGATTTTACAAACCTCTGTAAGGTCACCCCTCAACCTCCTACACTCCAGTGATAAAAGTCCCAGCCTATCCAGCCTTCTCCAAACTCAAACCCTCCATTACTGGCAACATTCTGGTAAATCCCTTCTGAACCCTCTCCAGTTTAATAAAATCCTTCCGACAACCAGAATTGGGCATAGAACTCCAGAATGGAATGAGCTACAGAGGAAGTGGTGAAGGCTGGTACAATTGCAACATTTAAAAGGCATCTGGATGGGTGTATGAATAGTAAAGGTTTGGAGGGATGTGGGCTGTGTGCTGCAGGTGGGACTAGATTGGGTTGGGATATGTGGTCGGCCTGGACGAGTTGAACCGAAGGTCTTTTCCGTGCTGTACGTCTCAATGTCATAGAATCATCCAGCTCATGTTGCAGATACACCACTGTTCAACTCATGGATTATGCTGTGCAATGAGAGTCCACTCTGAAGTGTAAAAAACACATGGTTCAATTACAACCACCAGCATCACTGGCACAGAAGCTGCTTCTGAGCAAAGAAAATATTTTAATGTCTTGTATGGAAGGCAAGGGTGCAAGACAGCAAAGGCTGTAGTCAATGTCCTACTTGGATATAGTACCAGAGGACTGGAGAATTCCAAATATTCCACCTCTTTCAAAAAAAAAAGCAGAAGGGGTACACTCAGTAAGTGCAGCCCAGCTTGTTAAAGATAAATCAAGTATGACAAATGTAGTTAAGCTTTTCAGTAAATAAGAGGGCAAACAGTTTATGTTGAGCACATGGACTGTATCATATAAAAAGCCGGAGTAATTGGACAGTAACAGCATGGATACCAAATAGGCTAAGAGACAGGCTGCAGAGAATAGTGTGGAAGGACTGGCATATTAAATGCTAACGTCCAGGAGTCTGGATTGAAACCATTGTTTTAAAATAATTTACATGATTAGAACTTGGATGCAGGGGATGAGATTTCAAGTCCTCAGATGTGAAGACATGGATACATTGTACACTAAGAAGGATGTTAAAAAATTGAAAATGGCAACACATGATGGATGAAAGCAAATGCAGAGAAGTCCAGGGATGGATTTACAAGAATGAGGATAGTCAATAAAACGTGTATTATGATATTTTACTCCATGTGTCCTCTGCCTGAAGGCAGGTCCTTAGCTCATTGTCTGGTGCTTCATTCTGAGCCATTTTTCCCAGTAGCATTTTTGTCAGCGATGGTTTGACTACAGAACAAAATAGTGTAATATTAAAAATGATTGTAGAAATAGAAAGACATTGGATGTACACACACACACACATATCTCTGAAGGCTAAGGTGATAAAGTTGTTAGAAAGCATCGGAGTAGAGATACTATCCCAGATACTGGGTAGCACAGTGCTGCCTGACAGCACCAGGGACCTAGGTTTGACCCCAATCTTGGTTGACTGCACGGAGTTTGTAGGTTTTCCCTGTGTCTGCATGAGTTTTGTCCGGGTGCTCCAGTTTCTTCCCACAGTCCAAAGATGTGCAAGCTAGGTGGATTAGCCATTGTAAATGCAGAGTAATTTGGGATCCTGGATGGGATGTTCTTCATAAGGTCAGTGCAAACTCAATGGGCTGAACAGTATATTTCTGAACTGTAGGAACATTTTGATTCACAGTCGATAGCAAAGTGACAACACTCATCATTGGTCTTGAAGGAAGCTACCTTGATCATTTAGTGATGTCTGTTGTGCACTTTCTTTGGCCTGATATCTATTTGTATCTGATGCAAACCAGTGATGCTTCCCATATATCCAGCAACACTAATATATCAGGACAGATGAGGTAACCAATCATATTTAGGTATTCTAACAGACAGCAAACCAGATAGTAAAGATCAATGTAAAATGTTTATTAGAAAAAAAATATTAGCGTGTGAAATAAATGATTGGGACGTACAAATAGAATTAAGGTTGAAGCTGAAGCCAAAATAAATTTAACAGATTAAAAAAATGGGCTTCATAAGGCAAATATGTCTTTCAGAAATATTTTAAAAATAATCTTTTCTCATGGTCAATGAGGTTGTTCTGCAGTACCTGTAATCCAACATGATATTAAAAATCTACACGTATCTCATTCAACAAGATGTACCTTTCCTGGATTTTTAAAACTAGGTAAATGAAATAGAGGAGCAAGGATTTCTGATTTCGGTGATTTCTCCTTACAGTGTCAGGGAGTGAGTATCTACAACAGTGCACTCATGTAGAAGAGTAGAACCACTGACCAAAGCTTCTGCATTTTCACGTTTAACTGCACATGGTCAGATTCCCAAAAGTTGCTGTCACTTCACAGAAGCAATCACAGCAAATATACTCACTATTACTATATAGACCAGACCTGAAGGATCCAAAAGCAAGAAAGGAATATTCAAGCATTGTTAGGAGACAGCTGATACTTTTATTAAATCAAGAGGATAAACAACAAATTTCCTAGAATTGCATCAGGGGTGAGACATCAGAATTGTGGGACTGTTCTCCTCAGGTCAAGGGTTTAATTCCAATGTGTTAAAATTATGACTGGCTTTGGTACATGGGAAGCAATTGTTTATCTTGGCAGGAAAGGACACAAATTTGAGATAATTATCTAAAGAACCAGAAATGATGTATGCAGTGCGTAGTGATCTGGAAGCCACTGCATGAAAAGGTAATGGAAATTGTTTCAATATTAACTTTGAAAAGAAAGTTCAAAATCACAATGCCAGGTTATAGTCCAACAAGTTTATTTGGAAGTACAAGCTTTCAAAGTGCTGCTCCTTCATCAGGTAGCTAGTGAGGCAGGTACATAGGACACAGAATTTATAGTAAAATTTATACTATAAATTCTGTGTTCTCTGATCCTGTCCCAATAGCTACCTGAGAAAAGGAGCAGAGCTCTGAAAGCTAGTGCTTCCAAATAAGCCCGTTGGACTCTAACCTGGCATTGTGATTTTGAACTTTGTCGACCACAGTCACATCACTGCCACATCATCTTTGAAAAGAGTGAATCAATACTTCAGATGAAAAACAATTTGTAGGTCTGTGGGGGAAAAAAAAGCACAAATTAATAGGACGAAATGGGTCATTCTTTCAAGAAGCCAGTAGACATGATGGGCTATTGCATGTGAGACAGCTTTTTCACTGCTATTCAGTAATATTATGGTTCCATGTAACATTATAAAACCGGTCTTACTTTATGTCACACAATGTTGTGGTGATCCATAAATATTGAAAAATGTTGATAAAGCATTTCACTAGCAAGTAAAAAAGTTTCCAGGACCTAAGGCTGCACATAAACCAGAGGAATTAAAACATGTTAGGATGCCCAACATGTTACAAAAACCACACTGCTGACATCCAGTTTCCAAAAGCTGCAATTCCAGTACTTTCTTCAAAGTGAAATAGGTGCCAACTATCTCTTCAGAATAATGAATCGGAGAAGAGAGGGGTGCGGTCACAGGATTGAACAGGATTCAACTGCCCGGCATTACCTGTTGCTAATATAGCAGCATTCACAGCTACAAAAACCCTCATTACTGCACCAATTAATTCAGCTGATCTGAAGGGACACTGCACCAAAGGGATTAAAAGTGCAAACAGCCAAGTATTACAAAAACAGATTGTCCTAGTGTCATTCTGCTAAGGTTTGAATATCGTACAATACAATCTCTTGGTTTTCAGTCTCCTCAGTTGTTGTCGTTTCAAGAAGTATACATCTGAAAAGACACAGAGGTAGCTTTCATATAACATGAGATGCCAGCACAGCCAGCATTTGTCACCCAGCTCGACAACTGTCCTCAAGGAAGTGATGGGGAGCCACCTTCCTGAATCACTGTGGTCTATAGGAGGCAGGTACATCCACAGAGTTGTTAGGGAGTGCCACACTGGCGAAGACATTCATTCAATTTTCTCTCTCTCTTCACACTTGCTGCCTTTTCTCCCTCCCATATATCCATTCTCTCAAACACCTCCACTCAAACCCTTTGACAGATTCACACCACCACTGTACCTTCCTCTTATCATCTACTGCACATCATCTCCAGTATACCCTCTTCACTGATTGTGATCTTGTCTCCCATCACTTATTGCAAGGGTCTGTGCTATTATATAGTACCATCCACATACCTCCCTTTGGCTCAACCCACAGCTCCCTTCCCATCAATCCACTGCATCTTTCCATAAACCCCCCCCCCCCCCCCCACCACCACACACACACACACACACACACACACACACACACACACACACACACATAATCCTGCTGTCATCAACCCGCCTGTCACCCTGCATCCCTCCTCTTATCTAAACTGACTTCTGTCTGGCACTCTCTTCCCATCATCTATCACAGTTCCTACATTATCCAGGGAGCCCACTAACCTCTGTTTAACCCCGTTCCCACCCCAGCACCTCCCCTGTTGCCCACTCCATCCCAAAGCCTCACCCACAGCAACCTATGTGGTACTTCTCCCATTACATGCCACACCCTCATTCCTTTCCTCATCCTCTGCTCAAATTCCCTCATCTCCCATTGCCCCTCTCCCTCGCACCTCATCCCAATCTCCTCCCCAATCACTCAACACTGGCACAATTCCAACAGGATGAAAGAACCTCTGATGATTTCACCATCTGTGGTCCATGGCATGATAACTGCAGCATTCCCTTTTGAATTCCTAATTGCAGTGCTGCTGGAGATCAGCGGAAGTGACAGGAGATCAGGAATAAAATCAAGACCCTCCCTGAACCCATTTTGCTCAGTCCAATCCCACTGCTGAAGCCCCTTCATTTTTCATGAGATTATCATCCTGCAGGAGTGCCATCACTTTTAACAGAACATGAGCAACATACATTTCCTGTCTAGAAAGAGGAAAACCTCCAATGACATACATAATGTTTGAGTTAACCAATATACTAGTTAACCAATAATTTGCCAGAGAACCACTCTGTCTGCCGAAAAATGGGGCCAGGGTGAAAGCTGTTGTTGTTGTTGGAATATTCAAAACCACTGAGCAGGTTGTGGTCGAGGCCAACAAAAAGGAGAAACGGGGGCTTGTACAGCCCACCGTGCCCCCATCCAACCAAAGCCCGAACACAGACAGCACCAGGCCACAAAGTCTCCAGGAAACGGACAAAAGGTCGTATAGCTGGGCTCCAAGTGTCGGTTTTCTGGAGGCAGAGGAGGAGGAGGAGGAGGAAGAGGAGAAGAACGGGGCGGTGGGGTGGAGGCAGACGAGAAAACAAGGTGACGGTGGTGGTGAAGACGGGGGGGGGGGGGGGGGGGGGGGAGGCGGGGCAGACGGGGGAGGGGGGGAGGCGGGTGGGGCCGAGGGGGCGGGGCTGATGGGGGAGGGGGCTGGCAGGGGAGGGGAGGCTGGGTAGACGGCGGCGGAGGGTGTGGGGGCGATGGTGATGGTGGAGACAGTGGAGGAGGGGCGGGGGTGACAGTGGAGGTGACGGGGGAGGGGGTGACGGGGGAGGGGGTGACGGGGGAGGGGGTGACGGGGGAGGGGGTGACGGGGGAGGGGGTGACGGGGGAGGGGGTGACGGGGGAGGGGACGGTGGAGGGGGTTGGGGTGACGGTGGAGGGGGTTGGGGTGACGGTGGAGGGGGTGGGGGTGACGGTGGAGGGGGAGGGGGTGACGGTGGAGGGGGAGGGGGTGGGGGAGGGGGTGGGGGTGACGGTGGAGGGGGAGGGGGTGGGGGCGACGGTGGGGGGGGAGGGGGTGGGGGCGACGGTGGGGGGGGAGGGGGTGGGGGCGACGGTGGGGGGTGAGGGGGTGGGGGCGACGGTGGGGGGTGAGGGGGTGGGGGCGACGGTGGGGGTGGAAGGGGTGGGGGCGACGGGGGTGGGGGTGACGGGGCAGGGGGCGACGGTGGGGGTGGAAGGGGTGGGGGCGACGGGGGTGGGGGTGACGGGGCAGGGGGTGGGGGCGACGGGGGTGGGGGTGACGGGGCAGGGGGTGGGGGGTACGGTGGAGGGGGTGGGGGTGACGGGGGTGGGGGTGGGGGTGACGGGGGTGGGGGTGACGGGGGTGGGGGTGACGGGGGTGGGGGTGACGGTGACGGGGGTGGGGGTGACGGTGACGGGGGTGGGGAAGGGGGTGACGGGGGTGGGGAAGGGGGTGACGGGGGTGGGGAAGGGGGTGACGGGGGTGGGGAAGGGGGTGACGGGGGTGGGGAAGGGGGTGACGGGGGTGGGGAAGGGGGTGACGGGGGTGGGGAAGGGGGTGACGGGGGTGGGGAAGGGGGTGACGGGGGTGGGGAAGGGGGTGACGAAGGGGGTGACGGGGGTGGGGAAGGGGGTGACGGGGGTGGGGAAGGGGGTGACGGGGAGGGGAAGGGGGTGGGGAAGGGGGTGACGGGGAGCGGAAGGGGGTGACGGGGAGGGGAAGGGGGTGACGGGGAGGGGAAGGGGGTGACGGGGAGGGGAAGGGGGTGACGGGGAGGGGAAGGGGGTGACGGGGAGGGGAAGGGGGTGACGGGGAGGGGAAGGGGGTGACGGGGAGGGGAAGGGGGTGACGGGGAGGGGAAGGGGGTGACGGGGAGGGGAAGGGGGTGACGGGGAGGGGAAGGGGGTGACGGGGAGGGGAAGGGGGTGACGGGGAGGGGAAGGGGGTGACGGTGGAGGGATTGGAGGTGGGGGTGACGAAGGTGAGGGTGACGGTGGGGTGGGGGAGGGGTTGGGGGTGATGGTGGAGGGGTTGGGGGTGATGGTAGAGGGGTTGGGGTTGGGGTGGGGGTGACGGTGGAGGAGTTGGGGGTGGGGGTGACGGTGGAGGAGATGGGTGGGGGTGATGACGGGGGAGGGGGAGACGGGGGTGACGGTGGAGGGGGTGGTAATCTCCTCCCTGGGAGAGTCTCTGGGTGAACAGGGGGCCCTGGACCACCCTCTCTCAGGCCCATGGCCGGGTGTGAGGTTCCTGTCTCCCTCCATCCCGGGTGTCTGCCTCTGTCCAGGAGCCGCTTGTGGATCAGGCCTGTCCCCTCCCCCCGGGCCCCCAGCGGCGGCTCTCCCCATCCCGGGTGGTCCCTACGCCCCTTCCCTCCCCCTCTCTCTCTCCTCCCAGGGACTAGGTCTTTCCCACCTCGTCCCCAGGCTCTTCCCCCTAGGGCCTGGGCCTCTGTCTTGTCCCGGGGCCGGGGCCGCGGCCTCTCCCTCCTCCCCACCCGGGGCCTGAGTTTTCGGCCTCCCCGCTCTCTTACCGGACACCAGCAGCTCCCCGGCGCCGCTGCTGAACTCGATGGCGTTGACGCAGCCGAAGTGCCCGAGCAGGTCCTTCTTGAAGAGGTTCCTGCAGGCGGACAGCCGCTGCCGCTGGAAGGCCTCCCTCAGGAAGCGGTCGCCGGTGACCGCGCGGCGGCCCAGGAAGCGCAGCAGCGAGCCGGGCCCGGGCCCAGGCCCAGGCCCGGGCTCCTCCATCCTCCTCATCATCATCCTCCTCCTCCTCTTCCTCTCGGTGATGGCGGCGCCTCCTGCTCCTGCGGGAGCCCCTCTCAGCCGCGGGCGCCCGTGCCCCTCATCGCCGCCGCGTGAGGCCGCCGCCGGGCGCTGGCCTGCAGCTGATAAGGCGCCGGAGCCTGAAGCCAACATCAACACAGCAACATGGTGCTGCAGCCAGCCAGCTTCCTCCTCTCCTCCCCTCCCCTCCCTCTCCTCCTCCCCTTCTCAGGCTGGACACACACACACACAAAAAAAAACAAAACAACCACCCCCTCAATCACAAAATTAAAAATAAAAACCCCAGAATTTTTTAAAAAAAATAACACCCAACAAAAATCCAACGCAGTCGCCGTGCTCTGGCGCTTCCCAGCTGGGGCTCTTGCTGCCGATGTCACACAGCGATCGGCTTCGGGGGGCTGGGCAGGCGGGGACACAGGGAGAGCTCTGTCACCGTCAGCAATGCTCACAGGAAGAGCCGCACCACCACCACCACCACACGGACAAAAGGCGAGAGCGACCCCCACCCACCCACCGCGGGCAGGTCGCTCAGCGTCAGTGCGTTGGGTCCGCGGCTTGCAACTCGGCGGACCCCGAGCGTCTCCCCCGTCCTTGTGCTTCGGGATTTCCTGAACTTTGCACGGGACCCCGAAGGCGATTCCGCCCATCGTCGGCCGTGCTCGCTCCCCTCCCCGGGAAGGCGACTCAGCCAGAGTCACTCGTCGCACCCTGAACCCCGCAATTTCTTCTTCTTCCCGAACCCCAACTCTTGTCTTGTCCGGTTCACTTTCAGACAGTGCCTTCCAGATCTGTACCCCCCCCAAAACAAATGTGCATATTGTCTCCTCGAGTTTGTTTCACTTCAGTTATTGATGAAGGGCTTGTGCTCCAAACGTCGATCCTCCTGCTCCTCAGATGCTGCCTGACCTGCTGTGCTTTTCCAGCACCACACTCTCGACTCTAATCTACAGTCCTCACTTTCGCCTCACCTCAATTACTGCCCATTGGTTCTTGGCCTTGCTACCAATAGAACAGCTCGTTGCTTCTTGTTTCTACTCTGTCCAGATTCAATGTGATTTTGAACACCGACATCAAATCTCCTCTCAACCTTCTTTTGTCCAAGGGAAACAATCAAAACAATTCCCCAATCAACACTGAATTTCCTCATCTCCAGACATATTGTTTAAATGTTTTCTGGACATTCTCCAATGCATCTTTCCCAAAGTGCAAAGCTCAGAATTGAATCAAATTCTCCAGTTGATGCCAACTTACAGGACTTTCATGTTTTATGTGTTTGGTAAGTTTTGCAATTGTACCCTATGCAACCTAGGTCTAGGTAATTAACATAAATCAAGAAAAGTAATAGTCCTAAGCCATTTTTTAATGAAACCCCAATATATACCTTCCTTTGGTCCAACAAATGACTTTATCGCCACTCTGTGTCCTGTTGCTCAGCCACCTTAACCTTCATTGTGCTATTGTCACTCAGCCACCTATATCTTCATTGTGTTTTATTCTATGGAGTTCGACTTTCCTACCATGCCTGTATTGTAGCACTTTATCAAATGCCTACTGTATCAATCATCATACCTTCTCAGCCTTCGTTGTTGCTTCACCAAAAACTCAAATAATTAGTTTAACACGATTTACCTTTTTAAAAAAATGGTACTGATTTTCCTTAACAGATCCAAAGTGGCTATTCATTCATCTTGGGCTATTGTTTCTGAAAAGACATTTCTCATGACTGAGGTTATAACTGCAGGCCAATCAATTTAATCTTAATAATGAGTTTATCAATAAAATTACAGCCGATGGAATAAAAGGGACAGTGGTCATGTGAGTACATAGTTGGAAGGATTATTGTGGCTTAGTGGTAATTTCCCTACCTCTGAGCCAGAGTGCTGGGGTTCAGGTTTAACAGTTCCAGTGGTGTGTCATAACTCATCTGAACAGGTTGATTAGCAATATCTACAAAGTTGGCTGAAACATAGTCTGTTGGTTATTTTTCTTTCAGACAGGAAAATAATACATAATGAGGTTCCCAAGGACGAGGTACAAAGACCAAAGTTTTTCATGATATGTATTCATGACATAGTCTTCAGTTGTAGGGAACAATTGAAGATGAGGATAAAGTTGGAGATATTGAGAAGAGAATAGTAAAAGATATCAAATAGGAATGGTGTTTTGGATAGATTTGCGGCAAACTACATTTAATGAAAACCTGTGAAATGATACCTTTCGATAGAAAAAAAGGTAACGTAAAATAATAAGTATGATTCTAAAGGGAGTACAAGAACAAAAAAAAAATTTAGATAGATGTGTGCAAATTGTTGGAGGTTATGGGAGAGATTGAGATAGTGATTAAAAAAGCACGCAGAATCCTGGGATTAAGAATAGACAAGAATAGAGTACAAAAGCAAGAAGTTAAGATAAATCTTTGATGTTCAGCCTCAATTAGAATATTGTGTCCAATTCTGGGGCCCATACTTTGACAAGAATGTGATGATGGAGAAAACACCTAGCCGGCTTGTCCCAGAGAAAAACTTCAGTTGTCGAGATATCGAGTCGCAGCGTGGAAACAGACCCTTCGAACCAACTCTTCTATGCTGACCAGATATCCTACATTAATCGAGTCCCATTTGCCAGCATTTGGCCCACATCCCACCAAACGTTTCCTATTCATGTACCCAGCCAGATACCTTTTAAATGTTGGAATTGTACCAGCCTCTATCACTTCCTCTGACAGCTCATTCCATACATGCACCACCCTTTGTGTGAAAAAGTTACCCCTTAGGTCTCTTTTAAATCTTTCCCCTCTCACTTTAGATATATGCCCTCAAGTTTTGGACTCTCCCACTGCTGGGAAAAGACCTTAGCTCTCACCCTATCTATGCCCCTCATGATTTCATAAACCTCTATAAGGTCACCCCTCAGCCTCCTATGCTCCAGGGAGAACAGCCCCAGCCTATTCAGCTGCTCCCAGTAGCTCAAATCCTCCAACCCTGGCAACATCCTTGTCAATCTTTTCTGAACTCTTTCAAGTTTCACAACATCCTTCCTGTAACAGGGAGATCAGAATTGAACACAGCATTCCAATAGCAGCCAAACCATTGTCTTGAAGAGCCACAAAATGACTCCCAACTCCTGTACTCAATGCACTGACCAATTAGAGAAGTGGGAGGGATCAAGACAGAGAAGATAGGGCAACAGCAATCATATTGACAAGAGAGTAAAGACCATCCAAGGTGATTGGCAAAGGATCCAGAAGTGACATAAAAGAAAACCATTTTTACACTGCATGTGATTGGATCTGGAAAGCACTCGCTGACAGCATTGTGAAGCTAGATTTATTTGTCACTTTAAAGAGGAAAATGGTAAACTTTGATGAGAAGAGAACTTCCAAGGTTTTGGGGAAAAGGGCAGGGCAATGTGATTATAGAACTGGCTTCTCTTTGCTGGAAACATCCTTTGATTCTAATGATAAGGTGATTAAAATTCACTTTGGGCAGTAGCACACTTTTGAATCAATCACTCATTATGCACATCATCTGATTTGTTCTCCTATTGGTGTCAATGAAAGCGATAATGCAAGATCATTCATCATCAATATCAAGAAAATTGATTCGATTCATGATCAGGAATTGTGCAAGAGAACCTTTGGAAAGGTAATTCGGAAAGAATGGGTTATATCTCCCAAAATTAATAATGTTATTCGGTAGTCACCGATATGTGAACAAAGAGGCCATTAGTGGATCATGCAATGAAGACAGTGTGGAAGAGTGTGGTGCTGGAAAAGAGCACAGCGGTCAGGCAGTATCCGAGGAATTGATATTTCGAGCATAAGCTCTTCAACAGGAATGGAGTGTTATCATGTAATGAAGACATTCCATTGTTAATTTTCTTTTAAGGAGTTATGTTTAAAGGATTGTGGACAATATTTTGTTTGAAGATACTGAGATGTTAGGCCTGTTTTAATTTAAACGGATCATTTAAAGGCAGTTTGGGACATGTTTAAAAGACACTTCTTGGAAGCATCTCTCAGTCTCCAAACAAAATTGTTGGAGGCACTGGATAATTCAAAGGCCCTGACAATAGTACTAAAAGTTTGTGCTCATAACTTGTTACTCCCCAAACCATTTTTTTCCAATACAGCCACAACACTGGCATCTACCCAACAAATGTGAAAAATTGTCCTGGTATGTCACAAAAAGCAGGACAAATCCTACCTGGCCAATTACTGCCCCATCAGACTACTCTCGATCATCGGTAAAGTGATGGAAGATGTCACCAACAATGCTATCAAGCAGCACCCGCTCGGCAATAACCTGCTCAGTGATGCCCAGTTTGGGTTCTGCCAGGGTCAACCAGCTCCAGACCTCATTACAGCTTTGGTTCAACGTGGATAAAACAGCTGAATTCCAAAGTTGAAATGAAAATGACACTAAGGCCATATTCGATCAACTGCAGCATTAAGGAGCCCTCGCAAAACTGAAATCAATTGGAACTGGGGCAAACTCTCTACTGGTTGGAGTCGTACATGATAAGTAGGGAGATGGTTGTGGTTGGTTGGAGGTCAGTCATCTCTGCCCCAGGATATCGCTGCAGGAGTTCTTCAGATTAGTGTCCTCAGCCCAAACAACTTCAGCTGTTTCATCAATGTCCTTCCTTCCATCATAAGGTTAGAAATAAGGATGCTCACCGATGATTGCACAAAGTTTAGCACCATTTGCGACATCTCATATACTGAAGCAGTCCATGTTCAAACGCAACAAGATCTGGACATCGTTTTAGGCTGACAAGTGACAAATAACATTTGCATCACGCAAATGCCAGGCAATGATCATCTCCAATAACAGATGATCTAACCACTGCCCCTTGACATTCAATGGTCTTGCCATTACTGAATACCCCACTATCAACATCCTTACAGTTACCATTGACTAGAAACTCAATTAGACTCACTACAAGGGAAGGTCAGAAGTTAGAAATACTGTGGCAAGTAACTCACTTCCTGACTCCCCAAGGCCTGTTCACCATTCACAAGGCATAAGTCAGGAGTGGGTGGAATACTCCCCACTGGCCTGGATGGGTGTAACTTCAACAACACTTAAGAAGCTTGACACCATCCAGGCCAACTGCTTGATTGGTACCACATCCACAAACATCCATTCCCTCACCACTGACGCTAAGTAGCAGCAGTGTGTACACTTTATAAGACCCACTACAGAAATTCACCAAAGATCCTTAGCACCTTGCAAACCCACGACCACTTCCATCTCAAAGGACAAGGGCAGCAGATCCATGTGAACACCCCCATCTGCAAGTCACTCACCATCCTGACTTGGAAATTTATCGCTGTTCCTTCACTGTCGCTGAATTAAAATCCTGGAAACCTCTCCCAAAGGGCATTGCAGGTTAACCTACAGCATGTGGACTGCAGTTGTTCAAGGAGGCAGCTCACCACCACCTTCTCAAGGACAACTAGGAATGGGCAATAAATGCTGGCCAGCTAGTGACGCCCCCATCCCAATAAAGAAAAAGTCGCTGCAGATTGCGTTGGTTCACAGACTCCCAGCCCAACCTCTTGTTCTGTGGTGTTGTGGAGTCCATGGACCATGTATATATTGGGTATGGGCATTTGCAATCCCCTTTCAGTTTTCTAGAAAACTTTCTCCTCTGCTTTTGGTTGCACTTCAGTCCTACGCTCCTGCTCTTTGGGCACTCGTTGTGGAGGGGGGAGGGTAGGTCCTCGTGGGTTTGCTCTTAGGCCTGGTCAAACTGGCCATAAACTGGTCCAGGCAGCGGGCCATGGAGGGGGTTGTTATGGCTGATTGCCACCCCCTCTTCCGCGGCTACGTTCGAGCCCTGGTGTTTCTGGAGAAGGAGTACGCGGTGTCTACCAACACACTCAAGCTGTTCAGAGAGAGGTGGACACGCAAGGAGTGGAATGCTTTATTCCCCCTCCAACTCTATTTTTATTTAATCCCTGCACTCTTCACTTTTTTGATCACACGAGCAGAAGGGCACTGCTTGTAACTAGCCACTCTGGTGTTTCCTTTGTTCCTGGTGGTGGTAATTGAATAAAGATTTATACACCTGTTGTCTTTCACTGTGTCCTACACCTGCGCGCACACAACATGGGTATTGGGGAAAATACAAGCACTACCGCACTTAGGCGGTAGTGTGGGGGAAATAGGGGAAAAAAGGAAAAAGTCATATGGCTTAAGTGAATTGAAATTATTTACTGGAAATCTTACGCTTTATGACTGTCAGAAGTTAGTTTTTGTTCTGTATATTGTTTGTAATTCAGTTGGGGAAGAGAGAGAACAAGATACCCAGCTCTGCCTTTCTGTGAAAACCCTTTTGATAGGTCAGTGTGATAACTGGAATACTCAACATTTTCCTGAAAAGCCTCTGAAAGATTTCTTCTCAACATCTCCTGCATGAAATGGAGCTCCAAACTAAGAACTGCCTGTATTTAGTGACATGCTTATGTGTGCCATCGTGCCAACTGAAAATTATTTTGAACACTTCATTCCTTATCCTTCTTTCCTTAAAGGTATAATAATTATTGGCCAAAGTGGTTTTTCAAGATTTAACTTTACAGAAAAAGTTCTTTTCTATCATTTGTGCAAGTGTGTGTGGTTATATAGAAGGGTAAATATTTATGCTTCCACACTTCAAACTGTGTGTTAATCCAATTTGCATATTGGTCAAACAAAGCCTGTTTTTAAATAAATCAACAGATTTGGTGATTATTAAAGGATGCTGCCTCATAGATTTTTGTATTCAAAACCAAATCTGCAGTCCTGTCTCATTCAAGTGAATGGTAGTGAACAATTAAACAACTCACTGGAGATGAATGTTCCATGAATATTCCCATCCTCTATAATGGGGGAATGCGTCACATAAATGCAAAAGGAAGGCTGAGGCATTTCAACAATTCTAAGTTGAAGTGCCAACTGGATGATCCATCTCAGTCTCCTCTGGAGGTCTCTAGCATTACAAATTCTGATGTTCAGTCAACTCAATTCCCTGCATGTGATCTCAAGAAAAGGTTGAAGGCCTAGATGCTGCAAGGGCGATGGGACCTGTCAATATTCCCACAATAGCTCACTTTCTGCCTTTACGTGAAAGCCCTTTTGAAGAGTTAAGCTAATAACTAAAATAATGATTCAGCGTTTCTCCTGAAAATTCTCCGAAGGAGTTCTTCCCAATGATTCCTGGATGAAATACACCTGAAAAGATGCCAGTGACAATTGGTTGTGTTTTGTGACACATCTATGTGAGCCGGGATGCCAATGGAAAGTCATCTTGAATATTTCATATCTTGTTCAACTTTCCTTCAATAACTACATTATTGTCCAAAATAATTTCTTTCAAAATTAATCTCTGCAGAGAAAGTTTTTTTTCTTAATTAATGTGTATGTGTGACATATTTAGAATTTTTTTATTCATGTATGGGATATGGACATCATTAGCTGGGTCATCATTCATTGCCTGTCCCTTGTTGCCCTTGAGAAGATGGTGATGAGCCACCATTTTGAACCACTGCTGTCTATGTGCTATAAGTACACCCACAGTGCTTTTTGAAAGGAAATTCCAGGATTTTGATCCAATTAGCAAAGGAATGAGAATATATTTCCAACTCAGGATGGTGAATGGCTTGGAGGGGAATTTGCAAGTGGTGGTGGTGGTGTTCCTAAATATCTGCTGCTCTTGTCCTTCCAGATAGAAATGGGTTTGGAAGGTGTTGTTTCAGGATCTTCGGTAAATTTTTTTGCAGTGTATCTTACACAGCGCAGAACTTTTGGCCCTTGTTGAAATATAGTACATACTGCTGTTACTGAGAGTCTGTGGTGGAGGGAGTGGATGCTTGTGAATGTACTGCTAATCAAGGAGACTGCTTTGTCCTAGACGGTGTCAAGTTGCTTGAGTGTTGTTGGAACTGCACCCATCCAGGCAAATGGAGAGTACAAGGTATTCCATTACACTTCTGACTTGAACCTTTGGACAGGCTTTGGAGGGTCAGGAAGTGAGTTACTCATTCTTAACCTTTGACCTCTTCTTGTAGCCACTGTAGTTATATGGCAAGTTCAACTGAATGTCTGGTCAATGGTAACTCCCAGGATGGTGATAGTGGGATATTCAGTGCTGGTAATACCATTGATTGTCATGGGGTAGTGGTTAATTTGCCCCTTATGGGAAATGGTCATAGCCTAGCATTTGTGTGGTGCTAATGTTACTTGCCTTTTGTCAGCCCAAGCCTGGATATTGTGCAGATCTTATTGCATTTGAACATGGACTGCTTCAGTATCTGAGGAGTCAAAAATGGTACTGAACATGCAATCATCAGTGAACATTCCCACTTCTGACCTTAGGATGGAGGGAAGGATATTGATGAAGCAGCTGAAGACAGTTAGGCCTACGATACTACTCTGAGGAACTCCTACAGCGATGTCTTAGAGCTGAGATGACTGAACTTCAATAGCCACAATTATCTTCCTATGTGTCAGTTATGACTACAACCTGTGGGGAGTTTGGCCCTGATTTTCCAGTAATTCCAGTTTTGCAAAGGCTCCTCGCTACCACACTGAATTGAATGCGGCCTTAATGTCAAGGGCTGTCACTCTCACCTATTCAAACAGTTCTATAATAATTTGCTTCTTCATTGACAAAGTTTCATTGATTTTATTATACAATGGTTTTTGAAGAAACTAGGTTGGTGGATCTTTTTATTCTTCACTTAAGATCAACTAAGTATGTAACTACTCACATCAGCAACTGGATAAGGCTCTTAAATTCACGTTATGCCCAATGGGAGTAGTGGAACTGGATAGAGACAGTGTACTCCTCCAACTCTATATGTAGATATTTCAGAAAGTATTTGATACAAAAACTAAAATCAGAAAGAGCCTTGTAGCAGCATTAAGAAGAACAGGTTGGGATATTAGCTGATGAGAGTTAAGAAATCTGGTAGATAGAAAATGGTGAAAAATGTCAAGTAGGTCCTCAGGAGTGTTGCTGAACAGAGACCTTGGAGTGCAGGTTCATAGCTCCTTGAAAGTGGAGTCGCAGATAGATAGGATAGTGAAGATGACATTTGGTATGTTTTCCTTTATTGGTCAGAGTATTGAGTACAGGAGTTGGGAGGTCATGTTGCAGCTGTACAGGACATTGGTTAGGCCACTGTTGGAATATTGCATGCAATTCTGTCTCTTTCCTATCAGAAAGGATGTTGTGAAACTTGAAAGGGTTCTGAAAATTTTGAGGATGTTGCCAGGGTTGGAGGATTTGAGCTATGGGGAAAGGTTGAACAGGCTAGGAGTGTTTTCCCTGGAGCATTGGAGGCTGACCTTAGAGGTTTATCAAATCATGAGGGACATGGATAGGATAAATAGACAAAGTCTCTTCTGGCTGGGGGGGGGGGGGGGAAGGAAGGAGAAGAGATCACCCAGGTTCACTTCATACCCAGTTACAGTTGAGAGTTGGCTAGAGAGAGACCTAAGGGACAGCTTTTTCACACAGAAGGTGGTAGGTGTATGAGCTGCCAGAGGAAGTGGTGGAGGCTGGTACAATTGCAACATTTAAGAGGTATCAGGATGTGTACATGAATAGGAAGGGTTTGGAGGGATATGAGCCAGGTGCTCACAGGTGGGACTAGATTGTGTTGGGATATCTGGTCAGCATGGACGAGTTGGACCAAAGAGCGTGTTTCCAGGCTGTACATCTGACTCGATAAGTCTAGGGTGCAGGACTGGTGGTGTATTCTCAGATGTTCACCACAGATTTGGAAAGAGAGGAAGGGGGAACCAAGTTTATAGATGACTCTCCAAGGAAATACATTGAAAGATGAAGAGAACCACCAAAAAAAAAAAGTCAACAATAAATTAGGCATGTGGATATAACAATAGGCAGTTTGCCAAAAATTGAACATAATTTTTTAGATGATATCTGACCAGTGATCTGAATTATCAGAAGTGCACCCACCTAGTTTAAATATTCCGTTCCTCATGTGAAATTCAGCATCCATTTAAGCATTTTGTATGCCTTTTGCAGCTGTGATTACATAAGAGTTAACATATTTGGATTGGAAATTATCTAGAGGGATGAAAACTGCTGAGAGGCCAGTGTCCCATCACCAAGTTACCCTTTATTTGTACACACAGTATATGGTCTCTGACCAGCCAGCTCAAAGCCAGGCCCTAGACGGAGATGAATTTCTGACACCCCAGTTTAATAAATTTTTTAAAAAGCAGGAAAAAACAGTACAGTTTACAAACAGTTAACATTAACTGCTGTATACAGAGTCTAGTTCATCAGGCTCATTTTGCAAGCAGGTCAATGCAGATCTATATCCACATAAAGCTAAATCTCTTGTTTATTTTAAATTTTATTAAATACAGTTCACAAAACAGTTGTTAAACAGCAGTCTACAAAGGGAAAGGAGCAGCAAAGCCAGGCCCCAAACCCTACCATTCAACCAGTTTTCAGGAAACTGAAGGACACATCTCAAATCCCACTTAGTTATCACAACAGTAACATACAAGACAGTCCAGTCCAATCCAATTAGATAAGAAACAGTGCATAGAATATAGACTCCCCCAGCAAACCATCCATCCCTCCCACCTTCTGGCCACTCTAAGGCAGCCTGTCCCTACACCCCTTCTGGCTTTCAGTCCACCTGACACCTTCCAGCTACCTCTAGGACAGTCCATCCTGCTCCCAACCACCCCAGGACAACAGCAATCAGGACAACCTACCCACCTTCCAGCTTTCCTAACCACCCTTCACCTTCTGGCCACCTCTAGGACAATCCACCCTGGTAGCGACCCAGGGTGACAGCTTTAAGGACAGTCTACCCCCCTTCTGGCTCTGTCTGCCCCTACATACCATTGGTCTCTCACCCACCCTGACATGCCATCCAGCTTGTAGACTACACTGACACCTTCCAACCACCTCTAGGACAGCCCATCCCTATCATCCCACTCAGGATGATAGAACAGTCTACCCACCTTTTGGCTCTCAGGGTGAGCTACACACCCTTCAGCTTTCAGGACAGCCTACCAACCTTCAGGTTCACAGGACGGTCCACCCTCTGGCTCTCAGAGAGAGTGCTTTCAGGATGACCTATGAGCGTCCCAGCTCAGTAAGGCCTGCCAGACCCAGGGACACAAGAGACTGTGCAGGTGATAATTAACCCAACAAACTGTGTCAGTTATCAACAAACAGTCCTTTCTGATACACAATCCATTAGCATAGACAGTTCTCTTCAAAATAGAGTCCATTCCCAGGAATGGAGTCCACTCCAGTATAGAGTACCTTGTCAGAAATGAGTTCACTCCAAACTGCAGAGTCCATTGCTAAAAAAAATGGAGTCCACAGCAGAGGGCAGAGTCCACTCATGAAGGCAGTAAATGCACACCCCACAGGTGTTCAATCTCCATGGTATCCTGGCCCATCCCTGGAGAACCAAGCCCACTCACAGGAACACAATACATTGTAAAGATGTAGTTAACACAGGGGTTTGGTACACTCCCAATGGCAGGGTCCATTCCAAACCTGAAACACATTGTGCATCAGGAGTGTAGAAGACAGTCCTCACTAAAGGAATACCAGTTAACAAACTGGCTAAATAATTCAGCCAGACAAAACAGAAAGCAACAGTAACACACTGATTGTGACCCAGCCAGCACAGAGACAGTCCCCCAAATTGAGAAGCCTCGGAATCTCCTGTTTATTTTTTCTTTTATTAAACAATTCAGTTTACAAAACAATTAACATTAACAGCTATATACAGAGAAACAGCAATTTTACAAGGGAGAGGAGCAGCAAAGCCAAACCCCAAAGTTCAAACCAGTTTTCAGGGAAATTAGGACAAACCTCAAACCCCAGTTTCAACCATTACAAAACAGTAACAATGAATTTGTACATACAAGACAGTCCAATTACATAAGAAATAGTGCATACAATACAGACCCCCAGAAACCCAGCAAGCTCCCCCATCCCTCCCACCTTCTGACCACCCCAGTATCTGCCTGGGGTGACAGTGCAGAGGACAGCCTACCCACCTTCCAGCTCTGTCTTCCCCTACGTACCATCAGGCTCTCACCCACCCCGATGCACTCTGGCATGTAGACTGCCCTGACACCTTCCGGCCACCTCTAGGACAGCCTGACCCCTTCCCCAGGACGACAGGGTGCAGGTGTTGAGGAGAAAATAGAGAATCACCAGGAGATGCAGAGTGTTCTTTAAGTAGGTCTTATTTGCAAAAAAAAACCATGACACAAAGCAGATTCTCAAATGCCCACAATCTCAGGCTCTGTGGGTTTTTATATTTAGCTTATCAGCGTGTCCAACTATATTAATCAAAGTACCTCACTCTAGCTACACAATAAACCAGTGATGTTAGTTCCCATTATCTCTTTAATTGTACATTCTACTTATGTTATTCAATGTCACAGTTAGACATTTATTGTTAACTCTGCTAGTGATCTTCAATTCCAGACTAACCTGTCAGGAGATATATTTAGCTATTCCATCTGTTACAATAGTCTCCTGTCTAAAGCTGATTCTAACTATTAGTTAGATATTTTAATGTCATGTCCCAAATATTTATGGTCCCAATAGCACTTGAGAAACTTGCTTTACTACTGGTGTTATCTCAGCTCACCATCATGAGCTTTCAGCCTTAACCTTACTCTGCTAATTGGTGTAAGAACATTCCATTATTCTTATCCCATCCTGCCTTCCACAGACCACAGATTGCCAGCAATCTTCATACTTTAACCCTTCCCATGCTTTCATGCTTTTTATTTTCCATACTGGGCAGCCCACAAGCCTTCCAGATCTCAGCCTGCCCCATGCACCTTTTGGCACTCAGCCACCTTCCAACCCCCTCTAGGACAGCCTGTCCAGATTACCCCTTCTCAGGACAACACCACTCAAAGGCCTACCCACTTGGCTCTCAGGGCAACCAGCATCAGGATGGCCCACCCTCCAGCTTTCAGGACAGCCTACCAAACCTTCCAGTGCACAGGTTGGCCTACCCCCCCTCCAGCTCTCAGGGAGACAGCTTTCAGGACAACCTATGAGCCACCCAGCTCTGCAAGGCCTGCCAGACCCAGGGACACACAAGACAGTTAATTATCACCTGCCCTGTCATGTTGCTTATTGGGTTATCAACAAACAGTCCTTTTTGATACAGAGAGTTCATTAGCAGGCAGTTCCCTTAAAAATGTAGAGTCTATTCCCAGGAATGGAATCCACTCCAGTATAGAGTACCTTGTCAGAAATGGGGTCCACTCCAAATTGCAGAGTCCATCGCTAAAAGAAATGGAGTCCACAGAGGGCAGAGTCTATTCCTGAAGGCAGCAAATGCACACCCCACAGGTGTTCAGTGTCCATGGATTCCTGGCCCATCCTTGGAGAACCAGGCCCAGTCACAGGAACACAGTATATTGTAAAGGTGCAGTTAACTCACAGGGGTTTGGTCCACTCCCAAATTCCAGGATACAGCAATTGCTCACCTCCCAGCACACACAGGTTTCAATCTTCAGAGGCCCAGTCCCAGGGCTAGGCATCCCTACAGGAACAGCTCATCTGGTAAGATGTATTTTCTCACGAGGGCTCAGTCTAAACACCAAAACAAGGTGAAGACACATACAAAAAAGCTAGAGTCCAAGGGCTAAGCCCTACCACAAAAATCAACATTGTCCTTTTCTCAAAAGTAAAAAAGTCAAAAGTAACCAGCCAGTGAAACAACAATCCCCGAATGAGAACTGAAACACATTGTGTGCATTAGGAGTTTAGAAATCAGTCCTCACTAAAGGGATACCATTAAACAAACTGGCTAAATAATTCAGCTAGTTCAGGAATCAGGTGGGAATTAACCTAGTCCCATTTGTTAGCCTTTGGTTCATATCTCTTTAAACCCTTCCTATTCATGTATCCATCAGGTGCCTTTTAAATGTTGTAATTGCACCAGCCTCCACCACTTCCTCTGGCAGCTCATTCCATATACATATCACCCTCTGCATGAAAAAGTTGCCCCTTAGGTCCCTTTTAAATCTCTCCCCTCTCACCTCTAGTTTTGGGCTCCCCCCAACCTGGGGAAATGACCTTGGCCAATCACTCTATCCATACCCCTCATGATTTTACAAACTTCTGTAAGATCACCCCTCAGCCTCCAATGTTCCAGGTGTGGGATATAGGTAAATTAATGTTATTTCTGCAATTATAATTTCTGATACAGAGTAAATGAACTCACATCAGTGTGTAATTGTTTTAGCCAAGAGCTGAGTCAACAAGAATGGAAACTATGTGGAGGAAATATATAATTGTTTCTGTACTAGCTAAAACTATATGTCAACATGAAACGTAACAGCAAAACAATGGTAGATATTATGGACAAATAGATAAGATGTTGTGAGGGGATGCGGTCAAGCTAGAAAGCCTGCACAAACAGTAGGTTTCCCACTTTTACAGAGACACAGGAACAAACCCTAATTAAAGAGGTCATAAAGATTAGAGTGGTCTCGGGAGAAGCCCAGATGGAAAGAGTAGATACTGATGAAGAAAGAATATGCCTAACGATGACCTGCAGTGGGATGACGTCAAACGACCTTATGAGGCCAGAGATAAGCATTCTATCACGGACAAGGCCAGATAAGCAGGGGTGGTGGGATCAGTCTTAGGGAAGTGAATGATGTAAGCGGGGGGGGGGAACAATGAAATAAGAAAAAAATATGTAGGGACCCAAATTATATAAATTTCGAGAGTTTGTTGAATTTGGTGTGTATATGTTCTCTGCCTTGCCCGGCACTAGACATTGCACCCACTTGCAAGTGTAACAATAAAGGACACTACTGATTCAGATTTTCGTCTGGGACTGCAATTATTGAAGTGAGTGAGCTTTGTTTCTCACACAGGGAAAATGGCCCCAGCTATAAAGCCCCTCCCTATAGCTCAAACCCTCCAACCCTGGCAACATCCTTGTGACCGATTTTATGGGGGGATAACCAATGGAAAGTCCAATACTGAGGAACAGAATAAAATAAGAAACAGGCCATTTGGTGTCTCAGGCCTGTTCCCTCATTCAACCAAATTATGGCTACATTTTAATCTCAATGTCAAAATATTATTGATTCCCTTCATTTCCAAAAATCTATGAATTATTGTCTTAAATAAATTCAATGATTAAGTACCTGTGGTCACCTGTGGTAGAGATTTCTGGAGATTCACAACCCTCTGGGCCAAGAAATGTCTCTTAAACTTTGTCCTAAATAGCCAAACCCCTATCCAGAGCTATGTACAGTATTTCTTATCATCCTAGGTAGCCTCTTAGCATCTATATTGTCAGCTCCCCAAATTTGTTTTATGTTTCAATGACATCACCTCTCATTCTTTTGGACACTTCACAGCAGAACATTCTCATTGGATAAAGAGAGTTTAAGGGTTACTGCGGATTATATTTGCCATAAATGCTGTTGGCTGTGAATCTTATCAGATCGAATGGATTGGTTGGAGAGACAGTGAGAAGCAATGAGGAATTTGCAATAGCAACAGTATGTGATGGATAGCAGTTATAGGAAGGGGGAAAGTCTCAGATACAGTCACATAGATGCGTTAACTCCAGGAAATGTAAGAGAGGTAGACAGCTCATGCAGGAGTCTTTTGTGGATATCCCCATTTCAAACAGATATACTGTTTTGGAAAATATAGGGGTGATGGATTCTCAGGGGAACATAGCACAAACAGCCAAGTTTTTGGTATTGAGACTGGCTCTAATGCAACGAGGGGTAAGTTGGGTTCCAAGAGATCAATTGCATCAGGGGGTTTTCTAGTCTGAGACAGACAGACGTTTCTGTGGCCAGCAGTGAAAAATCAGAATGGCGTGTTGCTTCCCTGGTGCCAGAATCAAGGATGTCTCAGAGACGGTGCAGAATGTTCTTAAGAGGGGAGAGGGGCCAGCAAGAGGTCAGTGTCCACATTGGAACCAACGACATTGGAAGGGAAAAGGTTGAGATTCTGAAGGGAGATTACAGAGAGTTAGGCAGGAATTTGAAAAGGAGGTCCTCGAGAGTAGTAACATCTGGATTACTCCTGGTGCTATGAGATAGTGAGGGCAGGAATAGGAGGATAGAGCAGATGAATGCATGGCTGGGGAGCTGGTGTATGGGAGAAGGATTCACATTTTTGAATCATTGGAATCTTTTTTGGGGTAGAAGTGACCTGTACAAGAAGGACGGATTGCACCTAAGTTGGAAGGGGACTAATATACAGTCAGGGAAATTTGCTAGAGCTGCTCGGGAGGATTTAAACTAGTAAGGTTGGGGGTGGGGAGACGGTGGGACTCAGGGAGATAGTGAGCAAAGAGATCAATCTGAGACTGGTACAGTTGAGAACAGAGGCAAGTCAAACAGTCAGGACAGGCAGGTACAAAGTAGGACTAATAAATTAAACTGCATTTAGGATAGAAAGGGAGGCAAGAGAGGAGGGGGAGTGACATTTTTGATAAGGCATAGCATTACAGCTGTGCTGAGGGAGGATATTCCTGGAAATATATGCAGGGAAGTTATTGGGGTGGAACTGAGAAATAAGAAAGGGATGATAACCTTATTGGGATTGTATTATAGACCTTCTAATAGTCAGAGGGAAATTGAGAAACAAACTTGTCAGGAGATCTCAGCTATCTGTAAGAATAATAGGATGGTTATGGTAGGGGATTTTAACTTTCCAAACATAGACTGGGACTGTCATAATGTTAAGGGTTTAGATGGAGAGGAATTTGTTAAGTGTGTACAAGACAATTTTCTGATTCAGTATGTGGATGTACCTACTAGAGAAGGTGAAAAACTTGACCTACTCTTGGGAAATAAGACAGGGCAGGTGACTGTCAGTGGGAGTGCACTTTGGGGCCAGCGACCATAATTCTATTACATTGAAAATAATGATGGAAAAGGATAGACCAGATCTAAAAGTTGAAGTTCTAAATTGGAGAAAGGCCAATTTTGATGGTATTAGGCAAGAACTTTCAAAAGCTGATTGGGGCAGATGTTCGCAGGTAAAGGGACGGCTGGAAAATGGGAAGCCTTCAGAAATGAGATAACAAGAATCCAGAGAAAGTATATTCCTGTCAGGGTGAAAGGAAAGGCTGGTAGGTATAGGGAATGCTGGATGACTAAAGAAATTGAGGGTTTTGTTAAGAAAAAGACAGAAGCATATGTAAGGTGTAGACAGGATAGATGGAGTGAATCCTTAGAAGAGTATAAAGGAAGTAGGAGTATACTTAAGAGGGAAATCAGGAAGACAAAAAGGGGACATAAGATAGCTTTGGAAAATAGAATGAAGGAGAATCCAAAGGGGTTTTACAAATACATTAAGGACAAAAGGGTAACTAGGAAGAGAATAGGGCCCCTCAAAGATCAGCAAGGCAGCCTTTGTGTGGAGCTGCAGTAAGTGGGGGAGATACTAAATGAATATTTTGCATCAGTATTTACTGTGGAAAAGGATACGGAAGATATAGACTGTAGGGAAATAGATGGTGACACCTTGCAAAATGTCCAGATTACAGTGGAGGAAGTGCTGGATGTCTTGAAACGGGTAAAGATGGATAAATCCCCAGGACCTGATCAGGTGTACCCTAGAACTCTGTGGGAAGTTAGAGGAGTGATTGCTGGGCCTTTTACTGAGATATTTGTATCATCGTTGGCACAGGTGTGGTGCCGGAAGACTGGAGATTGGCTAACGTGGTGCCACTGTTTAAGAAGGGTGGTAAGGACAAGCCAGGGAATATAGACCAATGAACCTGATGTCAGTGGTGGGCAGGTTGTTGGAGGGAATCCTGAGGGACAGGATGTACATGTATTTGGATAGGCAAGGACTGATTAGGGATAGTCAACATGGCTTTGTGCGTGGGAAATCATGTCTCACAAACTTGATTGAGTTTTTTGAGGAAGTAACAAAGAGGATTGATCAGGGCAGAGCGGTAGATGTGATCTATGTGGACTTCAGTAAGGCGTTCGACAAGGTTCCCAT
Organism: Chiloscyllium plagiosum; assembly: GCF_037043375.1. Classification (NCBI taxonomy): domain Eukaryota; kingdom Metazoa; phylum Chordata; class Chondrichthyes; order Orectolobiformes; family Hemiscylliidae; genus Chiloscyllium; species Chiloscyllium plagiosum. Next base: position 85,513,113 of record NW_028270146.1, on the reverse strand, counting down.
GGGAGACTGATTAGCAAGGTTAGATCTCATGGAATACAGGATCGGTGCTGGGTCCTCTACTTTTTGTCATTTACATAAATGATTTGGATGCGAGCGTAAAAGGTACAGTTAGTAAGTTTGCAGATGACACCAAAATTGGAGGTGTAGTGGACAGCGAACAGGTTTACCTCAGATTACAACAGGATCTTGACCAGATGGGCCAATGGGGGGAGAAGTGGCAGATGGAGTTTAATTCAGATAAATGCGAGGTGCTGCATTTTGGGAAAGCAAATCTTAGCAGGACTTATACACTTAATGGTAAGGTCCTAGGGAGTGTTGCTGAACAAAGCAACCTTGGAGTGCAGGTTCATAGCTCCTTGAAAGTGGAGTCGCAGGTAGATAGGATAGTGAAGAAGGCGTTAGGTATGCTTCCCATTATTGGTCAGAGTATTGAGTACAGGAGTTGGGAAGTCATGTTGTGGCTGAACACGACATTGGTTAGGCCACTTTTGGAATATTGCGTGCAATTCTGGTCTCCTTCCTATTGGAAAGATGTTGTGAAACTTGAAAGTGTTCAGAAAAGATTTACAAAGATGTTGCCAGGGTTGGAGGATTTGAGCTATAGAGAGAGGCTGAACAGGCTGGGGCTGTTTTTCCTGGAGCGTCGGAGGCTGAGGAGTGACCTCATAGAGGTTTACAAAATTATGAGGGGCATGGATAGGGTAAATAGGCAAAGTCTTTTCTCTGGGGTCAGGGAGTCCAGAACTAGAGGGCATAGGTTTATGGTGAGAGGGGAAAGATATAAAAGAGACCTACGGGGCAACTCTTTCACACAGAGGGCGGTAGATATATGGAATGAATTGCCAGAGGAAGTGGTGGAGGCTGGTACACTTTAAGAGGCATTTGGATGGGTATATGAATAGGAAGGGTTTGGAGGGATAAGGGCCGGGTGCTGGCAGGTGGGACTAGATTGGTTGGGATATCTGGTCGGCATGGACGGGTTGGACCGAAGGGTCTGTTTCCATGCTGTACATCTCTATGACTCTATGACTCTATGACCAGATTGTGAGCTTTAAAATTCCTTCCCAAACTAGTCACCCTCTGCTCGCTCCCTCCTTTAGGATGTTCTTTGATGAAGGTTAACTGTCATCTATATTCTTTATGCGGCTTGGTGCCACATTTTGTCTGATTATTGTTCTTGTGAAAGGCTTTGGGATGTTTTACTATTTTCAAAGACAATGTATGAATGAAAGTTGTTCTGTTGTTCTTTCATAGCAGTTCTTTTTATTTTCCTGTGGTTAATGGTAGCTATCTCGCCTGACTATCTCTCTCTGAATGGTACAGACTAATGTGAACAAGACATGAAGATAAATGCATTCCAAATAAAAATGAACTGGGCCAATCAGAATGTAAGAACTGTCTTTCAAATTAAATAACACTGCCAAGGCACATATTTGAATAAATTCCAAATGATGAATGATTAGAAGAAGTTAACTTTCTCCTTCCACAGACATTGCCTGATTTGTGGAGTGCTTTCAGTATTTTGAGTATTTACTTCAGTTTTAAAACATTTCTACTGTTTTGTTTTATTTTCAACCTGTAAAACTTATGCCAAATTGTGATTATTGTGATTCTTCTTCTTGGAATTGGTTTAACTCCTTCAGTAAAGTGACAAATTTTTAAAAAGCAGTCTAAAAAATAATAGAGAAAGAAATTGCCTTATTTGCATTACAAATGCATATGAAGTAAAAGCAAGCATTACAAAACTGACAAATAGCAAACTCAGTGTGTCAAATAGCTAACTCGTGTTTCTTTGTTGTTAATGATTCGACAATTAAATAAGCTCTTCTGTGAACTATGATTGAGTCTGGGGGAGACGTTTGTAAATATTGCATTAGTTTTTTTGATGTAGGGTCAGGAATTACCTTTATACTCAAACATAGTTAACACTAACTACATATGGGGAAAGAGTCCAATTATGCCATGAGGCTGTAAGAGAGAACCACTTTAGAGTCATAGTCATAGAGACGCACAGCATGGAAACAGATCCTTGCCGGCCAGATATCCTAACCTCATCTAGTCCCATTTGCCAGCATTTGGCCCATATCCCTCTAAACCCTTCCAATTCATATACCCATCCAGATGTCTTTTAAATGTTGTAATTTTTGGAATATTGCACGTGATTCTGGTCTCCAAGTAGTCATGGTCCTAATCACTCCAAGTGATAATGTACATAAGCATTTTCCATATTCCTATTAATAGTTTACACTACAACATTGAGTCTTAAAGTTTTTATTCCATTTTGGAGTTCCGTGCAACATGCCTTAATCCTGAACAAAGAGGATATTGAGTGAACAGTTTCTGAGAACAAATGCATTACTGAATTAGTCGTGAAATATTCAGCCTTCCTTTCTTGCAATACTTAGCCTTGACTCACCCCTTTGGTAAAGCTTTCACTGTAATGATCATGACTTGTCTGCATTGTGAAGTAACACATTGCTTTGTTCTTTATATGATGTGGTCAGTGTTGCAGGTGAAAAAGTAATAAATCTCTCATGGCATTCCTTTAGACTGCAATATCTGATCTCTGTTACACTGTTCCTACAATCTAAATAGCATAGCAGGTCAATCATCATTAAACAGCAGTGCATTAACATCAGTAATATATCAAACAATTGACAGCAGGTAAAAAAATACTTCATGATACTTAAAGATGTGAACCTGTTGCAAGCAATCACATGATATTTACTTTCAGTGTTTGTTGTTCTTCCAGAGACTGGAAACCGAGGTTTAATGTCGAGGGAGGATTGCATTGTTGGAGGTGATAATATTTGAAAGGGATATTAAACCAAGAGTCTGTTTACTTTTAGATATTTGAGGAAGTGTTCCTAGTTAATATTTATCCCTCAATCAACAGCATTCTAACTGATTGTCTGATCATTAACACAGTGACATTGTGGGAGCTTTCTGTTACTAATTACTAACTGGCTGATGTGCTTCTTATGTTATAGCAGGGACTGAACTTCAAAAGTATTTTATTAGCTACAAACCATTTTAGGAAATCCTGAGGCCATGAAAGATGCAAATAAGAGCACAGCATTTCCTGTTCATTTATCTGTGTAAACTCATGGGGTAGAATTTTCAACATGCATTTCACAAATCAATTTGATTTCATTATTATCAATACTTATCTTAAATTTGTTATGATATTTTAAAACCGCACCCCCCCTCATAATTTCTATGTCTCACATTTCAACCTGATATGATGGAAAGTGTGCAACAATTTCCTTCCCCCTTAGTGTGGAATTTGCTCAATTAACAAGACACACACCAGACATCTCCTCAAAGTGGTCTGTGAGTTGTGAATTTTATAGCTCATTCTGCTCTTTTCTAGTTTTGAGTGTTGCAGATTTTTAAAAAACAATTAATTATACAGCTTTATGCTTCAACAAAAGGTTAATTTATTGTATGACTATTGCTGAAAATTACTGAGTAAAATAGGTGAGATTATTAGCTAAAAGGCAATTACAAAGGCTCATGCTCTGCGACTTTTACTATTGCATGCGACATCTTTCCTCACTTTCATTTCCCCCCATTTTTCCACACCCCTAACCCTGCATGACCTCTGCATCGCCTCTTTACTCACCCGGGACACTACCTTTCAACCACTTGCACCGGTGCTAACTGTGGCTGTGTCACTCACTTTCATCTCCTTCAATACCTCTCTTTTTCTCATTCCAGGTAAAGACAGAACGAGTGCAAAGAGCTGGAGGGGTGTCTGGCCCCCACAGGAGCAGACTGGAGCACTGTGGGTTGCTGAGACATCCATGTCTGACCAACCTAGTAAATACCACTCTGCAGTCCACATCTGACCAGAATGCAGCATGAAATTTAATGCTCTGAAGTAGGTTTGGAGGTGGGGGGAGCATGTAAGTGGCTGGAGGTTGGCAAGTACTGACTCCAAATTCCTACCTATGTACTAATTAATACTGAGCCAAGGCTCATGAACAACCTTCCTGCCCCATTGCCAACTGAGGCCTTTAAGTTGGCCACTAATGCCTTCAATTCAGGTTTTGATTTCTAGCAGGAGAGGAACTTACCACACGGAGATTTGCTGGCTGGCACTGGAGGGGTGCTGAGGAATTTGTTGGTCTTTGTCAAAGGAATGCTGAGCCAATGTCAAGGACCAGGTATTGGGAATGTCACAGTGCACTGAGAGCTATATCCCTGCCTTTGTTGCTGATCTCTCCCTCTCCCATGATCCTCTAACAGTGACCATAACCCTGAGCTCACTCACCGGTACGCGAGCTCCCTCGCAGACCCAGGGTCTCTGGTGAGTATATTACCAGCAATTACCACTTCACCCAAGGCAGGATTTGTGAGTGTCTCCCCGGAGAGGGGGTGAGGGCCAATCTCCAGCCATCGGCAAGACCTCTGTTGCCTGCATTAAATACATTATCAGGCCTCCAGTCAGTTGGTACTTAGATGGACAATTGTAAGTATTATAAAATAAACTCTACACGGAATATATAAATACTGTGTATGTGTCTTTCATCTCCATGAGGGGTGAAATAACGATAAGTGTGACAGCTTAACTGGTGAAAGAGTCCAAAAATCAGATGCTCAATGATGAGTTACACTACTGCAGCTAAGTCTGAGCTGGAAGGTCAAATTCTCATTATTAGGTGGCAAGAGACTCAGGTACATGCATCGTATTCATTATGCAACGCACTGTATTAACTTCCCCTTCCTGATTAACTTCTCCCCAATGAAAGAACTTGACATCTCAAAAAATTGACAGTGAAGTTGGGAGTTGGGCCAGCCATTTTCCTTCTCTTTCCTTTTGATGGAATTGCTACAGCTGGAGCAGGTGCCTCTGTGGACAATAGACATGATATTTCTCTGGACCACTTCATCTCACCTTACCTGACCGAACATGCCTCGTTAACTGCTCACCCTGCTTCTGCAGCCACCACCAACTCTCCACATTCAGGCTACCCAGAGGTTGACTGGCATTCCTAGTACAAGCCCCATCTTTAGACATCCATTGTGCACGCAGACAAACACTGTCAGTTCAGAGCTGTTCTGCATATTTCCTGATGCTTGTCCCATACATGGCACACAAAGGAAAATCAGTGCCCCACTTTGTGGGAAAGTGCTCCTGGTGGAGCAGGGTGGAGCAGAGACAGAATGTCCACTTCCTCCTGGACTGAGTATGGAGGCTGGGGGCACTAGATCACGCCAGTGTAGTCCAAGGGCAGTGTGGAGGAGTGCTCGGCCTTGTATGAAGAGGGTCAACATCCTTCTCCACTTTGCCAGAGTGAGTGCCACCATCTCAAACATCACGCTCACTCTATCTCTACCTCACATCAAGGGTCATGCTCCCACAATCTCTGTATTGGCTGCAACATCTCCCCTCACTCTGTCATTCAACACACAACCCCTGAGACTACTGACCCTACATGCCCTCTGTGCTGCTTACTCGCTTACTCACTCACTCAGGACACCTCCCCCAGCATCAGCACTGTCAGTTGTGTCACCCATTTTCACCTCCCCAAATTCCTGTCTCTTTCTCATTCTATGAGGAACAAAGCCCAGAATGGGGCAGAAAGAGTCAAAGCAGGTGGTGGGCTGCACTCCATTTGACTCCTCACTCCTGATGAGGAGTGAATCCTAATGCTGACCGTCCTGAGCGACTGATCATCCTTTACTTAGTGTGCTGGAACCCCCTGAGTGAAGGCTGTCTTTTGACTTGATCAGCTGGCAACCATCATAGGCTTGCTGGCTTAGTGTCTACTCTCAACATCATGGCAATGCAGCAATACTGTGAGCCTTGTATCCCTGGCTGAGGGGGAAAAGTGCACAAAAACAAGGCAAGGCAGCGGTACTCTGAGCATCCAGGTAGACTCGAAGTAAGCCGAGATGCAGCTCGGTCCTGTCCATGAGCTGTGTGGGTGTTCCTGAGCAGACAGCATCCTTACTGCAGCATTACAATGAGAGTGGCTGGTTCAGGCTGAAATGCAACATGAAGTGCAGAAACATTCAGACGTGGATCAGAGATGTGGCGTGAGGGTTCTCAGAGGCTGCCACACATTCGGACGTCAATGGCCATGGATGTGGGGTGCATGTGGCTGGTGCCCATGGACGTGCCCCAAGTTGTTATGACCCGATGTCCACAGAATGTGCCCTGACATGTTAGTGCCCGATGTCCACAGAATGTGCCCTGACATGTTAGTGCCCAATGTCCACAGAATGTGCCCTGACATGTTAGTGCCCGATGTCCACAGAATGTGCCCTGACATGTTAGTGCCCAATGTCCACAGAATGTGCCCTGACATGTTAGAGCCCGATGTCCAATAGTGAGGTCCATTACAGCAAGCAGCAAGCTGCATCTGCCAAGTATCTATGGTAGGATAGGAAGTTGCATATTAAGAAGGCAAGATGTGTCACTAATAGGGTGTTTATCAAGCAATAATTCCCTTTAATAGGCAACTTGCTGCTACCCAGCAAAAGTCTTGACTTGACACCCAGGACTAAGTTAAAAGGTGCAGCGTTGAGATAGACCTTATCAGACCTCTCACTTGATTCTACCACAATTCTCACCATGTCCCACTTTGTTCAGGCCACAATAAGATTCTGTCCATATCTACAGACCCCAGTGCAGCTTTCTGCACTAGGGTCTGTAAATATGGGGAGAAAGTGAGGTCTGCAGATGCTGGAGATCAAAGTTGAAACTTTATTGCTGGAACAGCACAGCAGGTCAGGCAGCATCCAGGGAACAGGAGATTCGACGTTTCGGGCACAGGCCCTTCTTCAGGAATGAGCAGAGAGTGTTCAGCAGGAGAAGATAAAAGGTAGGGAGGAGGGACTTGGAGGAGGGGCGTTGGAAATGTGATAGGTGGAAAGAGGTCAAGGTGAGGGTGATAGGTCGGAGTAGGATGGAGGCGGAGAGGTCAAGAAGAAGACTGCAGGTCAGGAAGGCGGTGCCGGGCTGGAGGGATCCGGCTGAGACAAGGTGGGGGGAGGGGGGATGAAGAAACTGGTGAAGTCCAAGTTCATCCCCTGCGGTTGGAGGGTTCCCAGTCGGAAGATAAGACGCTCCTCCTCCGACCGTCGGGTTGTTGTGGTTTGGCGGTGGATGAGTCCAATGACCTGCATATCCTCGGTGGAGTGGGAGGGGGAGTTGAAATGCTGTGCTACAGGTTGGTTGGGTTGGTTCGTCCGGGTGGCCCAGAGGTGCTCTCTGAATCGCTCCGCAAGTAGGCGGCCTGTCTCCCCAATATAGAGGAGGCCACACCGGCTGCAGCGGATGCAGTAGATGATGTGGGTGGAGGTGCAGGTGAATCTGTGGCGGATATGGAAGTTTCCTTTGGGGCCTTGGAGAGAAGTGAGGGGGGAGGTGTGGGCGCAAGTGTTGCACCTCCTGCGGTTGCAAGGGAAGGTGCCGGGAGTGGAGGTTGGGTCGGTGGGGGGTGTGGATCTGACAAGGGAGTCGCGGAGGGAGTGGTCTCTACGGAAAGCTGATAGGGGAGGGGAGGGAAATATATCCTTGGTGCTGGGGTCTGTTTGGAGGTGGCGGAAGTGACGGCGGATGATGCGCTGTACATGGAGATTGGTGGGGTGGTAGGTGAGGACCAGTGGGGTTCTGTCCTGGTGGCGGTTGGAGGGGCGGGGCTCAAGGGCGGAGGAGCAGGAAGTGGAGGAGCGGGAAGTGGAGGAGATGCGGTGGAGGGCACCGTCGACCACGTCGGGGGGGAAATTGCGGTCCTTGAAGAAGGAGGCCATCTGTGTTGTACGTATTTTGAACTGGTCCTCCTGGGAGCAGATGCGGCGGAGACGAAGGAATTGGGAGAATGGGATGGCGTTTTTACAGGGGGCAGGATGGGAGGAGGTGTAGTCCAGGTAGCTGTGGGAGTCGGTTGGTTTGTAGTAGATGTCCGTGTTGATTCGGTCGCCTGAGATAGAAACAGAAAGGTCTAGGAAGGGGAGGGAGGAGTCCGAGACTGTCCAGGTGAATTTGAGGTCGGGGTGGAAGGTGTTAGTGTAGTGGATGAACTGTTCAACCTCCTCGTGGGAGCACGAGGTAGCGCCGATACAGTAATCAATGTAGCGAAGGAAAAGATGGGGGGTGGGGCCAGTGTAGTTGCGGAAGATGGATTGTTCCACATACCCTACGAAGAGGCAGGCATAGCTGGGACCCATGCGGGTGCCCACGGCTACTCCTTTTGTTTGGAGAAAGTGGGAGGATTGGAAAGAAAAGTTGTTCAGGGTGAGGACCAGTTCGGTCAGTCGAAGGAGGGTGTCGGTGGAAGGGTACTGGGTGGTACGGCGGGAAAGGAAGAAGCGGAGTGCTTTGAGTCCTTCGTGATGGGGGATGGAGGTGTACAGGGACTGGATGTCCATGGTGAAGATGAGGTGTTGGGGACCGGGGAAGCGGAAATCCTGGAGGAGGTGGAGGGCGTGGGTGGTGTCACGAACGTAGGTGGGGAGTTCTTGGACTAATGGGGACAGGACCGTGTCGAGGTATGCCGAGATGAGTTCGGTTGGGCAGGAGCAGGCTGAGACGATGGGTCGTCCGGGGCAGTCAGGTTTGTGGATTTTGGGCAGGAGGTAGAAACGGGCGGTGCGGGGTTGTGGGACTATGAGGTTGGAGGCGGTGGATGGGAGGTCCCCTGAGGTGATGAGGTTATGGATGGTCTGGGAGATGATGGTTTGGTGGTGGGGGGTGGGGTCATGGTCAAGGGGACGGTAGGAGGAGGTATCTGCGAGCTGGCGTTTGGACAGAGCAGAAGAAGACTATGTTCCAAGCCATTATGTCACATTTCTGCTAGTTGCTGAATGAGCACTTGTGCTAACAAGGAGTCATCCTGACAGCCTCAGGGCTACAGCCACCCTGACTTTCTTTTGCAAGTGGATCACTTCAAGGAGCAACTGGGAACTTTGTATCATTTCATAATCCTCTCTCATAAGGACTTACTGATGCAATCTTTGCCAGACCTCACCTATTCATATTGCTCACTCTTGATGTAGACATCTAGCAGCTACAGCATTGGGATTCTCATCCATCACTCACTTCTTGCAAGTGCAGGGCGCAATCAATTGTATCTACATAGCACCTATCACCAAGCTCCAGTATTCATGAAACGAAAAGGATTCCATCCCCTGAATATTCAATTCATATGTGACCTGAGCAGTTCAGAAGGTGAAGCACTTGCTCTTTCACCTCCCCTCTTCTCACTGACCAAAGCCCCAAACACACCTTTCAGATGAAACAGCCTTTCCTTCTACTCCTTTCAATTTTGTCTGCGATATTCACCACTCACAATATGATCTCCTTTACATTGGTAAGACTGTTCTGTCCTCAAGAATGATACAGATGTACAAGTTACTTGCCTTCTCTATAACCTGTCTTGTTCTCAGACTAACATCCCAGACCCGGGTCTGCTACAATGTTCTAACAAAGTTCAACGGGAGCTGGAGGAACACCTCATTGTCCACTTAGACACTGTACAGTCTCTCAGACACAACATTGAGTATAATAACTTCAAAGCATGGCCTCTGTCCTCCATTCTGAGTACATCTTCACTCCCCCCAGCCTTGTCTGGTTTGTGCCTTGTTGGCTTTGCTCTCAGCAGAGTGGACCCATTTACTCCTTTCACAGCTAACGCTTACACCTCTTTTATATCTTATGATGTTTTTTTACCTACATTAGCACTCCTTTTGTCTGTTGCTCTGGGCATCCTCACCATCTGTTCTGTTTGCTCCACCTCCCCCTCTTTCAGCAACATCACAACCTAACATTTTCCATGATTTGGAGATGCCGTAGTTGGACTGGGGTGTACAAAGTTAAAAATCACACAACACCAGGTTATAGTCCAACAGGTTTAATTGGAAGCACTAGCTTTTGGAGTGCTACCACTTCATCAGGTGGTTGTGGAGTATATTCCATTTTCCAGTTCCTTTCAGTTCTGAAGCAGAGTCACGCTGGACCTGAAACATTAACTCTGTACCTCTCTCCACATGTGCTTGATTGTGCTGCGTTTGTTCAGCATCTTCCTGTTTTTATTTCAGATTTCCAGCATCCTCAGTTATAGAAGAATCCCTACAGCGTGGAAACAGGCCATTCAGCCCAAAAAGTCCACACTGACCCTCCGAAGAGTAACTCAGCCAGACCCATTCCCCCTACCCTATTATTCTACATTTCCCCTGACTAATGCACATAACCTACACATCCTTGAACACTATGGGCAATTTAACTTGGACAATTCACCTAACCTGCACATCTTTGGGCTTTGGGAGGAAACTAGAGGACCTGGAGGAAACCCACGCAGACACAGGGAGAATGTGCAAACTCCAAACAGACAGTTGCCCACAAGCAGAATCAAACTGGGGTCCTGTCACTACAAGGTAGCAGCGTTAAACACTGAGCCACTGTGCTGCCAATTAGTATTTCACTCTTATTATCCTGGTGAACTTGTACAGCATCTTCTTTAAGGATTATTCCTGGGCCCAAAACTGAAACCATATTCTAGATGAAATCTGACCTCGGCTCTGTATAACTGAAGCATGACGCCTTCCTTTTGTGATCACTTCATATTAGATCAATACTCGATGATCCTTTGTTTTTTCTTTTCTTTGAAAGATCTTGTTACCTTCCTGTACTTTTGATTGCGAACTGAAATGGGAAAAGGACTCTTTTAGAAGCCAAGTATTGAGGAAGGGATTACTGGGTTTTCTGAAAGAAAGTTACTTTACACTCATTGTAAATACTGTTTATACCGAGCAATGTGAAATGTTACCATAGATGAGCTAGAGCCTGGGGATGTGTACTAAGGGAGATTTGGCCAGCACCAAGTGGCTGATTGGTCTGTGGACTCATTGTGAATGACAAAGACCTCTGCCTACCAACAACGACTTAATTGGGTCCCAGGGAGCTGAACAGCTTGCGGGAGTTAATATTTGGTCAGAAGCCATTAGATCTCCAAAAAGGAAGTTGTCCTTTAATCATAGTTTTAAAAAAACTTAAAGCCTAAAGAAGGCCACTATAATTCCCCTCAGCAGTTGCTGTAAGCTGTAGCTTTTAACCAAAAGGTCAGAAACTTTATATGTGTGAACCAATGGTTCTTGCCTCCTAAATTAAGAGAAAATACCTGGAGAAGGGATTGGTGGCAGCAGCAGGAGCGGTGAGAGCGAGGACTGAGGGCTGCTGGGAAGGTAGATTGATTATATAAAAACTTATCTCATGAATAGGCGGAGTGCATGCTGAGCAGGAACAGACACAGGATAGCTGAGTCACGGAGGTAATATATTTGGGCCATTGCTTTACCCGAAACACTACTTAGGTAGTGTCTCCCAACCATTCTCCTCCTCTAACCAAAAGAAAAGGTTCTGTGCACCGATTTGGTAAGGTTACTAGATGTTTTTCAATAGTCTCTTTGGGAATTTACAACAGTGGAAATGGATGTTAGGGCAGTTGATGCTCCTCCTGTAGAATATGGAAGGCAATAGTCACCACTGGTGTCCCTGCTGACTTCATCTGTGGGAAGTGCACCCAACTCCAGCTCCTTGGAAACCACGGTAGGGAACTGGAGCTGAAGCTGGATGAATATCCAACAGGTTTAATTGGAAGCACTAGCTTTTGGAGTGCTGCTCCTTCATCAGGTGGTAGTGCAGTATATTCCATTTTCCAGTTCCTTTCAGTTCTGAAGCAGAGTCACGCTGGATCTGAAACATTAACTCTGTATCTCTCTCCACATGTGCTTGGTTGTGCTGCATTTGTTCAGCATCTTCCTGTTTTTATTTCAGATTTCCAGCATCCTCAGTCATAGAAGAATCCCTACAGTGTGGAAACAGGCCATTCAGCCTAACAAGTCCACACCGACCCTCTGAAGAGTAACTCAGCCAGACCCATTCCCCCTACCCTATAACTCTACATTTCCCCTGACTAATGCCCCTAACCTACACATCCTTGAACACTATGGGCAATTTACATGGCCAATTCACCTAACCTGCACATCTTTGGGCTTTAGGAGGAAACCAGAGGACCTGCAGGAAACCCACACAGACACGGGGAGAATGTGCAAACTCCAGACAGACAGTCAGCCAGAAGGGGATTATTGATAGGAGTTAGTCACACCTCAGGTACAGGAAAACAGTAGATGGGTTACAGTCAGGGGATGGAAAGGGAAGAGGCAGACAGTGCAGGATCCTGTGGCCATTCCCTTCAACAACAAGTATACCGTTTTGGATACTGTTGGGGATAACCAGGGGTAAGCCATGGGGTACAGTCAGGGGGACAGGTCTTTGGCACAGAATCTGAGCCTGATGCTCAGAAGGGAAGGTGGGGAGAGGAGTAGAGCATTAGTCATTGGGAACTCCATAGTTAGGGGGGATAAATAGGGGATTCTGTGGGAATGAGCAACACTCTCAGTTGGTGCACTGTTTCTGAGGTGTCAGGGTTCGTGATGTCTTGGATCGTGTTTTCGGGATCTTTAAGGGGGAGGGGGGGCAGCCCCTTGTTGTAGTCCACATAGGCACCAACAACATAGGTTGGAAAAGGGTTGGGGATGTAAGGCAGAAACTCATGGAGCTAGGGTGGAAGCTTAGAGCTAGAACAAATATGTTATCTCTGGTTTGTTACTGATCCGCGTGCTGGCGAGGCTAGGAATACAGAGAGAGAGCAGTTGAACACGTGGCTACAGGGATGGTGCAAGAGGGAGGGATTCAAATACTGGATAATTGGGGCTCATTCTGGGGTAGGTAGGACCTCTACAAATGGAATGGTCTATACCTGAACCAGAGGGGTACCAACATCCTGGGGGAGATCTTTGCTAATGCTGCTAAACTAATTCAGCAGGGGGATGGGAACCTGAATTGTAGCTCCAGTATACAGGAGGTTGAGAGTAGTGAGGTCACGGATAAGGTTTCAAGATTGCAGCAGCATACAGCAGACAGGAAGGTGGCTTGAAGTGTGTCTACTTCAACGCGAGTAGCATCTGGAACAAGGAGGGTGAACTTGTAGTATGGGTTGGTACTTGGGATTTCGATGTTGTGGCCATTTCAGAGACATGGATAGAGGAGGGACAGGAATGGTTGTTGCAGGTTATAGGATTTTGATTTTTCAGTAAGAACAGGGAAGATAGTAAGGGGGGGGGAGGTGTGGCTATGTTAGTCAAGCATAGTATTATGATAGCAGAAAGGACGTTTGATGAGGACACGTCTACTGAGATAGTATGGGCTGAGGTTAGAAACAGGAAAGGTCACCCTGTAGGGAGGTTTCTATGGGCCTCTGCAAAGTCCCAGGGATGTAGAGGAAAGGATAGCAAAGATGATTCTGGATAGGAGCAAAAGTAACAGGGTAGTTGTTATGGGGGACTTTACCTTTCTAAATATTGACTGGAAACACTATGGTTTGAGTACCTTAGATGGATCAGTTTTTATCCAATATGTGCAGAAGGTTTCCTGACATGGTATGTAGATAAGCCAACAAGAAGCGAGGCCACATTGGATTTGGTAATGTACCAGGCCAGGTGTTAGATTTGGAGGTAGGTGAGCACTGCATCCGAAAGGCTAAGGGCATTGTGGAAGACCCCACACACCACTCACTCAAACTCTTCTCCCTCCTGCTATCTGGCAGAAGATACCAGAGCACTCGGTCTCTCATGACCAGGCTGTGCAACAGTTTCATTCCCCAAGCCATCAGGCTCCTTAACACAGTACGATCAGACTCTTTCCCATCTGAAATTCTTTGCACTACTTCAAATTGCTGCTAGAAAAATGTCTATTATTTATCTTCTATTACACTGTAATTTGCATGTATTGCCCTTCGTCTTACGCACTTTATGCCATGCATGATTGTGTAGTCTATGCTATCAATGTTGCACTCTCGGTCCTGGGGAAATGCTGTCTTGTTTTTTGCTGTATCAGTTGCATATGGTAGAAATTACAAATAAAAAACTACTACTACTACTACTACTACTACTTTGGTGATAGTGACCACAATTCGGTTACGTTTACTTTAATGAAGAATAGGGATAGGTATATACCGTAGGTCAGAGTTATAGCTGGGGACAGACAATTATGATGCGATGAGGCAAGATTTGGGATGCATAGGATGGGGAAAGAAACTGCAGGAGATGGGCACTTTTGAAATATGGAACTTGTTCAAGCAACAGGCAGGGAGAAAGTGGTCAAGTGAGGGAATCGTAGTTTACTAAAGAAGTTGAATCTCTTGTCAAGAGGCTAATGTAAAGATGAGACATGAAGGCTTAGTTAGGGTGCTTGAATTATACAAGTTAGCCAGGTTAAAGTGTTGGAAAGGGTTATAAGAGACAGGATTTATAAACATCTAGAAAGGAATAAGTTGATTAGGGATAGTCAACACAGTTTTGTGAAGGATAGGTTTTGCCTCACAAACCTTATAGAGTTCTTTGAGAAGGTGACCAAACAGGTGGATGAGGGTAAAGCAGTTGATATGGTGTATATGGATTTCAGTAAGGTGTTTGATAAAGTTCCCCACAGTAGGATATTGCAGAAAATCCTGAAGCATGGGATTGAGGGTGATTTAGCGATTGGGATCAGAAGTTGGCTAGCTGAAAGAAGATTGAATGTGGTGGTTGATGAGAAACGTTCATCCTGGAGTTCAGTGGTGTACCGCAAGGATCTGTTTTATGGCTACTGTTGTTTGTTATTTTTATAAATGACCTGGATGAGGGTTTAGAAGGATGGGTTAGTAAATTTGCGGTTGACACTAAAGTCGGTGGAGTTGTGGACAGTACGGAAGAATGTTGCAGGTTACAGAGGGATAGAAATAAGCTGCAGAGCTGGGCTGAGAGGTGACAAATGGAGTTTAATGTGGAAAAGTGTGAGGTGATTCACTTTGGAAGGAGCAACAGGAATACAGAATATTGGGCTAATGGTAAGATTCTTGGTTTTTGCAAGGTTTGTGAAGGATTGTAGCTCAGGTTGAGATTTAGGGTGTAGGTTTGCTTGCTGAGCTGTAGGTTTGATATCCAGATGTTTCATTACCTGGCTAGGTAACATCATCAGTGGCGAACTCCAAGTGAAGCAAAGCTGTTGTCTCCTGCTTTCTATTTATATGTTTGTCCTGGATGGGGTTCATGAGGTTGGTGGTGATGTCATTTCCTGTTAGTTTTCTGAGGGGTTGATAGATGGTATCTAGATCTATGTGTTTGTTTAAGGCGTTGTGGTTGGAGTGCCAGGCCTCTAGGAATTCTCTGGCATGTCTTTGCTTAGCCTGTCCCAGGATAGATGTGTTGTCCCAGTCGAAATGGTGTTTTATTTTCATCCGTGTGTAGGGCTACGAGGGAGAGAGGGTCATATCTTTTTGTGGCTATCTTACACGCTGATGATAAAAACCACCATTTCAACTGGGACAACACATCTATCCTGGGACAAGCTAAGCAAAGACATGCCAGAGAATTCCTAGAGGCCTGGCACTCCAACCACAATGCCATAAACAAACACATAGATCTAGATACCATCTATCAACCCCTCAGAAAACTAACAGGAAATGACATCACCACAAACCCCAGGAACCCCATGCAGGACAAACACATAAATAGAAAGCAGGAGACAACAGCTTCGCTTCACTTGGAGGTCGCCACTGATGATGTTACCTAGCCAGGTAATGAAACGTCTGGATATCAAACCTACAGCTCAGCGAGCAAATCTAAACCCTAAGATTCTTGGTAGTGTGGATGAGCAGAGAGATCTCAATGTCCATGTGCTTAGATCCTTGAAAGTTGCCACAGATTCATAGGCTGGTTAAAAAGGCGTATGGTGTGTTAGCTTTTATTCATTGAGGGATTGAGTTTTGAAACCATGAGGTCATGTTGCAGCTATACAAAACTCTTGGTGTGGCCACACTAGGAATATTGCATGCAGTTCTGGTCACTGCATTATAGGAAAGACGTGGAAGCATTGGAAAGGGAGTGGAAGAGATTTACCAGGATGTTGCCTGGTATAGGGGGGTGGGGGGGGGGGGGGGGGGAGGTCTATTGAGGAAAAGCTGAGGGATGTGAGACTGTTTTCTTTAGAGAGAAGAATGTTGAGAGGTGACTTCTTAGAGACATACAAGCTGATCAGAGGATTAGATAGGGTGGACAGTAAGGGCCTTTTTCCTCAGATGGTGACGACTAGTGTGAGGGGATATAGCTTTAAATTGAGGGGTGATAGAGAGAGGATAGATGTCAGAGGTAGGTTTTTTACTCAGAGAGTAGTAGGGGTGTGGAATGCCCTGCCTACAACAGTAATAGACTCGCCAACTTTAAGGGCATTTGAATGGTCATTGGATAAATATATGGATGATAAATGGAATAGTGTATGTTAGATGGGCTTCAGATTAGTTTCATAGACTGGCGCACTATTGAGGGCCACAGGGCCTGTACTGTGCTATAATGTTCTATGTTCTAAGGAGAATGAAAGAGCAGCAAGTCCTGGCAAACCAAAAGGACCACCTAGTGAACCCATAGACAGTGACAATTGAACTATCTTCCTTGTCTTTTCCTCTATCCATAACACAATTTTTTTTAACTGGCGGAATTACCTATAATTGCTTACTTCTAGCTAGTATCCATGTATTTGTAATATTTAGAAGTTCTTCTTAAATACAGAAACTTGGTCCATGTTGTCTGTCAACCCGGGTCTAAAATACAGGTACATTGGAGAACTTTGTGTTCTCTTATAAAACCTTTGGCTTTTGTGTCAACTCTAGAATAGTGGAGCTTGATTTTCAGTGTGCAACTCCAGTGAGGCGTAACTGTTCTTGCTTCCACTTTCCAATTTTAAATATTTTACAATTTAGTTTATAACATTTCTTCCTGTCATAAATAAAACTACTGATCGGAAGACAGAGGAACTGCAGCAGACATCACAAAACACATCTGGAATCTTGGAGAATCTGGAAAATTTGAGCAACAAAGACAACACAGGATGGACCTTTGGAGCAAAAGTAAGTTATTCTACTCCTAAATCCATTCTGTCATTCAATGTTGAATGTCCCTAACTTGAACAAGATGGTGTTGGAGTCAGGCTCCTGAGCCAGAGCTCATCCACTACAATCTCCAGAAGGTCCAGTGAATCCAGTGCATAGATCTCAAGAGGGCCCAGTGCGCGGACCTCGAGTGGGCCCAGTGCAGAGGAGAGTGAGCCCAATGCGTGGACCTCGAGTGGGCCCAGTGCAGAGTAGAGAGAGCCCAGTGCGCAGACCTCAAGTGGGCCCAACGTGTGGGCCACGAGTGGGCCCAGTGCAGAGGAGAGTTAGCCCAGTGCGTGGGCCTTGAGTGGGCCCAGTATAGAGGAGAGTGAGCCCAGTATGTGGACCTCGAGTGAGCCCAGTGCAGTGGAGTGAGCCCAGTGCGTGGGCCTCGAGTGGGATCAGTGCAGAGGAGAGTGAGCACAGTGCGTGGGCCTTGAGTGGGCCCAGTCTGTCAGCATCTAGTAGATTCAGTGCATGGATCTCAAGAGGGCCCAGTATGGTCATTGAGTGAGCCCTTACTTTTCTGGGGTGAGCACAGGACCTGACAATGGAATTGGTAGCTACTATATCAGCAGGTGGGATGTGGGCGAGGTAGGCCCAGCGGCAAAAGATGGTGCCTGAAGACGGTGACTTCATTGTTGGTTGGCTCCTGTGCTGGCAACGGTGAAGCAGCGGAAGAGCATCACATCAACATCGGCGAGGTGGACCCAGGGCAAGAGATGTGACTCTAATGTTGGTTGAGTTCGGTGTCGATGGTGGTGAAGCAGTGAATGAGCAATGGCAGCATTGGTGTCGCTGATGGTGAGAAGCTGGCTCAGGAATGACAGACTCTCTTTAATTTTTTTTGGTCTTATTCTTAAATTATTCAAAATGGCACTGAATCGTGGCGACAAATGAAAGCTTTTCACTGTATTTGATTGTATTCTTACTGTAAAATACGTGACAATAAAATTATTCAGCACTTAATCTGTAATTTAGTTCCATTTACCCACTTGTTAATTGTATATTAGTTGTGTTTAAGTGTATGCGTATGTGGACATCAACTTGAGCCTTCTTTATTTAGATACAGACTAAAATTAGTTGTTGCATTAGGAGTATAAACTTGTAATGTATAACTCTAAATAAGTATAAACCTATGTAAGGATTGCTTCCAGTTTTGTCCTTCACTGAGGGCATTTCTGGATTAGATTACAACCTGGGTCCTGTATTGCTTTATACCTATAGTTAGAAAAATCTATTACTCTCAGTTTGAAAAACTTGGTTGAGCTAACATCTTTATTTTTTTGAGAAAGAAAATTCCATATTTCTACTACGTTTTGAGCAAAGAACTGTTTCCTGAATGGCCTTATACTGACTTTAAGATGTTAGCCATCTTATTTTAGACTCTTTTGCAGTGGAAAGAACTCTACCTACCTTATCAAAATGCGAGTAATATCATCGGTCAACCATAGATTTAGGTAATCCATCCCTGTAACCTAGCTATAAAAGCCTTGGGACATGCAGATGAATCTGCTCTGGACTCATTTTTGATAAGGTGCAGTTCCTAGAATTGTAACTGGAACGCCAGAGGAGGTCTTTCTATAGCTGAAGCAAAGCTTCCTCCCCTTCAGATATATCTCTCATTATGAACTCCAACATTCTGGTACTCCTTTCATTATTTCTGCATAAGTGAACAAAATTTTTGTGATCTATTTTGAAGGAGTGCTAGATCTGTTTGGATCCTCATTATTTCTAACTACCATCATTTAGAATATTAAAAATCACACAACACCAGGTTATAGTCCAACAGGTTCAATTGGGAGCACACTAGCTTTCGGAGCGATGCTCCTTCATCAGGTGATAGTGACTATCACCTGATGAAGGAGCGTCGCTCCGAAAGCTAGTGTGCTCCCAATTGAACCTGTTGGACTATAACCTGGTGTTGTGTGATTTTTAACTTTGTACACCCCAGTCCAACACCGGCATCTCCAAATCATGATCATTTAGAATATACATTTTCTTTTATTGAGATTGGTTAAATTACCTTACTTTGGTCAATTGATGAGCTGGTAAAGGCTCCACTTTGCAAAGGCATTTACATCGCCATTTCACCGTGACATTTGAATAGTTCATTCAATGTTATGCCTACTTGTTCAACAGAAGCAATTAACATATATCCTGTTAGACGATTCTCCATATAAAAATGACTCCATCAGCAGTTATTTAAAGGGTAATGTGAAATTGAGATAGTTTCCAGTGAACTTTAAAGATTAAGAATGTGAGATGACACATATTACACACTAAGAATAGCTAATTTATTTAATATCTGTAGCATAGTATAAGAAACACAACTACATTTGACTGTCAACAAAATCAATCTTAACATTTAGTTACAGCATAGCCACAGATAAAGTTTGACATTCACCTTCACCATTAAGCTCATAAAATCTAAATCAGTCAATGAAATATGAATAAGTTATTTTTAATACAATACTTTTTAAATTAACAGCAGAAGTAAGTAAGTGTATTGATCCAGTTGGTCCCTGCAGAAATGAAGTGAATAGATCACTGCATGGTTGGTAGGAGAAAGGAAAAGTTAGAAATAGATTGTTTTGATTTACCAAGGTAGAATGATTTACGGACAGTTGACACAACCCACATGTTAACATTCAGCCAGGATTATTAGAGTTTAGCCATTAGTCACTATGGTGCAAAAATGACTGTGAAAATGCATCAGCCAAATTAATCATTGTTCTTATTTGAAATTTACCCCAAAAAGGCATTAAATTAAATTTCATAGCAAGATTAAAATTTGGAAGGTCCATGATTTAATGCAAAGCAAATACAAAATTAATGGTAGCTAATACTCAAACAGTAACATGCACATCTTCATGATGTCAGTATGCCAAGATGGTACAGCATTTTCTGAGTTTCCTCTTTGCTGCCCTCTATTGGTGTAGGATCTTTCGGAAAAATGCTTGAATTTTTTGCCACGATTCCACCTGAGCAGATGAATGGTCCTTGGCATTTCCTCCCCACTTTGTACAGATGTTCAGCACAGAGTGATAAGAGGCATAACAAAAGGGGAAAAATGGAGGTTCCAGGTAATGTCCAGATCCTCGATAATGGAGGACCTCAAACCTATCATTGCCATGTTCTTTGAGTCGTTTTACAGCCTCATCAACATAGTGCTTGCTATTCCAGTTCTTATCCTCTTCTCCAGCAATGAACAGGATGGTTCCCTTGGTGTTTTCTATCGGGATTATACTGTCCTTGTCAACTTCATTAATAACCTCTGACACGTCTGCAACTCCTGAATCTGCAATCTTCATTCGGCTTACAGTATGACGCAGACCAGTAGAAATTAGTTTATTTTTGAAGGACAATCCAAACTCAGCACTTGTAATGCATCCGTTGATAACAACGGCTGCTCGCACATCTGGTAAAAAGGCGGCCATCGAGAGAACCAAATCTGCACCCTTTGATATTCCAATTGCTCCAACACCAAGACCCTTAACCTGGAAATTGTTTCCAAAATATTCATTAAGAGCAACACATACCTAAACAGCTTGAAACCCTAAGAACATAAACCTGAAAGAGGGAATCAACTACAAGAATAAGGTTATGTATGTTAAAGACAATCACCTTTTAATGTGAATTTGACCTTGGAATATGACCATATGATGTGAGAAGCAAACAGTTAATAGAGTTCATTGTGATATAGCTCTCGGTGTTTCTGGGCAACAAAGAATTCATGGAGTTCATTTTTTACTTCCTCTGTGTCATGTGTGTGTACTGGACAAATGTGATTAGACATGGGACACAAATATAATTAAAGGAACAAAGTTAATGTGATCAATCAGGAGGGTTCCTGCCTTCTTAAACTGCTGTACAAATGCTTGCTGTAACTAAAATTTGCCTAAAAAATAGCCTTCTAAAATGTAAAAACATCCCACATTCAAAAGGAGTGAGACTCCTACTGTCTGGTATATTGTTATGTGGCAAAACCATGGATGTTCAAAGTCCATGTTTGAACCTGGTGTAAGATCTTTTGCAAACTCAACGCCCACTTGAAGTCCTAGCTGCAATGTTGGGTTGTAAGAAACCAGGTTTACATTAGTCATGGAATGGTTATAGCATTGAGGAAGGCCATTCTGCTCATTATGCTAGTTTTCTATCAGAGCAGTTCAGCTTGTTCCGTCCCCTCACCCTTCCTCGTCAGCATTTCAGAATTAATGTGTTTGCACAAATCCATTTTAAAAGCTATGATTGAGTTTGCCTCCACCAGACCTTCAGCCAGCACAATCAGAATTCTAAGCACTTACTGATTAAACCATCTCCCCACATGTTGTTGATGTTGATTTTTTTTCTGCTAACGACCTTAAATCTGTGTCCTCTGGTTCTCTGCCCTACAACAGTGGAACTGTTTCTCTCTTATCTAGACCACTCAAGATTTGGACAATTTTTATCAAATCTTCTGTCAACCTTCCCTCCTGTAAGGACAACAATTCCAGCTTCTCCACTTGTCCGTGTCACTGAAGTACCTCACTCCGAGAACCATTCCATTATCTTTTTTCCCCCTGCATCCCTCCTAATACGTTTACATCCTTCTCAAGGTATGGTACCCAGAGTTGGATGTAACATTCCAACTGAGGCTGAAACAGTTTGCTAAAGGGGACCAGGAAGTATAGGTCATTGGGGTGCATGGTAACAATTAGGGCAACCAAAAGACAGTGAGGGGATAACTTTCTGACCACCATAACTTTCTGCCTTTTGAAGCCAATGACTATTTATAATAGCCTTTTCAACCTGTCTCGCTACAAAGAATTTACGAACATGCTACACCCTAGTCTTCTCAGCTCTCGAACCTCTTTGGAATCATTCCCTTTATCTTATATTGCCTTTCGTCATTGATCCCAGTAACACTTACTACTTCATACTTCCCCTCTGCATTAAATTTTTATCTGCCATGTGTCCAGCAACATTGAAGATCCTCTAATATCTATATCACTGCCACACTGTTTTCTTGCCTAGAAAACGTAGGGAAGTGATAAAGAGACCCGAAGCTCATAATTAAGAACCCTTAATTCGTACTCAGGCTGTTGAATATGGATTCACTTCATGGATTCGTTTAGGTAAAATGGATTAACAAGTAGTACAACAGCGAATAATCCATTTCTCACTCCTCCTTGACACAGAAATACAGGATATACTTTGTCACCTTTGGCATTCCATATTCTGGAATTTCTGATATTCTCCTCATACAAGTTCTTACGCTCCCAACTGGAGGTAATTCATTGTAATTTTCAATAGATGAATTATATACTGCACCACATTCTACAATTATGGCATCCAATAGAGCAGAGAAAAGTTGAGATGATGTGTGAAAGGGTTGTGTTGATATGGAAACAACTAGAAAGTGCACATTTACACACATTAAAAAAGGAAAGAATCAGAAGGCTTTGATGAAAGGAAATCATCTTGACTCATCCACAATGTGCAATATGAGAAGTCAAAAAACAATAATTGAGGTTTATCACCAGTTGCAAACCAATATAAATCAAGTAAATTGAACCTTGTATCCAGTTTGACTTGGTACAACCTAATAATCCTGAACCTGTTAGGCTTTCTGACCTGGTTCTCCCACAGTCAGCCTAAGTGCTCTCCACCCTGCATGGTACAACATGCCGGTTGGTTAAAGGAACAAACACAGCATTCTTGTCTCTCTGCTATAGAAATGATGTTGTTAAGCTTGCAAAGGTTCAGAAAAGGTTTGCAAGGATATTGCTGGGATTGGAGGGTTTGAGCTATAGGGAGAGGCTAGACAGGCTGGGGCTATTTTCCTTGGAGTGTTGGAAACAGAGGGGTGGCCTTTTAGAGGTTTATAAAATCATGAGGGGCATGGATACAGTGAATAGCCAAAGTCTTTTCCTGAAGGCAAGGGAGTCCAAACATAGAGGGTATAGCCTTATAATGAGAGGGACCTAAGTAGCAATGTTTTCATACAAAGTGTAACGCATGTATGGAATGAGCTGCCAGAGGAAGTGATGGAGGCAGATACAATTACAACATTTAAAAGACATCTGGATGGGTATGTGATTAGGAAGCAGTTGGAAGGATATGGGCCAAGTTCTGGCAAAGGGAACTAGATTAATTTAGGATATCTGGTGAGCATGGATGAGTTGGGCTGAACGGTCTGATTCCATGCTGTATGACAATGTGATCTCTAAGTGATTCCTTACCCAGTGACTACATCCTCCAGGTGTTTTCTAACTGACTGGTCTAGTTCACTAGCAATGTGAAGTACATGAAAATACAACACATATTACATGACATTGGGTAAGCAAATATTTAGCCTCACCCATAAGAAATCATAGGCAACTCCTCCTATTAAAGCGAAACAAGAGTTTGTCTCGCTATTAGAAAGCAACAATTTGTTATATAGTTGGAGCATGATCACTCTGTATCAATCAGGTAAGGTGGGGAAGGTCTAGAGCCTACTTCAGCCAGAACAGAAATTGAACTCATGCCATCATTCTGAACCACACGGTAGTTGTCGAACTAAGCTAATCAGGCTTCTTTAGATGACATAATACTTATCAAATGTCTTTGACACAGATAAACAGCAAGTCAACTGAACTTTTCTATTTCAGTGCACAAGTTACCACTAAAACAGTTTATTTGATAATGTGACTTACCTTTGGATGTTGCTTCAAAAAATGTACAGCTTCTTCAAAATATCCTAAGTCCAAGTTAATCACACCTTTTGGAAGGTCATCGTAATTATGGTAGGCTAACGCTAGTGTTGTAAAACCATGGTTTGCCAACAGACTGGATCTGTATTCTAACAATCCGCCTTTTATTTCATTCACAGAAATCACCCCTGGAAATGGCCCATTTCCTGCAAATGCAAACAAATCTTTATCTTTTATAAAATGAAGAATACTAGACACTGGAAATCTGAAATCAAAACAGAAATTGCTGGAGAAACTCAGTAGGTCCTCCAGTATCTGCAGAGAGAAATACTGAGTTAATGTTTTGAGTCCAGTGACCCTTTGTCACAACTGGGAAAGGGTGATTATTATGGGGTGGTGGGGTGAAGTTTAAAATATTCATTTTCAGTGTCTCACCTTTACAGGTGAGGATGTAAGTCATGTGCTTAGCACAATGTAAGGTGCATGACTTTAAGCTGGACTATATTTCAGGCCGCCAAGTCTGTTCAGTGGCTTAACTTTATAACCATTGTAATCATGAGAACTTAAGAATTAAGAACATGAGTAGGGCACTTAGCATCTGAAGTCTGTCCACCACTTAAGAGTCACAAAGTCAGAGATGCACAGCATGGAAACAGACCCTCCGATCCAACTCGTCCATGCCGACCAAATATCATAACCTAATCTAGTCCCGTTTGCCAGCTCTTGGCTCATATCCCTTTAAGCCCTTCTTATTCATATACCCAACCAGACGCCTTTTAAATGTTGTAATTGTGCCAGTCTCCACCACTTCCTCTGCCATGTCATTCCATACACGCACCACCCTCTGCATGAAAAAGTTGCCCTTTAGGTCCATTTTAAATTTTTTCCCTCTCACCGTAAACCTATGCCCTTCAGTTCTAAGATCTGCCTCAGGCTTCAACACCATTTTTTTGTCAGCTCCTCATAGCACTAAATGCTTAATATTGCAAAAATCTACCTACCTTCTTTTTAAATACTTTAAGTGATCGAGCCTCCACATATTTCTGAGGTGAGAATTCTAGTATTCACTTTCCTTAGAGATGAAATTGCTTCACATCTCAGTTTTAAATGAATGTACCTTCATTCAATAAATGGGTTCTCAACATCTACCTTGCCATGTCACCTCAGAATCTTGCATGTTTCAATAAGATCATCCTTGGTTCCCCTAAACTCTAATGAACATAGGCCGAATCTGTTTACAAAAATAGAAATTGCTGAGAAAACTCAGCAAGTCTGGCAGCATCTGTGGCCAGAAAGCAGAGTTAACATTTCAGGTCGAGTGACTCCTCTTCAGAATGTGAAGATCTATTTAGCTGTTGTCATATGAGTCATATAGCATGGAAACAGACTCTTTGGTCCAACCAGTTCAGGCTTACCATATTCCCAAACTAAACTAGTCCTACTTGGCTGCACTTAGAGTCATAGAGATGTACAGCTTGGAAACAGACCCTTCGGTCCAACCCGTCCATGCCGACCAGATATCCCAACCCAATCTAGTCCCACCTGCCAGCGCCCAGCCCATAGCTGTGAACCTGCACTCCAAGGTTTCTTTGTTCAGTAACACTCCTTAGGACCTTACCATTAAGTGTATAAGTCCTGCTAAGATTTGCTTTCCCAAAATGCATTTATCCAAATTAAACTCCATCTGCCACTTCTCAGCCCATTGGCCCATCCGGTCCAGATCCTGTTGTAATTGGAGGTAACCCTCTTTGCTGTCCACTACACCTCCAATTTTGGTGTCATCTGCAAACTTACTAACTGTACCTCTTATGCTTGCATCCAAATCATTTATGTAAATGACAAAAAGTAGAGGGCCCAGCACCGATCCTTGTGGCACTCCACTGGTCACAGGCCTCTAGTCTGAAAAACCCTCCACCACCACCCTCTGTCTTCTACCTTTGAGTCAGTTCTGCATCCAAATGGCTAGTTCTCCCTGTATTCCATGAGATCTAACCTTGCTAATCAGTCTCCCATGGGGAACCTTGTCGAACGCCTTACTGAAGTCCATATAGATCACATCTACTGCTCTGCCCTCATCATCAATCTTCTTTGTTACTTCTTCAAAAAACTCAATCAAGTTTGTGAGACATGATTTCCCATGCACAAAGCCATGTTGACTGTCCCAAATCAGTCCTTGCCTTTCCAAATACATGTACATCCTGTCCCTCAGGATTCTCTCCAACAACTTGCCCACCACTGAGGTCAGGCTCACTGGTCTATAGTTCCCTGGCTTGTCCTTACCACTCTTCTTAAACAGTGGCACGTTTGCCAACCTCCAGTCTTCCGGCACCTTACCTATGACTATCGATGATACAAATATCTCAGCAAGAGGCCCAACAATCACTTCTCTAGCTTCCCACAGAGTTCTCGGGTACACCTGATCAGGTCCTGGGGATTTATCCACCTTTAACCGTTTCAAGACATCCAGCACTTCCTCCTCTGTAATCTGGACATTTTGCAAGATGTCACCATCTATTTCCCTACAGTCTATATCTTCCACGTCCTTTTCCACAGTAAATACTGATGCAAAATATTCATTTAGTATCTCCCCCATTTTCTGTGGCTCCACACAAAGGCCGCCTTGCTGATCTTTGAGGGGCCCTATTCTCTCCCTAGTTACCCTTTTGTCCTTAATATATTTGTAAAACCTCTTTGGATTCTTCTTCATTCTATTTGCCAAAGCTATCTCATGTTCCCGTTTTGCCCTCCTGATTTCCCTTTTAAGTATACTCCTACTTTCTTTATACTCTAAGGATTCACTCTATCTATCCTGTCTATACCTGATATATGCTTCCTTCTTTTTCTTAACAAAACCCTCAATTTCTTTAGTCATCCAGCATTCCCTATACCTACCAGCCTTTCCTTTCACCCTGACAGGAATATACTTTCTCTGGATTCTTGTTATCTCATTTCTGAAGGCTTCCCATTTTCCAGCCGTCCCTTTACCTGCGAACATCTGCCTCCAATCAGCTTTGAAAGTTCTTGCCTAATACCGTCAAAATTGGCCTTTCTCCAATTTAGAACTTCAACTTTTAGATCTGATACTTGGCCCATCTCGCTCTATATCTTTCCTATTCATGAATTTAGATAAGCGTCTTTTAAATGTTGTAACTGTATCTGCATTCACCACTCTCTCTGGCAGTTAATTCTACGTATGAACCACTGTGCAAAAATGTTGCCCCTCATGTTCTTTTTAAAACTTTCTGCTCTTACCTTAAAAATATACCTGCTAGTTTTGAACTCCTCATCCTTGGGAAAAATATCTTTGCTATTCACCTTATCAATGCCTCTCAATATTTTACAAACCTCTAAGGTCACTCCCCCGCCAACCTCCTACACTCCAATGCAAAATGCCCCAGCCTTTCCAGTCTATTTTATGTCCTCCAGACCCGGCAAAGTACTGGTAAATGTTTTTCGACCCATTCCAGTTTAATAATATCCTTCCTACAACCAGAACTACATACAGTACTCCCGGAAGAGGCCTCACTAACATCCTGTACAATCTCAACTTGACGTCCCAACTCCTATACTCAAAAGGTCTGAGCAATAAGGTCAAGTATGCTAAAAGCTTTCTTGACAACCCTGTCTACCTGTGACACAAAATTCAAAGAATTATGTACCTGAACCCCCTAGGTCCCCTTGTTCTAATTGCTTTCTTAATTACTTGCTGCACATATGCATTAATATTTTGTTCCCAGGGCCATACCATTAACTGATTAAGTCCTGATGTGGAGGTGCTGGTGTTGGACTGGGGTGGACAAGTTCAGAAGTCAGACGACCCCTGATTATATTCCAATGGGTTTATTACAAATCACAAATTTGCGGAGCATTCTCCTTTGTCAGGAGAAGTCCTGTATTACCAAAATTCCACACTTCCATTTATCCATATTAAACTCTATTTGCCATGCCTCAGCCCATTAACCCAATTGATCAAGATCTCTTTATCATCTTAGGTAACTTTCTTCAGCGTCCCCTTCACCACCAATTTTGATGTCATCTACAAACTTTGTAAATATACCTCCCATATTTTTATCCAAATCATTTGTGATGACAAACAAAAGCGGATCCAGTCTGTGTTACACGTACGAGTTTCACAATTCACTGAGTTACTTAGCACGATTATTGTAAAAAATATCTAGGTTTTTATAAACTGTTGCAACAATAGTGTCTTATTGAAATCTCAAATTCAAGATGCAGCCACAAAAAGTAAGGTTGCTAAAACTGCATTTAATTAATCTTTGAAGTCATAGCAAGGTTCACCTGACACTTAAAACTATAAAATAAGTTTGTACTGACTTAAGTTTGTACTCCATGTACTAACTAACTTACAGTATTTGACAAAATCAGTTTAAAAAGCCATTCGGTTTCTAATGAAAGATCCTCTTTGTTCACTCCCTATAACAAATATATCTTTCTCATGTACACCAATACAAACCATTTCAGCTTTTGACTTTGTAATTTGCTGGCACACTTTGTCAATCATAAACAACCTCTCCATTGCAGGAATCAGTCCAGTGACTCTTGTTTAGACTGCTTCCAGAAAACAGTACTTCAGGTATGGCCTCACTATCACACTGTGCAGGTGGAACAAGCCTTCCAAATTTTTTAATTCCAAAACCCCTACAATAAAAAGAGTGAAGTTCAAATTGCTTTCTTAATTACATGTTGCACATGTGCATTAATATTTTGTTTGAGTTAGGATAGCGATGAGGACAGTTCGTATGCTTTCCTTTATTGGTCAGGGCATTGAGTATAGGATTTGGAATGTCATGTTGCAGCTGTACAGGACATTGGTTAGGCCTCTTTTGGAATACCATGTGCAGTTCTGGCCTCCATCCTATCAGAAGGATGTTGTGAAATTTGAAAGGGTTAAGAAAAGATTTACAAAAATGTTGCCAGGGTTGGATGATTTAAGCTATAGGAAGAGACCGAATAGGCTGAGGCTGTTTCCCCTGGAGCATTGGAGGCTGAGAGGTGACCTTATAGAGGTTTATGAAATCATGAGGGGCATGGATACGACAAATAGACAAGGTCTTTTCTCCGGGGTGGGGGAGTCTAGAACTAGAGGGCATAGGTTTAGGATGAGAACGGATAGATTTAAAAGGGACCTAAAGGGCAACGTTTTCATGCAAAGGGTGGTACATGTATGGAATGAAATGCCAGAGGAAATGGTGGAGGCTGCTATAATTACAACATGTAACAGGCATCGAGATGGCAATATGAATAGGAAGGGTTTGGGGGATATGGGGTAAAAACAATGACTGCAGATGCTGGAAACCAGATTCTGGATTAGTGGTGCTGGAAGAACACAGCAGTTCAGGCAGCATCCAAGGAGCTTCGAAATCGACGTTTCGGGCAAAAGCCCTTCATCAGGAATCAGATGAAGGGCTTTTGCCCGAAACGTCAATTTCGAAGCTCCTTGGATGCTGCCTGAACTGCTGTGCTCTTCCAGCACCTCTAATCCAGAATTTGGGGGATATGGACCGAGTGCTGACAAATGGGACTAGATTAATTCAGTATAGCTGTTCATCATGGACAAGTTGGACTGAAGTGTCTGTTTCCGTGCTGTATATCTATGAGCCTATAAACAGCTAGATCCCTCTGAACTGCACTTTTGGAATCTCTCTCTATTTAAAACCACAGTCTGGCTTTATATGAAGCTGCATGATCTCAGATTTTCCTATATTAAGAATCACAGAATCCTAGAATCCCTACAATGTGGAAACAGGCCTACCAAGTCCACACTAATCCTCTGAAGAGTATCCTACCCAGACCCATTCCCCTATTACTCCACATTTACCCCTGACTGATGCACCTATCCCACACAGCCCTGAACACTATGGGCAATTTAGCATGGCCAATTCACCTAATCTGCATATTTTTGGATTGTGGGAGGAAACCCACATAGACACTGGGAGAATTTGCAAACTTCATACAGAGAGTCTCCTAAGGCTGGAATCAAACCCAGTTCCCTGGCGCTGTGAGGCAGCAGTGCTGACCACTGACTCACTGTGCTGCCCAAAATACAAAACTGCCAAGTTTTTGCCCACTGACTCAATATATTTACATACCCTTTCAGGTTCTTATGTCTTCACCACAACATGTTCTCACACCGATTTTTCCACCATGAGCAAATTTGGATATATTACACACTGCCCCCACCTCCAAGTCATTTAAATACTTGGCAAATAATTGGAGGCCCTAGGACTGATCTTTATGCACTCCAATAATTTCACCTTTCTGACCTGCACAACCAAATCCCTACTCCCACTTCCTACCCACATAGCTTGCTACCTCCGTCATTGCCATCAACTATGTGTGGCTGTATTTCTGGCTTGCCCAACCCCCCACTTGGCTCTCAGGGTTCAAATTCATAGCACCACTGCCCTCAGTTGGCTCACAGCCACTAGTCCTCCTTTTTGGTCTCAGTGGTGGATCCCAATTAGAATGAGTGCACCCCCTAGCATCTCTCTCTCTCTCTCTCTCTGCGAGATCCTGGGATCAAACGGGCTCTGTGGCTTCCCTGTTGGAGGCAGAGGAAGGAGCTGTCGCACAGTCGATGCAAGCGAGATCAGCAGGGACAGGGTGGATGGCCTGGTGTATCCCAGCAATCAGAAAATCATCAGAGCCAGGAGAACAAAGGGGCTGCTATTTGTCCAAGAAGTTCAGAGGAAAGGTAAAGTGAAGAGATGAACGGCAGAGTTGAGTTAACTCTTGGAGAGGATAAGGATTCAGATAAATTATGAATGCTGGGTCCCTTGAGAGACACCATCCTGAAAAATCACTATCATAGTGTCAGGTGTGCTGTGGCACTTATGGACACCACAGGAACTTTGGAATGAAAAACTGAAAACCACATTCAGCATCTTCAATGTACCTGGGAACAGTGTAAGACTGTGGACCTTGCACCGGCCTACCGTGTTCTGATAAACTAAAAGGGCCAAACATTTTGTGTTTGCAATCACAGTTCAGTTGATATCACTGTGTGGTGTGTCATCTGGCAATGGAGTCAGTCTCTGAATTGGAAAGCACGACCTAAGTAATCTATGGAGCACAAGATTTCATTGTGGAATAAAACCTGTACTAATCTTGGCCATGACTCATCACTGTTGATGACTTGCACAATTCCTCTTCAGTATGAGTTCATGTACTTACATTCAGCCTCGTTTTGCAGTAGTCGACATTGAAGACAGGTGGAATATCAGACAACTTCCCTTTGCTAGGCTCTGGCAGATGGAGGTTTTCCTAATCACACAGTTGAAGACGACTTCTTTATGGAGGTGCCCTCATTCCAGCCTCAAAGTGCAGAATTAACACTAAAACCTGCATGGAGGCAAGGACTTTCTGGGGAATGTCTCAGTGATTTATTACACCTCAATGAATTGCAATGTCCTTTTCCAGACTCCTACAATAAAACTCTGCACCCGTTATGGAACTAGCTAACTTGAATCATTGTCTCTCAAATCTAACAGCTTCTGTGATTGTTGTGACGTGCACACAGGTCACAGCAGTGATAGTATACACACCCTAGCTGTGTGAAGATGTCTGATACAGGTGAGTAGCTGCTATTCTTTAGTGAAGTACCAGTTGAAGAACAGTTGATAGAATTATTCAGAATATCTAATTTTCTTCAATATTTCCTGGATATGTGCACTGCTAGAAAACTGTTTGAATGCCATTTGTGATATTTTCCTTGGCATGCTTTACCAGTGATATTCCCAGGGTGGATGATTATTGCCTAACCCTAATCACATTTCTTTTCTGTTGATGGGGCCCAACTCTTCAATTCGAGCAAAGGCAGGCCTGGTACTAAGAGAATGATTCCTGAGCCCTGTCAGTTTCCGGTTTCACGAAAGAACACCCTGCATGAGTTCTCACCTGAAGTCACCTTGTTAGGCATTTAGAAAGTTGGTACAGATTAGTTTCTGATGTGGAGTACTGGAGATTCTGAGTCAACTTTGGTGATGAATGTTGAAGTCCCCATCCATAGTCCATTCTATGCCTGTGACACCCTTAGTGCCTCCAAAAATTGTTCAACATGGAGAACAGATTCATCAGCTGAAAGGAGACACTAGATGGAAATCAGTAAGAGGTTTCCTTTTCCATGTTTGACCAAATGTCATGACAATTTATTGGTTCTAGAGGCAATGTTAAGGACTCCTACAACAACTTCCTTCTGCCTGTATTTCACTATGCCTCAACTTCTGGTGGACCTGCCCTGTCACTGGGACATGGGGTTGGCTGTGTCTGGGATATTGTCCGTCAGGAATGATTTACTGAGGATGAATATGTGAAACTGTCGGTTGACTAATCTGTGGGACAACTCAAATTTAGGGATGTAACAAAGGCAGATTGGAAGGTGACAGGGACATTGCTGGTGTCACAGTCAACACTGAATGGCCCACCTAGCTTCATTCCTTTTATCAGAAGTTTGGCAGTGTCTTACTCAGTTAAAAGTCAACCATATTGCTGTGAATCTGTAGTCAGATGTCAGCCAGATCAGGTGGAGATGGTGGTTTTCCCTTCCCTAAAGAGTATTAGAGAACCAGATGGATTTTTAATGACAACCATTTCATGGTCCCCATCAAACTAGCTTTTAATTCCAGATTTATTCAGTAAATTCAAATTCTACCATCTGCAATGGTGCATTTCAACTCACATCCCCAGAACTTTCCCGGTTCTCAGGATTACTACATCATTGCCTCCCACATCTTTTGAGTGCATTATCAGATTTTACAGTGTGGACTAACTATCAGAGGGAAACTGTTCCCATGGTGAATAAGGGACTGAAAATATTACATTGAAAGCAACAACCTAGCAACAACATTCTGGTGAAACTCGTTTTAATAGATTCAAGTGTACTTTTGTTTAATTAGAGTGGTATATCTGGAAGAGGTAACTTATTAATTGTAACATAGCATCTAGCCAAATGGATGAGGATTTATTTTTAAAGTAAGAGTATGTTGTGCCCACTTCATTATCTCCTTGGTTTCCAACCAGTGTTTTGACGGATTGGTGCATTAGACATTTGCTGTCCTCGTGGAGATGTTAATGGCTGTGTTAGCAATAGCAACAAGCAATAATTATCATTGCTTCCAAAGAGTCAGAAGCCACTAGCCACCTTTCAATCCCAACATCTGCTGCAAGTAGTGGTCGTGCTCGAAGTATGTGGGGATCAAACTCCACACAGTGTCTTGACCACAAAATCCTAGTTGATACACTTGGTGTAGTATTGATGAAATGCTGCAATGTTAGGGTTTGGTTTTTCAAATTAAAATTTACATCAAGTCTCTGTTTACCCATTATGTGCATTTCATGGCACTCATTTAGAGAAGAATAATTCTTCCCTAATGTCCTGATCAACATTCACCTGTCAGTACATTCAAGTATACTCTGCCTGAAGTTAGGCTCTTTGGTTTATTGTCTGCTGCTGCTGCTTCAGCTTCATCATGAGCTGATTCCTCAGCAGGTTTTGTCAGTCGTGGTTTGTCATTGCCTTCAATTCTCAACAGGGGGAGGAAGCAGGTTCCAAATGTACCTCAACAAAATTGGAATGACACCCATGTTCTAGGTATTTTTCTGAACTTTTAATGTTAGTTATCTATCCAACAGGTTGAACTGGTATCTTATTTATCCTTCGAAAAGTCAAATTACCTGACTATCTCAATGCTAGTGGCACATGGGAGCTTGGTGGGGGCAAACGTCCTTTGGAATGTCATAATTTTGTGACTGGAGGTCTATAAATAGAATGTTTGTAATTCTATGAAGACATTATAAGCACAGTGGACAACGGGGACCCAATGGATGTGGTGTACCTAGAATTTCAAAAGACCTTCGACAAGGTGCTGCACAAGAGGCTGCTGCATAAGATAAAGATGCATGGCATTATGGGTAAAGTATTAGCATGGATCAAGGATTGGTTGACTAACAGGAAGCAAAGAGTGGGGATAAATGAGTGCTATTCTGGTTGGCAATCAGGAAGTAGTGGAGTGCCTCAGGGATCAGTGTTGGGACTGCAATTATTCACAACTGACACATGATTTGGAGTTGGGGACCATGTATAGGGTGTCAAAGTTTGCAGATGACACTAAGATGAGTAGCAGAGCAAATTGTGCAGAGGATTATGAAACTTTGCAGAGGCACATAGATACTTTGAGTGGACAAAGGTCTTGCAGATGGAATACAATGTTAATAAATGTGAAGTCATCTATTTTGGTAGAAGTCACCGTAAAAAGGACTATTACTTGAATGAAAACAAGTTGTAACATGCTGCAATGCAGAGGGACCTGGATGTCCTTGTGCATGAATCACAGAACGTTGGTTGCTCGCTCACTCCCTCCCAGACTGGAGGAGGTTACAGAAGGTTGGTCTGCAGGTACAACCGGTGACCTGGAAGGCAAATGGAATTTTGTCCTTTATTGCTAAAGGAACTGAGTTTAAAAGCAGGAAGGTTATGTTGCACCAATATAGGGTGCTGGTGAGGCCATACATGGAGTACTGGCAGTTTTGGTCTCCTTACTTGAAAAACGATGTAGTGACACTGGAGGGGGTCTGGAGGAGATTCACTAGGTTGATTCCAGAGTTGAGGGGGTTGGTTTATGGAGAGACACTGAGTAGACTGGGATTAGTGTCATTGGAATTTGGAAGAATGTTGGTGGGCGGGGGGGGGGGGGGGGGGGGGGGGTTCTTATGGAAACAAAATTATGAAGGGAATAGATAAGATAGAAGTGGAGAGGATGTTTCCACTAGCAGGTGAAACAAAGACAAGAGGGCATAGCCTCAAAATTAGGGGGAGCAGATTTAGGACAGAATTGAGAAGGAACTTCTTTACCCAGTGGGTTGAGAATCTATGGAATGCCTGGTGAAGTAGTTGATGCTATTTTAGTAAATGTTTTTAAAGCTAAGATTTTTTTTTTGAACAATGAAGGAATTAAGGGTTACAGTGAGAGGGTGGGTAAGTGGAGCTGGGGCCATGAAAAGATCAGCCATAATCTTATTGAATGGTAGGCTTGAAGGGCCAGATGGCCTACCCCTGCTCCTAGTTCTTATGTAAATGTAAGTTATTTTATTGCCACAGATATGGATGAGTCCAGAGTCTTAAACATTTCAGAAATAGGACTCAAAGGGCAAGGCTTCACATTCAATGAAGTAATCAACTACTTCAGAGTCAACAACAACTAGTATTTATATAGTGTGTTTAACAGACTAAAATGGCCCATGATAATTTACAGAGGCATTATACAGAGGTATTAGAGCAAGTGGCACATTTTAAAGACAATCTCTTGAAGAAACAGAGCACCTTGAAGGAGGAAAGTGGGATAGAGAGGTGGAGAAATGTTGAACAAAGGAGTTGGGTTAATCAAGGTCTCAGAAGCTGAAGGTTCAGAGATATCCAAGAGACCAGAATTAGACGATTGCTGATTATTGCAGATAACAGAGATAGGGAGTACCTTTGGGGAAAGCAAATCTTAGCAGGATTTATACACTTAATGGCAAGGTCCTAGGGAGTGTTGCTGAACAAAGCGACCTTGATGTGCAGGTTCATAACTCTTTGAAAGTGGAGTTGCAGGTAGATAGGATAGTGAAGGCGGCATTTGGTATGCTTTCCTTTATTGATCAGAGTACTGAGTACAGGAGTTGGGAGGTCATGTTGCGGCTGTACAGGACATTGGTTAGACCACTTTTGGAATATTGCGTGCAATTCTGGTCTCCTTCCTATTGGAAAGATGTTGTGAAACTTGAAAGGAGTCAGAAAAGATTTACAAGGATATTGCCAGGGTTGGAGGATTTGAGCTATAGGAAGAGGCTGAACAGGCTGGGGCTGTTTTCCCTGGAGCATCGGATGCTGAGGGGTGACCTTATAGAAATTTACAAAATTATGAAGGGCAAGGATACAATAAATAGACAAAGTCTCTTCCCTGGGGTGGGGGAGTCCAGAACTAGAGGGCGTAGGTTTAGGTGAGAGGGGAAAGATATAAAAGTGACCTAAGGGGCAACTTTTTCACACAGAGGGTGGTACATGTATGGAATGAGCTGCCAGAGGAAGTGGTGGAGGCTAGTACAATTGAAACATTTAAAAGGCATCTGGATGGGAATATGAATAGGAAGGGTTTAAAAGGACATGGGCTGTGTGTTGGCAGGGGGGACTAGATTGGGTTGGGACGTCTGGTCGGCATGGATGAGTTGGACCGAAGTGTCTGTTTCCGTGCTGTATATCTCTATGACTCTATGAATAGTCAGGCTATGGAGGGATTTGACAAATAGGATGAGAATTTTAAATACTTAACTCGAAGCCAGTTCTGGTTCATAAACTCAGGGTTATTAAGTGTGGGTGTGGTTAGATTGCAGTAGAGGTTTGGGTGACATCAAGTTCATGGATTCTGGAGTTTGGGAGACCATCCAGGAGTGCACTGTAGTAGTCAATCCTGACAGCAGCAAGGCACAAATGAGGACTTCAGCAGCAGATGAGCTGAGGCAAGGGTGGAATTTGGCAATGTTATGCAGAAAGAGATATACAGTTTTTGTGATAGAACAGATTTGTGGTCAGAAATTCATCTCAGGGTCAAATATACCACAGAGGTTACAAATAGTCTGATTCAACCTCATGCAATCACCATGAAGAGGGACAGATGTTTTAGGTGGGACTGAAGACAATGGCTTCAACCTATTGAGTCAGAAGTCACATGTCACCAGGTTATAGTCCAACACTCATGCCGCCACTTCACCTGATGAAGGGCCTTTGCTCCAAAAGCTTGTGATTTCAAATAAACCTGTTGGACTATAAGCTGGTGTTCATGTTACTTCTGACTTTGTCCATCCCAGTCCAACACTGGCACTTCTGCATCATTCCAAATATTAGAGCAGAGGACATTCTTGTCCATCCTAATAAAAATCTGGGGATGCTAGTCAAGATAGTCTGACTATGTAGAAGCAATGGGGAGACAGAGAGAGATAATAACGAGGCAAAATTAGGTATTAATCACTATAATTCAGTATTAATGTGATTTCATATAACATGATTGCGGGCAGCACATAGATGAGAAATTGTAAGAGCTGAGGATAGCTGTCTGGAGCATAGAAAAAGTGACAGTGCATGAATGGGAAGAAATTGATGGCGATTCTCTAATTATGACTGAATAGATAAGAAAGGAAGGAGGTGACAACTGTCTCATCCAAACGGACAAAGATAGAGGGGTAGTGATGGAGTATGGTTTAGTCAATCATGTCAAAGGTTAGTTGAGATAGGTGAGGAAGGGAAGTTTTGTCACAGTCAGAGAGGATGTGATTTGCTGTTCCATCACTGTGGCAAGAATGGAAACCAGACTGGGTGAAAATCAAGCATTGAGGCCTGGGAAAATAGACATAGATCAGAAGGCAATAGCACATCCAAGGACTTTGATGAGGAAGGAGAGTTTGGATTGGGCAAGTAATTATCAGAGTTGCAGGGAACCAGTGCAGGGTTGAGGACGGTGACGACTGCAGGTTTGACAACAGAACCCCAAAGGAGGATAATGGTTAATTATATCAGCCAACATGGGAGCCGGGAGGGATTGCTAGTTATTGAGGGAATAGGGATGAGAGCGTGGGATGTGGGTCTCATGAATAACATAATCTCAGACAGGGCAAGGGGAAATAGAACAGAAGTAGAGAAAGATAAAAGTTTGTGGATGGAGGTGTACAGAAAATGTAAAGGATGCTAGGGCCAGTGAGCTAGTAAAAGAGGGGGATGTTACAAGAAAATACACTAGAGAACAATTATTATTTTTGATAACTACTGGATAAGTAATTCTCCACTTCATAAACAAAGAGTAGCAAACAGTGGATTGATCTGACATTTACTATTTCAGATTTCAGCATCCAGAATGTTTTGTTTTAGGTTTAAATTGGTTTTGTCTTGTGGGGAAGCATGTTAAAGTTGTGTTTTAAACTGTGAGAATTCATAACAGCAATGCAAAACAATGTGGTATGTATATAGCTATAGAGTCAGAGTTGTACAGCATGGAAACAGACCCTTCAGTCCAACTCACCCACGCTGATCAGATATCCTAATTAATTAAGATTTTTCCAAGAAAGTAACTTGCTTTGAGATGAAAGGTTTCACTGCAGACAAAATAATTCTTAGTAGGCATTCTTCACTTGGATCTAAACTCAAGCTAGGCTCCGGGTATAAATAGTGGTGAATGGGAATTAGATGTTTGAACACCTTTACTAAAACTGATGGGTTGCACAATTTCCAGACGGTTTCCATTGCAGAAGTGATTACTCATACAACTTTGCTGTGTGGGAGGATATTGAAATCGGTATTCTTAAATGTGAACATAATGGGGGAAAAAAACACCGAAAGAAGCGTGGATGCTGGAAATCCGAAATCGAACGTCTTCAGTTCTGAGGAAGGGTCGCTGGACTGTAAATGTTCACTGATTTCATCCCACAGATGCTGCCAGATCTGCTGAGATTTTCCAGCAATTTCTGCTTTTGTTCGTGAAAACAAAAGAATACTACAATATAATTCCGAATTGTGTGGTCTTAAAATATATATTCTTTATTGTCAAATTAAAAGTAATTTGTAATGTCATATTAGTTTAAAGGCACTGGTTTATAACAGAGAGCACAACCACAGAGAATCATATGCTGACCAGATATCCTAAACTAATTTGTCCCATTTGCCAGCATTTGGCCCATATTCATCTAACCTTTCCTATTATTATTTTGAATGACAATTTGAGCATTAGATGTTGAGGTGATGTCCAGTGCGAGGGCTAACAGAGTAAAGTTAAAAAGCAACATACTGTGAAATGTGAAATAAGCACAAAGTGCTGGAAACACAGGTTTGGCAGCTCCTTGTGGAGAGGGAAACAGAGTGAATTGGATGGCTCTTCTCCAGCTTTGAAGAATTCAGAGGAGCTTTGTGGAGAGCTCAAAACGTTCACTCGGTTTCTCTCAACACGCCTTCAGAACTGCCGGGTCACTGGCCGCTCTTTCTAATTTTGTTTTTGAGCAAAGTTGATGTGTCTAATTGGAAGTCAGGTCTCACCGGGTGGGATGAAGAGTGTCCCTCGGATCCTGCCTTCTCTGACTGGGATCCTGAGCAGCCCTTCCTTCATGAACCAGCGCTGATTGATGGCGGTGGCCAGAGGCTGCGCTGGGAGCTGCCCGAGGCTCCAGTGTCCCTCAAAGATCTCGATGTGGACGGACAGGGGAGAAGTGGCGACGTCCCTCTTGACCAGGCGAGTGAACGGAGTGACGGGGCTGAGCGACCAGAAGAGGCCCATGGGCTGGACGCCGGTGTAGTGTCCCCCCAGGGAGGGGGAGTGAGCCAGGTCGAGCTGCCCGCGGGGGTCCGCCGTGTAGAAAGCGGCCGAATGGAAAAGCTGCTCCTTCTCGTCGCGGAGCCAAGCCTTGAGGGTGACCTGTTGGAGCGGGGAGAGGCCGCTCACTCTCACCTCGAGCGGCTCATCGAACAGGCACCGGGGGCTGGGCTGGAGCTGGATGGAGACGGACATACCGGCCCGGGGATACAGGGGGAGCGGGAGCCCGGCCCGGGGATACAGGGGGAGCGGGAGAGGGAGCCCGGCCCGGGGATACAGGGACAGAGATACAGCCTGGCGGAGATAGCTGGAAACCAGCGGCAGCATTGCCAATGCGTGGCTTTGGGAGGGTTGTGGAGCTGGAATTGGTTTTCCCGTACCCTCGCTGGGAAATGTGAATATTGACCACCCAAACCTGTTGCCCAGGTGAACACAGTGATGCGAGTTTGTAATTGGGAATTCAGCAAATAGTAACTATCTGAATCATCACACAGAGCAGACCGCTTTTCCATTTACATTTTACACAAACACATATGTTGAGATCATAAGATCAGAGCTACATGCCAGACACTGATTGCTACTTCAACAGGATTATGGACTTCCCGCGTGTTTGCCCCTCAAACGGCTTGTCAATATTATTTGAATGTCCCTCCCACCTGTCCACTCCGTAAGAGCTGGTGAACTATCCAATTATAGTGTTGCTGATCTGATTACCATCAGCTTCACTTGCCTTCCTTTTCCCCATCATCCTTGATTCCCATACTGATTAGACATCTATCTCAGCCCTTAATGACCCAGCCTAGATAGCCCTTGGAGGTTAAAGACTTCTGCAGATTTCCTAGCTTCAGAGAGATGACATTCTTCCTTATCTCTGTCTTAAATGTGCACCCCGAGTTTGTGCCCTCTGGTCTTTCCAACAGGGGAGTGCAACCTTTCTGTATCGGTGTATAAAGTCCCCTCATCGTGCATGTGTCAATAAGATTGCCTCTCATTCTTCTAAATGAGTAAAAGCCCAACCTGCTCATTTTAACCTCTCAAGAAAATCCCTCTACATCAAGTATCAGCTGAGTGGACATGCTCCCTCAACTGCCAGTTTATTTTCCTTAAGTCAAGGAGACCAAAAATATTCACAGTATTCAGTGTGGTCTGTTGAGAGCTTTGTATTGTTTTAGCAAGACCTCCTTAATTTTATATTCCATTCTCTTTTAAATAAATGTTACAGTCAATTTGCCTTCCCTATTACCTACTGAAGTTAGATGCTAGATTTTCTATGGTTCATGCATGAGAACCTCTCTGTGCTGTAGTCTTCACCCATTTAAATAGCTTCTATTCTTGCTGCTGAAGTATCAAACCTCATTTTCTCACATTATGTTCCATCTGCTGAGGTTTTGCCCACACACTCAGTCTGTCTATATTGCTCTGTAGACTCATATGTCATCCCCATCACTTCCTTCCCATCTATTTTTGTGTAATCTGCGAACTTGGCAAAATTATGTTCATTTCCACCATGCAAGTCATTAATAGATGTTATAAATAATTGTGGCCCCACGCCACAAGTTACCATCCTGAAATTGACTCCTTTATCCCAACTCACTACCTTCAATTAGTTAACCAATTCTCTATCTGTGCCGGTATACCACCACTAACATCATGAGCTCTTAGCCTTATGTTCAATACCCTCATGAATGCCTTTTTGAAATCCAAATACATTGCATCCACTGGTTCCCTTTTACCTATCCTGCATGTTACCTTCTCAAAACAACTGTCATAACCGTCAGCCATGACTTCCCCTTCATAAAAACATCCAACTCTTCTTTATTATGATCTATTATATCCTTTATAATGGAGCCTAATAATTTCTCATTGGTAGTTTTCAAAACCGCTGAAACTTTTCCTGAATCTTAAGGTTTATTGGAGTCATACAGCATGGAAACAGATTCTTCAGTCTGACCAGTCCACACTGACTGTTTTCCCAAACTAAACTAGTCCCACCTGCTGTGCTTGGCTCATATCCCTCCAAACCCTTCCTGTTCATGTCTTATCTGAATGTCTTTTAGATGTTTCTCTGGCAGTTCATTCCACATACCAACCACTCTGTGTGAACCTCATGAATCTTTTTAAAGTCTTTCTCTTCTTACCTTAAAATATGCCCCCTCGTTTTGAACTGCCCCACCCTCAGAAAAAGAACCTTATCATTCACCTTATCTATGTCTCTCATAACTTTATATACCTCAGAAAGGTCACCCCTCAATCCCCTACACTCCAGTGAAAAAGGTCCCAGCCCTTCTGGTCCAATTTTATATCTCAACCCCTCCATTCTCAGCAACATCCTGGGAAATCTTTTCTGAATCCTCTCCAGTTTAACAATCCTTCCTATAACAGGACGACCAATAATGCACGCAGTACTCCGGAATAGGCCTCACCAATGTCCTGTACAACCTCAACATGATGTCCCAACTCTTATACTCAAAGGTGTGGACAATGAAGGCAAGTGTGCTAAATACCTTCTTAACCACATTATCTGTGATACAAATTTCAAAGAAATATGCACCTGAACCCCTAGGTATCTCTGTTCTATAATACTATCCAGAAAATAATATCACTATTGCTAGCCATTTCCCTAAAAATTTGAGCATCAAATTTATCAGAGACTTATTGGTCTTTGGCCTCATTAGTTGCCCTAATAGGTATTCTTTATTTCCCTCTCCTTTAGCCCCTATATTGTTGAATAGTTAAGGACTGCTATTAGTGTTCTGTCCTGTGAAGAATGATGCAAAGTACTTATTCAACTCCTCTGCCATTTCCAGGCTCCCATCTTTTTTTTGTATTCGCATGGGATGTGGAGTTCTCTGGCCATCTATTTATTGCCCATCCTTAATTGCCCACAAGAGGGGAGGGGGTCTGTGTCAGTAAGAGTCAACCACATTGCTGTTTGTCTGGAGTCACTACTTAAGGATGATAGATTTCCTTCTCTGAAGAACATTAATGAATCCAGATGGGTTTTTCTTGAATATCGTCAATGGTTTCATGGTCATCATTAGATGTTTAATTCTTTTCTGAATTCAAATTCCACCATCTGCCATGCCAGGATTTGAACCTGAATACCGAGAACGTTAGCTAAGTTTCTGGATTAACAGTATACCATCATACCACCATTCTCTCACCAGTCTTATTCCCCAGCCTTGTTCTCTCAGGAGGTGATTTTCATTTTTGCCTATCTCATTTTTAAAATATATTTTAAGATAAATTTACTGTTTTTATAGTACTTGCTAATTTGTCCTTATAGTTTATTGCTTCATTTTTTTGTCATCTTTTGCTGTTTTTTTTTAAATTTTCCCAATCCTCTGTGTAACCACAGGTCTTTGCCACATTATGTCATTTTTCTTTCACTTTGACATTATCCTTAAATTATTTGGTTAACCATTATCAGTTTATCCTCTTCCTTGAATCCTTCATCCTCACTGAGATACATCTTTATTTCTGAGTCACAAACTATGTTCTT
Organism: Chiloscyllium plagiosum; assembly: GCF_037043375.1. Lineage (NCBI taxonomy): Eukaryota > Metazoa > Chordata > Chondrichthyes > Orectolobiformes > Hemiscylliidae > Chiloscyllium > Chiloscyllium plagiosum. Next base: position 85,470,612 of record NW_028270146.1, on the reverse strand, counting down.
AAATTCCAGCCATTGTTCCTTAACTATCTTTTCTGTTAAGCTCCTTTCCAAATCCACTCTGCCCTCATCCCAATGCATTTACCCTTATTTAAGGTCAGCACAATTGTTTCTGAAAGTTTTTCTCCTCCTCAAACTGAATGCTAATGTCTAAACGTCAGTCCCTGTTCCCTCGTTTATTCTACCTGACTTATTATGAATTACCAAATACAAAATAGCATGATCCCTGGTTGGATGCAGAACATTTTGTTTCAGGAAACTTTCTTGAATACACTTTATGAATTTATCCTTGTGGCTACCTCTGCCAATTTGATTTTCTCCATCTACATGAAAATAAGTGTCACCCATGATTAACATACTGCCTTTTTTCTATGCCCTTAATATCTACTGATTTATTCTCTACACTATACAAAAGCTACTGGTAGGTGCATTTGGATTACTCCCATCAGGGTCATGTTTTCCTTGATTTTCCTATCTCAACCCATACGGATTCTATATCATCTAATCTTAGGTCATTTCTTGCTATCATACTTTACTCATCTTATACTAGCAAGCTGCCTCATCACCTTTGCCTTCCTACCTGTCCTTTCAAAAAGTCTTACACCCCTAAATATTTAGGTCCAAGATGTGATCTTCTTGTAACCATATCTCTGTAATGGCTAAGATCATTCCAAGCATTCTCTATTTGTTCCATTAATTCATTTATTTTGTTCTGAATACAAAGCACATTTAAGTAAGGAGCCATTAATATTGTCTTTTTACCATGTATCCCAAATTTAAATTTTTTTTATGGCTCATCGATATTTTCTCAATAACCTGTTCCAAGATATTTTTATACACTTCTGAACCAGATGAGACATGAACCTTGGCCTCCTGTAAACAAACAAGACCACTTTTAATGTTTATACACTTTGTCCTTTCCTGTCCCACACGGGGCTGCCCTGCAATGCCGCTATTGCCTTTTGCTTCATAAGCCTAGATATCCCCTATCCTGAATCTTCCACACCCACTCCTCAATTACTTTAAAGGTCTTTCTATGGCATTAGAAATCCCATCCCTGTTCACCTATCAAATCCTGGAAAGTTCCTTTTTGAAACTGGATATAAATCCGCTAGTGGAATCAATGACTATCTGTCTCCCCTATCATCCTGAAAGCTTAAATAAAATCAGCCCCAGAACCTTCCAAATTGCAATCAATAGTCTGTGTAATTTTACAGCTTTACTGTTTCAGTCAGGTATTATTCTGGTAAATCCATGCACTCCTTCCTCTACTGTAATCTTCATAACATATGGTTCCCAGGAATCAAGGGTTATTGGATAGGGAAACTGTCAGACAGGAATTAAGGCCATAATCATACCTTTCAAGATATTATCAAATGTCAGAGCAAGCTCAAAGAATGAATGGCATGCTTTTGCTTCCAATTCTTCTGAGTTTGAGGCTCAACTTTAGCTAAAATAGGCATCTGAACCTCTATAGAAAAATAATTCAGGCATTCTATTGTCCACTACATTAGTTACCTCTTTGAAAAGTTTAAACAGGTTCAGGGTGGGTGGAGGGAGTGGTGATGGTGGTAGGGAGAGCTGAATAGAAATAATTGGGGGATAGGTTTAGGTAAGGGTGGAGTGAAAAAGAATCTTTCCTCTGGGGGCCTCTGATATATCATCACCGACACATCCAATAGAGAATTCTGAGAACTCTTCTTTACCTAGTGGCAGGTAAAGAAGATGGGCGAAAGCTCAAATGGCCTGTTCTCATGCCATATAACTTTGTGCATCCTAGTTATTGTCCTCTCCTAATAAGTCACTTCCGTCCAGTCAACATAGAGCCCTCATGATATTACATACAAGTAAATCTCTCTTCAACCATCATTAACTTGCTTCAAAACCCTTATCTAACAAAAAAAATAACTGTCTCACTCTTGAACATTTTAGCCAATCTAGCAATTTCAGAAATAAAGGTCTAATTTTCCTCTGAACCTTCAAACAAATATATGTCTTTCATCTGACAACGGCTGAGACTGGAGAAGGGTAAGGGCAATACCATCCATAGAATATGGGAGGTAGCGCAGAAAAAAAAACCATGATGACAATGACTCTTATCCAGCAATGCTTAATCTGTGCTTGAAATGCACTATGCACAGTAATGACGAAATAAGGCTCAGTTGTGAACTCTCTACACATCACCCAGCTCAGTGCACATGACCAAATTAGTCTATGGTTACAGAAAATGAATGTTTAGTTGGAAGCCATGACATGAAAATGGGAAAATGGAGTTGAAAAATTTATAAGCGTTGATTGAATGACGGAGCAGACTCAATGGGCTGAATTTCTGCTCATATGTCTTCTGGTCAAAGTCTAACCTGCATCAACACCTTTAGGTGCAGTGTGGAGGAAAATGATAAAACAAAACAAAATCTTAGAAGTAAATGATTTTCAGTAACATACAGAATTAAGGTTTAGGATTAGGAATAGGCCACTTTCCTTTTTGAGTTTGCTCCTCCATTTAATAATAACTTGGCTGTTCTGATCGTGATTTCATCTTCATATTCAATAGACAATAGGTGCAGGAGTAGGCCATTCAGCCCTTCGAGCCTGCACCACCATTCAATATGATCATGGCTGATCATTCCTAATCAGTATCCTCTTCCTGCCTTATCTCCATAACCCTTGATTCCACTATCTTTGAGAGCTCTATCCAACTCTTTCTTAAATGAATCCAGAGACTGGGCCTCCACTGCCCTCTGGGGCAGAGCATTCCACATAGCCACCACTCTCTGGGTGAAGAAGTTTCTCCTCATCTCTGTCCTAAATGGTCGACCCCATATTTTTAAGCTGTGTCCTCTGGTTCGGCACTCACCCATCAGCGGAAACATGTTTCCTGCTGCCAGAGTATCCAATCCTTTCATAATCTTATATGTCTCAATCAGATCTCCTCTCAGTCTTCTAAACTAAAGGGTATACAAGCCCAGTCGCTTCAGTCTTTCAGTGTAAGGTAATCCCACCATTCCAGGAATTGACCTCGTGAACCTACGCTGCACTCCCTCAATAGCCAGAATGTCTTTCCTCAAATTCGGAGACCAGAACTGCACACAGTACTCCAGGTGCGGTCTCACCAGGGTCCAGTACAGCTGCAGAAGCACCTCTTTGCTTCTATACTCAATTCCTCTTGTTATGAAGGCCAGCATGCTATTAGCCTTCTTCACTACCTGCTGTAGCTGCCTTCATTGACTGGTGTACACGAACACCCAGATCTCTCTGTACTGCCCCTTTACCTAAATTGATTCCATTGAGGTAGTAATCTGCTTTCCTGTTTTTCCCACCAAAGTGGATATCCATACATTTATCCACATTAAACTGCATCTGCCATGCATCTGCCCACTCACCTAACTTGTCCAGGTCACCCTGTAATCTCCTAACATCCTCATCACATTTCACCCTGCCACCCAGCTTTGTATCATCAGCAAATTTGCTAATGTTATTGCTGATTCCATCTTCTATATCATTAACATATATTGTAAAAAGCTGCGGTCCCAGCATGGATCCCTGCAGTACCCCACTGGTCACTGCCTGCCATTCAGAAATGGAGCCGTTTATCACTACTCTTTGTTTCCTATCAGCCAGCCAATTTTCAATCCAATCTAGGACTTTGCCCCCAATACCATGCGCCCTAATTTTACTCACTAACCTCCTGCCTAATCCTTCCATAGCCTTTTGCCTCCTGGCAAGAATCTATCCACCTCTGCCATAAAAATATCCCCGGCATTTGATTTCATCTCATCTAATTAATGATAACCTATTAGCTTTGCTAATTATTTGCTATTCCTGCATACCAACCTTTCATAACTCATGCGTGAAACCACTCAGATCCTCTGTATCTCAGATTTCTGCAAACTTTCAATTAGATAACATACTTTTTTTATTATCCTTGTCAATACAATTTCACATTTTCCCACTTTATATTGCCATTTCCCAGATCTTTGTCTACTCATTTCCTTCTGTCCACGTGAAAACTTATTTTTCTACCTATCTTTGTGTCATCAAAAATTTAGCATCCATACCTTAGTCTCTTCATCCCCAAGTCATTTATTTAAATAATTTGAGGCCTAATATTGATCTCCACAGAACATCACTTATTTAATCTTAGCAATCGATAAAACACCCATTTCTGACAAATCTGTTTCCTGTTTGTTAACCAAGTTTCCATCCATGCCAATGTTACCTCCTTTACCGGGAACCTTTATCCACAGTATGTTAATTTTTGAAAGAACTCCACTAAATTAGTTAGACATGATTTACCTTTCAAAAGGTTATGGAGACTGCCTGATTTGTTTAAAAGTGCCTTACTGGTAACATCTTCTTTAATTGCTTCTAACTTCTTCTCCTATAACAGATATTAAGCTAAATTGACCTGTTCTCTGCTTCCCATTTCCCTCCCATTTATATTCACTATATTCCAATCTAATCCTACATTATCCCAATTCTAGGAAAGTTTGGAAAATTAGAACCAATGCATCAACTATCTCACGACTCACTTCCTTTAAGACTATCGGATGAAGCCTATCAGTACTCAGGTACTTGTCACATTCAACTTCAACAATTTGTCCAATACTACTTCTTTGGTTATTCTATGTTTCCTGTGATCTTCTATTACTTTCATTTTCCAATTTTCAGCTTTTTCTGAACTGTTACTTTTTTCCTTTGTAGCGAAGACTAATGAAAACTGCTAAATAATTTCAGTGCAAATGTGAACTACACAATAAAGAATAAATATTTTGACACTACGGCATTATTAAAGACAACAGTTTAATTTTTTCCACCCCCACCCAAAAAGTAGAGGTATTGGTGGTCAGGAATACATGTTTCAGAAAGTCTTGGATTGTCCTCCTTACATATAGTGCTTCATATTAAATAATTACTGTGCAATTTATGACAGAATACATACTAAATCACATTCATTAGGTAAAGAGGAACCTTGTTAAATCGAAATCACTTCAACCGAGATGTAAACGTAAGAATTCTTGAATTTTTTCCCAAGCATCTTGTTGAGCAGAGCAGTGTTTTATTGCCTCTCCCCCTAACAGTACTGGAAGTCCAAACAAACGGTCAATCTTGGCAGGACGAAATGGAGAACAAGGAGGATCAATACAGTGCCCAGTTCCTGGATAACTAAGGAGTTTATAGTTGTCCTTACCATTTTTTTTCAGTCTTTTTATAGCCTCCTCAGCAAACAGCTTGCTGTCCCAGATCTTGTCATCTTCTCCTACCACAAACAAGATGTGTCCTTCAGCTTTTTCCAATGGGATGGTGCTTCCTTTATTTGTGCTGGGGTTTTCAAGTGTTTTGGACATATCTAGAATTCCTGAGTCCGAAACAATGATGCGATCTACATTATAGCTCAAGCTGGGGAGATGCATATCTTTATAATGCAAGTCAGTTATAGTGTTTGCATGGCAGCCAGAGATGCAAACGGATGCTACCACCTGTGGTAAAAATGTGATCATTGATAGAGCCAAATCTCCACCTTTTGAAGACCCGATTACTCCAATACCTGGTCCCTTCACCTACAAAAATTAAAAATCTATTACTGAAACATACATTAAGTCTAGATAATTCCTGAATATGTTCCTTCAGTATTCATACACATTTTTTAAAAATCTATTTATTTGTAACTGTGAAATGTGTATTAAATTAAATGGCAAATATTAGCTTCATTTCAATTTTAATATTGGAAATCATCAAAAGTGACTGTCAAAAATGATGTACTTCTCCAGAATTGAAGAACACATCATGAAAAGGAACATTCAATGCAAGAAACAATTTACCTTCCTTAGGTTACCAATACCAAAGTGACATAAATGTTATCTTGGATATTTTATGCATGTACTAAGAATATAACTGCACACCATGATATAAGAGTGTTGTGGTGAAAAAGTGACCCAGTGTGTTTGTTCACTGTGCTACAGACCTGAAGCCCAAATTTGAACAACAAGAAACAATAGTGAAAACAACATATTGGAAGAAAGCAGGAGAGAAGCAACAACTAATGGGAGGGAGAAGCCAGCAAAGATGAAGAGAAACCTGATGTTCAAACCTACCCATAATAATAGATTGTAGATAAACCAAGTGCAATAATCACTTTTCAATATAATTTTTAAAGATGGAATAACCCAAAATAAAGACATTACCATTAAGACATTGTGATATGTTGACTGGTGAAGTATTACCCAGAATAGTTGTAAAAGTTTTAATCTTTTCTGCTTGCATAGCTATTCTCCTACTCTAAGTAATACAGTCATTGAGATATACAGCACTTCGGTCCAACTTGTCCATGCCAACCAGATATCCTAACTAAATTGAGTCATATTTGCCAGTATTTGGCCCATATCCCTCTAATCTCTTTCTAATCATATACCTATATGGAAATCTTTCAAATGTTAGAACACAGAACATTACAGCACAGTATAGGTCTTTCAGCTCTTGATGTTGCGTCGACCTGTGAAACCAATCTGTAGGCCATCGATCTGTAAGCCATACACTATTCCATTATGATCCATATGTTTATCTAATGACCATTTAAATGCCCTTCAAGTTGAGGACTCTACTACTGTACTCACCCCTCAATTTAAAGCGATGTCCCCTTGTGCTAGCCATCACCATCTGAGGGAAAAGGCTCGCACTGTCCACCTCTGATCACCTTGTATGTTTCTATTAAGTCACCTCTCAACCTTCTTTCTAACTAAAACAACCTCATGTCCCTCAGCCTTTCCTCATAAGACCTTCCCTCCATACAAGGCAACATCCTGGTAAATCTCCTTTCCAATGCTTCCACTTCCTTCCTATAATGTGGCGAGCAGAACTGTAGGCAACACTTCCAATTTGGCCACACCAGAGTTTTGTATAGCTGCAACATGATCTCATGGCTCAGAAACTCAATCCCTCTACCAATAAAACCTAACACACCATTTGCTTTCTTCACAACCCTGTCAGCTTGGGTGGCAACTTTCAGGGATCTATGTACATGGAAATTGAGATCTATCTGCTCATCCACACTACCAAGAATCTTACCATTAGCTCAGTACTCTGTATTCCTGTTACGCCTTCTAAAGTGAATCACTTCACACTTTTCTGCTCAGCCCGGCTCTGCAGCTTATCTATGTCCCTCTGTAACCTGCAACATCCTTTGGCACAACTCCACCGACCTCAATGTCATCCATGAATTTACTAACCCATCCTTCTATGCTCTCATCCACGTCATTTATAAAATGACAAACAGCAGTGGCCCCAAAACAGATCCTTGTGGTACACCACTTGTAACTAAACTCCAGGATGAACATTTCCCCTCAACTATCACCCTCTGTCTTCTTTCTGCTAGCCAATTTCTGATCCAAACCTCTAAATCACCCTTAATCCCATGCCTCTGTATTTTCTGCATTAGCCTACCATGGGGAACCTTATCAAACACTTTACTGAAATCCATATTCACCACATCAACCACTTTAACCTCATCCACCTGTTTTGTCACCACCTCAAAGAACTTAATAAGGTTTGTGAGGCACTGGTCTATAATTACCAGGGTTGTCCCTACTCCCCTTCTTGAATGAAGGAACAACCTTTGCTATCCTCCCGTCTTCTGGCATTATTCCTGAAGACAATGATGACATAAAGATCCAAGCCAAAGGTTCTGCAATCTCATTCCTAGCTTCCCAAACAAGCCTAGAATAAATCCCACCTGGCCCAGGGGACTTATCTAGTTTCACACTTTCCAGAATTGCTAACACTTCTTCCTTATGAGCCACAATCCCACCTAGTCTAATAGTCTGTATCTTAGTTTTCCCCTCGACAACATTATCATTTTCCAGTGTGAATACTGAAGATAAATAATCATTTAGCGCTTCTCCTATCTCCTTGGACTCCACGCATAACTTCCCATAACTGTCCTTGACAAGCCCTATCTTACTCGAGTCATTCTTTTATTCCTGACATACTTGTAGAAAGTTTTAGGATTTTCTTTGATTCTACCTGCCAAAGACTTCTCATGTTCCCTCCTGGCTCTTCTTAGCTCTCTCTTTATTTCCTTCCTGGCAAATTTGTAACTCTCAAGCCTTCACGTCTCATCTTTACATTAGCCTCCTTCTTCCTCTTGACAAGAGATTCAACTTCCTTAGTAAACCACGGTTCCCTCACTCGACCACTTCCTCCCTGCCTGACAAGTACATACTTATCAAGGACATGCTGCAGTAGCTGTTTCTTGAAAAAGCTCCACATTTCAATTGTGCCCATCCCCTGTAGTTTCCTTCCCTATCCTATGTGTCCTAAATCTTGCCTAATTGCATCACGATTGCTTTTCCCCCCAGCTAATACTCTTGCCCTGCAGGATATATCTATCCCTTTCCATTGCTAAAGTAAACATAACCGAATTGTTATCACTATCACCAAAGTACTCACATACCTCCAAATCTAACAGCTGACCTGATTCATTACCCCGTACCAAATCCAATGCCTCACCTCTTGTTGATCCATCTGCATACTGTGTCAGGAAATCCTCTTACACACATTTTTTTTAGATATACTTAGTGTGGAAACAGGCCCTTCGGCCCAACAAGTCCACACCGACCCTCCAAAGAGCAACCCACCCAGACCCATTCCCCTACATTTATCCCTTCACCTAACACTACGGGCAATTTAGCATGACCAATTCACCTAACCTGCACATCTTTAGACTGTGGGAGGAAACCAGAGTACCCGGAGGAAACCCACGCAGACACAGGGAAAATGTGCAAACTCCACACACGACAGTTGCCTGAGGCAGGAATTGAACCCGGATCCCTGGCGCTATGAGGCAGCAGTGCTAACACTGAGCCACCATGCCGCCCCAACTTATAATGCAGTGTGTGATATTATCCCTGATGATTGGGAATCCCAAACATTCCTTTAAAAACAAAAGGATGTGAATGACTTGCTCTTGGTGGCAGCAGCACTTGGCCAAAGCATTGGTTGACTGACAAATCACCTCAATAATTGAACAATTTTGGGATTACCACAGAGCACCTTTAAGCTGGCCAACCACCCGATGATGGCCAACTCCAAATACGTGAATCTCCCTGGCTGCAAGAATCCTCTATTGTGACTGACAACATACTAGCTTGAACTCATACATTAGGAAATTCTGATTTTTGGACTGGGAACTAATGCAACATTTCTGGATAGATGCTTTGCGAGGTAGAGTGATGGGTTCAATTCCTACATCAGCTGAGATTACCATGAAGGAGTCTCCAACTTCTTAACTTCTTCCTTTGCCTAAGGCGTGGTGATCCTCAGGTTAAGCCACCAGTAGTAGTCTCTCTCTAATGAGACAACAGCCCTATGATCCTGTGGGTCTATTACAACTTTAACCTTTCAATTCAAAGTCAGAGACACCTGTCTCAGACAACAGCCTGCACTAATAAAGCTTACAAACATGCATAAAGATAATGAAAAGCATCCTAATACTTCAGAGAAGCAATCACAAAAATTAATGATAGGTCAATGATACCTATTATTAAGCAGGTAAGATGGTAAACTTTAAAAAGCCTTTTAGTGAAGGAAACTGAAGTGAAGAGGCTTAAGAAGAGAATTCAGAATGTGAGACACAAACAGCTGAGGCCATCATTGCCAATGATAGGGAAATAGAAGGCAGGATGTGCAAGAGGATGGAGTCATAAGAATGTAAAATTGCGACTCGCAAGGTAGGGATAGAAAGAGGTGTAAATGCATTCAGTGGTTGACAACAAGGCAGAAATGTGATTGAGGATTGTGATGAACAGGTAAAGCCAGGTGTCATCAGCATACAAAAAGGGAGCTGGTCCCTGTTTAGATTAGATTCCCTACAGTATGGAAACAGGTCCTTCAGCCCAACAAATCCACACCAACTGCCCGATGAGTGACCCACCCCCCATATTTACCAATGACCAATACACCCCCCACTATGGGCAATTTAGCATGGTTAATTTGCCTAACCTGCACATTTTTGGATGGTGGGAGGAAACCGGAGCACCCGGAGGAAACCCACGCAGAGATGGGGAGAATGTGCAAACTCTACACAGACTATTGCCAGAAGCTGGAATCGAACCTGGGTCCCTGGTGCTGTGAGGCAACAGTGCTAACCACTGAGCCACCGTGCTGCCCCAAATATGTAAATTAAGCTATCAACGCTTGTAGACAAGAGCAGGGAGACATTAAAAAAAAACATCTGGGGTCTTCTCAGTTCATAGTCCAGGAATGGAAAGATAAATCTCTAATTATAATTGGATCATTAAGGTTGGATATAATTCAAGTGTAGTTTCATATAGACAAAGAGCCAGGAGAGTTATTGCTTGCAGATGTTGTCAAATATTTCAAGGACTAGAGTTAGAAGAAGGCTAACTGTGACTTTGACTCAGGATATTTAATGCTTCATTCACTCAAACATGGCCCTAGATACGAGTGACAACACAATCAAAACAATGGATAGTGAGGAAAGAGAGGTTGGGATGGAGCAGTAGTTTGCATGAGGAGAATTTTCTTAAAACGGGTGAATGTTGGGAGTTTTGAAAGGGAGGGAAATAGTGAGGGAAGCATCTTCAATTGAGCTAGATGGGGAGGGACAGGAATTGAAGTTATTTAGGCAGTAATTCAGAGGTATTTGACTCAAGAGAGCAAGCAGTTGTTTAGATGGATGAGTTCAGAAAGGGTATTAAATGAGGCAGGAGAATAACTGAAGAAAAGTACAGAAATTGCTAAGAAGGTCTCCGTGGGACGGCTGGCACAATGAGAAAGGAAAAGAACGAAGATATAGGGTTAGGAGCTGGGTACTGGTGAAGAGTTTAAATCACACTATAAAAAAGTTAGAGAGGAATCAGCATTGATAAAATGCTTTTCACTATTGTTGAACACTTCAAAGTGGATGTGTCAAAATGAATTCACAGCCAATGAAGTATAATGTTAACACAAATTGTTGGTCTAGTAATATTAGATTTGGAAGACAAATTATTTCTTTGCACATGCAGGGTTAGTAGAATATAAAAACTATGACAGACAGTATGTTTGCTTTATTAGTTTGTTCTATGACTACTTCATTACTTTATCAGTGAAAGCTTAAAATAAGATCGAATGTAGAAGTTGAACCAGTTTCTGGTATAATTTAAAAATTGACTCAACTTAAAAATTAAGTACTTAAAACTTACTGTCAAAACATGCATGAACACTCACAAACATAGGAAGTTGGGATCATTTATGAAAGGGATTTGCATTTATAAGGCACCTTCCCAACTACAGAACATTCCAAAGAGTTTTACAATTAAGTACTTTTACCGTGTTGCAATGTAAGAAATATGGTAGCAATTTGCGCACAGGAAGCTCCCACAAAGAGCAATATAATATGAGCAATTAATTGTTTTATGTTTTTTAGAACTGGATCACAGAATCCCTACAGTGCAGACAGAGGCCATTCTACCTATCGGGTCTGCACCGAGCCTCCGAACAGCATCCCACCCAGACCCAGCTCCGCTTCCTAACTCCTTACTTACCATGTTTAACCCACCTCACCTGCACATCCCTGGAGCCACAGACCATTTCACTTAACCTGAGCACCTTTGGGCTGTGGGAGGAAACCAGCAAAACCTCACACAGACATTGGGAGAACATGCAAACTTCACAGACAACCACCCAGTCTTGGAATCAAACTCGGATCCTTGGCACTGACAGGCAGCAGTGCTAACCATTGACCACTGTGCCATATTGAATTAATTACTGACAATAATAGCAAGAAAAATAAACAAAAACCGAAACTGCTGGAGAAACTCAGTCAACCTGGCAGCAGCTGCGGAGAGAAAGCAGAGTCAATGTTTCACATCAAGTGACATACCATCTGAGTTCATCTGCAAAATGGATCTATGAGATCTTTAACCTATTCACTTGGGGGCAGATGAAACCCAGATTTCACACATCAAAAAAATGTCGCCTCTGATGAAGCAACATTTCCTCAGCTCCAGACTTTGGTGTCGGCATTGAATTTTATGCTCAAGTCCTGGATTTGAACTTGAATCCACTAGTCAGAAGTAAATATGCTGCCAGCCAAACAGCAGGTTACACTGGAGCTATCAAGATATCTAAAGTAAAATATACCCCATATCATCAACTTCATTGAGAAATATTATAACCACAAATACATTGTTCAATAGCAAGTTCATTCTCTGGGCTTCTGTTGTACTGAACTCACCTTTGGATGTTTCTTCAGATAATTTACAGCTTCCTCAAAGTATTCTAAATGAAGATCTGTCATGGTCATTGGTAGATCTTCAAAACCAAAGTAAGGGAGAGCAAGAGTTGCAAAGCCCCGGCTTGCAAGCAGACAGGCTCGGAACTCAATCAAACCACCTTCATCTCCAAACAGATCTATCAGTCCAGGAAAGGGGCCATCCCCTTAAGAAACAGAACAAAAAAATGTCATAACAAACCACTGTTGACAAATTCAGGGTAATACTTTTAAAAATGGGTTGAAAATGTTGTATCACAATGAAAACTGCAAAGGTCTTTTCTGTAATTTGTCTCAATTACGTTAGATTGCAAAATTACACTTTCTGTCATGTAACCCAATCTGACTTTACGACTGGGCCAGAAAGCATGGTTTAATACCCACTGCCTCCAGAGGTGTGTCACAATATGTCTGAACATGTTGATTAAAAACATCAACAATCTGTACATTGTACACAATATACAACATAGAAATAGGGAATTTGGCTCAACCTGTCCGTGTTTATACTCCACATGAACTTTCTTCTATCCACCATATCTTAGTATAACTTCCTATTCCTTTTTCCCTTCAGTAAATATTTAGCTTCCCTTAAAAATGTTTACTTCTGTCGCCTCAGTACTATTTGTGATTTCAAATTCCACATTCTTGCCACAATTTCTTCTGAATTCTCAACTGGATTTATTAGTGACTATTTTGTATTTCTGTCCCATAATTTTAGTCTCCCATAAGTGGAACAAGCTGTCTTCCCCTGTGCGTTTTATCAAACAGCTCTGCAATTTTCAGGACATCTATTAGGTTACCCCTTGGCTTTAACTTTTCTAGAGGGGGAAAACCACCAAATCTCTTCAATATTTCCCAAACATTTCAGTTCTGGTAACACACCGTAAATCAGATTTTAAAAAGGAAATCAACCATGAGGCTAGCAATGTTCATTGTTATATATGCACACTTTAGATAGCAACTTCCAGTATGTGGACTTTAACTTATTGATTTTTATGTTTTTGTTTGAGATGTGCTGTCTGCTTTACACTCCATCTGGCTCCCCATTCAAATGTATTAAACTATGTTACGTTCCAATTCAGCCTTCCTTCTGCAGACAAAGAATAAGCTGGTATGTGAAGGTATTTCAATTCAACCACTAATGAACTAAGTCTTAATAATGACCAAGCAATCTCTCTGGCACTGAAAAGTAAGCCTAATAAGTGTGGAGTACATTATAAGGTTCAAGTCGTTTATATTTTTTGAGCTGAGTTTTTTTTTGCAATTTTAAGTATGGACAGTAATAGATTTGCACTATAATATTATCAAGAATGATTTGATTCGATTAAATTTACCGCAATTTGGCCTCGTGAGCCCTGAGGTGAAGCCAGGCGCTGTCTGGATCAAGGTCCAGTGCAGACTGGAGGCTAGGTGTCAACATTGACTGAGTTGGAAGGCTGTTGCTCTGTACTTTTTTTCCTCCATTTTATAATTTATCCTAAATTTATAATGCTGGACTTTTTTAATTTCTCTATTTTTCCAAGAATACTAACCGAAAAGCTGTACCTAGGGACCTTTGTACCTAAGATGGCACCATAAGCAGGGACTTTCATTCATTTTTCATGACTAGTGGATGCCTCAAGCACTTTACCGTCAATGAAGTATTTTTTCAACTATAGTTATAATTTACAATGTAGGAAAGGTGTAGCTCAGCAAACTCTCAAAGACATCCTAACTTGACAATCAGGTAACGACCAGGCAATGTAATTTTATGAAATAAAGACAGAAAATGCTGGAGAAACTCAGCAGGTCTGGCAGCATCTGTGAAGGGAGAAACAGAGTTTATGAAACAGATCGATACTAGCCAGAATTTCCCTCCTCCTTTTGTTAAAATAGCACTAAGGATCTTTTACAGCCACCAGAACAGTCAGAAGGGGGCCTCAGTTTAATGTCTCATCAGAAAGACTATATTTTAACAAGGCACCTGACGAAGGGGCTGCACCCCAAAAGCTTGCGTGAATTTCAAATAAACCTGTGGGGACTATAACCTGGTGTCATGTGCCTTCTGACTCTATCCACCCCAGTCCAACACCGATACCCCCACATCAGTGCAGCTCCCCTATTAGCCCTGCTTCCCGTGATCTATTTGCAGCGGTGCTGTTCCAATGTGGTTTCCTGGGACCTAGAGTCTGAAGAATTTTAAAGCCATTTCAAGGATTTTTCCCCCCTCAAAATACTTGGTCTTGTGTTGAATGTGTAAAACAATCATTTCATCCATTGGCTTGTTACTCCTTTTGTCCCCCTCCTTTCATTTTTGTTACAGAAAGAAACCCAGAAAAAAATTCACAACAAACAATAAAAGAAAGACAAAAAAAAATCAACAAGTGTCGACCTGAAACAAGAGGGGAGGGGGGGGGGAGAGAGAGAGAAAAAGAAAGCTCTCCTCCTCAGTAGGTAACCCAACAGCAGTAATAACGCACTGACTGTGTGGTCCAGACAGCACAGAGGTCAGTCCCCTCCCTGACACAAAACGGAGGGTCACTCAACACTGTTCCAGCACCCTCAGAACCAGCTCTTGGTGTGAACAGAGCTCCTGACACTCCTTTTTTTAATTTTGTTTCTTTTTAAAACAAAAAAAGTGGTAGTGCTTATTTTACCCCAGCACCCATGTGTGTGCGCGCACAGGTGGTCTTGTTATTCCTAACTGGTGAGAAAGGGGGGGGGGGGGGTCGACAGACTTTCTTGACCATAAGATCTCATGGCACTGATGCCAAGTGCAAACCTTCGAGTGGGGTGGCAAGGTGACCCCTCTACTCACCTGGGGGAATAAAAATGCTGCCCCTAATATTGCCTTCCCTGAGCCTGATGCGGCGGAGTCCGGGTTTGCTGTACCACCTCTCGATCCTCTGCTTGGCCAGGGGTTGCCCGGGGATGGCGTTCTTGCCGCTGTGTCCCGAGTGGACGCACAGGTCGATGTACATGGGGCTGCCGGTCAGGTGGGCCTGGCTCAGCTTCAGGTACGGCTGCTCCATGGGGGCGGGGGCCAGGGTCCACAGGAGGCCCATGGGCGCCACCCCTTCGTAGTCACCGCCCAGCGACGGCGACTGGCTGAGGACGAGGCGCCCGCCGCCGTCCGCCCGGTACTGGCCGCAGGAGGCGAACAGCTGCCCCTGCTCGGTGACCACCTGGGCCCTCAGGGTGACCGCCTGCTCCGCGCCCAGACCCTCCGCCTGGATGGCCAGCGGCTCGTCCGCCAGGCTCTTCGAAGGCGTCGCCGTCAGCTTGACCGGCCCGTCGCTCACGCTCCTGACGCCGAGCCCGCCTCGGCCTCTAGTGACCACCCTCAGCGCCGCCCGGCTGGCCCCGAACAGCCACAGCAGCGGCTGCAGTCGCAGCATCATGGCGGCGGCTGCTGCCCTCCCTGACAACAACCGCTACCCCCACACCTCCCTCCCCCCTTTGGACGCCAGAGTGAGCCGCTCCAGCCGGCACGGCAGTACGGGCGCGGAGGGTACCATTCTCCAGGGGCGGGGGTGGAGCGGAAGGGGACTGAGGGAAGCAGGAGACCACTTTGTGGTTGGTTGGGTTGGGGGGGGGATTTGTGAGGGAGAGGAGATTGACGGTCAAGGGGTTGAGGGGGAAAGATGTCGAAGGGGAGGATTGATGGAGGTGAATTGTGGAGGAGAGGAGGTTCGGTGCTAAGGGATTGAGGGAGGCGAATTGGGATGGGGAGGGGCAAGTTGGAGGGATGAGGGTGGGTGCCAGGGGAACGTGGAGAGGGTGACTTGGTATGGCAAGGGGCATGGTGAGGGAGGAGATGGGGTGCCAGGGGAACATGGAGGAGGTAGGGTGGGTGCCAGGGGAACGTGGAGAGGGCGTGACTTGGGATAGCAAGGGGCATGTTTGAGGGAGGAGATAGGATGCCAGTGGAAGGTGGAGTGGGGTCGACTTGGGATGGTGAGAGTAACGTTGGAGGGAGGAAATGGGCTGCCAGGGGAAGGGGGGGGGGGTGACTTGGGATGGCGAGGAGCACATTGGACAGAGGAAATGGGGTGCCAGGGGCATGTAGAGCGGGGACAACTTGGATGAAGTGTCTGGAGAATGGCGAGGATTGAGTTGAGGATGGGATTTTTGAGGGAAAGGAATTTTGGGGAGAGAGGATTGTTGAAATTGGGGAGGGGCGTGGATAGAGAGAAGGGATTGAATGGTACTAGGCTGGATGTTTAGGATGATTGAATAGGAGTGTTAC
The DNA here is from genome assembly GCF_037043375.1 of Chiloscyllium plagiosum. NCBI lineage: Eukaryota > Metazoa > Chordata > Chondrichthyes > Orectolobiformes > Hemiscylliidae > Chiloscyllium > Chiloscyllium plagiosum. Next base: position 85,454,116 of record NW_028270146.1, on the reverse strand, counting down.
TGGGAGGATGATATGCATTAATTTTGTGTTCTTTTTTCCATTGTTCTTCCCTTTTTCCATTTTGGAGTTGACTTGCAACTTGAAAATATTTTTAACGTCGGTTCCCATCTTGTGGGCGGCACGGTGGCACAGTGGTTAGCACTGCTGCCTCACAGCGCCGGAGACCTGGGTTCAATTCCCGCCTCAGGCGACTGACTGTGTGGAGTTTGCACGTTCTCCCCGTGTCTGCGTGGGTTTCCTCCAGGTGCTGCGGTTTCCTCCCACAGTCCAAAGATGTGCAGGTCAGGTGAATTGGCCATGCTAAATTGCCCGTAGTTTTAGGTAAGGGGTAAATGTAGGGGTATGGGTGGATTGCGCTTCGGCGGGTCGATGTGGACTTGTTGGGCCGAAGGGCCTGTTTCCACACTGTAATGTAATCTAATCTGTAATCTAATCTTTGTTATTGTGAAGAGGAAAAATAGTAACATGCAAGTAATTAGGATGGAGAACATGTGACTAGCAACTATTGATTGTCTAGTTTGCAGCAAGAAATGTGAAGGAGTTGTGAGGTCAATGGGTGGCGGGGTGGGGGCCCAGTCCCGCATTCTGGATCAGTGGTGCTGGAAGAGCACAGCAATTCAGGCAGCATCCGAGGACAGGCAAAATCGACGTTTCGGGCAAAAGCCCTTCATCAGGAATAAAGGCAGAGAGCCTGAGCGGGATTGGGCCCCCGCCCCGCCACCCATTGACCTCACAACTCCTTCACATTTCTTGCTGCAAACTAGACAATCAATAGTTGCTAGTCACATGTTCTCCATCCTAATTACTTGCATGTTATTATTTTTCCTCTTCACAATAACAAAGATTAGATTACAGATTAGATTACATTACAGTGTGGAAACAGGCCCTTCGGCCCAACAAGTCCACACTGACCCGCCGAAGCGCAACCCACCCATACCCCTACATTTAATTATTCCTGATGAAGGGCTTTTGCCCGAAACGTCGATTTTGCCTGTCCTCGGATGCTGCCTGAATTGCTGTGCTCTTCCAGCACCACTGATCCAGAATCTGGTTTCCAGCATCTGCAGTCATTGTTTTTACCTCGTTGATTTTAGCCCAATCCCGCAGTCAACTTGCACTGTCCAGACCTTCCTTTCCCATGTTTGTCTAGCTTTGCCTTCCATTTGGAGAACAGATGTCTTTTGCATTAATGGAGTCTGCTTCCTTCAAACAATGGTGAAGATGAAACTGATGATCTCTCATGACCTGTGGTTCGCCTCCCAGGTGCCTATGATCGCATAGCAACATTCAGGGTTATGCCCAATTCACTCATTGCTATAATAATAGTTGATGAATTTTCTATTAAATCAGTCTGTGGATCCTGTAATAGATCTTGAAATAAACAAATTACTGGGCCATTAACCAGTTGAGGTTTGAAATTAGTATGTTGGTGTAGGGAAACACAACAGTAACAGTGAGAAGTGGTGGGTTTTCTTTAATAAAGTGAAGGCTGTGTTGTGACAACGAAAAGCCTCAAGATTTGAAGAAGTTTACAACATTGTCTGGAGGCAAAATGTTAATGTTCAGCACCGTGCATGGTAGTGGATCAGACTTGATTTTATTGGGAAGGAGGGGGATAGGGGTAAAATCATAAGAGGCAAGAGTAAAGAATGCTCACTCTGACCTATCCTGTTACTGCTATCCAGATGTGTTGTAATTTCATCCTTTATAATTGACTCCAGCATCTTTCCCACCACTGAGGTCAGACTAACTGGTCTATAATTTCCTGCTTTCTCTCTCCCACCTTTTATAAAAGTGATACAACATTAACCACTCTCCAATCCGCAGGAACTGATCTTGAATCTATCGAACTCTGGAAAATAATCACCAATGCATCCATGATTTCTCGAGCCACCTCCTTCGTACCCTGGGATGTAGACCATCAGGCCCCGGGGACTTATCAGCCTTCAGATCTAACAGTCTCTCCAACACGAATTCCTGGCAAATATAAATTCCCTTCAGTTCAGGTGCTTCAGCCACTGTTACCTCTGGGAGATTGCTTGTGTCTTTCCCAGTGAACACAGATCTGAAGTACCAATTCAACTCTTCTGCCATTTCTTTGTTTCCTGTAATATATTCCCCTGTTTTTGTCTTCAAGGGCCCAATTTTAGACTTAACCATTTTTTTCCTTTTCACACACCTAAAAAAAGCTTTTACTATCCTCCTTTATATTTTTGGCCAGTTTACCTTCGTACCTCATTTTTCTCTGCGTATTTCCTTCTTAGTAATCCTCTGTTCTTTAAAAGCTTCCCAGTCCTCCGTTTTCTACTCATCTTTGCTATGTTATACTTTTTCTCTTTTGACTTTAAATGTTTCTTAACTTCCCTCGTCAGCCACAGCCACCCCTGCCTCCTCATAGGATCTTCCTTTTTGGAATGAACTGATCCTGCATCTTCTGCATTATACTCAGAAATATCTGCCATTATTCCTCCACTGTCTTCCCTGCTAAGGTATTGCACCATTGAACTTTGGCCACCTCCTCCCTCATAGCTCCATAGTTCCCTTTTTTCAACTGAAATATTGTCACTACCAAACAAAGAAAATTTACAGCCCAGGAACAGTTTGTTTGGCCCTCCAAGCCTGAGCCGCTCCAAATTTAATGTCTAAACCTGTCATCCAATTCCTAAGCATCTGTATCCCTCTGCTCCCCACCTACTTATGCATCTGTCCAGACACATCTTAAATGAATCTACCGTGCCTGCCTCTACCACCTCTGCTGGCAACATATTCCAAACACCCACCACCCTCTGTGTAAAGTACTTGCCACATGTATCACCCTTAAACTTTTCCCCTCTCACATTGAAAGCGTGACCTCTCGTTATTGAATCCTTCACCCTGGGAAAAAGCTTTATTTCTATCTACCCTGTCTATATCCTTCATGATTTTGTAGACCTCAATCAGGTTGCCGTTCAATCTCCTTTTTTCTAATGAAAACAGACCTAACCTACTCAACCTCTCTTTATATCTAGCACCTTCCATAGCAGGCAACAAATCTCATAAACGTTCTCTGCACCCTCTCCAAAGCGTCCATATCCTTTTGGTAATGTAGTAACCAGAACTGTACACAGTATTCTAAATGTGGCCGAACCAACGTCATGCACAATTTTAACAAGACCTGCCAGCTCGCATACTCAATACCCCGTCCAATAAAGGCAAGCATACCATGTGCCGCCTTGACTACGCTATCCACCTGTGCAGCAACCTTCAGGGTACAATGGACCTGCACTCCCAGATCTCTCTGCTCATCAACTTTTCCCAAGGCTCTTCCATTCACTGTATAATTCGCCCGAGAATTAGACTTGCCAAAATGCATCACCTCACATTTGCCTGGATTGAACTCCATCTGCCACTTCTCTGCCCAACTCTCCAGTATATCTATATTCTCCTGTATTCTTTGACAGTCCCTTATGCTTTCTGCTATTCCACCAATCTTCGGTGTCATCTGCAAACTTACTGATCAGACCAACAATGACCTCTTCAAGATCATTTATGTATATCACAAACAACAATGTCCCCAGCACTGATCCCTGTGGAACACCACTGGTTACCTTTTTCCATTTCAAGAAACTCCTTTAAACTACTACTCTCTGCCTCCTTTTGCTCAACCAGTTCTTTATCCACCTAGCGAGAACACCCTGTACACCATATGACTGCACTTTCTCTGTTAGTTTACCATGGGGAACCTTATCAAATGCTTTAATAAAGACCATATATATGACATCAACAACTCTTCCTTCATCTATCAACTTGGTCACTTCCTCAAATAACTCTAAATTGGTAAGGCACAATCTCCCCTACACAAAACCATGTTGCCTATCACTGATAAGCCCATTCTTTTCTAAATATAAATAGATCCTATCTCTCAGTACCTTCTCCAACAAGTTTCCCACCACTGACGTCAGGCTCACTGGTCTGTAGTTACCCGGAATAGCCCTACTACCCTTCTTGTATAGGGGGACAACATGAGCAACTCTCCAGTCCTCCAGCACCTCGACTGTGTTTAAGGGTGCCACAAAGATATCTGTCAGGGCCCCAGCTAAGGTGGGGATTTGTCCACCTTAATAACCTCCAGCCTACCCAACACATCTTCCCAACTTATGTCAACGTGATCCAGACTAATCAAACTTCTATCTTTAATCTCAACATACATCATGTCCCTCTCCTCAGTGAACACTGATGCAAAGTAATAATTCAGAATCTCACCCATTCTCTCAAGTTTGACACACAGCCTTCCTTCATTATCCTTTAGTTACCCACTTGCTTCTTATATAAGAATAAAAGGCTGCTTGCTGAAGCTATTTCATGACCCCTTTTAGCCCACTTGATTCCTTACCTAAGACTAGTCCTACTCTTCCAATATTCCTCCAGGGCCCATTCTGTTCTTAGCTGCCTAGATCTTATGTACACTTCCCTTTTCCTCTTAGCTAGTTGTACTTATGAGCAATGATATAAACAGTGGAATAAAAGGGACAGCAGCAATGTGAATATAGAACTGTCTGGAAAACAGGAAACACAGTTTTTGCTAAAAGATGTTCTTCAGGCTTGAAGATTTGTAGCACCAGACAAGAGTGTTGTGCCCCTGACTTTTCCTGATATGTATGAAGGAACTAGATCGAGTCATAGATACTCAACATGGAAACAGACCCTACGATCAAATTCATTCATGCCAATGAGATATCCTAAATAAATCTAGTTACATTTGCCAGCATTTGACCCATATCCTCCTAAACTCGTCCTATTCATATACCTATCCCGATGCCTTTTAAGTGTTGCAATTGTACCGGCCTCTACCATGTCCTCTGGCAGCTCATTCCTTACATGCACCATCCTCTGCATGAAAACATTGTCCCTTAGGTCCCTTTTAAATCTCTCCCCTCTCACCTTAAACCTATGCCCTCCAGTTTTGGACTCCCCACCCTGGGGAAAAGACTTTTTCTGTTAACCCTATCCATGCTCCTTATGATTTTGTAAACCTCTATAAGGTCACCCCCTCAGCCTCCGATGCTCCAGGGAAAATAGCCCCAGCTTATTCAGCCTCTCCCTATAGTTCAAACCCTCCAACCCTGGAAACATCCTCGTAAATCCTTTCTGAACCCTTTCAAATTTCACAACATCCTTCCAATAGCAGAGTGACCAGAATTGTATGCAGTATTCCCAAAGTGGCCAAACCAATCTCTTGTACCTCCCAACTCTTACATTCAATGCATTTCTTTACAATTCTATCAACCTGCAATTCGACTTTCAAGGAACTATGAATCTGCACTCCAAGGTCTCTGTTCCGCAACACTCCCTAGCACCTTACCATTAAGTGTATAAGTCCTGCAAAGATTTGCTTTCCCAAAATGCAGCACCTCGCATTTATCTAAATTAAACTCCATCTGCCACTCAGCCCATTGGCCCATCTGATTAAAATCCCATTGTGACCTGAGGTAATCTTATTTGCTATCCACTATGCATCCAATTTTGGTGTCATTTGCAAACTTACTAACCACATCTATGTTCACATCCAAATCATTTATATAAAATGACAAAAAAGCAATGGACTCAGCACTGATCCTTGTGACACACCACTGGTCACAGGCCTCCAGTCTGAAAAGCAACCCTCCACTACCACCCTCTGTCTTCTACCTTTGAGCCAGTTCTGTATCCAAATGGCTAGTTCTCCCTGTATTCCGTGTGATCTAACCTTGCTAACCAGTCTACCATGAGGAACCTTGTCAAATGCTTGACTGAAGTCCAAGTAGATCAAGTCCACTGCTCTGCCCTCATCAATCCTCTTCATTACTTCAAAAACTCAATCAAGTTTGTGAGTCAAGATTTGAGTCAAGAGTGTGGTGCTGGAAAAGCACAGCTAGTCAGGCAGCATCCGAAGAGTAGGAGAATCAATGTTTTGGGCATAAGCCCTTCATCAGGAATGAGCAGGTTAGCTCTTCACCAGGAATGCAGCCCTCTCTTTCTCCCTGTGAGACAAGATTTCACATGCACAAGCCATGTTGACTATCCCTAATCAGTCCTTGCATATCCAAATACATGTAAATCCTGTCCCTCAGGATTCCCTCTAACAACTTATCTTCCACCAATGTTAGGTTCACTAGTATATAGTTTCCTGGTTTTTTCCTTCCCAACCTCTAGTCTTCTGACACTTTGCCTGTGGCTATCGATTATACAAGTATCTTAGCAACAATAATTTCCCTAGCTTCCCAATGAGTTCTACGGTGCACCTGGTCAGGTCCCGGTGATTTATCCACTTTATATATTTTAAGACATCCAGTACCTCCGCCTCTGTAATATGGATATTTTTTCAAGATGAAGCTATTTATTTCCCCACATTCTCTTTCTTTCATGTCCTTCTCTAAGGTAAATACTGATGCAAAATACTCATTTAGTATCTCCCCCATCTCCTGCGGTTCTACACATAGGTGGCCCTGCTGATCTTTAAGGAACCCTATTCTCTCCCTAGTTATCCTTTTGTCCTTAATGTATTTATAAAACCCTTTTTGGATTCTCTTTAACCCTATTTGCCAAAGGCTCAGAAAAGATTTACAAGGATGTTGCCAGAGTTGGAGGATTTGAGCGAAAGGGAGAGGTTGAACAGGCTGGGGCTGTTTCCCCGGAGCGTTGGAGGCTGAGGGGTTACCTTGTAGAGGTTTGTAAAATCATGAGGGGCGTGGATAGGATAAATAGACAAAGTCTCTTCCTTGGGGTTTGATGGTCCAGAACTGGAGGGCATAGGTTTAGGGTGAGAGGGGGAAGATATAGAAGAGACCAAGGGGCAACCTTTTCACAGAGGGTGGTGCATATATGGAATTAGCTGACAGAGGAAGTAGTGGAGGCTGGTACAATTGCAACATTTAAAAGGCATCTGGATGGGTATATGAATGGGAAGGGTTTGGAGGGATATGGGCTGGGTGCTAGCAGGTGGGACTATACTGGGTTGGGATCTGGTCGGCATGGATGAGTTGGACCAGAGGGTCTGTTTCCGTGCTGTACATCTCTATGACTCTATCTCATGTCCCCTTTTTGCCCTCCTGATTTCCCTCAAGTCTCTACTGTCTTTATACTCTAAGGAACCGCTCAATTTCTGCTGTCTTTAACCTGACATGTGCTTCCTTCTTATTCTTGGCCAAAATCTTAAATTCTGTAGCCATCCAGCATTCCCTACATCTACCAGCCTTGCTTTTCACCCTAACAGGAACATAATCTCTCTGGATTCTCTATCTCATGTTTGAAGCCTTCCCATTTTCCAGCCATCCCTTTATCTGTTTGCTATGACCTGCCTGTGCTGCTCACAAACCAGAGTTTTTCATTTTTTACAAAAAAAAGAAACAAATATATTCCTCAAGCTAGGGGTTTAGGGGATGGTGGGGTGGGGTGGGGTGGGGAAGAAGACAAAGAAACTCTCCTCCTCAGAGCCAACAGGAGCGTACTGACTGTAGCACCAACCAGTGCCCTAGACTGAGGGGATTCTAAACTTCCACCACTTCCTCTGGCAACATCCTTGTAAATCTTTTCTGAACCTTTGGCAAATAGGGTTAAGGAGAATCCAAAAAGGTTTTTACAAATACATTAATGACAAAAGGTAACTAGGGAGAGAATAGGGCCCTTTAAAAATCAGCAGGGCCACCGATGTGTGGAATGGCAGGAGATGGGGGGAGATACTAAATTAATATTTTGCATCAGTGTTAACCATGGAGAAGGACATGGAAGAAAGAGAACTTGGGAAATAAATAGCTTCATCTTGAAAAAATGTTCATATTACAGAGGTGGAGGTGCTGGATGTCTTAAAATATATAAGGTGGGTAAATCTCCGGGACATGACCAGGTGTACCCAAGAAGTCGTTGGGAAGCTAGGGAAATGATTTTTGGACCCCTTGGTAAGATACTTGTATAATCGATAGCCACAGGTTTTTTTTTGCAGGTGTGAGACACTGTGAACGTCAACAGGTGTACCAGAGCTTTTCACTGTGCTTAGGGACATGTAACACCAAAAGAAATCAACGCAGTTCCGATGGGCTGAATGGCCTGCGGCTTGGACAATGAAGCAGATCAGAGCACCGCCCCTTTTATTCCCGGGCAGGTTTCCAGCTACTTCCGCCAGGCTGGATCCCTGTCTCTGTATCCCCGGGTCGGGTTTCCTTTCCCTTTCCCTTTCTGTATCCCCGGGCCGGGCTCCCGCTCCCGCTCACCCTCCCCCTGTATCCCCGGGCCGGTATGTCCGTCTCCATCCAGCTCCAGCCCAGCCCCCGGTGCCTGTTCGATGAGCCGCTCGAGGTGAGAGTGAGCGGCCTCTCCCCGCTCCAACAGGTCACCCTCAAGGCTTGGCTCCGCGACGAGAAGGAGCAGCTTTTCCATTCGGCCGCTTTCTACACGGCGGACCCCCGCGGGCAGTTCGACCTGGCTCACTCCCCCTCCCTGGGGGGACACTACACCGGCGTCCAGCCCATGGGCCTCTTCTGGTCGCTCAGCCCCGTCACTCCGTTCACTCGCCTGGTCAAGAGGGACGTCGCCACTTCTCCCCTGTCCGTCCACATCGAGATCTTTGAGGGACACTGGAGCCTCGGGCAGCTCCCAGCGCAGCCTCTGGCCACCGCCATCAATCAGCGCTGGTTCATGAAGGAAGGGCTGCTCAGGATCCCAGTCAGAGAAGGCAGGATCCGAGGGACACTCTTCATCCCACCCGGTGAGGCAGTAGATCCTGTGTAGCCCCCCTCCTCCCAGGTTTGAGGCTAATGTCCTTTGTATCTGTACAGATCTGTCGAAGGTTGTTTACCCGGATCGATGTGGTTTTCTTTGTTGTGTAATCTTGTTTGTTTCTTCACAGAAAGTGAGCTGACTCGAAGTTACTGTTTTACGCAGAACCGTGTTTTATATTCATGTTTGGTATTGATTGTTCAGTTGATACACTGCCCTCTGTGGATGAGGATTTATTAAATTGTGTGGGACTCTGGACTTAGCAGTAAGGAGAATCACGTTGAGAATCACGTGCTTGGACCTGTGTTCAAAGGACAGTGATGTTGGTCATTTAGAGTCCTAGAGTCCTACAGCATGGAGACAGGACTTTCGGCCCAAACTGGTCCAACATGCTGACCAAAATGTCGGCTCAGTTAACCCAATTTCCCTGCAGTGAGTCCACGTCTTTCTAATCCTTTCCTATCCATGTGTTTGTCCAAATGTCTTTTAAATGTTGTTAATATACCCGTCTCAAACACTTGTGCTGGCAGTTCATTCCATATGTGTACTACTCTTTGTAAAAACAAAAGTTACTTCTCAGGGTCTTTTTGTATTCTTTCCCCTCATACCTAAAACTGATGCCCTCTAGTCCTTGACTCTGGGGAAAAAGTCTGAATGTGTTTACCGTATCCATGCCTCTCATGATCTTATATACCTCTATAAGGTCCTCCCTCAGTCCCTTCAGCTTGAAAGAAAAGCATCCTAGCTTGTTCATCCTCTTCCTAGAGCTTGGCACAGTGGCTCAGTGGTTAGCCCTGCTGCCTCACAGCATCAGAGACCTGTGTGGAATGTGTACATTCTCCCCACGTCTGTATGGGTTTCCACTAGGTGCTCCGGTTTCCTCCCACAGTCCAAAGATGTGCAGGACAGGTGAATTGGCTGTGCTAAATTGCCCATAAAATTAGATGCATTAGTCAGAGGGAAATGGGCCTGGGTGGGTTACTCTTTCGAAGGGTTGTTGTGGACAACTTGTCCAAATGGCCTGTTTCCACACTGTAGGGAATCTAACCTTAAAAAAACTCAGATCGTTGAATCCAGGCAATATCCTTGTAAATTTCTTTTGCACTCTTTCTCGTTTAATAACAGCCTTCCTATAACAAGGTGACCAAAACTGAACACAATACTCCAAGTGCGGCCTCACCAACATCTTGTATAATTACAACATAATTTCCCAAATTCTATATTCAGTGTCCTGACTGATGGAGAGTGCCAAAAGCTGCCTTCACTGCCCTGTCTATGTGTGACTCCACTTTCAGAGAACTGAGCACCTGAACTCCAAGGACCCTCTGTTCGACTACATTCCTTAAGCCCCTACAATTCATCATGAAACTCCTACCTTGATTTGAATTTCCAAAATGCAAAATCTCACACTTATCTGTGTTAAACTCCATTTGCCATTTCTCGGCCCACTTCCCCAGCTGATCAAGGTCCTGCTGCAATTTCTGATAACCTTCCTCACTATCCACAATACCAGCTATTTTAGTGTCATCAGCAAACAAGCATCCCTTGTGTATTCTCATCCAAATTATTGATATAGATAACAAACTGTGAGAAACAAAACTCACATATGAATAAATTTCAGTCTGAGTCAAATTCTGAAGCAGCGAATTTTATTAATATGTACTTGCAAGAACGGGTGCCTAATGAATAAGCACACCGATCTGAGGGTTACATTCTGATTTATGCTGTTCAGCTGCATCTCTCGGTCCTCCCCTTTCACCCCATAGGCTACGCACTACAGTAAAAGTAACCAATCACAAGCTCTAAGTTTGCTCCACCTTTGTCTAGTTTCTCTCCGCCTCTGTTTACTTCTCCCATTACTCTAAGCCTGTCGCCCCTTACTCTTATTTATCTCATTCCTTATATGTGACTATCCTGGCATAGTTTGCTGTCTTCGTGCGATCATCCTGCCAAACTAAGTTCCATCTGTTGGCCACATCCCTCCTGAGACTGGCACACTATTCTCCTGTTACTGGTACATCCCGCTACACGGTCACTCTGCCCTATTAGTCATAGATAATTCTATCTGTTTTTGCTTCTCACTGTTTAGTATTTGCATGCGCAGCCTAATTTTATAATGTAAGCTTTTGCAGAAACAACACCTGTTCCCTTATTCTGCACAATTTTAAACCTATACCTTACAATCCCCCCTTTTTCTTCTTAGCTACTAAATGTTGTCTTCTGCATTTGTCTCATATGTTGCCTTCCAGTGCGCGAGCATCATCCCTGAGACTTCATTTATAGTGGCTAATTCCTTAAGATCACCCATCCCCTCATTGTTCAAGAGGTTGAGTTCCTCTGCCTGATTACCTTTTAGAGGCATTTGTTTTGCCAAGGCCGTTTCAATTAACCGCTGGGTTAACCCTCCTACACAAGTGGGCAACTGGTATGATACAACAGCCAATTGCTATCAGTACCCCTGCTACCACTATCAGGGAGGTGAGGATAGAGACTACCATACTTTTCCACTTCCCAAACCATGATTCCAGCCATCCTGTGAGTGATGTGTCCACTCCTGAGTTCTCAGCTAATTCTTCCGCCAAGGTGGTCAATCCTCGCAAGGCACGAGAGATTGACCCATCAGGTGCTGTATTATTTGGAATAAAGGTACAACAGCTACCGCCTAACATCACATACACCCTCTTTTTCAGCTAGGATCATATCTAAGGCCAGTCTGTTTTCCCAGGCCATTCTGCTGGTTGCATCAAGTTGCTCGGAAATACCTTTTGACTGCATCTCTAATGTAATTGATGAATCTTTGCTGGTTGTAAAAAAAAAATAGTTTATTCAATCCACATTCTTGTTGACCGTTACCCACCAAAATAGGGCCGATTCAAAACCTGCTGCAATCTGGTTGCGGGCCTGGAACTCATCAGGGACCCCTGTAAGAACTCCTATAGAGTCGAGATAAATCCTATCATCAAAGGAAGTATCTAGTAACAACCTTTTACTCCTCCCATTCTTTGTTAATACCACCTTCTCCTCAAATGCCAAGGTGAATGGGATTGCCAATTGCACAATTGCACATATCCCTCTCTAATCAGGAGGTAGGGTAGGTCGCAATATTCTGCCTCCACAGTACCATCAGAGATCCGCCCGGGGAACCCTGAGTGCTGAATAGTTCCATCCTTTGTCCGTTTCAGTGTCATTCTGAGTTTCTATACATAACCTCAGCTCCCCCAAGTCTCTGGACCGATTTGACCCCGTCGGCTTATACACGATGTGTGACTCTGACCGTGGTCAAAACGGGGGGGAGGGGAACTTTCAATTCTGTCTTTTCCAAGGGAGGGAACATTAGAGATAGGGATATACAATTCCTATCATTCCATGCAGTCTTATCCTGATACAGGGCTATTATACATTCCATGCCCTTCCTGTTTTGGTTCCAACCAAAGGAAAGGGGGCTCTGTGGGCAACTGGTCTACTGGAGGCACGTGCATAGCAATTGCTTTTATTCAGAGTTTTAACAGTGTACTTTACCCATTTAACCCAGGCATTTGCGTCCCCGTATCCAGTTTCTATTTCAGTGGTCTGCTTCAAGTCCTTCACCTCTTTAATTTTTACCACCTTTGGGTCATTGGAGGGGCAAAAGGATGTATCTTATTATCAAGTTGTTTGGCTCGTTTTCTGTTTCCTACGGCTATTCAGAAACAGCAGGCCAAAAAACACTTCCCAATGGCAGCCATTACTATCTTTAAATCGTTACTAAGGAGTTGAGACCTGTTTTTACGGGGAAAGGAGTCTTCAGAGGAGGTGTTTTTAATGGTGAGACATATCGAGTGGCACTTTCTGTCAGGACAGTCTAAGGCTGGGCGAATGGGGTCTCTATGGATAATGATGCCAGGTGGTGGTTTTTGTGAACCATACCTTGTGTCCGGTAGGGTTTTAAGAAGGATTTCGGAGGAAATATACTCCCTCTGAGACTTTACATCTGTGCATTCTACTAGACTGCAAGCGTCGACTTCTATTACTTGCGGATATTCAGACTCAGGGACCGTTAATAACAAATATAGAGATGACAGCATCGTTTGACAAAATCCCAATACTAAGTAGGCTAATATGGTAACCCTAACGTCCCCAGCTATCCTATAATAGTATAATAGTATTGAAAGACCAAGAGATTTAACATGCAATACAATATACAGATATCAAAAAGAAACTATTCTGCGTCCGCATAAAAATCAGTTACTTAAAGTCTGAGTCTGAGTTTCAGTGGTTCTTCTGTTGATTCGGCTGTCCAGACTTCTTTCTTAACTGGGGATTCCACCGGTCCTTTAATCCTGGTGTAGTGAGTCCAGCCTTTCTCCACCGTGCGTATCGCCGTTTCAGTAGTCAAAAGAGCCTGGTACGGTTCCTCCCAATCTGGGTTGCAATTTAGTTTCTGTCCATGACTTAATTAGGACCCAGTCTCCCGGCCGGATGGGATGAACGGCGAATTCAAGGGGCGGAGTCTGTGCCAGTAACCCTTGTCTGCTAAGAAAAGACAAAGAGGAGGACAAGCCCAGTATATACTTCTTTAAGAACAGATCTTTAGTCTCCAGGGTGGGCAGTTCCCCTTTTGTTCCCAGATAGGGCAGGCCAAACAATATCTCATAAGGGGACAGCTCCAAATCTTTCCTTGGGGCCGTTTGCACCCACAAAAGAGCTATAGGTAAACACTTAGTCCAAGGGAGTCTAGTACTAATTTAGATAACTGCTTCTTGAGTGTCTGGTTCATTCTCTCAACCTTTCCTGATGAGGTGGGTGCCAAGGGGTGTGGAACTCCCAGGAGATACTGAACCCTTCATTACTCCCTGGAGTACCCTGGAAGTAAAATGAGTTCCCTGATCCGAATCTATACATTCCATTATCCCGTATCTGGGAATTATGTGTTCAAGTATTATCTTGGACACCCCACTTGTGGTGGCAGTGGCTAAAGGATACGCCTCCACCCATCCAGATCGGTGTTAAACCATTACCAGCATATACCTCAGTCTTCCCACTCGGGGTAATTCGGTATAATCTACCTGAATGCACTGAAATGGTTGGAGTCCAGGTTCTCTCCCTCCTGGGACTTGTTTCCTCAATACCTTGTTGATTTTATTGCATGTTATACATCCCTCACATATCTGTTTGGCTATCGTATAGACCCCCTTGCATCCATGTTTACTTACCAAATCACACATTGCTTGCACTCCCCAGTGACTCCCCTGGTGTAAGACAGCCATATTTCTCGCATCATCTTAAAAGAAATCATGTTAAATTTCCATAATAGAAATCAGATTCAAAACAGTCCTGGATCTCAAGCTCCAGGGAACAAAGCACAAACATTCAATCACCAACAAACAAATGTGCATTCAAACCAAATCACAAAGGGTTAAACTTTCTACTAGCTGTACAGCTCTTTTCTCTCTCTCTCTCTCTCTCTCTCTCACACGCACGCACACACACCGTATCTCACAGACACTTTTTGAGCTTCCTGCAACAACAACTCTAGAGGCTTCTCGCTCCACCCCTCTATCTTTTGAAATTTGTTTTTGGATGTAACACCCTGCTTGTTTGGGTCCCCACCTCTGTTCTTGTCCCTGTTGACTGGACCCTACGAAAGATCCTCCTCGTCCTCAACCCCTTCCTCTATGTTCTGATTAGATTAGATTACTTTACAGTGTGGAAACAGGCCCTTCGGCCCAACAAGTCGACACTGACCCATACCCCTACATTTACCCCTTACCTAACACTACGGGCAATTCAGCATGGCCAATTCACCTGAGCTGCACATCTTTGGACTGTGGGAGGAAACCGGAGCACCCGGAGGAAACCCACGCAGACACAGGGAGAACGTGCAAACTCCACACAGTCAGTCACCTGAGGCGGGAATTGAACCCGTGTCTCTGACGCTGCGAGGCAGCAGTGCTAACCACTGTGCCACCGTGCCGCCCACTATGTGCTACCACCCTCCACTCCGGTTGCTAGTCACTGATTTGATTCGATTCTTTTCTATGACTACTTCGTCAACCGTGGCTATCATCATTTTTGCCTTCTGCTTTTGCTTCTCATCCTCTCTCTTTACAAACACTTTCTGTGCATCTCTTAACAATTCATCAAGTGATTTCTCATTCCACCATCTATTTTCAGAAATTTTGTTTTGATGTCTGGCCATGATTTAGTTACAAAGTGTACCCTCAGTAGCCCTTCAGCTACTAGCCCTTCCAAACTAAGCATAATCTGATCCTTTCTGACTGAAAGACTGTTTTCTGTTGACATATAAATTCAAATATTTACAAACACAGTCTTCATCCAACCTGTACTTTGGCCAGAAGACAGCAGGACGAAGAATGGATTCCTTAGTCCATACAAAGCAACAGTATTTAATCATCTTTTTGCTATCTCTTCCCCTTGTGCAAGTATTATTTTGCCAATTCCACAACATCCTGCCCAAAGGACTTTCTGGAGGTATGTTGTCAGGGACCCGCCTCCATTTCCATTTTTCTTTTGGAGGCTAATGCTTTACCTCGGCACAGCCCATATTGAGTTCTTTCGTTAGACACTTATTAACTACTAGAACTCAATCCCAGCCACCAAGGAAGTACTTAAAAGTCAATTTCCCTACCTTGGTCCATGCACGGAGTTGCCTGGCTCCCTGTGCCTACTTACTTTCGCCTGGTTCAGATTGAGATCCGATGAGAGTCTTATCAGTCAACCAGAAGGGAAAACCCACCGCCGAGTAACACAGCACCGTTCTAAAAGGAACAGGACGCGTCTTCCCAGCCATCGACGCTGTCTACCCCACTGGTGATGATGGATATCCTGGACATGAGCCCCAAAATTTGTGAGAAACAAAACTCACATATTAATAAATTTCAATCCGAGTCAAATTCTGAAGCAGTGAATCTTATTGATACGTACTTGCAAGAACGGGTGCCTAATGAATAAGCACATCGATCTGAGGGTTACATTCTGATTTATGCTGTTCAGCTGCATCGCTCGGTCCTCCCCTTTCACCCTATAGGCTACTCGCTACAGTAAAAGTAACCAATCACAAGCTCTGACTTCGCTCCACTTTTGTCTAGTTTCTCTCCGCCTCTGTTTACTTCTCCCATTACTCTAAGCCTGTCGCCCCTTACTCTTATTTATCTCATTCCTTATATGTGACTATCCAGGCATAGTTTGCTGTCTTCGTGTGATCATCCTGCCAAACTAAGTTCCATCTGTTGGCCACATCCCTTCTGAGACTGGTACACGATTCTCCTGTTACTGGTACATCCCGCTACACGGTCACTCTGCTCTATTAGTCATAGATAATTCTACCTGTTTTTGCTTCTTATGTTTTCCTATGCCTGGTACATCCTGCTACACAGTTGCTCTGCCCTATTAGTCATAGATAATTCTATCTGTTTTTGCTTCTCACTGTTTAGTATTTGCATGCGCAGCCTAATTTTATAATGTAAGCTTTTGCAGAAACAACACCTGTTCCCTTATTCTGCACAATTTTAACCCTATACCTTACACAAACAATCAAGGCCATGCCCCTGCGAAAGCAACTCAGCTCAAGGCATCTCATTACCTACTCTATTTTTTTTAATAGGCTGACACAGCCAAAAACAGAGTCAGGTCGACCAAACCGAGGTCCTTCCTCCTCAGTACACTGGCTGTAGCCAGCCAGCTTGGAATCAGTCCTCAACTGAGGAGGTTCTAATCTCCTGGTTATTTTTCATTACCTACTCCATTCTGATGAAATATCATAATTAATTTGACAAGGTAACTCTGTTTTTCTTTCCCAACGTGAAGCATGTTTAGCATTTTCTGCTTGTTCTTTTCAATGCCTTGAGCTCTTTTTAGCCACTACCCTACATTTTTTCTTCTTCAACTACTTAAGCATTTCCTTTTTAAAACCTACGTTTAAAACTGCCTTCACCATTCACTCAGACAAATTATTATGACTTACAATGTAAAGATTATTTTCTTGATATACCACCTTTGGCTTATTTGCTGAAATTACCTAAAATCTAGATCCTCTGGTTCTCAACCCTTCTGCCAATAGTTTCCTTTTCCTTTCTCATTAATCTGTCTGTTGCATATTTGTTTTCTTTAAAATGCATAAAGGAGGTTAAACTCCTGGACCGGATCAGATGTACCCCACAATGTTGTGGGAAGTGAGGGAAATGATTGCTGGGCACCTTGCTGAGATATTTGTATCATCGAAAGCTATGGGTGAGGTGCAGGAAGACTGGAGGTTAATGTGGGTGCCATTACTTCAGAAAGGTGGTAAGGAAAAACCAGGGAATTATAGACTGGTGAGCCTGACGTCAGTGGTGAAGAAGGTTTTGGAGGGGATTCAGAGGGACAGGATTTCAATGTACTTGCAAAGGACTGTTTAGGGATAGTCAACGTGACTTTGTGCATGGTAAATGGCATCTCACTAACTTGATTCATTTTTTCAAGAAGTGACGAAGAAGATTGATGAAGGCAGAGTGGTGGATGTTGACTATATGGAGTTCAGCACGGCATACAACAAAGTTCCACATGGTAAACTGGTTAGCAAGTTCGATCACTTGGAATATAAGGAGAGCTAGCCATTTAGATACAAAATTGGCTTGAAGGTAGGAAACAGAGGGTGGTGGTGGAGGGTTGCTTTTCACACTGGAGGCCTGTAACCAGTGGTATGCCGCAAGATTGGTGCTGGGTCCACTGCTTTATGACATTTATATAAATGATTTGGATGTGAATATACTAGGTATGGTCAGTAAGTTTGCAGATGACACCAAAATTGAAGGTGTAGTGGACAGTGAAGAAGGTTACCTTTGAGTACAACGGGACCTTGATCAGATGAGCCAATGGGCCGAGGAGTAGCAGATGGAGTTTAATTTTGATAACAAAGAGCCGTTGGGTTCTGATGCATAGTTGATTGAGACTGGAGTTACAGTTAGATAGGGTAGTAAATGTGGCATTTAGTACGCTTGCCTGTATTGGTCAGTGCATTGAGTATAGGAGTTGGGAGGTCATATTGTGGCTGTACAGGACATTGGTTATGCCACTTTTGGAATACTGTGGTCAATTCAGGTTTCCCTGCTATAGGAATGATGTTGTGAAACTTGAAAGGGTTCAGTAAAGATTTACAAGGATGTTGCTACGATTGGAGGATTTGAGCTCTTGGGAAAGGCTGAATAGGCTGGAGCTGTTTTCCCTGGAGAATTGGAGGCTGAGGGGTGACCTTAGAGATGTATAAAATCATGGGAGGCATGGATAGGATGAATAGCCAAGATGTTTCCCCAGGATAGGAGAGTCCAAAACTAGAGGGCATAGGTTTAGGGTGAGAGGGAAAAGATATAAAAGAGACCTAAGGGGCAACATTTTCATGCAGAGGGTGGTGCATATAAGGAATGAGCTGTCAGAGAAAGTCATGGAGGTTGGTAGAATTCTAACATTTAAAAGGCATCTGGATGGGTTCATGAACATGAAGGGTTTAGAAGGATATGGGCCAAACGCAGGCAAATGGAACTAGATTAATTTAGGTTATCTGATCAGCATGGATGAGTTGGACTAAAGTGTCTGTCTCTATGCTGTGCATCTCTATCACACTTTCTGTTCATAGCATAGCCATGTGCAGTACTGGCCCTCAGTGAGGATGGTTTTTATTTATTGTGTGGTCTCAAGATCATACTAAAGATAATTAATTGAGTACACTTCTATCTGTGCAAACTGTACAACCATAAGGTGTTTCGAACTGTCAGCCACAGCAGGTTCAGTAATATGTGAAAATTGCAACAAGTTATGTGTATACTCAAACCTCGGGATTTTGTTGACTGAAAATATATAAAAATATACAATTTTATATGTATGCATACTAATTTTGAATAAGTTTTTGTTTGTAATGCAATATCATTCGAATGATCAACTTCATAGTTGCAGTTCTGGAACACATTATAGGAGTGATGTGATAGCATTGGAGAGGATGCAGAGGAGGTTTACCAGCATGTTGTGTGGGCTGGAGAGTTTCAGGTGAGAAGAGAGATTGGGCAGACTGGGGTTGTTTTCCTTAAAGCAGCAGAGATTGAGAGGGAACATGATTTAGATGTATAAAATTGAGGGTCAATTGATAGATAGAGTAGATAGGAAGAAGCTTTTCCCTATGATGGAGGGATCAATGACCAGATTTAAGGTAAGGGGAAGACTGTTAGATTGACGTTAAGAAAAGCTTTTTCACCCTGAGGGTGGGAGAGGAAGAGAGGGCATTATGCAAGAATACAGTATCTTCAGCTTTATCAATACGGGCATAGTGACACTTGTTAGATCTCAGCGTGAGTATTATGTATAGTTCTGGGTGCCACATTATAGGGTGGATGTGAATGCATTGCAGAGTGCATAAGTGGTTTGCAAGAATGGCTCTGGGGTGAGGTTAGTGATGAGGATAAATTTAAGAAGTTGTGACCGTTCTCCTTGGAGAGAAGGCTGAGAGTAGTTTTGATAGAGATTTTCAAAATCACGAGCAAGTTGGATAGAATAGAAAGGGAGAAACTGTTCCTGCTTTTAAAAGGTTTATAGTGATCCACAAAAGAAATATTTTTTCACTTAGTGAGTAGTTAGGATCTGGAATGCATTTTCTGGAAATGCAGTGGAGGCAGATTCAATGGAGGCATTCAAGAGGCCATTGATTGACTATTTGGATAAAAAGAATGTGTATGGATAGTTCCTGGAGGAGCATATTGGCAGAAGTTGAGAGCAGAGGGGGCTGATGAGGCAGTCATGTCATTGAAGTATGTTATTCAGTGCTGAAGTCTTTGGAACAAGTCAGATAAGAATAGAGGAAGATGGAATGAGCCTGGTTTATATGTTGAGTCCAGTAATTTGATGCTAAAATTGAGTTTGAAATATTGTTCATTTTGAGTTGGTTCTAGTAATTTTGTTTGCAAGGGATTACTTGGATGGGCAGCATTGTCTAGTTTTATGTTTCCGGCATCTCATTCAGAAAGCAAATCCAGCTTTCTGCACCAAGATGATGTGGCTACCTTGCTTTAGCAAATGCTGATGTGCAGTTCCAAACTGGAAAGTTGTTGCTTTGTTCTTTGTATTTTCTCTATCTTGACAATAGGTTGAGGTTTAGTATTACTTGCAAGTCCATATTCAGGAGATGTGGCTACCGCTAATGTTCACCTCACAACAGCTAAGTGCCTGTTCAGATTTCATTAATTGTCATGGGTTTTCAGTTCCATGCTGGATGGTTAGAATTTATTGGAAGGTTATTTGGGTTTTAAAGTTTTTTTTACTAGTCTGTCTGGGAGCTTGATAGTAAAATTTGCAATTGGGCTGCCCTTAGGGCTTTATGCCTATTAGCTCTGATAATTTAAACTTGGTGTGTAGCTGTTTATTTGATGGGGATATTGTGGTGATCCAAGATTAAAGATTCTGGACTTTATGCTTGCAATTGAGGCACCATTTTCATTTAAGGATGTAATTTTAATACTGTTAATATTTTACTTCAAGCAACTCAAAACTGGCCTCCATGACTGTGGGCCAAAGGTATTCTGCCACAATCTGTCACCTCATGGCCTGAAATATTACTGTCACAACCATTACCAACAAACTCAGGGGACCAACCATGATTCAATGTGGAAAATAGGAGGGGAGACCAGGCTGAATGCCAGATAAACCTAAAAATGGAACACTTTTCAAAAAATACATTTGAAACAGTAGAAGTGGCCTTGAATAATGAGTTTTATAGGAATAGTCATCTTTTGCACATTTGATATGGAATTGTTTTGCATGATTGAATTTTACAGGTGTCGGACCATTTCCAGGGATTATTGATCTGTACGGGTCAGGTGGTGGGATGGTTGAGCATCGAGCTAGTCTCTTAGCAAACCATGGATTTGTTACATTGGGTTTAGCATATTTTGGATTTGATGACCTTCCAAAAGATTATTTGAATCTTGATCTGGAATATTTCGAAGAAGCTGTGAACTTCTTGAGAAGGCATCCAAAGGTAACATGCTTTAAATTTATTTAGAAAATGGTTTTACAAAGTTTGTGAATGTAAAGACCAACACTCCCTTTTTTATGATGCAGACATGAGGCATCCTATTCAACCCCCCCCCCCCCCCCCCCCCCCCGCCCCCCACCTCCGCCATTGCAGTCAAATTCTCCAGGGGCAAACATACAAGGTAACTCCTTAAACCAAATTCCAGGATTTCCCTTAAAATTCCTAAAGGTATCAAACAAAGCTGGGGAGGCTGTAGTGACTGCAATTAACCATTTAGAGTCTCAGCAAGTTATAGAAACTAATGCCTCTTTTAGAAGGAATGTTCACGATATAGTCTGGAAACCTGTATTTCAAGATCCTGTACATTCTGTGAAATCTTGAGGCATTGGAGAGGGTGCCACAAGGTTTACTAGGATGAGCATAACTTCTGTCACGATAATCTGAACTGGCTGGAAAACTGTTTTTGAGAAAGAGACTGATAGGTGACCTGACAGAGGTCTTTAATATAATGGAAAAGCTTAATAGGGTGAATGTAGAGAATATTTCCACCTGTGGGGGAGACCAGAACTAGGGGAAACATACTTCATCTTAAGAGTGGCTAGAATGGCCTCACAGCGCCAGAGACCCGGGTTCAATTCCAGCCTCAGGCGACTGACTGTGTGGAGTTTGCATGTTCTCCCCGTGTCTGCGTGGGTTTCCTCCGGGTGCTCCGGTTTCCTCCCACAGTCCAAAGATGTGCAGGTCAGGTGAATTGGCCATGCAAAATTGCCCGTAGTGTTAGGTAGGGGGTAAATGTAGGGGTATGGGTGGGTTGCGCTTCGGCGGGTCGGTGTGGACTTGTTGGGCCGAAGGGCGTGTTTCCACACTGTAATGTAATCTAATCTCAAAAAATCTAATCAAATGTTGAATTTGATTAGATTTTTTACCACAGGACTTGTTGGGGTGACTAGCATTTAAAAGGAAGCTAGTTAAATGTATGAGGTTGAACAGAAGAGCAGGGTATGAAGAAGAATGGAAGAAGACTCGAATATTGAAAGAGTTCAGAAAAGAATTACAAGGTTGTTGCTGGGATTGGAGGGTTTGAGCTTTGGCAAAGACAGGATAGGCTGGGGCTGTTTTCCCTGTACTGTTGGAGGCTGTGAGGTGACCTTATAAAGGTTTATAAAATCATGAGGGGCATGGTAAGGATGAATAGTGAAGTCCTTTTCCCAGGGTAGGGGAGTCCAAAACTAGAGGGTGAGACGGGAAAGATTTTAAAAAGGGTCTTGAGGGGTAACCTTCTCACACAGAGGGTGGTGCAGAGAAAACTGCCAGAAAAAGTGGTGGAGTCTGGTTCAATTATGACATTTAAAATGTATCTAGATGGGTCCATGAATAGGAAGGGGTTAGAGGGATATGGGCCAAATGCTGGCAAATAGGTCTGGATTAATGAGGGTGAAACAGAAGAGCAGGGTGTGATGAAGAATGGAAGAAGACTCAAACATATTGAGAGAGTTCAGAAAAGAATTAGAAAGTGGTGCCGGGATTGGTGGGCCTGAGCTTTGGGAGATACTGAATAGGCTGGGGTTATTTTCCCTCTACTGCTGAAGGCTGAGGGGTGACTTTATAAAGGTTTGTAAAATCATGAGGGGCTTGCAAACTGTGAATTGCTAAGGTCTTTTTCCAAGGGGAGGGGAGTCCAAACCTAGAGGGCATTAATTTAAGGTGAGAGGGGAAAGATGTAAAAGGAACCAGAGAGGCACCTTTTTCACACACAGAATGGGTGCGTGTATGGAATGAGTTGCGCGAGGAAGTGGGGGAGTCTGGTACAATTAAAACATATGAAAGGCATCTGGATGGATATATGAATAGGAAGCATTTAGATGAATTTGGGTCAAAAGCTGGCAAATGGGGCTAGATTAATTTAGGATATTTGGTCGGCATGGATGGGGAGGACTGAAGAGTCTGTTTTCGTGCTGTACGTTTTTATGACTCTCATTTGGCATTAATCTGTGAATAAATGGCTTGTACATGAGATGTAAATATCATGTAAACTAATTTGCTGCTTTTGTCATTATTGTATATTTTATTCTGATGCAGATTGAGATGCTTCCTCCTTCAGAGTCACCAGAGTCAACGTTAACTCTCTCTACTCTCCACAGTTGCTGAATTTCTCCAATTTCTGCTTTCGTTTCAGATCTTCAGCATGTGCAATTCTTTTTCTGGTTTTGTTTAATCTATAAAGTCATGAGGGGCATGGTTAGAGTAAATAGACAAGGTCTTTGCCCTGGGGTGGGGGAGCTCAGAACTAGAGGGCATAGTGAGAAGGGAAAGATTTAAAAGGATCCTAAGGGGCATCTTTATCATACAGATAGTGGTGTGTATATGGAATGAGCTGCCAGAGGAAGTGATGGAGGCTGGTACAATTGCAGCATTTAAAAGGCATCTGAATAGGAAGAGTTTAGAGAGATATGGAACAAGTGCTGGTAAATGGGACTAGATTAATTTAGGATATCTGGTTGGCGTGGACAAGTTGGACCAAAGGGTCTGTTTCCATGCTGTATATCTCTCTGACTCTAACTCTAGTAAAAGCATATACAGTACAGGTGTGGAATTAGAGTCATAGAGATGTACAGCACGGAAACAGACCCTTCGGTCCAACCCGTCCATGCCGACCAGATATCCCAACCCAATCTAGTCCCACCTGCCAACACCTGGCTCATATCCCTCCAAACTCTTCCTATTCATATACCCATCCAGATGCCTTTTAAATGTTGCAATTGTACCAGCCTCCACCACTTCATCTGGCAGCTCATTCCATACACGTACCACCCTTTGTGTGAAAAAACTCGCCCTTAGGTCTCTTTTATATCTTTCCCTTCTCACCCTGGACCTATGCCTACTAGTTCTGGACTCCCCCACCCCAGGGAAAAGACTTTGTTTATTTATTCTATCCATGCCCTTCATAATTTTGTAAACCTCTATAAGGTCACCCCTCAGCCTTTGACGCTCCAGGGAAAACAGCCCCAGCCTGTACAGCCCCTCCCAATAGCTCAAATCCTCCAACCCTGGCAACATCCTTGTAAATCTTTTCTGAACCCCTTCAAGTTTCACAACATCTTTCCGTTAGAAAAGGAGACCAGAATTGCATGCAATATTCCAACAGTGGTCTAACTAATGTCCTGTACAGCCGCAATATGACCTCCCAACTCCTGTACTCAACACTCTGATCAATAAAGGAAAGCATACTAAATGCCTTCTTCACTATCCTATTTACCTGCGACTCCACTTTCAACGAGTTATGAACCTGCACTCCAAGGTCTCTTTGTTCGGCAACACTCCCTAGGACCTTATCATTAAGTGTATAAGTCCTGCTAAGATTTCTTTCCCAAAATGCAGCACCTCGCATTTATCTGAATTAAACTCCATCTGCCACTTCTCAGCCCATTGGTCCATCTGGTCAAGATCCCGTTGTAATCTGAGGTAACCTTCTTCACTGTCCACTCCACCTCCAATTTTGGTGTCATCTCCAAACTTACTAAGTATACCTCTTATGCTCACATCCAAGTCATTTATATAAGTGATGAAAAGTAGTGGACCCAGCACCGACCGTTGTGCTCACTGGTCTACAGTTCCCTGGCTTGTCCTTACCACCTTTCTTAAACAGAGGCACCACGTTAGCCAATCTCCAGTCTTCTGGCACTTCAACTGTGACTATCGATGATACAGACATCTCAGGAAGATGCCAAGCAATCACTTCCCTAGCTTCCCATGGAGTTCTAGGGTACACCCAATCAGGTCCTGGGAATTTATCCACCTTTATGCATTTCAAGACATCCAGCACCACCACCTCTGTAATATGGGCATTTTTCCCTACATTCTATATCTTCCATGTCCTTTTCCACAGTAAATACTGGCTTAGTATCTCCCCATCTCCTGCGGCTCCACACAAAGGCCGCCTTGCTGATCTTTGAGGGGCCCTATTCTCTCCCTAGTTACCCTTTTGTCCTTAATGTATTTGTAAAAACCCTTTGGATTCTCCTCAATTCTATTTGCCAAAGCTATCTTATGTCCCATTTTTGCCCTCCTGATTTCCCTCTTAACTATACTTCGACTGCTTTTAAACTCTTCTAAGGATTCACTCGATCTATCCTTTCTATAGCTGACATATGCTTCCTTCTTTTTCTTAACTAAACCCTCAATTTCTTCAGTCATCCAGCATTCCCTATACCTACCAGCCTTTCCTTTCACCCTGACAGGAATATACCTCGTTACCTCATTACTGAAAGTTTCCAATTTTCCAGCCGCCCTCTTTACTTGCGAACATCTGCCCCCAATCAACTTTTGAAAGTTCTTGCCTAATACTGTCAAAATTGGCTTTCCTCCAATTTAGAACTTCAACTTTTAGATCTGGTCTATCCTTTTCCATCACTATTTTAAATCTAATAGAATTATGTTCGCCGGCCCCAAAGTGCTCCCCCACTGACACCTAATTTGTTAATTGTTTGTCATCATTTCTCAGGTTAAGGGTCCTGGAGTTGGAGCAATAGGAATTTCAAAAGGAGGAGATCTAGTTCTCTCGATGACCACATTTTTGCCACATGTGATAGCAGCAGTTAGTATCGGTGGATGCAATGCAAACACGTTGGGGAAACTGCACTACAAAGACATCACTCTTCCTGGTCTTGGTATTAATTTAGAAAGAGCCAAATTTTCAGAATCCAAGCTGATCGATATCTCTGAGGTGACAAATGACCCAATGGAGGAAGAAAACAAGGATTGTATTATCCCAATAGAAAAGGCTGAGGGCCATTTTTTGTTTGTGGTTGGAGAAGATGACAAGAATTGGAGAACTCCACTCTATGCTCAGCAGGCTGTTAAAAAACTGAAAGAAAATGGCAAAGAGAATTATGAACTTATTACTTATCCTGAAGCTGGCCATCTCCTGGAGCCCTCATATTTTCCATTTTGCTATGCTTCTTTTCATCGAGTGGTGGGACAGCCTGTGTTATGGGGAGGGAAAGTGAAACCACATGCACTGGCACAGATAGATCTGTGGCCAAGGGTGCAGGCATTTCTACGAAAACATCTCGAACATCAGAGCAAGTTGTAAAAATATTTAGTATTGACTTCACTTAATTAGTGAAAAATTCCATTCTTCCCAGATTTACCTTAATCCATGTTAATTTATCATTAACTTGCATAACAGTTTTCTCCGAATTTGTAGATAATTCTAATTTTCCCTGAATTTAAATGTGTAAAATCTTGTTTTGCTATGCCGAAACTTGTAACTTGTCACTTATCTTGCTCCAAATCTCTTATCACTTTCAGCTGTCAGTTACATTTTAACAAATTTGAACAATATTTTAACTGGATAAAACATTTTCTTTTAAATGTGAAGCTTTCAGCAAGATTGTCACTATTTTTGGATCGTTTCAGGATGAGTTGAATTCACTATTAGTATTTAAGATTTTGGAGCTAACATTGTGTGATTGGCAAAAGCCCAACACTTTTTATCAATTAAACAAATTAATGGACTATCAGAGGTTGGGGAATTCAAAAACAGAAAATTCTAGTGACAAATGTCCAAATTGAGCAGCAATCACTGCAGAAAGTTGACACGACCAGTATCTAGTCTATATTTCTTTGTTTCCTTCCCAATATTTCCAATAAATGTCATAATTTAAAAGCTTGCATCTGCTTGTTATGTCTGTTCTGCCTCTTATTATGTTCCTGAACTTTAGGTCCCATGTTGGGTCAGAGATTCTACTGAAAATAATCTGTTAGGGTGAAAGGCAAAGGTGGTAGGTGCAGGGAATGCTAGATGACTATAGAAACGGATGTTTTGGTTAAGAATAAAAAGGGATAGACAACAGAGATCTAGTGAATTTCTAGAAGAATATAAAAGCAGTAGGAGTAGGCAGTACTTAAGAGGGAAATCAGGAGGGCAAAATGTAGACATGAGAGAGCTTTGCCAAATAGGGTTAAGAAGAATGCAAAGGGATTCTACAAATACACTAAGGACAAAAGGATAAATAGGAAGAGAATAGGGCACATTGAAGATCAGCAAGGCTGCCTGTGTGTAGAACCGCAGGAGATGGGGGAGATACTAAATGAGTATTTTGCATCAATGTCTACTGTGGAGAAGGAAATGGAAGATACAAAATGTGAGGAAATAGATGGTGACATGGGTGGCACAGTGGTTAGCACTGTTGCCTCACAGCGCCAGAGACCCGGGTTCAATTCCCGCCTCAGGCGACTGACTGTGTGGAGTTTGCACATTCTCCCTGTGTCTGTGTGGGTTTCCTCCGGGTGCTCCGGTTTCCTCCCACAGTCCAAAAATGTGCAGGTTAGGTGAATTGGCCATGCTAAATTGCCCGTAGTGTTAGGTGAAGGGGTGAAATGTAAGGGAATGGGTCTGGGTTGGTTGCGCTTCAGTGGGTCGGTGTGGGCTTGGTGGGGCGAAGGGCCTGTTTCCACACTGTAAGTAATCTAATCTAATCTACTCTAATCTTGAATAAATGTCCATCTAACAGAGGAGGAGCTGCTGGATGTCTTAAAACACATAAAGTTGGATAAATCCCCAAGACCTGCTCAGGTGTACCCTCAAATTCTTTGGGAAGCTAGGGAAGTGATTGCTGGCTCCCATGCTGAGATATTTGTATCATCAATAGTTACGGTGAGGTGCCAGAAAACTGAAGGTTGGCTAACACGGTGTCACTATTTAAGAAAAGTGGTAAGAAAAGGCAAGTGAACTATAGACCGGTGAGGAGAAAGTGAGGACTGCAGATTAGAGCTGAGAATGTGTTGCTGGAAAAGCGCAGCAGGTCCGGCAGCATCCAAGGAGCAGGAGAATCGATGTTTCGAGCATGAGCCCTTTCCTGAAGAAGGGCTCAGGCCTGAAACATCGATTCTCCTGCTCCTTGGATGCTGCCTGACCTGCTGCGCTTTTCCAGCAACACATTCTTAGCTATAGACTGGTGAGCCTGACATCGGTGATGGGCAAGTTTCTTTTGAATTAGATCAGATTCTCCACAGTAAGGAAACAGGCCCTTTGGCCTAACAAATCCACACCGACCCTCCGAAGAGTAACCCACCCAGATCCATTCCCCTACCCTATATTTAACCCTGACTAATGCACCTAACACTATGGGAAATTTATCATGGCCAATTCACCTGACCTGCATATCTTTGGATTATGGGAGGAAACCCACGCAGACACAGGGAGAATGTGCAAACTCCACACAGACAGTCGACCAAGGCAGGAATTGAACTCTGGTTCCTGGCGCTGTGAGGCAGCAGTGCTAACCACTGAGCTGCTGTGCTGCCCCTTGGTTGGAAATCCTGAGGGAGAAGATTTACATGTATTTGGATGGGCAAGGAATAATTAGGGATAGTCAATATTGCTTTGTGTTTGGGAAATCATGTCTCACTAACTTGATTGAGTTTTTTGAAGAAGTAATGAAGAGGATCGATGAGGGCAGAACGGTTGACGTGATCTATATGGACTTCAGTAAGGCGTTTAACAAGGTTACTCATGGTAAACTGGTTTGCAAGGTTAGGTCACATGGTATACAGGGAGAACTAGCCATCTGGATACAGATTTGGTTCCAAGTTAGAAGACATAGTGTGGTGGTGGAGGGTTCCTTTTCAGACTGGAGGCCTGTGACCAGTCGTGTGCCAAAAGGATCGGTGCTGGGTCCACTAATTTTTGTCATTCATGTAAGTGATTTCTTGCAATGAAGGCCAACATACCATTTGCTTTCTTTACTGCCTGTTGCACCTGCATGCTTGCTTTCAGCAACCAGTACAGAAGAACACTCAGGTCCCACTGCACATTCCCTGTCTCAATTTACAGCCATTCACTTAGTAATCTGTCGTCTTGTTTTTGCTTCCAAAGTGAATGACCTCACATTTATCCAAATTTTACTGCATCTGCCCACTCGCCCAACCTGTCTAGATCATGCTGAAGGATCTCTGCATCCTCATCACATCCAAGCACCCAACTTGGTTTCATCTGCAAACTTTCAGTGTTGTATTTTCTTCCCTCATCTAAATCATTAATATTTATTGTGAATAGCTGGGATCCCAGCACTGATTCCTGTGGCACCCCACTAGTTACTGCCTGTCAATTTGAAAAGGACCCATTAATTCCTACATTTTGTTTCCTCTCTGCCAACCAGTTTTCTCTCCATCTTAAAACACTTTCCCCAATCTTGCACAATAATCTCTTATGTGGGACTTTGTCAAAAGCTTTCCAAATATACCTCGTCAACCGGCTCCCCCTTGTCAATTCTACAAGTTACATCTTCATAGAATTCCAACGGGTTTGTCAAGCATGATTTTGCCTTCATATATCTATGCTGACACTGTATGATTCTGCCACTGCTTTCTAAATGCTCTACTATAAGGTCCTTGATAATGGATTTGAGGATTTTCCCTGCAACCGATGTTAGGCTTACTGGTCTGTAATTCCCTGGTTTCTCTCTACCTCCCTTTTGGATATTGGTGAAACATTAGGTACCTTCAAAACTGCAGGGACTCTTCCAGAGTCTCTAGAATCCTAGAAGTTGACCACCAATGCATCCACTATTTCTGGAGCCACTTCCTTAAGTAATCTGGATGTGGATTATCAAGCCCTGGGGATTTATCCGCCTTCAATCCCCTCAATTTTCCCAGCACCATTCTTTTACTAATATTGATCTCCCTCAGTTCTTCCCTCTCACTAAATCTTGCATTCAACATTTCTGGTATCTAATTTGTGTCCTTTTTTGTGAAGACTGAACCAAAGTCCATATTCAGTTGCACAGCCATTTCTTTGACCCCTATTATAAATTCCCCCATTTCTGTCTGTTGGGATTTACATTTTCTTCACTCATCTCTTTCTTTTCACGTATCTATAGAAACTCTTAGTGTCAGTCTTTATATTCCCTGTAAGCATTCTTTCAAACTGTAGTTTCTCCTTCATCGCTCTTTAATGAATTATAAACTGCTCTCAATCATCTAGATCTACTATTTTTCCTAGCCAATCTGTATGCTTCTTCCTTGGGTCAGATACTATCGCTAATTTCCTTTGTAATCTGTGGATTGGCCGCCTTACCCATTTTGCTTTTGTGCCGGATAAGAATAAACAGTTGTTGCGGTTTCTCCCATGTGTTACTTGATGTTTCCCACTTCCTCTCTGCTGTCATCCCTTTAAGTAACTCTCCCCAATCTATCAAGGCCAACTCATGCCTCATATCATCATAGTTTCCTTTATTAAGATTCAGCACCCTAGTTTCCAAATCAACTATCTCACTCTCCATCTTGATATATTAAAAGATTCCATCATGTTATGGTCACTCAATCCCAATGGGTCTTGCACAGCTAGACTGACCATGATTCCCTTCTTATTACACAGTACCCAGTCTAAGATGGCCTGCTCTCGAGTTGTTCTGTCAGATATTGATGGCCAGTTTGGCCAGGCCCAGGAGCAGACCTACGAGGAGGTCTTCAGATCTCCCCTCCCTCCTCCGTACCGGGTGCCCGAAGATCAGGAGCGGTTGCAGGGGACTGCTGTGTGCAGCACCCTCCACCCCAGATCCCTGAGAGAAAGGGGGAGGACTCCCACGTAGAGAGTCCTCCACTGGAGATCCCCACCACCCGGTGGCAAATGGGCACGCCAAGGCGTGTCCAGACGGTGGATGAGGGAGAAGAGGTGGACGGTGTGCAGCAGCAGTCTATACAGGGCCCGCCTTTTTACCCCCTGGAAGGGAACAAAATTAAAATTCCGGAGGCGGCTCAGGTTGTGGGGCACAGGCTCCCGCGGGAAGTGCGGGACCTTGGGGCCAATCAGTTTGTGGTCTATATAGGACATCCTCTAATTTGTTTTGCCCCTTGGTATTCTCAATTCAACCCATGTAGACTCCACCCTGTCAGAGCTAATATATTTCATCACTATTGTGTTAATTTTCTCTTTAACCAGCAATGCCACTCCACCATTTCTTCTTTTTGCTTGTCCTTCCTAAATACTGACCACCATGGACACTCAGTTCCCATCCATGGTCAGCCTATGGCTAAGTCTCCATAATCCCAATTATATTGTACCCATTTACATCTATCTGCATGATTAGTTGATCCACTTTATTTTGAATGCTTCATGCACTTAAATACAAAACTTTTAAATTTGTTCCACTGGTAAATTTCCCTACTTTTTAAGAATTCCATGGTGCATTAAGATATTCACCTTTCTGTCCCTCACCTTTATTGTCTGGTAACCATCTGCCACATTGCTAACATGTACTCTTACCTCCTGCTTTAATTTTGATTTTCTAATGTCCCCTATAACTGATTCCCTCCCCCACCCCCAACATCATTAGGTGTATACAAACTGCTCTAATTTGCCTTTCCAAAATTAAACACCTCACAATTATCTAAATGAAAGTACATCTACCACTCCTCAGCCCATTCGCCCATCTGATCAAGATCCTGTTGTACTCTGTGGTAACCTTCGCTGTCCACTACACCTCCAATTTTGGTGTCATCTACAAACTTGCTAACTATACCTCCTCTGTTCACATCCAAATCATTTTTAAAAATCACAAAAAGCAGTGGACCCACCACCAATCCTTGTGGCACACCACCGGTCACAGGTTCTCAGTGTGTAAAGGAACCCTCCACCACCACCCTCTGTCTTCTATCTTCGAGTCAGTTCTGTATCCAAATGTCTAGTTCTCCCTGTATTCCATTTGATCTAACCTTGCTAACTTGGCTGCCATGTGGAACCTTGTCGAATGCTTTACTGAAGTCCATATAGATCCCATCCATCACTCTGCCCTCATCAATCTTCTTTGTTACTTCTTCAAAAAACCCAATCGTAAGTTAGTGAGATAGGATTTCCCACGCACAAAGCCATGTTGACTATCCTTAATCAGTCCTTGCATTTCAAATACATGTAAATCCTGTCCCTCAGGATTCCCTCCAACAACTTGGGGACCACTGATGTCAGGCTGCCTGGTCTGTATTGCCCTGGATTTTCCTTCGCACCTTTCTTAAATAGTGGCACCATGTTAGCCAACCTGCAGTCTTCCAGCACCTTACCTGTCACTATCGATGATACAAAGATTATGTTTGAGAGTATTTTTTTCTCCCATTGTAAAAACCTATAATCCAAACTTACTTTGTAAAAAGTGCACAACCAAAGAATAGATCAAACCTCTGCAAACCTACAGAGTGAATGATTAGAGACTGTTTAGCTAAACCACCTATTAAGAGCTGCGGAAGACCTCTGTGCATCCAGATTGGCTTCAGCGTGTAAAGGAGAACGTGATGTTGACACCTAAAGTGAGCCTCATCCCTCTAGGATGCTTTCTGCTGCCAATCTTTGCAAGAAATGTGGATTCTTCAGTGAGGTTGGACAGTTAATGGTGTGTGAGGAAAGATGGGAGACTCTGCTGAAAGTATTGCTGAAGATCTGCAATATATTTCCAACTCAGAATGGCTAGTGACTTGGACAGCAACTTGCAGGTGGTGGTATTCCCTTGTCGTAGAATTGTAGAGCCGTACAGCACGGAAACAGATCCTTCGGTCCAACCTGTTCACGCCGACCAGATATCTCAACCCAATCTAGTCCCACCTGCCAGCATCCAGCCCATATCCCTCCAAACCCTTCCTATTCAAATACCCGTCCAAATGCCTCTTAAATGTTGCAATTGTACTAGCCTTTACCACTTCCTCTGGCAGCTCATTCCATACACATACCACCTTCTGTGTGAAAAAGTTGCCCTGCAGGTCTCTTTTATATCTTTCCCCTCTCACCCTAAACCTATGCCCTCTAGTTCTGGACTCCCTGATCCCAGGGAAAGGACTTTGCCTATTTATCCTATCCATGCCCCCCATGATTTTATAAACCTCTACAAGGTCACCTCTCAGCCTCTGACACTCCAGAGAAAACAGCCCCAGCCTGTTCAGCCTCTCCCTATAGCTTAAATCCTCCAACCCTGGCAACATCCTTGTAAATCTTTTCTGAACCCTTTCAAGTTTCACAACATCTTTCCAATAGGAAGGAGACCAGAATTGCACACAATATTCCAACAGTGGCCTAACCAATGTCCTGTACCAGCCGGAACATGACCTCCCAACTCCCGTACTCAATACTCTGCCCAATAAAGGAAAGCATGCCAAACGCCTTCTTTGCTATCTTATCTACCTGCGACTCCACTTTCAAGGAGCTATGAACCTGCACTTCCTAGGACCTTACCATTAAGTGTATATGTCCTGCTAAGATTTGCATTCCCAAAATGCAGCACCTCACACTTATCTGAATTCAACTCCATCTGCCAATTCTCAGCCCAATGGCCCATCTGGTCAAGATCCTGTTGTAATCTGAGTGAGGTAACCCTCTTCGCTGTGCAGTACACCTCCAATTTTGTGTCATCTGCAAACTTACTAACTGTATCTCTTATGCTCGCATCCAAATCATTTATGTAAATGACAAAAAGTAGAGGACCCAGCACCAATCCTTGTGGCACTCCACTGGTCACAGGCCTCTAGTCTGAAAAACAACCCTCCACCACCACTGTCTTCTACCTTTGAGCCATGATTTGGAGATGCCGGTGTTGGACTGGCGTGTACAAAGTTAAAAATCACAACACCAGGTTATAGTCCAACAGGTTTAATTGGAAGCACGCTAGCTTTCGGAGCGACGCTCCTTCATCAGGTGATAGTCACTATCACCTGATGAAGGAGCGTCGTTCCGAAAGCTAGTGTGCTTCCAATTAAACCTGTTGGACTATAACCTGGTGTTGTGTGATTTTTACCTTTGAGCCAGTTCTGTATCCAAATGGCTAGTTCTCCCTGTATTCTGCGAGATCTAACCTTGCTAATCAGTCTCCCGTGGGGAATCTTGTCAAACGCCTTACTGAAGTCCATATAGATCACATCTACCCCTCTGCCCTCATCAATCCTCTTTGTTACTTCCTCAAAAAACTCAATCAAGTTTGTGAGACATGATTTCCCATGCACAAAGCCATGTTGACTATCCCTAATCAGTCCTTGCCTTTCCAAATACATGTACATCCTGTCCCTCAGGATTCCCTCCAACAACTTGCCCACCACCGTCAGGCTCACTGTCTATAGTTCCCTGGCTTGTCCTTACCACCCTTCTTAAATAGTGGCATCATGTTAGCCAACCTCCAGTCTTCCGGCACCTCACCTGCAGATTCTCTGTAGGCCACACTTAAAACAATTAACTTATCTGATTCTGTGCTGTGAACTTCGCCCAACAGTTCCTCCAAGATCAGTTGTGAATTTCACTGTTTGTTAATTTTCCCAGATGCACTCCGATATCCAGCGATACATGAATTCAATCAGTAAAGGCAGTAACTGCAGTTTCGTTCTCTCTCTCTCTTACCCCCCCTGCAATGAACTCACCTTGTGCTTCCTTTGTCTGTTCTTCTCCCTTTTAAAACTGCTGTTGTTTGACTTTTTTTTTCCAAAATTCCAAAACAATGCAATAGTATAAAAAACAGTAATTGTTGCTCCTACAATTCGAGGAAATCACCTCCAGCCCTAAAATACCTCAAATAAGGAGCAGCTGTTACAGCCAGAAATTTTTCCTGTCCTCCATCTTGGATTACCCAGAATCCTTGCTTGATCTAAGGTATTAATAGGTTTATTAGAGGCATTAATGCTACTACCTTTGGCCCACAGTCAAGGTGGCCAGTTTTGAGTTGCTTGATCTAAGGTATTAACAGGATTATTAAAAGCATTACTGCCTCATCTGACCAAATTTCTATCATGGCTTGAGGGATTGAGCACAGATTCACAGAAAAACATCTGATGGAGAAATGCACCCATCTGCACCCTCTCCAATGCAATCACATCGCTCCTATAATGTGGATTCCAGAACCGCAACTATGAAGTTGACCATTCAAGTGATATTGCATTATAAACAAAAACTTGTTCAAAATTAGTATGCATTTAATATGTACAACTGTAGTGAACAGAATCTGTAAATTTGAGTGTATACCTTACATGCTGTAATTTTCATGTTTAACTGAATCTGCCATTGCTAATGGCTCAAAACACCTTATGGATGTACAGTTTGCGCAGGTAGATGTGTTCTGAATTGATTATCTTTAGCACAGTCCTGGGTCCACACAATAAATAAAAACCATCCTCACTATGGGCCAGTACTACACATGGACCATGTTATGAACAGATAGTGTGACAGAGATATAAAGCGTGGTAAAGACCCTTCGGTCCAACTTGTCCATGCTGACTAAATATCATAAATTAAGTCTAGTCCCATTTGCCAGCATTTGGCTTATATCCCTCTAAACTGTTCCTATTCATGTACTCATCCAAATCCCTTTAAATGTTCTAATTCTACCAGCCTCAACTACCTCCTCTGACAGCTCATTCCATACACACATCACACTTTACATGAAAAGGTTAACCTGTAGGTCCTTTTTAAATGTTTCCCCTCTCATCTTCAACCTATGCCCTCTAGTTTTGAACGTCCCCTAACCTGGGGAAAAGACCTTGGCAATTCATCCTATCCATGCCCTCCATGATTTTATAAACCTCAATAAGGTCACTCCTCAGCCTCTGACACTCCAGGGAAAACAGCTCCAGCCTTTTCAGCCTCTCCCAATAGTTCAAACCCTCTAACCCTGGCAACATATTTGTCAATCTTTTCTGAACCCTCTCAAGTTTCACAACATTTTTCCAATAGCAGGGAGATGAGAATTGAACACAGCATTCAAAATGTGACCTCACCAATATTCTGTACCACTGCAACATGACCTCACAACTCCTATACTCAATGTACTGAACAATAAAGGCAACTATACCAAACGCCTTTATCAGTACCCTTTCCACTTTTCAATGAACTAAGAGCCTGCACCTAACGGCTTTTTATTTGGCAACACTGCCCAAACTTTCTCATGAAGTGTATAATTCCTGTCCTGATTTGTTTTACCAAAATGCCGCACCTCACATTTATCAAAATTAAACTCCATCTGCCACACCTCTGCCCATTTGCCCATCTGATCAAGGTCCCATGGTACTCCGAGGTAACCTTCTTCACTGTCCACTACACCTCCAATTTTGATGTCATCTGCAAACTAACGAGCTAAACCTCCTATGTTCACATCCAAGTCATTTATATAAATGATGAAAAGCAGTGGACTCAGCACTGATCCTTGCAACACATCACTGGTCACAGATCTCCAGTCTGAAAAACCCTCCACCACCACCCTCTGTCTCCTACCTTCAAGCCAACTTTGTATCCAAATGGCTAGTTCACCCTGTATTCCAAATGATCTCAGCTTGCTAACCAGTCCACCAAATGGAACTTTGTGGAATGCCTTACTGAAGTCCATACAGACAAAGTGCACTACTCTGCCTTTATCAATCTTCTTTGGCACTTCTTCAAAAAATTCAATCGATTAAGTTCATGAGACCAGATTTCCCATTCACAAAGCCATGTTGACTATCCCTAATCAGTGTCAAGAGTGTGGTGCTGGAGAAGCACAGCAGATCAGGCAGCATTGGAGGAAACTGTTGAAGTCCACATTGATGCCCTAGGGTTGAAGTGTTCCGAGGCGGAAGATGAGGCGTTCTTCCTCCAGGCATCTGGTGGTGAGGGAGTGGCAGTGAAGGAGGCCCAGGACATCCCGTATTCCCAATTCCTCCGCCGTATCTGCTCCCAGGAGGACCAGTTCCACCACAGAACACACCAGATGGCCTCCTTCTTTAGAGACCGCAATTTCCCTTCCCACGTGGTTAAAGATGTCCTCCAACGCATCTCGTCCACATCCCGCACCTCTGCCCTCAGACCCCACCCCTCTAACCGTAACAAGGACAGAACGCCCTTGGTGCTCACCTTTCACCCTACCAACCTTTGCATAAACCAAATCATCCGCCAACATTTCAGCCACCTCCAAAAAGACCCCACCACCAGGGATATATTTCCCTCCCCACCCCTTTCTGCCTTCCGCAAAGACCGTTCCCTCCATGACTACCTGGTCAGGTCCACGCCCCCCTACAACCCACCCTCCCATCCTGGCACCTTCCCCTGCCATCGCAGGAACTGCAAAACTTGCGCCCACACTTCCTATCTCACCTCCATCCAAGACCCTAAAGGAGCCTTCCACATCCATCAAAGTTTTACCTGCACATCCACTAATATCATTTATTGTATCCGTTGCTCCCTATGCGGTCTCCTCTACATTGGGGAGACTGGACGCCTCCTAGCAGAGCGCTTTAGGGAACATCTCCGGGACACCTGCACCAATCAACCACACCGCCCTGTGACCCAACATTTCAACTCCCCCTCCCACTCTGCCGAGGACATGGAGGTCCTGGGCCTCCTTCACTGCCGCTCCCTCACCACCAGATGCCTGGAGGAAGAACGCCTCATCTTCCGCTCGGAACACTTCAACCCCAGGGCATCAATGTGGACTTCAACAGTTTCCTCATTTCCCCTTCCCTAGTTTCAAACTTCCAGCTCAGCACTGTCCCCATGACTTGTCCTACCTGCCTATCTTCTTTTCCACCTATCCACTCCGCCCTCGACCTATCACCTTCATCCCCTCCCCCACTCACCTATTGTACTCTATGCTACTTTCTCCGCACCCCCACCCTCCTCTAGCTTATCTCTCCATGCTTCAGGCTCTCTGCCTTTATTCCTGATGAAGGGCTTTTTCCCGAAACGTGGATTTTACTTCTCATCAGATGCTGCCTGAACTGCTGTGCTCTTCCAGCACCACTAATCCAGCAACTACTATCTAGTCTGTATTGTTGGAATAGTTCCCTTCCCACTGGTTCTTTTACCAATAAAGGTCATAATTTAAAATTTTGTGTCTATACGTGTTGTCTTGTGTCTTATTCTGTTTGTGACCTTTAATTTCCATGTTGGGTGGGAGATTCTCCCGAAAGCTTGATGTTTGGTGTTATGACAGGGAGATCAAAACCCTGTGTTAATTAAAACTAAAATCCCTGGAAAAGCTCGCCTCCCCTCATAATCTGCTCAAAATGTGAGTGAAAGGAAACCCCTGATTTCCATTGTTTAAAAAAAGCAACTTATTTTCCTAACTCTAACAGTGAACACTAAACAAACAATACTAAGAAGTCTGAGCTCCCTTTTCTTAATTAATCACTATCTGACTCCCGACTCTATTAAAATGCTGCTGGAATAATACAACTATTAAGCATGACATTAACTTGATCTCTCAAAGTCCCTACGGTCTCTTATGCTGTCTTCCGTCTGGTCTTCCAAATCAGTTACTTCCATCTGTCCTTCCGATTCTGCTTTTTTCTCCCTGGGTCATTTCTTACTTCTTACAGCTTTTATTGGAAAAGATACCTTTTGATAGATTGTGCCTTCTGAGATTTTTTTTGACAGCGAGATGTTTATTTCTTTGGTTGACAGTTGCTCTGACCAAGCTTCAAAATGCTCTCATTTTTTAGATCCCCAACATCGTACCCTCTCATTCATCCGATGTTGTCAATACAATGAATTCAATCTCAACTGGGTTTTGGTATCCTGGGTATAATTTAAATTAACTGGTTAAATTTGAATTAGAGTCTTAGAGATATACAGCACGGAAACAGACCCTTTGGTACAACTCGTCCATGCCGACCAGATATTCCAACCTAATCTAGTCCCATTTGCTAGCACTTGGCCCATATCCCTCTAAACACTTCCTATTCATATGCCCATCCAGATGCCTTTTGAATGTTGCAATTGTACCAACATCCACCACTTACTCTGGCAGCTCATTCCATACATGCACCACCCTGTGTGTGAAAAGGTTGCCCCTTAGGTCCCTTTTATATCTTTCCCCTCTCACCCTAAATCTATGCCCTCAATTCTGGACCACCCCAGGAAAAAGACTTTGTCTATTTATCCTATCTGTGCACCTCATGATTTTATAAACCACTTAGAAGATCTCCCCTCAGCCTTCGACACTCAGGGAAAACAGCCCCAGATTATTCAGCTTCTCCCTGTAGATCAAATCCTCCAACCCGAGCAACATCCTTGTAAATCTTTTCTGAACCTATTGTCAAACCAGCAACCAAGACTCAGGTAACCATCTAACAGCCAAGTGTTACATGTGTCCATTTTGGAACAGCCTATCTCTTAGCTGTTCTGTGTACTGGCAGCAGTTCCTGTACCTTAAATTCAGAAAAACACTTCTAGTCTTAAAGTGACCATACACTCTTTCGACTTTGTAATAATTAGCTAGCAAGTTCAAGACTTTGTTTATTTTGTTGCATTCACCATTTGTTGAGGCAGAGCAGAGTCAATGATTTGGAACCAGTGATCCTTCTTCAGAATGAGCTGAGTTGCTGTTGTGGGAATCTGGAGTCCCTGCACTGGCCAAATGACTGATGGTACTGTTCTATGGCTCCAGTTTTATTTGACAACTGAGGCAGTTATTACTTTTCACTAAATTCAAATTCTCACACAAAAATATCTTCATAAATAGAAGTATGCCAAACACAAAACCTATCAAAAGTGAATGTCAATAATATTGTGCTGAACAATACCTTCATGGTAGTTTCTAGATAAAAGCAAACAAGGCAATAATTCCTATCCAAGCAAATAACAGTCCACCAATTTGTAGATGCCAAGCCTATCAGCTGTAGGTTACACAAGATCTTTTGGCTCACCAGGTGGGATGAAGAGGTTCCCTCAGGTCCTTCCTTCACTTGACTGGAACCCTCCTTCATGAACCAGCATTGATTATTGATCACAGTGACTAAAGACTGCTAAAGGAGATGCTCAAAGCTTAAGTGTCTATTGAAGAGCTTGATATGGACAGTAGGAGGAAACAATGTCCACGTTCCTCAAGATTTTAAACAGTATTAACTTCTTCAATCTACCTTCATAATAAATGATCCTCATTCCTGAAACCATTCTTACATATCTCTTCTATATATTCTCCAATTCCTTCTCATCCTTCCTAAAGCCTGAGGCCAAGTCAGTGTCTTACATACATTCAAAATGAACCCCCTTTCTCACGTGCTCTATGTTTCCATTAATAAAGCCCAGGACATTATATGCTTTATTAATTGCTCTCTCAACCCTTCCAGCCCCCTTTGCTCTTGTATCCGTTACAGTTGTACCCTTTATACTGTCTCATCATTTTCTTCCCACCAAAATGAATCACCTCACATTCCTCAGTGTCAGACTTCCATCCGTCATGTATCCATTCCGGTAATTTACCTGGATACTTTTGAGGTTCCATACTATTCTTGGGGTTTGCAATGCTTTCAAGCATTGGGTCATCCACAATTTTGAATTTGTGCTATGTACATAAAACTCCAGATCATTTGTGTATATCAGGAAAACCAAGGGACATTTAGAAGGTACGTGAATAGTAAGGACTTAGAGGGAAATGGGACTAGTTCAATTTAGGATACCTGGTTCTACTTTGGAAATAGAACCAGTCTGACTCAAGTTTGGGATACAAACTCTAACCTCACACCTTTAATACATTATCTGAGCTGAGATGTCACTGTTTTTTTATAAAGCTTTAAGTTATCTCAAGAATGTGATTTAAAAGTAGTTCCAGGACTTACATATGAATGAACCGAAACCTGCAACCCATTCTAAAAGATGAAAGACTTAACAGTAATTTAGATTAGTTCACTGTACCATTTTAATTGCATGACACTGTGACTTTTTGCTATAAATTCTGTGTCTTATGATCCCGTCCCACTAGTTACCTGATGAAGGAGCAGCGCTCTGACAGCCGGTACTTCCAAACAAAACCTGTTGGACTATAACCTGGTGTTGCGTGATTTTTAAATCTGTACACCTCAGTCCAACATCGGCACCTCCACGTCATTCCTTGATAAAGACAGATCCAAAGTAGTGACATAAGCAATTATGCTGCTGCCTTGTTTTTAAATCCCTTTTTTGGGTTCTGATCAAACCTATTCCTCTTTTAATTACCCTTTTCCTATTTATATACCTATAGAAGATTTGGAAGTTTCCTTTAATGTTGGGTGCTAATCTCTATTCATACTCGCCTCTTCTCTTATTTGATTTCTCAGGTCCCCTCTTTACTTATATTCAGCTAGGAGAATATGAGGACTGTAGATGCTGGCAATCACATTAGAAGAGTGTGGTGCTGGCATTCCTGATGAAGAGCTTATCTTCGAAACGCGACTCTCCTGCTCCTCGGATGCTGCATGACCAGCTGTGCTTTTCCAACACCACACTCTTTTGACTCTTAACTTATATTCAGCTGGATTCTCAATTGTATTTCTACCTGATGTCTGTCATACCTCATAGAATTCTTACAGTGCGGAAGCAGGCCACTTGGCCCATCAAGCCCACACCAAACGGCCAAAGAGCATCTCACCCAGGCCCAACCCCCTACCCAGCCCTGCATTCCCCATGGCTAATCCACCCAACCTCTACAGCCTGAATACTATGGGCAATTTAGCATGGCCAATCCACTAACCTGCATATCTGTGGACTGTGGGAGGAAACTCACACAGATACAGGGAGAGCATGCAAACTCCAGTCGCCCGGGTAGAGTTGAACCCAAGTCTGTGAGGCAACAGTGCTCACCACTGAGCTATTATGCTGCCTCAAAATTATATCAGATATATCATAGCTGCCTGCCATTTTCAGCCCCACAACAAAACTGTCACCATTTACTAAAATTGCAATCCACATATAGAAGGATTATATTTAAAGATGCAGTGTAAGAAAACAAGGATCTATGTGTAGCTGAAAAACACTAACACAAATATCTAGGAACAAAACAGATAGTTTCAACAGTCTCAAATAATGAAATTTCAAACAAGTTCAGACAACTAGAAAGGTGACTGAACAGGATAATATTGAAGTAAATAAGATATTACATGGTAAGTTAAAAGAAAAGAACATAACTGCAAGGCAAGCTACCTTAAAAAGATAATAAGCACCAATTTACATTGCTGAAAAGATAATTGTGAATTGTGGGGAGAAATTTGTTCAGCCGAAGACAAATGAAATCTTAGATTGGACTTTTAAGCTGGGTGTGATTGGCTCAATCAATGTTCAACAGAAAGGTGGCTATTCTGAAAGATGTGACAGCATTTCCTTTCAGAGAGAATGAGAAACATGGGGTTGAGAGGGGGAGAGATGGTTTGAAGGGAGACTGGTGACGGGACTCAGGGATGTGGGTGGGGGGGGGGGAACAAGAATGGATTGGAGGAAGGAAACTTGCAAGAAAAGGTGCAAAAAGAAATTAACTTTAAATCGCACACATTGCGATGGGATAAAACATCAGACTTAAAATTTTTTAGAAAAGGTAGGAGATTGGGAAGGCATTGGGGGAAAATGGGGAGGAATGGAAAAATTGAGGTATGGGGTGAGGAGGGTTTAAATGTTCTGATGGCCAATTTAACAAAAGAAAGAAATTCTTGAGTTTCCTGTCCAAAATTTAGGACAGCTTCAGAAAACTTTTCATCAGTCTCCCACCCTCCCTCATACATCAATAACCTTACTGAAGAATACAGATTTTTTTGCAGAAATCATCAGCAGAAAGGATCCCAGATAGACGAGGCTCCACGTTCGCCGGTCCCTGCAGAAGCCAATCTGGATGTACAGAGGTGATTCAGCTAAACAGTCTCGAGCCATTGTCTGTGTAGAGGTCTGAAGAGGTTTGATCGATTCTTTGGTTGTTGGGCACTTCTTACAAAGTCAGGTTGGATTATGGATTTTTACAATGGGAGAAAATAAAATACTCTAAAACATAAGCTGCAAGACTGGGAACACGTACACAATTTTTTTAATAATGGCATTTATTGGTTGAAAGAAAGGGAGAGAAGAGAAAATTCATCTGATACCCTTCAAACAATATATATTGGTACAGTGAACATTTTGCATTGATTGCTGTTAAGCTGAAGATCTTCTGTTACTGCATTCTTCAGTTTATGATTTTATATTTATTCATTTATGTTAAATTAATAAAAGTCCAAAGGCATTTGTCAACCCCAGATATTTAGTTTCAAAGACTCAAGGACCAACACTAAAATTCAGTTTATCCTAAGGCACTTGAAAAATGGCATTCATACAGAAAATTTTGGATTTAATGCAAAAATGATTTCACCCCTCAATAAAATTGCTAAAGTGTAACTAGCAGGTAAAAGTTAGTTTTGGAATTCAGTAGCAAATTACAGTTTTTGCATTGCAAAACAATAGATTACATATTTAAATTTTGAGTAAAATATAATTATAAAAAAAAGGAAATCATTTATGACCAATTAACTGGATTAAAGTAAATCTGGAAAATGCAATTTATTCACTAATACTGGAATGCGAACACTGAACAGCTTCACAACTTGTTCTGATGTTCGAGATGTTTTCGTAGAAATGCCTGCACCCTTGGCCACAGATCTATCTGTGCCAGTGCATGTGGTTTCACTTTCCCTCCCCATACCACAGGCTGTCCCACCAATCGATGAAAAGAAGCGTAGCAAAATGGAAAATATGAGGGCTCCAGGAGATGGCCAGCCTCAGGATAAGTAATAAGTTCATAATTCTCTTTGCCATTTTCTTTCAGTTTTTTAACAGCCTGCTGAGCATAGAGTGGAGTTCTCCAATTCTTGTCATCTTCTCCAACCACAAACAAAAAATGGCCCTCAGCCTTTTCTATTGGGATAATA
Source organism: Chiloscyllium plagiosum (assembly GCF_037043375.1). Lineage (NCBI taxonomy): Eukaryota > Metazoa > Chordata > Chondrichthyes > Orectolobiformes > Hemiscylliidae > Chiloscyllium > Chiloscyllium plagiosum. The sequence goes on along the minus strand of NW_028270146.1, from coordinate 85,410,756 downwards.
CAATCCTTGTTTTCTTCCTCCATTGGGTCATTTGTCACCTCAGAGATATCGATCAGCTTGGATTCTAGAAACTTGACCCTTTCTATAGTAACACCAAGACCTGGAAGAGTGATGTCTTTGTAGTGCAGATTTCCCAATGTGTTTGCATTGCATCCACCGATACTAACTGCTGCTATCACATGTGGCAAAAACGTGGTCATCGAGAGAACTAGATCTCCTCCTTTTGAAATTCCTATTGCTCCAATTCCAGGACCCTTAACCTGGTAATAAAATGATGTAACTGTACTGTTTATACAGTCATACAGAAAAACTAAGACTCCTTAGACAAACCTTATCAAACCTATCATTGAGGAGAAGCACAGCAGACTGTATTACCTGTACGGTCCCTTCCAAGCCATTCATCATCCTAACTAGGAAATAAATTGATGTTCCTTCTCTGTCGCTGGCATTGCAGATCTACATGGACTGCAGCAGTTCAAGAAGGTCACTCATCACCACCTTCTCAAGGACTACTAGTGACAGGCAATAGTTGCTGTGCACAGCCATTAGTGCCCATGAATGAATACAAGAAAAATTTAGCAACATCCATTTATTCTTTATCTTGGGTAAGATTAGGTTTTATGCATGAGGAGCTGCAAAGACTTCTCCTCTGTGTGTATTTTATATTGACATTACAGGGGTATTGCAATTGCATTCAGGAGAGCAAGCATAATTTTCAACTTCCAAATCAATAAAGATTGCAATACGCTTACCTCATCCCAATGTTTTCTTTACACTCGTGGCCTTATCATTTTGCTCGTGTGCCTTCCGCGTTTGCGATCACATCCAAATAAAATAATTTTCTTAAAATTCTTTGTAGGACATTAGCATTGCTGGCTGGCCAGCACCTATTGTCCGTCCCTACTTGCTGTTAAGAAGGCGGTGATAAGCTGCTTTTTTGAACTGCTGCAGTTCATGTGCTATACGGAGAAAGCACGATAAATCTTATAGGGAGGAAGTTCCAAGATTTTGCCCCACTGACGGTGAAGAAAGGTGAACTATTTCCAACTCAAAATGATTTGGACGAGCTGGTGTTGGATTGGGTGGACGAACTTAAAAATCACATAACGTCGGGTTATATAGTTCAACACGTTTATTTGGAAGCACTAGTTTTTGAAGTGCCGTTCCTTCATCAGGTGGTTGCAAAGTACCCTACAATCACCTAAAGGAGCAGCGCTTCGAAAGCTAGTGCTTCCAAATAAACCTGTTGGATTATAATCTGGTGTTGTGTGCTTTTTAACCTTGTCCAACTCAAAATGATGAATGACTTGGGGAGGAACTTGGTGGTAATCCCAAGTAACTGTTGCCCTTGTCCTTTAAGATGGAAGTGGTTGTAGGTTTGGAAGGTGCTGTCGAAGAATCTTTGGTGAATTTTTACATTCAAAATCTACAGTATTTAAGCATTATCAAATCTCTCTCAATCATGTATCTTTTTGTGAAAATAAATTCAATTTTGTAAACTGCATATTCTGCAGTGTTAAATTGTTTCTCCTCCTTTAGCTCTCTCTAATCCTTTAATATCATTTTAAAAAATATTTAAAATTTAACCAAGTATAGTAAACCATATTTGGATGACACTTATCTGTTAAGTACTTGTGCACAGAAAAGGCATGTCATTGTTTATAAAAAGGATGACTCCTTCTTCTTTTGTCCCTCATGCTGTTATCTAGTTTCACATTGAATGCAACAACGGTTGTCACCTCAACTAGTCCTTGTGGTAATGATTTCAACATTCAAACCAATTTGTCTTCAATCTTTCTGAATGGAAGTTATACTAACCTTAGTAAAGTTTTGGTGGACCTTCCCCCATGCTTCACATGTGTCTCTGTGTTTCATAATGCTCAAGGCCTCGACATGATGGTTTTTTGAGTCATTTGGTGGACATGCTTGCAATAGATTTTCACCAAATTAATTGCAGCCATATCAGTCACTATAACTTTCACTGCCTTCAGGGATTTCAAGGCAAGTTCTAGAATCTGGCTTGAGGTTTTTCACTTACACCTCTCCTTGGAAAGTTTGACTGAAGGGGCCATTGGAGTCAATGGGTGAAATGATAAATATAGCTGCATTGTGTCTGAAGAGGGTAGCCTTATAGACCTGCAGTCTTCTCCTCTACTTTCTCATAAATTATTTTATAAAACTATTTTCTAAATCTCACCTTTGGATGGCTTCTCAAGAGGTTCACAGCTTCTTCGAAATATTCCAAATCAAGATTCGTAAAATCCTGTGGGAGGTCATCAAAGCCAAAATACCCTAAAGCCAGTGTCAGAAATCCATGGTTTGCCAAGAGACTAGCTCGATGTTCAACCATCCCACCAACTGACCCGTACAGATCAATGACCCCTGGAAATGGACCATCACCTGTAAAATTCAAACAGGTAAGTAGACTGTGTACCAAAAGGTGCCATAAAAATAACTCTCTAAACAAGTTGAATATTTCACTAAAACTCATTGTTCAAAGACTTGGAACTTGTACTTACATAAACTATTAACTATGCCAAAGCACTTCAGAAGAAAGGGGTTATGAGTGTGTGTATGAAGTGAAAAATGGACAATGCAGATGATAGAAAATGTGATTAAAAGTTTGGTCAGAGGTAGGTTTTAAGGAGGATAGAACTGAAGAAGTTTAGGCAGAAACTTGAGGAGCTTATAGGGTAGGTGTTAAACGCATAATCCTCACTTGTAGGTGAAGGAATGCGTAGTCTGGGTTCGGTCAACAGTCCAGGTTAGGATTGAAGAATTCTCAATGGTTGTGCAGTCCGAGCATTTGAGGGATAAGTGGAGGAACAAGGCCACAGGGGTGATGGTGTTTGGGACCTGATGTAGGTTTGAATTCAGGCAACAGACTTCCTTATGAATTCAAGATTATGGCAGTTGCAAGATATGATTGCTGTGCATGAGCTGCTTTGGAAGTTATATCTTGCAGAATTTAAAGCATTGGTGATATGTATTTCAGCAATAGATAAGCTAAGGCAGGAGCAAAACTGATGACAATGTTAAATGTGAAAGATGGAGGAGATGCAAGATCAAAAGTTAATTTATGGCTGAATTGGACAGTGAAGTTGATCATGTTGATCAAATCTGAGACAATGGGTGAGGGTGGAAAGGACTTTGCAGTAGTGGCTGAATGCAATGGTTTTAGTCTTACAATCTTTAATTGGAAAATTTTCTGTCTTAATCAGACCTGGTGTTTTTAATGCAGAGGTATGTACAGAATCAGAGAGGTGAAGGTAGTGTCACCCCCAGGTGGTGTCAGCATACATGTAGATTTGAACACCATGGTGCAGAATCTGCAGCAGAATTGACAATGAAACCATTTGTCTTCATTACTCCAATGACACATACTGAAATGCCCAGAACATGCACAGAAGAACAAATCTTGATGTCAGTAATTCAACACTATCCAACCTCCTGGTCTTCAAGTATGTCCAAGTTCTAGTTTACTTCATTACCCTCTATGGGCTTCCTCATAATTGGAAAGTCTGATAAAGGAGTCTGCAGAATTGGGATTTCATATTGACACTTCTGGTGATGAAAGAAACTTCTGCAGCTGCACCACATCTGGCCTTTCTCTGGGCACCTTAAATGTTGTTTGGCATAGACAGTTCTCAAATCATGCTGAAACAAATTTCAATGCTTGCCGGGCTGCAGTACTTCCTCAACCATGGGTGTGGTGTGCAGTGCAGAATCTAGTCAGAATTTTTATTTTGGGTGATATAAATCCTTTGAAATTGTAGCCATAATATAACTTGCACTAAGATAGTTCCCATTTGAAGATCTTCTTGACAATTGTGTAATCATCCTTACAAGAAACATAGGAGAAAGTGAGGACTGCTGGAGATCAGAGCTGAAAATGTGTTGCTGGAAAAGCGCAGCAGGTCAGGCAGCATCCAGGGAACAGGAGAATCAACGTTTCGGGCATGAGCCCTTCTTCAGGAAACATAGCCCATCTATCTAAGAGGATTTTTCTGGAGGATAGTGTTCATGCTGTTGAGCCCAGAATGATGAAAGGTCCTATTGCTTACATCAGTGAATTTATGTCTCATTACCTTGATATTTAATTTTCAGGATGAGTCAGGTGTCTTTGATGGAAGGGGTCCACAGCTTTCATCCAGCATCTATAGCAGACCCAGGATTCCCTGCTACGTAGCAGGGTGGTAAGGACAACAGGCTGGTAGAATCTGACTTTAGTGTTCAACTTAAGGTAATGCTGTTTATGGACAAAATGATCAGAAAGTTGGCTGTTGGTAGAATTTGTTGTGATAGCCCCAGGGAATACACTACCAAATTTAAGAATCTTCCTGCAGCCTCAAGTTTCTCCAGCAGATGTGCTGTTAAGGAAAATTGTCTATAGAAATCAAAAGAACAAGACTTTCATCTTTAGGCTTTGTTAAATGAGGTACAAATGAGTGTTTCAATCGTCTACTCAGTTCGTCATTAACTTTTGAACACTCTCACTGCCCTGAAGAGGCTATTAATTTTGTGGAAGATCAAACTTTCCATACTGATAAAACAAAATTACCCAACTTAAACAGAGTTTGACTGAGTGACAGGAAAGGAACAGCAACATCTGGGGGACTTGGTAGGAAACTTGCAGACGATGCTGTCAGTAATTGAGGTCAAAGATCTCGAAAATGCTGTCACAGGAGCCTGTGAGAGTTACTGTAATATGGAACACATTGCTGCCATTATGGATGAGTGGTGTTGAAGCTAAATCCATTCAGACAAGTGGGCAGGACTTACACTCGTTGCTTGTGCCTCAGAGATGAAGGATTGGCTTTGGAGAGTTAAGAAATGAGCTACTAATACAGGATTCCCAGGTTCTGATTCACATTAATTGACTTATAGGTATTTAAAACACAGAAAGAAGTTAATCAGTCCATTATGCCCATGCCAGTCAACAAAGATCTGACTACACAAATGCCATTTTCAGCTTTGGCTCATTGCTCTGGCAACCACAAATGAATACCTAAATACTGTTTCAAGGTTGAGTGAGTTTCTGACTCATGCAATGGGTTCCAGACTCCCACCGTTATTTGGATGAAAAGAAATCTTAACTCTCCTCTTTGCCTTCTACCTCTTACTATAAGTTTATGCCTTCTGTTTATTGACCCTTCTCGTATAGAAGGTGTGCTTTCCTTTCCAACCTAGATATGTCTGTAATAATCTTGAACATGTCACCTCTCAACCTTTAGTGCTCCAGGGAAAATAACCCCAGCCTATCCAAACTTTCCTCATAGCTCAGACTCTTCAGCTGAAGCAGCATCCTGGTAAGTTTCCTCTGCGCCCTCTCTGGTTCAGTCACTTCCTTCCTGTACGTGACTGGAACTGCACACAGTACTCAAGTTGTGACTAACCAGTGTTTTTACAGATCTAAAATAACCTCCCTACTTTTGATTTCTCTGCCTTAGCACTTCTATCCCACATGCCTTAACCACTTACTTACCTTGCCAACTTACAGAGTCATAAAGTTGTATAGCATGGAAACAGACCCTTCAGTTAAACTCGTCCATGCCAACCAGGTATCCTAAACTGAGCTAGTCCTATTTGGCAGCATTTGGCCTACATCCCTTTAAACCCTTCCTATTCATGTACCCATCCAGTTGCCTTTTAAATGCATAATTGTAACTGTCTCCACCACTTCCTCTGTTCCACACACATATATTCCATACATGTACCATCCCTTGCATGAAAATGTTGTCCCTTAGCTCCCTTTTAAATCTTTTCCTTCTCACCTTAAACCTATGCTCTCTGGCTTTAGTCTCCTCTACTGCAGACAAAAAAAGATGCTGGCTATTCACTCTATCGATGCCCCTCATGATTTTATATGCCTGTATGAATCACACTCAGCCTCTAATGCTCCATGGAAAAAGGCCCCAGACTACGAAGACTCTTCTGATAAGACTCTCCAATCCTCCCAACATTCTTGTAAATCTTTTCTGAACCCGTTCCAAGTTTAACAACATCATTCTAATAGCAGTATTCTAAAAGTGGTCTCACCAATGTCCTGTACAGCCGTAACATGACAACACGACTTCTATACTCAATGCACTGACTAATGGAGGCAAGCATACCAAACGCCTTCTTCACCACTCTGTCTACCTGCGACTCTACTTTCAAGGAACTATGCACCTGCACCCCTAGATCTCTTCATTCAGCAACATACCCCAGAGCCCTACAATTAACTGTACAAGTCCTGTCACGATTTGCATTACCAAATGCAAAACCTCACATTTTTCTATATTAAACTCCATCTGTCACTACTCAGCACCTTGGCCCACATCAAGCCCTGTTGTACTTGGAGATAACCTTCTTCACTGTCCACTACGTCACCAATTTTAGTATCATCTGCAAACCTACTAACAATGCCTCCTACATTCACATCTAAATCATTTATATAAATTACAAAAAAACAGTGGTCACAGTACGGAACCTTGCATCACACCACTGGTCACAGGCCTCCAGTCTAAAAAAAACAACTCCCCACCACCAGCCCTCTGTTTTTAGCCTCTAAGCCAATTTTGTATCCTATTACTTAGCTCCTCCAGATTCCATGTGATCTAACCTTGCTAACCAATTTCAGAGATCTGTGAATGTGCACACCAAGGTCCTTCTCATCTTCAGTATTTTCCAGGATCTGACCATCCATAATGTAATTCCTTGCCTTATTAGCTTTCTTAAAGTGCTTTGCTTCACACCTTTCTAGGTGAATTCCATTTGTCAAGGCTCTAACCACCTGACAGTCTGTTGATATTTTCTGGCTATCGTTTTCGCTAATTACCACCCTTCCAATTTTTATGTCGGACCCTTACATTTAAGTATAAATCATTAATGTATACCATAAAGAACAAGGGCCCAAACACTGAGTCCTGTAGAAGCCAATGGAAACTTACTTCCAGTCACACAAACATCCCCCTCAGATCACCCTCTGCTTCTTGCCTCTCAATCAATTTTGGACCCACTGTGCCAGGTCTTTGCTATCTCCTCCCTTGATACCTTCAACAGCCTGTGATACATCTCATCCGGTCTGTATATTTATGCACTTTTATGGTTGCTAAACCAATGAGTACTTTCTCTATGTTAATTTAAGTCAGGTTTAAACAAACATAAAACGCTGGAAAAACCCAGCAAGTCTTGCAACATTGTGGAGAGAGAAACAAAGTTAACATTTCCAAGGAGAAAGTGAGGACTGCAGATGCTGGAGACCAGAGTTGAAAAGTGTGGTGCTGGAAAAGCGTAGCAGGCCAGGCAGCATCTGAGGAGCAGGAGAACTGACGTTTCGGGCATAAGCCCTTTTCAGAAATGAAGCTGGTGTGCCAAGTGGGCTGAGATAAAAGGTGGGGGGGGGGGGGGTAGAATTTGGCCTCCTTCTTCAAAGACCACAATTTCCCCTCCGACAAAGTCGACAATGCTCTCTACCGCATCTCCTCCACTTCCCGCACCTCCACCCTTGAATCCTGCCCCTCCAATCACCACCGGGACAGAACCCCACTGGTCCTCACCTTCCACCCCACCAACCTCCACATACATTGTATCATCCTCCGTCATTTCCGCCACCTCCAAATAGACCCCACTACCAGGGATATATTTCCCTCCCCACCCCTATCAGCGTTCCAGACAGACCACTCCCTCCGCGACTCCCTTGTCAGGTCCACACCCCCCACTAACCCAACCTCCACTCCCAGCACCTTCCACTGCAACCACAAGAAATGCAAAACTTGCGGCCACACCTCCCCCCTCATCTCCCTCCAAGGTCCCAAGGGATCCTTCCATATCCGTCTCAAATTCACCTGCACCTCCACACACATCATTTACTGTATCCGCTGCACCCGATGTGGTCTCCTCTACATTGGGGAGACAGGCCGCCTACTTGTGGAACATTTTAGGGAACACCTCTGGGACACCCGCACCAACCAACCCAACTGCCCTGTGGCTGAACACTTTAACTCCCCCTCCCACTCCTTCAAGGACATGCAGGTCCTTGGCCTCCTCCATTGCCAGACCCTGGCCACACGGCGCCTGGAGGAAGAGCGCCTCATCTTCAGCCTAGGAACCCTCCAACCACACGGGATGAATGTAGATTTCTCCAGTTTCCTCATTTCCCCTCCCCCCCACCTTATCTCAGTCCCAACCCCCGGATTCAGCCCTCTTGACCTGCAATCTTCTTCCCGGCCTCTCTGCCCCCACCCCCTCTCAGGCCTATCACCCTCACCACCTTCCACCTATCGTATTCCCAGCACCCCTCCCCCAAATCTCTCCCCCCCCACCACCTCTTATCTCAGCCCGCTTGGCACACCAACCTCATTCCTGAAGAAGGGCTTATGCCCGAAACGCGATTTTTCTGCTCCTCAGATGCTGCCTGGCCTGCTGCGCTTCTCCAGCACCACACTTTTCAACTTAACATTTCCAAATCCAATATGACTTTTCAGAATTTCTGCAGTATTTTGCTTCTAACTAGTCAGTGTTTATATGGCTGATCCAGTTCAATTTCTGATCAGTGGTAACACTCAGGATATTGATTATAGCGGAATTCAGCCGTGGTAGTTGAATGTGAAGGGAACATATGTACCGTTTTACACTTTTGTGACAGAAGTACTATTTACCTTTTATTAGCCCATGTTTATGTCATGAATGAATTTGCTCAAGATGATTGCGCCTTGGACGTTCCCCTGAAGAGCTGCAACGAGACCCGGGCTGAGATTAGTGGCCTTCAACATCCACAACCATTTTACAAGGTAGGTGGTGTCGTCAAGGCAACACCACATGTTCCATAAACCCAATTCCTGATGCTCTGGGCAGTTACTCCTACTTCAGTTCTGAAGAAGGGTCACTGGGCCTGAAACATTAATTCTATTTTCTCTTCACAGATGCTGCCTGACTTGCTGAGTTTTCTAGCAATTTCTGTTTTTGTTTGAGATTCCTAGCATGTGCCATTCTATAGTTTTTTAAAAATACTTTTATTTAATCTCTGGAATGCAGCTCTTCTGAAGCTATTTCACCAAGACAATATTGACTTCTGGAACTGAGTGGAACCCAACCGAGCAGGTTATTATTATGTAATTGGAACGTGACAGCAGCTGCCATCCCTTTAAGGCTTAAGACGAGACTGATGAGTTGAAAATTGGCCACTTTGAATATGTCCTGTTCTGTGGCAAGTACATACCCAGGCAATTTTCTACATTCTCTGTCAAATGCCAATGTTGTAACTCTATTACATAGTTCAGTCATTGAACTGTCTTAGTTGTCATGACTTCTCAGCAAATTCAAAATGAATAAAACTAAAAGCAATCTTCATCCATAGAGGACAATGTGCCAAGCAGAACAATCAATACCAAACGTAAATGTAAATACTGTTGTGCTAAACAGTAACTTCAGGTCAGCTCACTTTCTGCAAACAAGATTACACAACAACAAAAAAAATCACAGCGATCGAATCAAACAATCTTTGACAGATCTGTACAGATGCGAAGAACAAAGAAGTGTTGCTGAACAAAGAGAACCTTGGAGTACAGGTTCATAGTTTCTTGAAAGTAGAGTCGCAGGTAGATAGGATAGTGAATAGGAGTTGGGAGGTCATGTTGCTGCTAACAAGACATTGGTTAAGCCACTTTTGGAACACCGTGTGCAATTCTTGTCTCCTTCCTATCAGAAGAATGTTGTGAAACCTGAAAGGCTTCAGAAAAGATTTACATTGATGCTGCCAGGGTTGGAGGATTTGAGCTATAGAGAGTGTTGGAGGCTGAGGAGTAACCTTATAGAGGTTTACAAAATCATGAGGGGCATGGATACGATAAACAGACAAGGTCTTTTCCATGGGGTGGGGGAGTCCAGAACTAGAGGGCAGAGGTTTAGGGTGAGAGGGGAAAAATATAAAAGGGACCAAAAGGGAAACCTTTTCACACAGAGTGACTGTATGGAATGAGCTGCCAGAAGTGGAGGTGGTTGGTACAATTACAGCATTTAAAAGCATCTGGATGGGAATATTAATAGGAAGGAGAAAGTGATTACTGCAGATGCTGGAGATCAGGGTCACGAGTGTGGTGCTGGAAAAGCACAGCAGGTCAGGCAGCATCCAAGGAGCAGGACAGTCGATGTTTCAGGCAAGAGCCCTTCATCAGGATTAGTTGAATAAGAAAGGTTTAGAGGGATACGGACCAAGTGCGGACAAACGCGATTACAGTAGGTTAGATATCTGGACGGCATGGACGAGTTGGACCGAAGGGTCTGTTTCCGTGCTGTACATCTCTTATGACTTTATTAGCCTCAAACCTGGGAGGAGGGGGGCTACACAGGATCTACTGCCTCACCGGGTGGGATGAAGAGTGTCCCTCGGATCCTGCCTTCTCTGACTGGGATCCTGAGCAGCCCTTCCTTCATGAACCAGCGCTGATTGATGGCGGTGGCCAGAGGCTGCGCTGGGAGCTGCCCGAGGCTCCAGTGTCCCTCAAAGATCTCGATGTGGACGGACAGGGGAGAAGTGGCGACGTCCCTCTTGACCAGGCGAGTGAACGGAGTGACGGGGCTGAGCGACCAGAAGAGGCCCATGGGCTGGACGCCGGTGTAGTGTCCCCCCAGGGAGGGGGAGTGAGCCAGGTCGAGCTGCCCGCGGGGGTCCGCCGTGTAGAAAGCGGCCGAATGGAAAAGCTGCTCCTTCTCGTCGCGGAGCCAAGCCTTGAGGGTGACCTGTTGGAGCGGGGAGAGGCCGCTCACTCTCACCTCGAGCGGCTCATCGAACAGGCACCGGGGGCTGGGCTGGAGCTGGATGGAGACGGACATACCGGCCCGGGGATACAGGGGGAGGGTGAGCGGGAGCGGGAGCCCGGCCCGGGGATACAGGGACACAGCCCGGCGGAGGCTCCCCGTCAACATCATCCTCTCTTCTGAGCATGTGCGTGACCCCTCCCTGACCCCTTGGACACAGCGGCTCCCTGCGGCCGCCTCGTGCAAACGCAGCCCGCTGCAAGTCCCAGGTGATGTGAGCAATCCATCATGTCACAGCTAGTTTCTGGATCAGTGGTGCTGGAAGAGCACAGCAGTTCAGGCAGCATCCAAGGAGCTTCGAAATCGACGTTTCGGGCAAAAGCCCTTCATCAGGAAAACAGCTAGTAGCTAGCTCAGGCACAGATAGAATACTGAAGTCAGGGAGTGCTGCTAGCCACAGCAGGTCTGGCAACTTCTCAAGAGAGGGAAAGGCAGAGCTGAATCTTATAGCACCTCACTGAGAAGAAACAAATGGGTCAAACTTAGAGATTTGTTGGCTGCAGACAATTTATCTGGATTTTGATTTGTGCAGGTTAGGAAACTGGCCAAGCTAAATTGCCCATAGTGTCAGATGCATTAGGGTCTGGGTGGGTTACTCTTGAGAGGGTCGGTGTGGACTTGTTGGGCCAAAGGGCCTATTCCCATACTGTAGGGAATCTAATCTAAAAAACTATTAAGTGATGGTGTTGGGCAGTAGGTAGGATTTCTTTTGTCACATGTTTTGAAACCTTTCAGAATGTGTTATGTGTAAAGAGCTTGGTTTTTTTTAAAAAACGTTGTGTAATAAACCTCTTTGTTTTTATTAAAACCAAAATTGCTTTGGTATGAGAAAGTTTGAGTTATAAAGAAAGACTGGGACTTTTTTTCGCTGGGGCGTAGGAGGTTGAGGGGTGAACTTTATAGAGGTTTGTAAAATACTGAGCAGACTAGACTGAGTTAATGGTGGTTGTCTTTTCTCTAGGATGGGCAATATGAAGACTAAGGGCACATTTTTAAGGTGAGAGGAGAGAGATTTTAAAAAAGACATGATGGGCAATTTTTTTTACACAGAGGGTGGTTCACATGATCTTCCTGAGGAGGTGGTGGATGTGGGTACAATTGAAATGTGATTTGGATAGGTATATGAATAGAACTGTTTGGAGGGATATGTGCCAGAAGCAGGCAGATGGGACTAGTTTTGTCTGGGATTATGTTCAGCATGAACTGGTTGGACCAAAGGGTATGTTTCCATACTGTATGATCCTATTGCTCTATGTGCTTACATTTCAGTGCAAAAAGCCAGATTTCATTTTGAGATCTGAGCTGTCCAGGAGTAACATCTGCTGGGTTCATAACAAGTGGTGGCTCTTGCTGGGATCAGAATTCATTGAATCTAAGGCATTGGGGGGGTGGGGTGGACTATGTCTCTTAAAGAAACTGGTGCATGATGGGAATGGCTGTGTTGTGGTGATTGCGCAAATTTTGAAAATCGGTTTGAATGCTGCTAGGAGCTTTCTGGAAGTAGAAGACATAACAGCGAATTAGTTGACATTTTTGACAAAGGCTAAATTGAGAGAATTAGCAGATAAATTAACGGTAGAAGTAAAAGCAGGATCTCATAAAGAGGAGATGCTTCTCTCATACACTCACACGTACACACCCACACATGCACCCACTCACAGGCTTATACCCCTTTACACTCACACACGTACACATACACACACTCTCTCACAGACACTCATATCCCCTCACACAAACCCACATGCACACACAGGCACACACATATAAGTTTGTGGGTGAATTTGTGATTGCAGAATTATATTTTAGTTTGCTCAAAACCTGCATGAATCCATGTAAGATTCTGTAAATCTCTTTTTTTAGAAATAGAATCAGTCTGAACATTAGGGCACACTCACACAGGGCACCTCACACATTCAATGCATTATCTGAGACGACATGACACCTATTGTTAAAGTTCACTTGGAAATGGAACTTTAAAAAAGAAGTTTCGGAATTTATATATGAAAGAACTGAAACCAGCATGGTCATTCTAAGAGATGAGAGGCTGAACAAACAATCAAGGTATTTTTCAATGTATAATTTCAGTTACATCATACTGTAAACTTTTGCTATAAATTCTGTGTCTTACGTTCTTATACTCCACAACCACCTGATGAAGGAGCAGCGCTCCGAAAGCTAGTGCTTCCAATTAAACCTGTTGGACTATTACCTGGTGTTGTGTGATTTTTAACTTTGTACACCCCAGTCCAACACCGGCATCTCCAAATCATGACTATTCAAGATTAGAAAGACAATGGAACAAGTTGAAAACTTCTGCTTACTAATGATACCAATTGTCTGACGGGTTAATAAAGAAGAAAATATTAATTGGAGATATACATGGAGGTTAAAAACTAGTTACAGAATTTGATTAAAGATTAACCTAGTAAATGAAAACAAAACACAGTTGGACTAGAGAAACAAATTCTTATAGAAAGAATTGATTTTAATCATTGGAAATGACGGGGTTCAACAATACTGGACTTATGGTGAAGGTGGTGAAATGGCCAGTGGAAATAAGTAAAAAGCTGAGATGTTACAGCAGGAACATCCTGGCTGTGTTGAGACTTGATCTCAGACCCATAGATTTAGGCAGGAAGAGGAAGAGTCTACAAAACAATGAGATAGCTTGAAAATTCAGTTGTTGGATATAATTTTCCAAAATTTAAATAAAAGGGATGCAGGTAAAGAGAATGATGCTGACACGTTTATTCAATCTTCTTTAATGAAAATGCAATGAGTGGATAATGAATTGAAAGAGTAATACCAAATGGCCTACTCAAAAACTGAATCAGAATCAGTGCCTGAATGTTGTTACTTGAAAGGCAAAATATTAATGAGGAAAGGGAGACCATCTCAAATACCAACCAATGTGGAATGTGCATCAGGTTTAATTTGGATAAATGCAAGGTATTGCATTTTGGTCAAACAAACATGGGCAGATCTTATACAATTAAAAGTTGGGTCTTGGGTAGTGTTGTAGAACAGAGAGACTTAGGGGCTCAGGTACATAATTCTTTGAAATTTGCAACACATATAGATAGGGTGAATAAGAAGACAGTTAGCACACTTGCCTTCATTGCTTCGACCTTTGAGTATAGGAGTTAGGACATTGTGTTGAGGTTATACAGGACAGCGATGAGGTCTCTTTTGAAGTACTGTGACCAGCTATGGTTGCTCTGTTATAGGAAGTTTACAATCAAGAGAGGGTTCAGAAAGATTTACCAGGAAAATGCCAGGAATGGAAGGTTTGAGTTATAAGGAGAGGCTGGATAGGTTGGGACTTTTTCACTGCAGCATAGGTGGTTGAGGGGTGACCTTATAGAGGTTTATAAAATAATAAGGGGGATAGATAAGGTGAATGTCAGGTGGCTTTTCCCTTAGGTGGGGAATTTCAAGAGTTGGGGCATATTTTTAAGGTAAGAGGAGAAAGAGTTTGAAAAAGACATGAGGGGAAATCCTTTTTACACTGAGAGTGGTTCATGTGTGGAATGAACTTGCAGAGGAAGTGATGGATGTGATACAATTATATCTTTTAAAAGATATTTAGAGAAGTACATAAATAAGAAATGTTGAGAGGGATATTGGGCCAAGTGCAGGCAGGTGCAATTAATTTAGTTTGGGATTATTGTTTGCATGGACTTGTTGGACCGAAGGGTCTGTTTCTGTGCTGTATGGCTCTATGACTCTGTAAGTCGTAACGTCATCTGAGTATGGTATTTAAATTGTACCAATGGCAGGTTACTTAGGCATTAGGAAATCACAGGATAAAAGTATCCATGCAGACACAGTGACAAAGTATAAACTCCACACAGACAATTGCCCAGGCTGGAATTGGATCCAGGTCCCTGTGCTGTGAGGCAACTAACCATTGAGCTAATGTGCCCTATATCCCAAATATTCAAAGAAATAATGATGATTCGAGGACCTTAGGCTCATCCGAAAGAACGAGATCTTTCTGGACAAGACCTTCAGCGAGGTTATTACACCGACCATACCAGAAGAGAGCAGACGATGAGGAAGGCAGAGAGGAGACAGGTGCAAGAGACCCCGGGGGAAGTACCTGTCAGGAACAAGTTAAATCTTTTGGAAACAGTAGAGACAGATGACACGGCCAGTCCGCGAGGCGGCCAAGTCTGTCAATCAAAAGTTGGCGTGGAGGCAGAGCGGAAGAGTCGGTCATCGCACAGAGGAACTGACCGGCGTTTTTGTGGCAGCAGACGGGACTTAAGGATGGTGTGTTGCCTTCCTGTTGCCAGGGTTAAAGACATCACAGACAGAGTGCAGGAAATCCTCAAGGACGAAGGTGAAATGCCAGAGGTGGTGGTACATGTCGGCACAAATGATGTCGGGAAGAAGAGGAGGAACATACTAAAGCGGGACTTCGGAGAACTAGGAAGAAGGTTGAAAAGCAGGACGTCCAGGGTGGTTATCTCCGGTTTGCTTCAGTTCCTCGGGCTGGTGAGGCCAGAAACAGGGAGATAATGGACTTGAACATGTGGCTGGGGAACTGGTGCAGGAAGCAAGGATTTAAATTCTTGGATCACTGGGGTATGTTTTGTGGTAAGCATAAATTATACAAGAGAGACGGTTTGCACCTTAATAGGTTGGGGACCAGCATTCTGGCAGGCAGGTTTGCTACTGCAACACAGCTGCATTTAAACTAAGTAGCTGGGGGGAGGGGACAAACTGGATGTTTAAGAAGGAAATTGAAGGGAAAGTTAGAACAAGGGAAGTCAAGAAAGACAACTGTATCAATGAAGCAGAAAACTCAAATAGGGATAATGCTGTAAGGTTGAAATAGGAATTGATGGGAAGGGTGAGGGTAGTAACAAATTAAAAATACTATATGTGAATGCACGAAGCATTACAAATAAGATGGATGAGCTTGAGGCTCTTTTGGAAATTGGCAGATATGATATTGTGGGGATAACTGAGACGTAGCTTCAAGTGGACAGGGCCTGGGAAATAAATATTCAAGGCTACACGTGCTATCGTAAGGACAGACTGACGGGCAGAGGAGGTGGGGTGGCCATGTTGGTAAGGGATGATATTCAGTCTGTTGCGCGGGGAGACCTAGAATCAGGAGATGTAGAGTCAGTATGGATAGAGCTGAGAAATTCTAAGGGTAAAAAGACCCTCTTGGGAGTTATCTACAGGCCCCCAAACAGTAGTCTGGATGTCGGATGTAAGTTTAATCAGGAGCTGAAATTGGCCTGTCACAAAGATGTTACTACAGTTGTTATGGGGGATTTCAACATGCAGATAGACTGGGAGAATCAGGATGGTGTTGGACCTCAAGAAAGAGACTTTATGGAGTGCTTCCGAGATGGATTCTTAGAGCAGCTGGTGCTGGAGCCTACCAGGGAGAAGGCAATTCTGGATCTGGTATTGTGCAACAAACCAGAGTTGGTTAGGGACCTCGAAGTGAAGGAGCCATTGGGAAGTAGTGACCATAATACAATAAGCTTCAATCTGCAATTTGAGAGGGAGAGGGTACAATCGGAAGTGACAATATTTCAGTTGAATAAAGGGAACTATGGAGCTATGAGGGAGGAGCTGGCCAAAGTTCAATGGTGCAATACCTTAGCAGGGATGACAGTGGAGGAACAATGGCGGATATTTCTGTGTATAATGCAGAAGATGCAGGATCAGTTCATTCCAAAAAGGAAGAAAGATCCTAGGAGTAGGCATGGGTGGCCATGGCTGACGAGGGAAGTTAAGAAACATATAAAGTTAAAAGAGAAAAAGTATAACATAACAAAGATAAGTGGGAAAATGGAGGACTGGGAAGCTTTTAAAGAACAGAGGATTACTAAGAAGGAAATACGCAGAGAAAAAATGAGGTACGAAGGTAAACTGGCCGAAAATATAAAGGAGGATAGTTAAAACCTTTTTAGGAATGTAAAAGGCAAAAAAATGGTTAAGACTAAAATTGGGCCCTTGAAGACAGAAACAGGGGAATATATTACGGGAACAAAGAAATGGCAGAAGAATTGAATTGGTTTCCAGCATCTGCAGTCATTGTTTTTACTTCAGATCTGTGTTCACTGGGGAAGACACAAGCAATCTCCCAGAGGTAACAGTGGCTGAAGGACCTGAACTGAAGGGAATTTATATTTGCCAGGAATTGGTGTTGGAGAGACTTTAGGTCTGAAGGTTGATAAGTCCCCGGGGCCTGATGGTCTATATCCCAGGGTACTGAAGGAGGTGGCTCGAGAAATCGTGGATGCGTTGGTGATTATTTTCCAGAGTTTGATAGATTCAGGATCAGTTCCTGCGGATTGGAGGGTGGCTAATGTTGTACCACTTTTTAAGAAAGGTGGGAGAGAGAAAGCAGGAAATTATAGACCAGTTAGTCTGACCTCAGTGGTGGGAAAGATGCTGGAGTCAATTATAAAGGATGGAATTACGACACATCTGGATAATAGTAACAGGATAGGTCAGAGTCAGCATGGATTTATGAAGGGGAAATCATGCTTGACTAATCTTCTGGAATTTTTTGAGGATGTAACTCTGAAGATGGACGAGGGAGATCCAATAGATGTAGTGTACCTGGACTTTCAGAAAACTTTTGATAAAGTCCCACAATGGAGGTTAGTGAGCAAAATTAGGGCGCATGGTATTGGGGGCAAAGAACTAACTTGGATTGAAACTTGGTTGGCTGACAGGAAACAAAGAGTAGTGATAAACGGCTCCATTTCGGAATGGCAGGCGGTGACCAGTGGGGTACCGCAGGGATCAGGGCTGGGACTGCAGCTTTTTACAATATATATTAATGATATAGAAGATGGTATTAGTAATAACATTAGAAAATTTGCTGATGATACAAAGCTCAGTGGCAGGGTGAAATGTGAGGAGGATGTTAGGAGATTACAGGGTGACCTGGACAGGTTAGGTGAGTGGTCAGATGCATGGCAGATGCAGTTTAATGTGGATAAATGTATAGTTATCCACTTTGGTGGCAAGAACAGGAAGGCAGATTACTACCTAAATGGAATCAATTTAGGTAAAGGGGCAGTACAAAGAGATCTGGGTGTTCTTGTACACCAGACAATGAAGGCAAGCATGCAGGTACAGCAGGTAATGAAGAAGGCTAATAGCATGCTGGCCTTCCTAACAAGAGGGATTGAGTATAGAAGCAAAGAGGTTCTTCTGCAGCTGTACAGGGTCCTGGTGAGACCACACCTGGAGAATTGTGTGCAGTTCTGGTCTCCAAATTTGAGGAAACACATTCTGACTATTGAGGGAGTGCAGCATAGGTTCACGAGGTCAATTCCTGGAATGGCAGGGCTACCTTATGCTGAAAGACTGGAGTGACTAGGCTTGTATACCCTTGAGTTTAGAAGATTGAGAAGGGATCTGTTTGAGACATATAAGATTATTAAAGGATTAGACACTCTGGAGGCAGGAAACATGTTTCCACTGATGGGTGAGTGCCGAACCAGAGGACACAGCTTAAAAATACGGGGTAGACCATTTATGACAGTGTGAGGAGAAACTTCTTCACCCAGAGAGTGGTGGCTGTGTGGAATGCTCTGCCCCAGAAGGCAGTGGAGGCCCAGTCTCTGGATTCATTTAAGAAAGTGTTGGATAGAGCTCTCAAGGATAGTGGAATCAAGGGTTATGGAGATAAGGCAGGAACAGGATATTGATTAAGGATGATCAGCCATGATCATATTGAATGGTGGTGCGGGCTCGAAGGGCAGAATGGCCTACTCCTGCACCTATTGTCTATTGTCTATTGAAATGATTTACATTTGCTGCTAATCACACAGAATCTCAAGATACATTAGAAAGATGGAATCAAATGTTGAAGACCATAATTAGAGCTTATTGTCAAGAATGTTCTCTGTCCTAATAATTGGGATAAGGGAATATTTTTGTTGCTCTTTGTCATTAGGAATGCTTCTAATTAATCCATGGGCTTCAGTCCTTTTCAGTTAATAATAAGACATGAGGTGAAGACACTTCTTAAATTGACACAAAAAACATTGGTAAACTAAATCTCAGAGACTAATTTCTAGCATATGTTTTAAATTTCAGAAAGAAACTGACCAAAGCATGTGAGGTGGCCGAGTAGTATTTAATAATGCTCAACAAACAATACAATCTCGAGCAGATGGAAAGGCCAAGAGTCGATATTATATTGCTGATGACAAAGTGTTAGTGCTGTTACTTGTCCCTGGGGAACAATTTAAAGTGAGGTTCACCAGACCTTATCAAACCAAAAAGAAATTCGATGATTAAAGTTATACAGTGAACACTCCAGTCAGGAGAAAGAATCAGCGAGTGTGCATTGTTAATATCACAGAATCACAGACTCCTTACAGTGTGGAATCAGGCCATTTGGCCCATTGAGCCCATAATGACCTTCCAAAGAGCATCCCACTCACTCTACCTCATCCCTATAACCCTGCATTTCCGATGGCTAATCCATATAACCTACACATCCCTGGACACGATGGACAATTTAGCATGACCAATCCACCTAACCTGCACAGGTAGGAGGAAACTGGAGCAACTGGAGTAAACCCATGAAGGCACATGGAGAATGTGTGAACTCCTCATTGACAATCAGCTGAGGGTTGAATCAAAACCAGGTCCCTGGCAATGTGAGGCAGCAGTGCTAACCACTGAGCCACCGTGCCAGTACGTTAAAGATATATTGTTGCAGGGAGAAGACTCAGGAGAAAAGTATATTTACAGTAGTGAAAGAAATAAGGAGTGAAACAAAATGATCAGAATGATTGGAGAATTAATCAGAAATTGAAAATCAAATTGTAACATACAGGGAAACTTACAAGGTTATGTAGCATAGTATTTTATCTTTCAGAAAACTATCAAAGTGTCTTAGAAAGGCTATTACAAAATCACAAATTAATTTATAGACATAGGCATAGAAGAAAGGAACAGGATGAGGCCATTCGGCCCTTCGAGCCTGCTCTGCCATTTATCATGATCATGGCTGATCGTCCAACTCAATGGCCGATCAACCAACTCAGCAGGCTGGAAGAAACATCCCTAACTGTTCACAATGTTAATGTTAGGGATGTATTACCTATAAAATAACATCTTTATAGACTCAATCCAAAATAAATAGCTCAGTTGAGGGAAGAGATTAAGATGACTTTATTAAATTAAGTTGTAGTGGTTGGAACTCACCTATTGTGATGGAGCTGAAGGTGGATAGATCACAGATTCTATATTATCATAAAGTCAACATGATAACAAAAGTGGCTACTCCAAGACTGGCAGACTGCATTGAAAGAATTACACATATATGATTTGTCACCATGATTATCTTGCTTATATGATATTGGCAACTTCATTGATAGGTAGAGCCAAAGCATTATCAACTTTTATGGATGGACTTTAGCCAATGGGATGTTATATCATTTGGAATGGAAAATGCACCAGCAAAAGGCCAATTATGCTGTACCATTCAATAAGATCATGGCTAATTAATCAATAAAGTCATTGAAGAACTATGTAAATACATGGTTTACACTGATGAATTGGTTATTTCTAGTCAAACCTGGGAAGGACATTTACACCATTTGACTGAACTGTTTAATTGGCTACAAAGAGCCAATTTGGTCATAAATCAGGCTCAGAGTGAACTTGCTGAAGTTCTGAGGGAATGCAGCACACTAAGCGATTACATATTTCGGAAAGAACATAAAATCAAAGTCCTAATTATCTTCTCAGTGGTTGCGAAAGATCTCATGGCCATGTTTAAAAGTAGAGCAGGAGAGTTCTATTCAGTATGCTAGACAATAGCTATCCCTTATTCAACATCACTGAAAGTAAATGCTCTTGTCATAATCAGAGGAACATTGGACATAGGAGGAGTAGGCCATTCTGCCCCATGATCATGCAGTACCCATTCAATAAGATCATGGCTGTCTGGTTGTGGCCTCAGCTCCACTTTTCTGATTGTCTCCAACAATTTCTTCTTCCAATCCCAGAATCTCTTGATTCTATTGTCGATCAAAAATCTATTTAACGCATTCTTTAATAGATTCAATGAGAGAGTCTCCACTGTTTTCTGGGGAAGAGAATTCCAAAAAGAAAGTCTCCTCTCTGTCTTAAGATGTCTTCGTTGTAAACTACGATTCATCACTTTGCTGCTTGTGTGAACTTGCTGTGTGAAACTAGTTTGCTGTGTTTCATATAATACAAAAGAAATCACACTTCAAAAATACATAAGTGGCCATAAAATACATTGGAGCGTCATAATATCATACAAGGCACAATATAAATATACACTTCTTCTCTTGGTGGTGATCAAAATGAGTTAATCTTGCAAATCTGTCAAAACATTGAACAGAATCTTCTGATCTGTGTGACAATCTCTGTTTCTGATACAGATCAGTAAACAGTTGCCCACTTACCTTTGGAAGAGTTTTCCAGCTGAACGTTCAGACTAGAGACTTCTAGCCAAAGTGTTTAGTGTGTGTTAAAGCGAACTGCACTGACAACAGTTGAAAGGCACTGAAACCATGCCCCCCTTTTGCAGCAGTTATTATTTTATGGTTGAAACGACTATCATAGCTACTGAGAGAAAGATTAGTGTGCAAGACATGGTAGGCTTTAGGTGGGTGAGGATGCTGGGTGTCATGTGGATGGTGGGTAGAATGCCAGATCAGTGAGATGCAGGGAGCCAGGTGGGTGAGGGTTACAGGTTGGAGAGGGGTAGAGTAGTAGATGGGTGAAGGGATACAGTTGACTGATTTAAAACATTCTATTTGACCCAGGAAGATCTGGCCCCATAAATCTTCTTCTGTCTCCAAAGATGCTGCCAGACCTGCTGATATTTTCAACGTTTTCTATGTTTATTTCAGACTTCCATCATTTGCAGTATTTTACTTTGCCTTTCCTTCGGCATATCAATGCATACTAAATGAATGAGCTGATTTAGAAGCTGAGTTTCAGACTGACAGTGATTATTTGTCTGGTCACAAGAGTGGCAAAGCCACTTGTGGACGTATGTTTTAGGAATCTGAAACACAGTGACAGGCTTTGTTTGTCGAATCTGATTATAGATACCAAAGTTTTGAACAGAGAAGTGTCAAGCGAGATTTTGATCATCTTATAGGATTCGTCTTCATAATGGTGAAGCCATGCAGTACATTCAGAGTAAAATCTCAAAACTAAAATTTGCTTCTTTGGGCTTAATTTCCTTAGTCAGAAGGAATATCACTTTTTCTTTGACAGCTATTTTAAACCTGCTACCAAAGCCTTTTCATTCCCAACCATCTTCTGCCTCCATCTCATAATTAAACATAGCACTAATATACCCTTTTACATTCAATCCAATCTTTCTGAAAGGCGTTCCTTTGCTTAACCGAGTACTGAAAAGGAAACCAGTCTGAGCTTTTGCACCATGTCTCACAATGGTATTAAAAATGCTTTTGGAGATACTGAGCGTGTAAGTTAATGATTCATGGCTTTGCTTTTGACGGCCTTGACTCAGAAGGGGTCACATGTGGAGCTTTAATTCTGCGAAGATAAAAGGGACTGGTGGAAAAATAAATGACAGTGGAAGAAACTTTTGGACTTTCTTTACAACTCCAACCTACAATTAAACCTTCAGAAAACTCACAGCTGTGTGTCTGAGTCATTAGACTAGTCTGGGTCAGTAAATCAAAGTACTGCCTGACTGACTACAACTATATATTAATTCCATTCCAGCCCTTCACTATTAGCTAAATAAGAAATATATTCACACTATGCCGCATTGAAGTTAATTCCCTGCAAAAGGAAGGCATTCCGAATACCCAGCTATTATTTTCATATGGCGCTCGTCCATCATCTATTGATGAATGTAGTGATGCAAGTTGTTAAGGTCATTAAAAAAAAGTCAAAGCCCTGAAGTTCATTTCTATAAGAATAGAACTGACAAAAAATAGAGAAATTGTGTTAAATTTGAATCAATACTTGGTCAGGTCACACTTGGTCGTCTGTGACAGTCACGCTTTCCATTGATGGGAATGTTTACGGGGTCACTGTGGAGGGTGCAAGAAATTTTTACGACAATGATACCAGGATTGAGAGGTTATAATTATTTGGAAAGGTTTCTTTAGAAGAGAGAACACTGAGAGGTGACCTAATAAACGTCTTCAAGACTATAAAAGAGGTTGATTGTGTAGATGCAGAGATATTTCTCCTTGTGGGCAAGAGCAGCATTCAACTATTAGTGACTAGAAGATGGTGACTAATAAACCTAATGGGAATCTAGGAGCAATTTCTGCACAGAATTGTTAGAATGTGCAATTTGTTGCCATAGTGAGGAAAGTAGCATAAATGCATTCTAACTAAAGTTAGTTAAACACATGCAAGTGAAAGGGATAGACGTATACATGAAGGAAGTTAAATGAAATTAAAAATCACACAACACCAGGTTATAGTCCAACAGGTTTAATTGGAAGCACTTGATGAAGGAGCAGCACTCCGAAAGCTAGTACTTCCAATTAAATCTGTTGGGACTATAACCTGGTGATGTTATACCCCAGTACAACACTGGCAACACTATCATGACTACCATTGAAGTTAAACAACGAAGGGTAGAAGGAGATTTGTACGCAGTATCATCAACAGAATGGTCCTATTGAACCCTATGCCCTGTTACTGTGGTGTAAATATGTAACAATTTAAAAGGAAATTGCACAAGCACCAGAAAATGTACCAGTTAAGAATTTTAAGTCTGTTCAAAAGTGAGAATTATCTGGCAGAACTTCTTGCAAAACAAATTTTTAGACCCCAGACTTCTCAACACTATTTCAAGCATGTTTGTCCCTGAAATTGAGCTACCTTCATAGAGGCAACTTAGTGACACTGAAGAGTCCATGATACATATGTCCAAATGTGTTAATGTTCCCATCCTATACCACAGCTAAAATCACTCATTAGTTCCATCTGCTCTGTAGTAGGTGGATATGTTACTTGAGAGCTCAGGGCTTTGAGGTTCTAAGTTCCCTGCTAAAACAGAAAAAAAGGGGAAGAAAAATCTCAACAGCCAGAGGCTTTTAATGACCCACTGCATTGACATGTACAGTTAAATATTTTAGGCTGATTCACTGCAAGGCTCTGACACTTAACAGTAAAAACAAAATGCACTGTTGGTTGCATTAAAAGTATCTATAGCTGATTTTTCTCCTACAAAAGGCGATCAGGCAATTCCTTTCCCTCCATTTCATATTCTTGCTCTCCCAAGTTTGGTGCAGCACACATTATTTGTCGGCAAGGTGATATAGCTGGCTGCTGATTTCGAAAGCCTCTCAATTGGAGATAGACAACTGCTACCAGAAAGGAGTTTGTACCATCATGAGACTCAATAGCATTCGAGCAGAGGACAGCATCAAATTGAATTGTTTTATGAAGGGGCTCACTTTCCTCTCATTTTCCTCTCCAGGATCTGAAAAGACATAAGGCACACTCTTATCCGGCTCTGAGTGACTTGGGCTGTCGTGAGATGAGTTCTATGAACCCCATTTTGACGTAGAGATCACCTTGGCACAGCTTACATGCTTTTATACAGCGCCATGGCAAAATTCTCACAAGGCAGTGGTGACTTCCCAATTGCCACTCATTATTGCTTGTTAAGTGCCTTGTTGGCAGTCCAATTCACTGTGGGTTGTGATCTACTATACTCACCATGCAAACTAGACATTGGGAAAATGCAACATTGGAAACCGGAGCAGGAACCACATTTGACCTGCGTGCTTGCTCCAAAAGACCTCCACATTGGACATGCTTCGTGGGCACAAGCCACATGCACAGATATTGGCATCCAGCATGTACCAGCTTCTCAGAACCCTCATGGCACATCACTGATTCATTTACAGGATGCCTCTGCACTTCAATGATCTGTCTCGGGCTGCACTGACAAATTATTGTTGAAATGCTGCAGCAAGGATGTTTTTGGCATTCAGGGACAGCACCCAGCTCAGGGACTGAACCAGGTTACATCTCCGGGTTCTTTGTTTGTTGTCATAGTGCCCGCGCTCTGAGCCTACATGGATGTTCGCACATTCCTGCTTTGTATCGTCTCACCTTTCCTTTTCTTATATTGCTGCCACAACTAGAGATGTGAGGCACATATTACTACTGAGCACAGCAGGTCAGGCAGCATCCAAGGAGCAAGAGAGTTGACGTTTCAGGTTGCCCAAAACATCGACTCTCCTGTTCCTTGGATGCTTCCGCACCCACTGTGCTTTTCCAGTGCCACACTTGTCGACTTTGATGCTCCAGCATCTGCAGTCCTCACTTTCTCCTCATATTACTGCTGCTTTACGTGCCACCTAATGCAGACACAAAGTTAGGAAGTTGGCACAGTTGTCAACAGGCCTCACTCCTATCCAGGGAAACAGCCTTCACTTAGGGGATCCCAGCACACGAAGCCAAGGGCGGCCTCCAATGGCAGTCCGGGGCCTGCCCAGGGCAGTCATAGTCAGGATTTTCTGCTGATAAGGGGTGAGAAGCCAAATCTAAAGCAGTACACAACCCATCAGTTCCTTCTGCCTGATTGTGGGCTGTTTACCTCTTGGAATGAGAACGAGAGAGAGAGAGATAGAGAGAGAGGGAGAGAGAGGCAGTACTCATGGAGGATGAAAGTGGGTAGAACAGCTATTACCTGGGGCAGATGGGGTGGCTTCCCAAGTGCGTAGAGGATGTGTATAGAATCAGTGGGGTTGGGTTGTGTCAGGGCAAATCGGAAGACGTTGCAGGCATTAGTGAGAGTGATAGAGCATGCAACTTGGTGGGAGGTGGATACAGTAACAGCGATAGAGTGAGTGTGAGGTATCGGGGAGAAACGATGGCCTTTACACTGACAGAGTGGAGAAAATCATCGACCTTCGTCGTTCAATAAAAGGTGTTCTCTGGATGCCTGAGACTGCTCTAACCTTGAGTGGTGGTGGCGGTAGTGGGTGTGGGAAACCTTGGACCAGGCTGGCATGGTCTGGTATTGTGGCATCCTTGTGGTGCCAGAGGGGGGAAGATGAAGTCCGCCTCTGCACTAGCCCGTTCAACAGGAGCTCCAGAGCTCTCCCCATACAGTGATTTCCCCTTGTCTCCCAAGCCCAAGGCAATTGTCAGGAACCATATGGGACAGCCCTGGACTGTTAGAGCTTGTCCGAGTGCAAAGGCTGGCACCAGAGATGCCAGCCAATTTTGGGATCTCTGGTAAGTGGAGTTTCACCATGAAAATCAGATGCGGTTCTCGCTGGCGAGGTATCGAGCATCCATTAATAAGGTGAGTCTGGCAAAATACAGCCACAGAACTTTTTCAGTCTCACAGTGAGAATCTTCCACTAAATTCCACCAATTTATTTCATTCCATTTATTTATTGTTTACAAGCAGTACAGGCAGATCATAGTAAGCAAGGACGTACAGGTCATAGCGTGAAAGAAACTTAGAAACAGGCACACAGGTTACATCGCACAGAACATGCAATACACAAGATCATCAGTATTATTTGAGACTAAAAAGAGTCCATTCATCAGTCTAATAACAGCTGGGAAGAAACTGTTCCTGAACCTGCTGGTGCATGTGTTCAAGCTTCTGTATCTCCTGCCTGACAGAAGAGGTTATAGGAGAGCATTGCCTGGGGTATGATTTGTCTTTGATGATGTTGGCAGCCTTTCCGTGGCAACAAACTGTGTAAATGGAGTCCAAGGATGTGCGCACAACCTTCTTCTGTAGTTTCTTACGGTCCTGGGCAGAGTTGTTGCCATAACAGACCATTATTCAACTGCTTTCAATGGTGCATCTGTAGAAGTTGGTGAGGGTTCTTTCAGACATGCCAAGTTTCCCGAGCCGCCTGAGGAAGAAGAGGCGTTTTTGTCCTTCTTGACAGTTGCAGCTATGTGGGAAGTCCAGGACAGGTTGATGGTTATTATCACTCTTGGAACTTGACACTCTCCACCCACTCACCCTTAGTTCTGTTGATGTAAATGGGGGCATGTTCTCCTTTCTTTCTGAAGTCAATGATCAATTCTTTAGTTTTGCTGACATTAAGAGAGGTTGTTCTCATTGCACCAGGTCACCAAGCCCTCTATCTCCCTTTTGTATCCTGACTCGTTGTCAGATATCCAACTCACACTGAACCAAAATAACAAAAGATTCAGCTCATTATGTCCTGTAAAGAAACACCATTTCAGATAAATCTTTTTTCCAGGCAGCTGTGTCTAAGCTGCTGCGGGCTTGATTGACATACAGATAAGTATTTGGATAAGGAGAGAAAATCTCTGTTTATGAAAATGCTAAAGATAGTATCAGTAATGAAATGTAAATTGTCTAACATTCTCCTCGTTCCGAAGCTCTTGAACATTTGCATGTACTGTTGTCCTGAAGACAATTGCTGCCGGCATTAACCACTTTGACGCTACTTACTATCTCTCCACCAACAGGCTTGGGAACATTAAGATCATAATCACAACAGGAACGTCGCCATTTCCAGATCCATTGCTCAACACTTCTGTTGTTAAAGCAGCATCTAATGTTTAATGCTAAGAAACAAGGAAATAGCAGCACTTTGAAAGCAGAGTTAACATGACAAAACTATCAGTATGGATTGCTTCCATGTTGGCAACAAGGTACTGTAACAAAGAAAAAGAAAGGTCAAGGGAAACCAATATTGCTAAATGCACTCTTTGTGAAAGGCTCAGAGGCCAGTCTGGAATGTAACTGAACCTTGAAGCTGATGCCTATTTTGAAGGCAGGGACAGATTCCCAGTTCTTGTACCTAACTTTAATTACCCACATTCAGCACTCACATACAGGCTGTGCACAATATTGAAATAAGCAGCAATGAGAAATAGGGACAGTTTCTGATGCGTTTTTTTGATTAGGTGCATGGCGAAGGGGAGTCAGGAACAATTGGGTCTGTATACTTCATTTCTGTGCAAGTCAAAAGAACATAATAAACAGACCAGGAGGAGGAGGCCAGGTGTATAAGTGATCCCACATTAATGCAGGCTTAGTTACAGGAGAGATGTAGCTGTGTTGACATTTCTAGTGATTGATTCTAAGTACAGGTGTAAGTGCATGACAGAACTTATATGGAGGGTGACAAGAAGATGATGATTGTATCTGGACTCTGGTTGACAATATCATATGATTTCCCAGTCATATTAGTTAATTCAACATTGAATGCAACAGAGATTTAGACCACAATGGGAGAAGTGTTCTCCTCATCCTTAGGTTAATGTCAAATTGTGTATTGGGTCAGAAAGACTGCAAGGTTTGGAGTAAACTCAAGAGGGTTTTGCAAACTTCCTGTGTTTTCTTTCTTATAGGAGAAAGTGAGGACTGCAGATGCTGGAGATCAGAGCTGAAAATTTGTTGCTGGAAAAGCGGAGCAGGTCAGGCAGCATCCAAGAAGCAGGAGAATCGACGTTTCAGGCATGAGCCCTTCTTCAGCCCTTCTTCCTGAGTGCAACACACTTTCAGCTTTTCCTTCTTATAGTCAGATTTCATAGTTCTGGAATTTCCAGCTTGCCCATGTCTCTCAGGTTTGAGGGTGTGGGGTACAGCTGCCTGTTGTCTGTGCTGTACTCCCCACACCCCAGGTTGAGGCCAAAAGAGAAAGATCCATCCACTGATGGTGAAAATTCTCAAATAAAGAAAAGCACATATTTTACAATATTTAATGGTTTCTCTGCAGGAACATCTCACTTGCACTAGAACAACAAGATGCATGGAGAAATTCTTGCTCCCTGATACTCGGGAAAGTAGCATAGGAACCCACATACTTGATATAAGTTATTGAACTCAGGACTTGAGATGCAGCCAGGGATCGGCACACTGACAAATGACAGTCATGACGTATCCCATGTTGAACAATGGTATGGGCTCCAGTAATTATGTTTCCTCTGTCTTTGTGGAAAAGGTGGACACAAGACCATCACGTTTGTAAAAAATGTGCCCTCAAACTGAAGAGTTATCCATTTGGATCAAGCTAGTAATTCACATTCAGAGTATGTTCAAACACAAAACGTGGAAACAGAAAATAGGAGCAGGAGTAGGTCACTTGGCCCTTCGAGCCTGCATCACCACTGTCCATCGGGATTTCCTATATTTTATAAAACACATTAATAATTTCAGAATATGTGGATTAGCTCTTTGGTGGAAATGTTTAATGTGCACCACACCTATTTGACTTTATATCCACAGTGTTAAATATTCTTCAGTCCATGGGTTTCCTTTCAGCACCCAGCAATTTTGTGTTCTTTTCCGTTTCGGCCTTTAGATGGCAGTGTGAAACCACATGAAAACGGTTCCCAACTGCCAGGTAATCGTGGCATTTTGACTGTAAAAAAATGAAAAAGAACAACTGTTTTGCAACTTACCAACATTGCATGGCCATTGTGGAGCATTGTAGATGGATTGATTTGGTGATCAAGGTCTATTTTGCCAAAGGCATATTGTACTGTATGTATCTTTGGACAGACTTATTAGAAGGGTAAGGTTTGTCTGCCGTGTCCAAGCTAAACAACCTGAGGCCTTGTGTGTGGAATCCCTCTTGGCTAAATATGTACCCAGTATCTTGTACAAGAATATATTTACTGCCCTGCCAAATTAATCCAAAGAGCCAAATATCTATACTTTTAGATAGACTGGGAAAAGAGCTGCTCATTGTCTGCAATAATATTTTCGATTAACTTTTCACTAAGTTTCAGAAACTAAAACATTATGCAGACATTAAAAAGCATATGAAGTTAATTAATGTGAGATAATAAACGTGATGTACAATTGTGTTAATGCAGCATAGCCTGTACCAAAAGAATAAAAAATAGTGTCAATTCCAATGGTCATTTTCTCAGCTCTTGTTTTAAAGGAAGTTAATGTATAAAAAGATACCCTATTTTGTAGTTGAAAGCAGCAATGCAAATAGCACTGAGTTGGATTTTACTCTACCTATCTGATACACAGTTAAAAATCACACAACACCAGGTTATAGTCCAACAGGTTTAATTGGAAGCACACTAGCTTTCGGAGCGACGCTCCTTCATCAACCACAACCACCTGATGAAGGAGCATCGCTCCGAAAGCTAGTGCTTCCAATTAAACCTGTTGGACTATAACCTGGTGTTGTGTGATTTTTAACTTTGTACACCCCAGTCCAACACCAGCATCTCCCAATCATATCTGATACACAGCAGGAATTCTGTCCACCCACATAGAACAGACACTTATTCCATTTCTTGTCATTCTCCAGCTGAATTTTATAATGTAGGGTGAATCAGGAACAGTTTCCACATTCCCTTCCAGTTTCCCACTAATGTGGGAGAAAGAAACACTGTGTGGGTTGTGGTGTAAAATGCTGCAGTTGTTTAAAGGAACAGACAGCAAAAATAAAATCAGTGCAGTAGAGACGAGAAGCCATCACTCATCCTGCTTCATGCCAGTGCAGATTTGGAAAGGATTGTTTTGCTTGACTTGTCTGTTCTGATTTTCATGAAGGTGCTTCACCAGAGCCAGGCTCCTGGTTAGGCATCTAAGTTTTTCAAAGATTGTCCAAACCCAAGCCTCTGAAGACTGGCAAAAAGGAGAAGCTGCTGGTGTTGGTGGGGTTGCGTCTGATGAAACGGCTCCTAAAGTTTTCGGACGACTACGCAGGTATGCTATTTGCAAAGAAAAGCACAGGTTGTTCTGCTATAATGCGACAGTTATATTCCCCTGCAACTATAGAAAATCACATGATGGGAAACATTATAGAAATCGCACTGTAGAGGACTGCGCTCTGGAAAACCCACTGTACCCATCCAGCAGAAAGTTCACGTTATGCAAACAATGTCATTGGTTCATCAACTGCATTATAACCAATTTGTGCTATAGAAGAACTACCTGTAAGGAGGAACTAAGCACCAAGAAAATCCCGTACGTGTTATGGAAAGAGGTGACACTTGCTGTCATTACTATCTTCACCACTTCACATACAACCAATTTTTCTCTTCGTGGTCAAAGATTTTAGGGAAGTTGTACTCACTGGTTTCAGGTCTGCTGCTGGCTAATCAAGCCTTACCATGACTGACAAAATCTCCCACAGCCAGCGCAAGTGAATGTGCAGTCACTGCTGGGGCTAACTGGACCGATTATTCTCTTTTTCTCTATGATGCTGTAAATTTTCTCCTTCCTGATGGGGTGTCACCCACCTGTGGCCTGTGTTTCCCACTAATGATGGTAGATGTGACACACAGAAAGGGATGTCTTCAGAACATCCTGAAACACTTAGGTGGACTCCCTCTGATCTGTTTGCAAGTGGACAGCTCTCCAAACAGCACAACCTACCCAACACAGCTGGCCTTGCAGGAAGATGGACTTAAGTTGGCCATGTTGACTGTTGTCAGTGTTTCAATGTTTGTGACATGGTTTTGCCACTATCTTGAAGATCCTGTGAAGGCCGTATTGGAGGAATCTTTCTAACAAGGCTATACGTCAGTGGTACAGGACTCTCAATTCAGCCCCAAATGGAGTGATAGTTTAGACTGCGCATCTGTGCACTTTGAGCGTTTGATCTGTGATGTAAGGCTGTCGTTTCTCTGCACTTATTTATCAAACTGGCCAAATGTAGTTTGCTTTCAAAAGCTTGTAATCTATTCCTTTTGTCTATCATGGGATCAAACGAGATGACGTTACTCAAAAATTTAAATTGCTTCACATATACGGCTCAGTTCCCTCAATTGCAATGCTTGATCTAGATGTTTCTTGGGGTGCAGATGATGCAGAACTTCAGTTTTCTGATCTTTAGTGTGAAGAATTGAGCTGCTTTGGACAAACATATCATTATACGTTGCAGGTCTGACTGACCAGGACCGTGAAGTCATCAGTGAGTTGTTGTTCATGGAAGAGATTTCAGTGTGTCTTTGTGAATGCCTGAAGATGCCTGATATTGAAAAGACGCATGTAAACTCCCTCCGTAAAATCTATTGTTGCCTGTGACCCCAAAGTACAGGGGACATTTCTAACATGTTTCTAAACTGTTTTTTTTTAAAATGAGCTGATACAACCAGTAATGGCTATGGGTGCAAATTAAGTGACTGTCTGGAGACAGAGTCCAATGGAATGTCACACCTACGGATGCAAAGGGAACTTCGGATAGCAGACCTTCAAAGAGTGGGAGAGGTAAGTGAAAACAGACTGGGCTGTTATCTCTTGTGATGACAAAGTTAATGAGCGGCTAACATCTAGTTGCTCAACGGTAACGCCCTGCAGATTATCTCTTACTGTAGATGCATTTTGTATTTTTTTCCTTTTAAAGAGTACACAGGACAGTGGTTAAGACGACTGTCTCAACTCTACTGGGTTGGTGTTACAGTGACACTGAATGTTCTTAGATGTACGAGCCTGGGTTCGAGTGTTGGCATGCTGTGAAGGTCACAGTCAAAGAACCATCCCTACTGACCCTTATGTTGCAGGTAAAGATGTTTGCAGACAGACAAAAAGATGCCAAAGTAACAAAGGAACTCTCTCACCCTGAAAACTGGAATACAATTACAGTCAAAAAGAATCAGAACTACAAAATCTCCTAAACTAAGAATCATGAAACAGATTGGTCAACTACCAGTATCAATGCTACCGATGACTTCCATTGCAGCGTTCAAATTATCTGCTCTGCATGAACAGTTCAGAGACCTATCAGATAACCTTATTTTTGTTAACCTTTTGTACTCACCTCTTATTTCTAATGTGTTGTATGTTCCCTCACGTCATAATTAATAAACTCATTCATTAATTCAAGAAAGCCTGGCTAAATTGGTTCCTTTTTAAAAGATAAGTTCATTTGGTCTTTTCCCAGCTGCAACCTCTAATGCTATTATGCACTGTTTATTGGAATACAGGTTTGGGACTACAGTGACAGGAACCCAATGGTGTGAGACTGTAGTGATCAGCCATAAACAATCAAATAATTACCTTGGAAATGACTGTCTGGGTCCAAAAATACTAACAATGTTGCCAAACTCTCAGAATGCCTGTGTGTTACCCTGTTCTGGATCAGTGGTGCTGGAAGAGCACAGCAATTCAGGCAGCATCCGAGGACAGACAAAATCGACGTTTCGGGCAAAAGCCCTTCATCAGGAATAAAGGCAGAGAGCCTGAAGCGTGGAGAGATAAGCTAGAGGAGGGTGGGGGTGGGGAGAGAGTGGCATAGAGTACAATAGGTCAGTGGGGAAGGAGATGAAGGTGATAGGTCAGGGAGGAGAGGGTGGAGTGGATAGGTGGAAAAGGAGCTGGGCAGGTCGGACAAGTCCGGACAGGTCAGGGGAACAGTGCGGAGCTGCAAGTTTGAAACTAGGATGAGGTGGGGGAAGGGGAAATGAGGAAACTGTTGAAGTCCACATTGATGCCCTGGGGTTGAAGTGTTCCGAGGCGGAAGATGAGGCGTTCTTCCTCCAGGCGTCTGGTGGTGAGGGAGCGGCGGTGAAGGAGGCCCAGCACCTCCATATCCTCGGTCGAGTGGGAGGGGGAGTTGAAATGTTGAGCCACTGGGCGATTTGGTTGATTGGTGCGGGTGTCTCGGAGATGTTCCCTAAAGCGCTCTGCTAGGAGGCGCCCAGTCTCCCCAATGTAGAGGAGACCGCATCGGGAGCAACGGATACAATAGATGATATTAGTGGATGTGCAGGTAAAACTTTGATGGATGTGGAAAGCTCCTTTGGGGCCTTGTTTAGAGGTGAGGGAGGAGGTGTGAGCGCAGGTTTTACAGTTCCTGCGGTGGCAGGGGAAAGTGCCAGGATGGGAGGGTGGGTCGTAGGGGGGCGTGGACCTGACCAGGTAGTCACGGAGGGAACGGTCTTTGCGGAAGGCGGACAGGGATGGGGAGGGAAATATATCCCTGGTGGTGGGGTCTGTTTGGAGGTGGCGGAAATGTCGGCGGATGATTTGGTTTATGCGAAGGTTGGTAGGATGGAAGGTGAGCACCAGGGGCGTTCTGTCCTTGTTGCGGTTGGAGGGGTTGGGTCTGAGGGCGGAGGTGCGGGATGTGGATGAGATGCGTTGGAGGGCATCTTTAACCACGTGGGAAGGGAAATTGCGGTCTCTAAAGAAGGAGGCCATCTGGTGTGTTCTATGGTGGAACCGCTCCTCCTGGGAGCAGATACGGCGGAGGCGGAGGAATTGGGAATATGGGATGGCATTTTTGCAAGAGGTAGGGTGGAAAGAGGTGTAATCCAGGTAGCTGTGGGAGTCGGTGGGTTTGTAGAAGATGTCAGTGTCAAGTCGGTCGTCACTGATGGAGATGGACAGGTCCAGGAAGGGGAGGGAGGTGTCAGAGATGGCCCAGGTAAATTTAAGGTCAGGGTGGAATGTGTTGGTGAAGTTGATGAATTGCTCAACCTCCTTGCGGGAGCACGAGGTGGCGCCAATGCAGTCATCAATGTAGCGGAGGAAGAGGTGGGGAGTGGTGACGGTGTAATTACGGAAGATCAACTGCTCTACGTAGCCAACAAAGAGACAGGCATAGCTGGGGCCCATACGTGTGCCCATGGCTACCCCTTTGGTCTGGAGGAAGTGGGAGGATTCAAAGGAGAAATTGTTAAGGGTGAGGACCAGTTCGGCCAAACGAATGAGAGTGTCGGTGGAGGGGTACTGTTGGGAACGTCTGGAGAACCTGTGTGTTACCCTGTGACAGGGAAGTATGTGAATATATAACAACAGTATAGAACACAGGCAATAACAATTTGTTTCTGAATTCAACAGTACTGAAGCTCAGCTTTCAAAACTCTTTAGCTTCCATGTGAGTTTCAGAAAAGAGGTTGTATAATGTATTAGTGATTACGGTTTCACTCCGGGAGTGGCATGTACATTTACTTGCCTGTGGGTAATGATGGTAGTGACTTCAGGGTTCTTTCCATCTCATGGTTAACCAAGAATCTCTCCTAGCGGGGAATCACTCTGATTCACAGGAGATTAAAGAAAGGTATTCTGGGAGCAGCACAAGGCATACCTAAGAATAAGGTGTTAACCTGATGAAACTACAACATAGGACAACTTGCATGCTGAACAAATGAAGACACATTAGACAATACCAGATGATCCTACAACAAATGGATCAGAAGCAGGCTCTATAGTCCTGCCACATCCACTTTTGAATGGTGGTGGACAATTTAATGATGGAGGATGGAGGAGGCAGCTCCAGAAACATTCCCATCCTCAAAGGGTGGTGAGACCAAGACACCACCTAGAAAGAAAGAAACAATAAGACTTGCAAATGTCACATATTCATTCAATTTGTCTTGTATGGTATGCTTCAAAATGGAGCTCTAGTATGGCCAGAACATTCACTTTCAACTGTTGCTGTTCTCTTCGCATTCTCGGCAGAGCGAAAGACAAGGCTGAAGCATGTACAACAATCTTCAGCCAGAAGTGTCAAAGTGATGAATCCATCTCTACCTCCTCCTGAGGTTCCCAGAATCACAGATTCCACTCTCCAAACAATTAAATGCACCCCTCATGATATCAAGAGATGGCTGAAGTTTTTGGATACTGCAACGACTATGGACTCTGACAATATTCTGGTATTAGTACTGAAGAACCGAGGCTCCAGAACTAGCTTTGTCCCCAGTCAAGCTGTTCCAGTACAGCTACAATTCTGATTATGGAAAATTGCCCAGGTACGTCCTGGACACACACAAAAAAAGGACAAATCTAACCCAGCCAATGATCAATCTAGCAAAATTGAGGTGGAAGAGGGGTAAAGCGAACAGACGGTGTAGAGGCCTGGTTCAAAAGTGAAGAAAGAGAAAAAGAGATGTCAAAAGACTGTAAACTAAAGGCATGAAAGGAAAAGAATGGGTCCTGTCCACTTACAGCAAAACAAACAAGACAGAAAGAAGACAAGGCTATAGAACAGAATTAAGAGAAATGGAGAACAGACATCATGTGGTCAGTTTCTGAAGTTATGGAGTTTACTATTGAGACCTAGAAGCTGTTCCTGTAGCTTCATTGGAACAGAAATGTTAGCATGGAAGTTGGTCGCTTTGAGGATGGTCAAAGTTGTTTGATGTGGTCTAAGCATCACTGGACTCTATAGCCCAAATGCCTGACATCAAGCTGGTACTAAAATACGTACATTACATTGCTCATTGGCATGGTAGGCAAACTGCATTTTGGCTTTATGGCAGCATTCGGTTAGAGGAAAATACCACTCATACAGAACAAAGAAAGTCACAGCACAGGAACAGGCCTCTTGGCCCTTCAAGCCTGTGCCGATCCAGATCCTTATCTAAATCTGCCATCTATTTTCCAAGGATCTGTATCCCTCTGCTCCCTACCCATTAATGTATCTGGCTGGATACATCTTAAAGGATGCTGTCGTGCCCACCTCTACCACCTTCGCTGGCACCCACCATCCTCTGCATAAAGAACTTTCCACGGACATCTCCCTTAAACATTTTCCCTCTCATCTTGAACTTGTGACCCCTAGTAATTGAAAATGTTTACTATAATGTCACAGCATGGGACAATTAGCTTCAGCTGGTGCTGAGATGTTTGACACACCTGCCTTTATCTAGGGCCTGTCTTGTCTTAAGTGTCAAGGGCATTTCACAAACGTGAAAAGAGAACCCATCAGAAATATCAAGGGGACTTGTGAAAAGCAACTGTCAACGGAAGCTGTCAAGGCATTCTATATATTCGAACAAGTATATCTGGAATATTCAGAAAAGTGCTTGCTGTTGCATTCAGTCTGTTGACATAAATTCTCTCAATAGTAGCCTTGAAAGAAACAAACCGTGCCCTGGTCCACAGTATGATGATTAGCATCAGTCAGGTTGTAAGTTATCAGGAGAGGTCACGTACATATTTTTCCCACTGCTCCTACACTGCTGAAACCAGTGACACAAGAGCTCAATTCTACAACCTTAAGTTTGTCTTCACTAGCTTTTTTTGCAGAGAATAACAGAGCAGAAAAATAGAAAATGCCAGGGAACTGGAATGTTCTGGAAAAGAAGTGAACTTCTAAGCTGACAATTTGAGTGTAAGGACATTGACCATTTATTTTAACAATCCATTATTGATGGAAAAGTGTTAAAATGTGTTACATGCTTCACAATGCAACATACTTCAAAATATGCCAGATTACATTTAAAATTACATGGTAGCACTAATTTTTCCTCAATATTGTGTATTGGGAAATGTGTATCAAGCACTTGATAACTCTTCAGGCTTTGCTTTTCTGTACTTATAGTGAAGGAGCACATTTTTATCTTGCAGAGCAAGGCAATTGACAATGAAATGTACTTTTCTCACTGTTAAATATCCAGAGGCTAGGGTGAAGCATCTTCTAAACTTGTCAACAAGAGGTGGCAGAAAGGTTTCATTGCAAGTGGTATCTCATAATTGTTCGGAAAACATATTACTGCAGAAGACTTCCAGAACAAAATTTATTGAAATGAGTAAAAGGCTTTTTACTTGTTACATCCCAGCTGCTAGCCATGTGTATTTACAAGGGCTACTACACACTGATGTAAATAAATAAGCAATTTAGATCTCGATGTTTCAATTGCAAAGAGTTAAACAAACAAAAATCCATTAAGAACTTACATAAAAAGTACAGCAAAAGGATTTATAGGTCTTGTTTGAAGGTTATATAAAGAAGACAACAGTATTTTATCTCAGCATAACAGCCAGCAAAACTGCATGACCAAAGAGTTCTGCCACATCATCTCAACTTATTGGACTGCTGATAACAGTAACAATTAGAAGTAAACAGAATCCTTAAGCCCTCTGCTATTCTTCTATACAGATTCTACTTAGATTAATAAATTAAGCTATTTGAAAAAATAAATTAAGAAACTCTCCTCCCTTTTGCTCAATTATCCGCAAACTAAGTATCTACAAAAATACTTGAAACTTCTTACAACTTAAAGGAATTCATACGCTCACAGCCTGGTATCAATAGGGCTACTCTTAAAATCCTTAATGTTATTAGTAACATTGACTACAAAGTGCCATAGCTTACCAACATAATCCCTGCATTTCACTTTGAACTGCTAAAGTCGTTTTGACAATTCATCCTTGCTTGACACTTCAAAATAATACTAAAATTTTATTCTCAATCTTGGACATCTCGCACCCTGTAATTGGGTTCAGCCTGAATTTTAAGCCAGGTATAGCTTGAACAGCTTAGGGAGGTACATCCTCTTCATCATTCAATTACATTGAATTCTTTTCTACCTCCTTCCCACCCTCTCATCCTAATCACCATGCCGTGAAAATATTTTAGCACTGTTCTTCACTTTATGGGTCCTCTATCCTAGCGGCTGTGCAAGCAGGGTATCATTCTACCTCAGGAATTAGATAACATATTTCACTTAAAGTTGATAATAATATGTTTTCATGTTGGCTTTTCCTGCATTTGGCATTTATACTGAGCTCTGTTTTAGCCACACTCAGCTACAGTTTCTCAGTTCAATTCTGTTTTTTTTAAAAACTGGAATGACAAACTGCCCACAAACAAAAATTGTGGGTACATTCAATACAATGAAATATACAGAGTACAGGTGTAGGATTTGACACAACATTTAAATCACTGCCATAGCAAATGTTAACAGCAATATTAATAATACTACAGTTAAATATATCTTTCTGTCGTGATAATGCTTTAGGAGCAAAACCAGATTATTCTGCTACCATTCACTTCCTCTTTCATCAATTTGTACAACTAACTATGACCTTCAGATGATGAGAAATTCTATTTCACAAAACTTACTGAAGATATCATCTTTAACCTATGTAAATCCAGAAGGATGAATAAAAGGACTCACTCTATTCCAGAATGATTTTTGATTCCCGAGTCATTTGTTTTGCTAATTTCGAACTGAAAGTTTTACAAGGAAAGAATGTTTATAGGTGTCTCCTTCGCAAGGATAATTACTACTACTTCCCCTATTAGTCATTTAGCTTAGGATATTAATGTATATTTTCCATTATCACCTCCAATCTAAACAAAGCATACCAATTTCAAACAAAATTTCTTCCAGAGTTTGAAAATGCTATTTTGATAACATTGGGGGTAATGTAAATGAAGGCATTACTAGATTAAACTCTCCCAGAATAAAATTGATACAATAAATGACCATAAGACATTCCCTCATGCTATCGCAATCTGCCTTTTCCCAGATTCTACCCCAGGATACAGAGTGACTGAAGAGTTTGGTATTTGTTTGCTGTCTTTGTCAGTGTTTTTTTTTCCTTTTGGCAAGTTTCTCTTAATTCTTTTGGGCATTTTAAATGAACAGGAAAGTCAATAAAGACATATGGTTTTCAAAAGTAATTGTTATTTTCCAAGTACCTGAATCATACACAAATAACAAGCTGGAATCATTAACTTATAAAATAATGGAAACCAGAAGAAGCAAGGCTCCTGAACGGAGCACAATCTCTGAATTACTGCCAAGACTCCATCAGCTCATAAGCCAATTTTTTTTTCATGTTTCTATCCAAGCAGTTTGTTTTGCTGGCTGTTGCTTTGTTTTTCAGCACGCACACTGTATTTCTCATTGCTCTGAGAATCTGTTTCTGTCATTAGATCCATTCTGCAGCAGTTGTTAACACTGTGCATTTTGTTTCCATGCGCAGAGTCCATGTACACCACAGTTTGTCTGTCAACTGGATTTTTCAAAAACTGCGTCTGTGATTAAAAACAGAGGTTAACAGTCACCTTTATGAAAACATTCTTCGGCCAGTATGAAACAATTCAGCCTGGGACAACTAACTGTACAGGGGCTAAGATTTTATACCTCAGAGAGTTTTGCTTTTAAAAATGAGGTCACTAAACAATTGTGATCTATCTCTAGTTAAGCACACAGTTACAATATGAACAATAGTGATAAGTGAGGTTTGTAAATATCAGTACACAAAGCATAATTTTGTCTGTTTTTTAAAACTTCGGGTGGTGCAAAACCATTTATGATAGGCAAGGTTTGTCCAAAAGCCCTGCTAGTCTTGATTTGAACAAAGAACAATACAGCGCAGGAACAGGCCATTCAGCCCTCCAAGCCTGTGATGACACATATTGCCCTTCCATATTAAACTGTTTCCACTTACAGGATCCGTATCCCTTGATTCCTTTCCTATTCATCTATCCTTGAATGCTACTATTGTGTTTGCTTCCATCACCTCCTTTGGCAGTGTATTCCAGACACTCAACACCCATTGTGTGAAAAACCTGCCTCACACATCTCTTTTAAACTCTCCAACCCCAACCCCAAACCCCCACCCCCTGCTATCCCTGCAGTTTGAACCTCTGTCAGTTTGTAATTGACCCCTCCACCCTGGAGAGGAGCTTCATATTTTCCACTCTATCCAAGCTGTTCACAATCTGATAAACTTCTATCAGGTCGCCCCACCCTCAATCTCCTGCGGTCCACTGTAAATAAACCCAGTCTGTCCAACCTTTCTTCATAGCCAACATCCCCCATACCAGGCATACCCTTTTACGGGTTTGTGGTGGGTTCATGTGGCAAATGGTTTATCACAAATAACGATTGATGTGAGATCTTGGAATTAAAAACTTTAAGACATTTTATGTACCGTCTCCAAAGCATCCATATCCTTTTGCTAATGTGGTGACGCGAACTGTATGCAATAGTTTGGACGATACACTGCTTACTTGGCTGTGTAAATTTCAATATACTGCCTATAATACAATTCTGGAATACATATTCTATATGTTAAAACTTGCATGTGCATCAGTGTCTGAACAATGTAACTATGAATCTCATTTCTGACATGAAGCTGCCCAACCGTCCCTGGCTTTAGAGGGAAGCTTCTGTGAAAATGCGTTGGGTCATTTAGGCTTCAGCTGAATGACAAAAATAAAACTTCTGCCTCACTATGAATGTGACACTCAGGATGCAACTGCAATAATAGTCGAAGTTTGCTTTTATTTTGCACTTGCTGCTGGATGTTGAGGAAATGCTGCAGGCACTTCTGCTTTACCTACAGTTGCTTTCAAGAGCATAAAGGCAAGTGAAACTCAAATGACACTGAGGATGTTTTTCCAGCAGTGCAGCAAAAAATCCACAAATATCAAAAGGGTACAGGGCCCCTACTCCAGAGACTTGAACACAAACCAGGCTGACATCACACAGCAGTGTTTACAAAGGTTCTGACTTTTGGGACAGCAAGTTAACTTGAGGTGCCATCTTCCTTCTCCAGTAGATGTACACACGGTACTTTCTGGAGAGGCCCTGGGTAGTTCCCCTAGTGTCCTGGACCAACGTTTCTCTCTCAATGAGACTGAGAGATATATTCCTCATTCTGTTGTCTCATTGATGTTTTGTAGTCATACTGTGCTCAAATTGGCTGTGCATCACATCAATAACTACTTCACAAGTATTTAACTTTATGTAAAACAAAACGATGACCTGAGACCAGTTGCTCTATATGGAAATATTTTTTTAAAAAGTTTCCTTAAATGTTTAAAGAAAATGAAGTTTATAAAAGTGAGGCCCAATAGGAAGTGAATCTGGAGAATAGATAAGGAAAATAAAGAGAGGGCAGATGAGTTGAAGGTTATTTTGTCTTCATGACAAAGATACAAGAAATATCACATAAACACCTATAAGTCATGAACTAGAAGGGAGGAAAGAACTCAAGAAGATTACAATTATCTGGGAAGTGGTACTGAGTAAATTGTTCGAACTGTGGGTTGACATGTGCCAGGGTCCTAATAGACTTCATACAAAGGTCTTGAAAGTAATGGCTAGTGAGATAGTTGCTGCATTGGCTTTAAATTTCTATATCTGCCTTGATTTAGGCAAGGTCCCATTATATTGGAAAATACCAACTGCAATTCCTATACTCAAACAGAGTGTGTCTAGAAAGCAGGAAACTCCAAGTCAGTCAGCTTAACATCTGTCACAGGATAAATGTTATTAGCTATTATTACAGAACTTACAGCAGGGCACTTACATAAGTTCAAGGTGATCAGGTAGAGTCAACATAGTAACGTTATGCATTATCCACTACCCCTCATGCTGTCGGGGTTCATATATACTCCTTCCTACAATATTACTTTTTAT
Organism: Chiloscyllium plagiosum; assembly: GCF_037043375.1. NCBI lineage: Eukaryota > Metazoa > Chordata > Chondrichthyes > Orectolobiformes > Hemiscylliidae > Chiloscyllium > Chiloscyllium plagiosum. The sequence continues at coordinate 85,368,882 of NW_028270146.1, read as the reverse complement.
TATCTATAATACACTTATGTGATACTTCATCAAATGACAACTGGAAATCTAAATGCAGAATATCCACTGGTTCCCCTTTATCTGCAACACATTACTTCCTCAAAAGACTCCAACAGATCGATTAAACATGATTTGCCTTTCACATTACTAACACGATAGGTGTGGAGATGCTATTTTCTTTTCTGAATAAAAATCAGTGACTCCTATTTAAGACAAAGATGAGGTGATTTTGTTTTCCTCTGTCAGAGGGTGGAGTACCTTCAAAGTCTATTTCTGAAAGGTTAGAAGTCAAGTTTTTGAATATTTTTAAGGCAGAGGTTGCTAGATTCTCAGTAATGGGACAGCGTGTTAAAATTTACCAAGGAATGTGGATTTGAGGTTATAATCAGATCAGCCATTAACTCGTTTGGCTGGTGGAGCAGACATGAGGGGGCCAACTGAGCTACCCCTGGATCCTTGATCACATATTCACAGTTATTATCTGACCACATGTCATCTCAACTCATGAAGCTATTCAATAAATAAAAATCAGTCTGAGCTGAAATGAACATGTCATCGAAACAACTGAATCCATACATTCAGATCTATTTTATGTACACCTTTTGTGGAAGATTCACATATTCAATGAAAGACTCATGTGCAGATTATCCTGCTTGAAAAGACAGTTTAGTCAGGGGAGAAAATTGCCAAGACTGCAAATGTTCATGTCTATGTTCAGAAAAATTGGAGGTATAGTGGACAGCGAAGAAGGTTACCTCAGATTACAACAGGATCTGCACCAGATGGGCCAATGGGCTGAGAAGTGGCAGATGGAGTTTAATTCAGATAAATGCGAGGTGCTGCATTTTGGGAAAGCAAATCTTAGCAGGACTTATACACTTAATGGTAAGGTCCTAGGGAGTGTTGCTGAACAAAGACACCTTGGAGTGCAGGTTCATAGCTCCTTGAAAGTGGAGTCGCAGATAGACAGGATAGTGAAGGCGGCGTTTGGTATGCTTTCCTTTATTGGTCAGAGTATTGAGTACAGGAGTTGGGAGGTCATGTTGCGGCTGTACAGGACATTGGTTAGGCCACTGGTGGAATATTGCGTGCAATTCTGGTCTCCTTCCTATTGGAAAGATGTTGTGAAACTTGAAAGGGTTCAGAAAAGATTTACAAGGATGTTGCCAGGGTTGGAGGATTTGAGCTATAGGGAGAGGCTGAACAGGCTGGGGCTGTTTTCCCTGTAGTGTTGAAGGCTGAGGGGTGACCTTATAGAGGTTGACAAAATTATGAGGGGCATGGATAGGATAAATAGACAAAGTCTTTTCCCTGGGGTCGGGGAGTCCAGAACTAGAGGGGAAAGATATAAAAGAGATCTAAGGGGCAACCTTTTCACACAGAGGGTGGTACGTGTATGGAATGAGCTGCCAGAGGATGTGGTGGAGGCTGGTACAATTGCAACATTTAAGAGGCATTTGGATGGGTATATGAATAGGAAGGGTTTGGAGGGATATGGGCTGGGTGCTGGCAGGTGGGACTAGATTGGGTTGGGATATCTAGCTGGCAGGGATGGGTTGGACCGAGATGTCTGTTTCCATGTTGTACATCTCTATGACTCTAAGTCACTGAAAGCTAGAACACTGGAATAACAAACAATTCCCAAAGCAAATGTGTTACACTTTGAGAAATTGATAAAGTTTGAAAGGACCAAATGGCCTAAGAGCCGCAAAGTACCTTTGAAAACCTTGAACTTACGAAAATACCAGTCTTTCTCTTTTCAGCACAAAGATAAAGATGAGAAAATTATTTTATTGTAAAGTTGAAGTAAAAATCAACAAAATTGCATCAAAGATTACTGAGGTACCACCTATATGATTTGACCATTTCTAAGCAAGTTCTTCTTGCCGAATTGAACCACCTGCTTTTCCAATAATCTAGAAAAATTCACTCTTTTGCATTAAGATGGTCACAGCCTTAGCCCTCATTGTTTGAATACATTTATTCTTCCCAATTGCCTCCTTATCTAATTGGGGCACCATGGTGGCTCAGTAATTAGTACTGCTGCCTCACAGCACTAGGGACCCAGGTTCAATTCTATCCTTGAATGACTGTCTGTGTGGAGTTTGCATATTCTCCCCGTGTCTGCATGGGTTTCTACCGGGTGCTTCCCCCCACAGTCCAACGATGTGCACATTAGGTGGATTGGCCGTGCTAAACTGGCCATAGTGTCCAGTGATGTATAGGTTAGGTGGGTTAGCCACAGGAAATACAGGATTACAGGGATACAGGAGGGTGAGTCTGAGTGGGATGTTCTTCGGAGGGTTGGTGTGGGCTGCTTCCACACTGTAGGGATTTTACGATTCTAAAGGACTTATTTTTGTTATATCTCTATAAATGCTACTATGTCAATGATCAACATTATTGCTTAAATAGTGATTGGTGTGGGCAATTCTGCCACAAAGGGCTCCAGGAATATCAGGGTCAACTTGGAAGTTACAATGCACATGTACTTTCTCCCAAGAATCGCTGGATATTGATTAAAGTCGGACTAATTTTTCCCTTGTCTAGATCAGAGATGCTGAAGCTCTGGCACACTGATTCACTAACAGAGTACAATCCAGTGCTGAAACCTGGGCTCAGGATCTATGTGAGTGATCTACAAATCATTTAGAAAGCAAAAGGAAAATCCACGTCATTGAAAGAATGTTATTGTCACAGCAAGCTTCAATAATGAATGTTCTTCAGCAAATTTTCTAAACACTGGAAGTACATATTTTGGCACCAATGTTTCGACATGTTACCTTTATGAAAATCTAAAAGGAATAAGAAACAAATCAGTTGCAAATGTGGCTTGCGAGGCAGTGTTTACACACAGCTGGTTCCCAGTGCACCACTTACCATGGTGGGGAAAATTGGCATTACTGTCGTGCTTTCATTTTGATATTATTACTTATTCATAAAAGGAGAAACCAAATTAGATGGTTTTGAGCCAAGTATGGACATCAGCTCAATGCAAGCTGATGGACATCAGCTTTTACAAATGCAAGGCTCTTTGGTCAGATTTCCATTCAGTTCACCAACCTAGCTGCCATTTGAGACTAGAATATTTTCATCTTACCTTAGTTGGTGCATGATAGCAGGGCATCTGAAACCATTGCTTCTTTCTGTTCATTATAAGGGTTGCTGTTAAGAAGATGATGATTGCCAGCAATATGGCTGCCAGAACCCATGCTGCTGACTGGTAGATTACAGCCATCTCAGTTTGCTGGGGAGGAACATCAGTAACTTCTGTAATGATGCAAGAAGAAAAATGCACAAGAAAGAAATAAATCATGTTTGGTAAACTGAACCAGCCAACTGTAGGCAAAAAAAAGTCAAAAATTATTTCAGTCAGAGGCTGTGTCTAGCTTTGTCCAAATCTCTTCTTCCAATATACTTCACAGTCCCTTATCGATTGTTGCAGAGTGCACTGGACCTGGCAACTCTTAAAAGCATCACCAACAAGCTTTCACAAGCATTCTGAGGAAGGGTCACTGGACCCGAAAAGTTAACTCTGCTTTCTCTGCACAAATGCTGTCAAACCTGCTGAGCCTTTCCCAGCAATTTTTGTTTTTGTTTTCCGTCCCAAGCCTGCAAGCCAACCCGGGGCTGAGGGCAAGGGCAGCAGGTACGAGGGAGATCACATGCCACCCCAAAATGGACAAGTGCCATTGTTTCTTCAGGGTTTTGACTCAGTGACCATGAAACTCCCCATCCAAGAGCAGTGAGGGGATCGCATTGCCACACGGACTGCAGTAGTTCATGAAATCTGCTTACCACCACCTTTCCCGAAGCTACACAGATGGCCATTAAGAGCTGACCTTACATGCAACACCCATAAAATCACTAACATTTTTAGATTAATTCTGTGGGTTAACAGCTTAATAAGATCTTGGCCATGGTGAGGTACAGTTGAAAAGTTGTGTTTTATATTATCATTGTTTCCTTTGGGAATATATGTTAAAACAATGAACAAAAGCTGTCCTGCTATAATACCATGAATAAAAATTGATTGAATAAACTGGAACCTTTAAATTAGTTAAATAAAAAGCATCTTTTTTGACACTGTGCAAACAGAACATGGAATGACAGCCTACAGAAACTCTATGTATATATGCTCATGCACGCACATAGCTTGTCACTAATGAGCAATAGATCAGAGCCAAGGAGGCATCCCAGCCAGGATAAATTAATACAGCACTGATCATCACTAAAATCAATCCATTCATTGAGCAATGGGCATCAACAAATTAACAAAGAATAATGTAAAACAGTAGAAATAAGTGGCAAATTAATGGATTTAAAGCCACATCAACAAAATTAATAAAATAATGAAGTAGCAAATTAACAAATTCGTAGTGCAACTGATACTCCACAAATTAATGAATTTTTATTCGTACTTGCACAGGTGAATTATATAAATAACTGGCAACAGGGAATGTAAATTTATGCTTTTGCGCGCACACACACACACACACACACAGACACAGACACACACAGGTCCTAGAATAAATCAAATAGTGTCACTGAACAAATACCCTTTCTTCTTTCCTTTATTCACTGGTATACCCTGGTGGCCATGACTTTCACTGACGAATTACTCGAGACGTTCATTCAGCTGCCTCTGTTGTATTTTTATCCCCACAGTCAACGTTGTTGTAATTTGTTCTCACTCCTCTGGTACTTGAAGATTACCACCGCTCTTTCCTCAAACCTCACCCTTCCCCACTTTCAACCCTTTGATCAGCCCCATCTCCAACCTTAATTTCCTTCTCCAATGATGTGGAGCATATTTTCACCTCCAAATCCACTCCGTGCCTTTCAGAAACTCTATTCAATCTCAACAATGAGGTTTCCGCACTCAGTGACTAAAATAACTAAAGTCACAGAAAGCACCCTCTATGACTCTGCCCATGACACCCCAACCTCTGCATCCTTTGATGTGGTCAACTTCATATTTATCTAAAGCGTCTACTCCACTACCCAGGACAGTGGGACTGCCCTTGTTTGAGCCACTTATCTATTGAATTACAGTCAAAGCAAAGCCTCTGGCAATGGCATACTGTCCTGACCTTCGTTCTCATCTCCTGGCTCCCTAAAGAAGCCACCGTGGCTTCCCTCCATTCAAGAGGTTAATGTTCTGTTGTAATGCCTCTCTATATCCCTGGTTAGGTCTCTGAATGGCTGTTCAGAGCATGACTCTTGTACCCTGGCAGCCACCCACTGAGACTGGAATCAGCCTGAAGAGGATTTGGCACTTTAATCTCTTGCAGAATGAAGACATTTTCTAATCCCCTGTTTTCAGTGCACAAACACCCTCTGTACCATTACTGGCTACTGTCTGAGTCTGTTGCTGAATTGTCATTTTGTTACAGATAGACTTGATTAATCCAAAGCTCTCCTCACAGATTTGCCTTTGAACTGTATTCTACATTTCAGTTCATCTGAATGTCTACTGTCTGTCATCTACATTATTCAATATCCTGGTCACCCCTGTACTTCCTGTTCATCAAATTCTCAAAATTAAAATTCCCATCTTCCTGTTTAAATACTTCCATGGCCTTAACCCTCCGTATTTCTGTAAACTCCTCTCGCCAACAACCCTCTAAGAGTTCTATGCTCCTCCCAAGTCTTGTGCTCGGCTGAAGGTTGGGTAACTGGGGACCTGGAGGAGAAAGTGAGGACTGCAGATGCTGGAGATCAGAGCTGAAAATGTGTTGCTGGAAAAGCGCAGCAGGTCAGGCAGTATCCAAGGAGCAGGAGAATCGACGTTTCGGGTATGAGCCTTTCTTCAGGACTGGGGACCTGACCTCAAGATCTACCTTATTATTACCTTTCTCCAAATAGTATAAAAATACAGGTAATATGAAAAGTGTATGGGACAGCAAAAGGTGACCTTAAAGCTACATAACACCAGATATTCCTCAGCTCAGCTTCTTTCAGAGGGTTTTCTCCAGTTAGAGGAATCTCTTCAACATGATTTAGATTTAGATTTCATTGTCATGTGTACTCCAAGTACAGAAGTACAGGTGCACCGTGAGAAGTGTATAATGTTGCCACACACGACGGCATCAGAGATACCCAGATATAAAAACCAACTTAGGAACAAAGTTTAAAAAGTTAAGTATTACCTTCACAGAATAAATAGAAAAGTAAAGAAATAAGGTAATAGTTAACATGAAAGTCCTTCTTCACATAAACCAGAAAAATAAAGGAATAAAGTTAAAAGCTCACAACAGCCTTTGATGAAAATGGATGTTGCTCTGGAATGTCTCACTACCTGATTTTGACTTGAGGAGATAGAATGAAGACAATAGTCATCGATTTAAACAAAAGGGAACAGTCACTACATGAGCATGCAATGCCAACCACTGCCACCATGTGGTCAGACAGACAGGTGGACCATCTTCCTCTTCTGACTGGTCTACAGGGCAACAAAGTAGTACAGGTCGTTCTGCTATAACTTGCGTTTCATTAACACTGTAACACGATTGATGAATTGGGGACACTTCTAAAGTGTGAAGTTTTAAAGTGTGCATTGGGTATAACGTGGATCCGGCCCCATTAGTTTAAATAGTGCTGCTATTGCACAGTTTTCTTATAACACGGGATTGCATGAGAACAGAACTACGTTATAGCAGAGCTGACTGTAACTTGCTGCTTGAAAGCGATCAAGAACAATCTACATTAGTGCCATAGACCTTGTTATGAACACGACGGGGAGACTCAGGAAAATGGGTGTTCCCCCTGATCCAAAGATATTTTGCCTTTTCCTGCCCAAGTCCTTATGACATTCTCTGAATGGATCTTAATGCAGTTTTCAGCATTAACCCCTTCAGAACCATCACCTTATACAACAATATATCAATGTAATTTTTAATTGCTGGTCTAGAAGTGCATTGTTATCCTTTTACATTCAGTAGGGAATTATTAGAGTGAAAGAGAATAGAACGAGAAAATTCAAATAAAAGTGGAAGGGAATAAACAAACAAATAAATTAGCCAAGATCAAATCATCACTTGATGAGATGATTAGAGATTTGTTTAAGAGGCAGTATGCTCAGCTGTTTACTTCAAGGATATTACCATTATGGAGGATGAATTGGACTGGTCTAAAATGGAAACAATTTCAACACTGCTGCAACAATAGCAGAAACATAATAAACTTCTTAAAAATTACCTGTGATAAAAGGCAGGTCAGGTTGAGCAGACAATGTGAGTAGCTCTTTGTCCTTTAGTTCAGTCGAGTTTTCCAATAAAACAGCAACAGTCTCTGTTGTCAGTGAAGAAACTGTAGGTACGTCTTCAAAGAAATGGAAAGGCCAACAGTCAATGAAACAACACTGTCCAGAAAGAGCAAAACCACTGAGCATCTACTAGTTCTACATTTTTGGGGGGATTTTGTCCATGATAATCAACGCTCTCTCAAATTCACTGACAGAGGTGGAGTAATTTTACAGCAAGTTTTGGCAGGATGAGCTAATTTATTTTAATGAGTTAATCTGGCTTCCAGCTGCTAATCCATTTCTTCCTAGAGGCAGAGCACTCCAAATGAAGAGGCAGATTGGATTTTGTGTTCACTGGCAAATTTTAACTGCGCCAAGGACTAAATGAACCAACTGTTTTCAGTGCATGAGTATAAATCCATTCCAAACCAAATCTCTGTCTCCTATCACTTTGGCTAGAGAAACCAAAGGCCTGGGGAGAGGAGATATTTTAATTTCCTTTCAATTAGTTGAAACAAAATTATTTTCAATCATATAACTAAATTAAAACAATGGGTACCAATAGCAAAGTGAACGTTATAATATGCCAAAATGCAGACAGCAAAAAAATTTTGGGATATATGCTGTTTTTTGATCCAACCACCAATACACTGCTGAACTACACATACTGTACATCTTTACACTTTTACCTGAATGTCTGATATTACTACACCTCATACTTGAACAGAATTGATAGTAAATAGATATATTTGAGCAACATTCTATTGCCTGGAGGATGCACCTGTAACCTTCTAGTTATGAAGACTGAACTGCAGACTATGGCACTGAATTTTATTAATTGACATAGCAAGTTAGAAGTTCGAAGGAAGTCAGGCAAAATTGTTTACCTAAATGTAGCAGGCCTGTGGACCAGGTTAGTGTAAATGACAGTAATGTAACTATATAGTTTAGTTTAAGAGGCAGATATTCCTAGACAGAGAGAAATTAGGAATTAAGACAGCAACTTCATCAAATGTCTCAAAAGTGATGACTATTTTTAATTATGCCAATAGTCCTCTGCACATGTGCAGTATTGCAAAATGCAAGAAACTGAGAATGCCCCATTCTGTTCTCAACATGTCTTACAAGTTCAGAGTGAAGAAGAAAAGATGGTTAACTGAAACCTTTCATTTCTGATTTGTGGCATCTGATGATTTAAAGGTTTCTTTAAAATTTGCCTGTTTCTAAATGCTTCCTCATATTAAGAGTGACATGCCAAAATCACATTTCTTGAGCAGACCGGAAAATGTAGTAATAAAATTCTAAATTAAGAGAAATTAATAGTTCACATCATGAAAGAATTTGTCACAAACCAACTTTCTGCAAGATGTTCTTTGGAGGCAAGATATATCCTGCTTTTAGACATTATTTTCAAACGATTATGCTGTCTGCACTAATTCCTCTTTACTGAGATGAATTCACTTTCAACCATTAAGACAAGGATAAACATGTAACTGCACCATATGGATAAGTGGCACCAATTTTTGCAAGAGGATAATTATGTTCACCATAGCCTGACATTCCATATGGATCACTTGTTCTATTTAATCCATAAAATGCATCTGATTTGAGAAGCAACTTTTCATGGTATAGAAACAATTATTTTCTTACCCAGACAATATGGGCAACATTGTCCTTTTCGTAGAACTGGCAGCCTGCATAATGCAGCTGTACATGTCTGAGAGAAACATTGAATGGCACCATCACCACATATGCAGCTCGTGCAGGCATTGGGCTTCCAAGACTCTCCAACTAACAGGATATCACCATCATTAGACATGCAATATCCAGACTCGCTGCTGTTGATAGGCAATAGTGCTTTCAACTGATCTTCTATCATGGAAATGTGAAGAAATATAAATTAGGCTCAGGCACTAAGAACATCTTACAGATAAAACAGAGAGAGTGACATGTACTGAACAGACTGACAAAATAATCGGATGAAAGTGGTACATAAATTTCACCAAATATTAATGATAATAACATCAAAGGGTGAGTTGCTGAATGGGGGAATTCGTTCTGAAGGGATGCAGAAACACAAACAGAACCCGTATAAACGCAGAAAATATTGTTGTCAAACTTAATAACCAATGAAATTATTCAATGAAAGAAGTTGCTCTAATGTCCAATTTGAAGTGAATCATTCTCTTCATAAATTCAACATGTAACCAGCATAAGCAAGGTGGTATGTCTGTTTGCTGCACTAAACCTGTAATTTTTCAAATTATATTTCCCTTTAAGTGTTCAATGTAGCTGCATTTCAACCACACTGTCGTTCCAAGTTTTGAGGGACATTTACATTTATTTCAGGAAAATAATATATGCATCCCTTATAAGATGAACATTGTTATGCACATTTCTCAGCAAGTAATTTATTTTACACATTTCTTGGAAATATACGCAGGAATTTATTTTAAGGCTATTATTTAGCGATTGATTTTCTGAGGGATGGCAATCTTATGCCAATCCTTTTTTGTTGGTGACAGAAAGGAGCTCCACATTTCAGAGAAAAGATTCAGTTTTAGGCTCGCTCAGAAATGCAGAGCCGTACTTCCATTCTGACAGCTCTGTTGAAGCAAGCTGTGTCCCTGTTTGCAGCAGTCAGCTGCGGTATTCAGAAATATAAAAGATGTTTTTACAGTTGCTGTCAAATGCTAATCATGCTTGACAAATCTGTTGGAATTCTATGAAGATGAAACTAGTAGAGTTGACAAGGGGGAGCTAGTTGATGTGGTATATTTGGACTTTCAGAAAGCATTTGACAAAGTGCCAAGTAAGAGATTGTTGTGCAAGGTTGAAGCACATGAGATTGGGGACATGTTTTGAGAAGGATAGAAAACTGGTTGGCAGAGAGAAAACAAAGTGTAGCAATTAATGGGTCTTTTTCAATTTGCAGCCAGTAACTAGTGGGGTCCCAAAGGGATCGGTGCTAGGATCTAGCTTTTTACAACACATATTAATGATTTGGATGAGGGAACAAAATGTAACATCTCAAAGTTTGCAGATGATAGCACATTGGGTGGGAGGATGTGATGAGGATGCAGAGATTGGGTGAGTGGGCAAATGCAGGTTAATTTGGATAAATGCGAAGTTATTCACTTTGGAAGCAAAAACAAGGCGGCAGATTACAACCTGAATGGCTGTAAATTGGGATAGAGGAGTGGGCAGCGAGACCTAGGTGTCCTTGTGGACCAGTCGCTGAAGGTAAGCATGTAGGTAAGCATGCAGGTGCAGCAGGCAGTAATGAAGGCAAATGGTATGTTGGCCTTCATTGTGACAGGTTGAGTACAGGAGCAGGGATGTGTTGTTGCAGTTATACAGAGTGTTGGTGATGTCACACCTAGAGTATTGTGTGCAGTTTTGGTCTCCTTTTCTGAGGAAGGATGCTCTTGCTCTCGAGGGAGTGCAGTGAAGGTCTACCAGGCTGATTCCGGGGATGGCAGGACTGATGTAGGAGGGAAGATTGACTAGGTTAGGATTGCTTTCACTGGAGTTCAGACGAGGGGGTTGGAATCTCAGAGACTTAGAAAATTCTACCAGGACTGGACAGGGTAGATGCAGGGAGGCTGTTCCCAATGGTGGGTCCATCCAGAACCAGAGGTCACAATCTGAGGATTTGGGGTAGATCACTTAGGACAGAGATGAGGAGACATGTCTTCACCCAAAGTGTGGTGAGCCTGTGGAATTCATTACCACAGGAAGCAGTTGGTGCCAAAACACAATGTATTCAAGAGGTGGTTAGATATAGAACTTGTGGAGAATTGGATCAAAGGTTATGGGAGAAAGCAGGATGAAGTTATTGAGTTGGACGATCAGCCTTGACCATGATGAATGGCGGAGCAGGCTTGAAAGGCTGAATACCTACAACTCTGAGATAGTTGCACTTCTCTAATTTTGATCTCTTACACAAACCCAATTTTAAATGCTCTGCCATCGGTGGCTGCGTCAGCAATTGCCTCAGCTCTTGGCTCTGGAAGTCCCACCCCACACCTCTCTGCCTCATTTTTCACCTTTAAGAAAGATTTTAAAACCTACTGCTTTATTCAAACAGTTGTTCATCGGGCACACTATGCTCGAATGTAACTCAGTCTTCCTGAGAAGTAACCTGGGACATGTGATCACGTTGGAGGGCACTGAATAAATATAGAGTGTGTGCCTATCAGGGAGTAAAAACAGCTGGAAAAGGAGGACATTGGCTCCCTTTGCAGGAGTAGCAATGATAAATTAGGGAATTTTCTAGATGGCAAGAAGTTAAGTATGATGGATTTCCAAAAAGACTTGGGGGGGGGGGGGGGCGGTTTGAGCTGCTCAGATCTTTAAAATTGTATGAACAGGTATAAAAAAAATCAAGGCGAATAGGATGCCTGCCATTATGTCTAGGAGACAGGAGTACAATAATGCTGCAGAAATTATGCTGCAGCTATACAAAACCCTAAATGGCCTATTCCTATTTCTATGTTCCTAACTCACGGGGTCAGAATTAGCGTTAAAATAATTCAGGCATTCAAGTACTTTTAAAATTAATTCCAAAAATAGTGTAGAATATAGAAAAGCTCAAGATAATTTTACCAACAGCATGATTTCTCAAAAAGCTTCACAGAAGTAACAAAACAGCATGATTTGAAATAGCTGCCATGAACTTCCTAAGAGGCACAATGTGCCGAGGGAAACACTGTTGCTCAGTAACAAACTCTTCCAGAATCATAGCATTCATACAGTTTGGAAGGAGGCCATTCAGCCCACCAAGTCCTCACCGACCCTCGTAACCCCACATTTCCCACAGCCAATCTATCTAACCTAGACTCAATGCACAATTAGGTATGGGCAATCCACCTAAATTTGGACTGTGGGAGGAAACCGCAGCACCCAGAGGAAACGCACGTGGACATGGGGAGAATGTGCAAACTCCACACTGTCGCCTGAGGCTGGAATCGAACCTGGGTCTCTGGCGCTGTGAGGCAGCAGTGCTAACGACTGAGCTGCCCAGAAAGTCTTTGCTCCCTCCAAAATAGTAGCATCACAATGTTTGTTTCATGCACTTTAAAATAGACTTACTTGAGGCAAAATAGTTACATAGATGGTATTATAAATATATCATTCTTTGTGGCTATTTTGCCTTGATGAATCACTGTGGTTTCACAATTAAACGCACAATGAAGTTCTGCACGTTCTCTCCCTGCAGTCCATCTACACTTCTAGATTACGCAATTAAATGGCACGGCGGGTCTTCCTACAGCAATCAGACTGCAGTGGTTGAAGAAGCCAGCACACCACCACCATAAAGTCATACAGCACTAAACAGGCCCTTCGGCCTGTCACATCTGTGCCAGCTTAGCTACACTAATCCTACTTTCCAGCACTCAGTCCTTAGCCTTGAATATTATGACATTTCTAGTGCTTTTTTAAAAGTTGTGAAGTTTCCCACTTCTCCTGACCTCCCAGGACAACGATGGACGGACAATAAATCTTGGCCCAGCCAGTGGCGCCCACATCTCATGAATGAATTTAAAAAAATTACAATGGTGAACCAAATGTTAACAGTGAAGAGATTCAAATGCACAAATAAAAGTAAAACACATAATAGATTAGCTCATGTGCACAGGGATTCATGCAGAAAGGCACTGCTTCAGTCATAATTATTTCCAATATTCACTCTAAGCTATGTGGCAGTGCGATTGCTCCAAAGATCTGTCATGCCAGAGCGCCAAAGCTGGTCCCAGCATTGATTTCCGGCTTCAGAAATTGTTGCCACGCACAGAGGATAAAGAAAGAGAACATAGGTTATTTGCTGATAAGATCACCCCAATGATTGAAGCAATATTTACATCCTAAAACTCTCTTCTCTCCGTGGTCACGTACCTGGACATGTCAGACAGCAAGCCCCTGATTCCTTGATTGGTGCTTGGCAGAGGAGAGGTGGGCACACCTCAGTGTCACAGAGCACACGCCCACTGTGGCACGTACATTGCGTGCAAGTGTCAAGGTTCCAGGTTTCACCCTCCAAATAGTATTCACCTCCTGGGGCTTGACATACACTGAGGTCAAAGGTATCAGGCTGCCCACTGCCTGCCTCATCTGTGAAAATAAATTAAAAAGTTACGTTTGTGGAGAACCTGCTGCAAAACATCACAACCTGCGCACCACCTTTGGTGATGTCAGCTGCAACTCGATGATTGCACTCTTGCCCCTGAGTAAGGAGGCCAGGGGTTCAAGTTCCACTCCAGGCAGTTGAGCACAAATTGAGGCTGACACTGGAGTGTAGCCGTCAGGAACTGTCAAAGCCACCGCCTTATGGACAAGTCATTATATTGTGGTTTGCTCTACTCCTTCAGGCAACATTAAAAAAAACTCACTACACCATTTAAAGAAGAAGAAATCAATAGTGTTTTCTCCAGTGACCTGGCCAATATTTATCACACAGTTGTGTCATTATCTGGTTATTATAACATTTCTGTTGGTGAAAGCTTACTTCTGCTACATTATCCACATTAGAACCATAACTTTGTGATCACAGGAGCTTATGAAAACCGCTATATAAATTAAATTTCTCTCTCGTGTTTCAAGACCCGTCACACAATGCGGCAGTTAAAGATCCAAATAAATCAGGGAAGGGTCAGAAAATTTGATTGAAGCCACAGTTAAGGACCTAGATTTTCAGTATCTTCTCAAGACAAGAAAAGATGCAACCAAGGCAGAGTGGTATGATAAAGCAGAACAGGTACAGGGGCTACTGAGATGAATGTGATGATTGGGAAAACAGAGAATATATAGTAGGAAAACAGGTTTGGAAGATCAGAGTGAGAGCTGGACCGTGAGGCTGGGAGAGGTTACAAAGGGGAGATATCAAGGCCACAGGAGATTTTCAATGGCAATGATTATTTTGAACTCAACGTTGTTGAAAATCAGAGACAATCATGTAAAGAGTATTAATCCAATTAGTGAGCAGGACTAAGTAAATACTCTGGTAGTGGAGTTCTTTGTGTTAGCTAGTTTAAGGGAAAAGTGTCACTGTGCATTTGGAAGATGCTCTTACACTGAAGAGCAATATGTCGGGAACATGAAAATTATGAATATATGCAGCTATGGAAGGATGTTTGGGGCATTCTGCACATGACTGTGCAGCTACAGGTGCAGGAGCTATTTTGGATGTTCTGAGCACATTGCAACAGGTCAGAAATTAATCTCAAAGCAGAGGCATACAGAGAGAAGAACTCAATGGTTGTTCCTAATCATCATTTTCACAAAAAGCATAATTGACATAGATTGAGGATAATCTATTATAAACAGGATGACAATTAGCTTGAGCTACCCGAAGTGCTGGAGGGGGTGAGTAAACCATTAGTCGACTCTCTTGTCAAAATAACTTTCTTACTCCATTCAGAATTCAGCCCCTTAAAATGTAATACGTATTTATGTTTTAAAGAACAACAGCGTGCACTTAACGTTAAATCTTCGAAAGGTCACACCACTCACTGGAACACTCACAATAGGAATTAATGACTGTTAATTCATCAAGTCCTATGAAGCAATAACTCACCTTGACAGGTAGGGCAGCAGTGCCCAGCTCTGACCAATGGGCTGAGGCAGTTCGGAACAGGGCATGTAATGAGCACACACATTTCCTTTCCTCCATAACAGTAACAGTCCCTGCAACCATCATGCCAACCTTCTCCTTCCTCATAGCGACGGCCATTAGCAGTCAGACAGAAGCTGGTTACAGGCAGAGGAGTAGTTGTGCTAAGATGTATGTCAGGCTCTGTAAAAGTAACGAAGTGTGGTAATGTAGTAAAATCTAATCATACACAAATATAAAATTCAGCAAGGTTGACACGAACTCAAGTTGTGTTAATGCTCCTTTATTTAGATTCTAAATCATCGAGGTTCATCTTTTTCTAAATCTACTTTTCCAGTACCTGTAAAGGTCAGTTATTAACATGAGGGATTTGAGTTCTTGAGTTCATCACCAGTGTCATTTATATATCCAAGTTAATTACAACAATAACTGGATGCAGAATATAACAACTTTACTTGGTCTATTTATATTGGCTCCAATTTCAGAACTCATTCTCCTGTTTAACATTGTCTATAACCAGCATAGATTTCTATATTCACTATAAACTGGTTAAACTTTTCATATAAGATCTTTCTTATCGACTGAAAGATTCAATCCAAAACTTATGCAAAAACGTAGGACCCAGAGACTCTTTGTGTGCTCTCCTACTATATTCTATTTTTGATTAAATATAAGTATTTGTTTTCTCTCTAGCCATTGCCACCATAATGGTGGTGTGTTAGATATCACTCAGAGTTTGAGTTTGCCATTATAGATCAAATTGTAGTTCAAAGCTACAGGCCATGAGAGTAAAGGCGCCAATTTTCTTTCTATCATATGGCTGGCAAGGAATATCTCTTGCTCTAACTATGTGCTACAGTTGTGCATTGGGAAGACTTTCATGGTTGATATTCATACTGTTTGGTCATACTATGAAAGCATTTTCTTGGCCTTCAAGTCTTGAACTGGGGAAGCTTCTGGTTCAGAGGCAAAAATGCTACCCATTGTGCCATAAGTGCTGCAATGTTAACATTGTACACATATACTGTCGTAAAGCGTGCTGGCACATACATTTACAGCTATGATTTTCTGCCGTTATGATTTGCTGATCTGCATGGGTAACATATGAATGTGTTAAAGGAAAGATGACCGCTGTTTGTGCTGGAAGAGGACAAAAAGGGGGTGAGGCACGCCAGTACATTATGAAGTGATCACCACAGATCTGGGAACAGGATGCTCGTCTCTTCAGTAGCATGTACTGAGGGGTCAAGTTAGGTATAAGAAACCAAAGGAGGAAAAATTTACGATGAATGGCTCATAATAAATTGTATAAACCTAAAGATGAGTGCAGATCCTTGTAAAGTTACAAACAAAAGACAATGTAACTTTATTCTGTTACATAGAAGAATCATTGCATGGTATTTTAAAACTTCTTATAACAGTGAAATAGGTAACTGGAATTAGTGAGAAACAGGTTACAGTGTTTGCTTAAATTTTGAATTATTATTGAACAATTTGTTGAGTGACATTTTTGTTATCCATCATTTCAATGAGATGAATGGCTCCTATCCCTCACATCTTGATTAAAACACACAGACACGTGTACATATATGTTACATACCAGATTAAAATATAAACATACATAACAATCTACTCTTTATAAATATACACATATGCACAAAATACCACCTTTTTCCAAAACACGCAGCACTGCACACCCTTGTCACTCTGATAACATAAAAGACAGAACAACAAAAACAAACACATAGACACAGAGACAGACAAAAAGTCAGCTTGAACAATGTTTATTTCAGTTACGATTTTTCCTCGATTTTCTCTTATACATTGTTGTACATTTGCATAACTCAATAACATTCTGCAGATTGCAGCAAAAATGCCTGACTGATTACAGGTATCTTCCATGCTAATGACGAAGGTTACTTGACTTATATAACTATACGGAGTAACTTTAAATGTATATGATATCACAGCCATCATTTCTTGTACAAGAGATTTACTAAAATAAAGATTCAATATGGTTTCTATTTTTGCAAATGAAAACTGACTTTGCTTAAAGTGAATGAAGTATATCAAGGTGTTTAGAATACTTCATTGAAATTAAGCACCTTCAAATTCAGATGAGGCTGCAATCTGTATAAATTTATGGTTTTTGATCTATATTGCAACATAAACACTATAAACAATGAGGCAAGGTACGCCATTCTATGAATATGATTACAGTTGACATGCAATATACACACAATAATGAAGCTGAGGATGATGAGCCACATGTTCAAGTCAACAGCATTCACTCAACAAAGAAACAAATCACAACAAGATAGCAATGGCAAGAACGCTGAATGAAAAACATGAGGACAATGGAGGTGGGAGAGGCAGAAAGTGGGAAACAAGAAAATGGAGAATGGGAATGAGATAAGGAAATTTCAAGACAGCAAGTGAGAAAAGAATGATAAAATGTGGGAACTTGTTCTCACAGTAACTCTTAAATGAGGTTTCCTTCACTTGAGCATACCATGGAAGAATAGCAGCATGCATTTTTTGTGGCAGTGCCAACAATGTGGGGGGAAATGGTGCACCCAGAATTAGAAATGGAATAAAACATACAAAATGTTTGACTACATGGCACCAAGATGCGCATTAAAGGATGTTCAAGCCCCAAGAGTTACTAGCACATTTTCCTGTGGATCAGGGTTTGTCGACAATGGCTACCTGCTTTAGTATTTTCCTATTTAGTGTGGTATGGATGATAGCATCAATTGATAAAACATTTAGTTCCTTCTTCAGGTTCAACACACAGAATGTGTAACTACCACCTTTTCTTATTCCCACAGGGCAAATTTTACTCTCACACCAGTACGAAGTCTCAATGCCAGAAGAAAGATTGGCAAGAAGCCTGCTTTAATGGTGGTAAGGTGCCTGTTAAAATTTGGCAGACTGATGCCACAGGCTACATGCTGTCAGGCAATGTGATGCCAGAGCTTTGGCACGTGCCTGCAGTCTGACTGACAAGCTGCCACAAATAAAATGGCATGACGCCTGCTTAAGGTTACAATGACCAGACCTGGAAAGCTAATACTTAGGTCTCTCAATTATGTTGCCAAGGGGATTTGCCTATGAAAACGAGAAACAAGCACAGACAGTTTAGGTCCTCATAGAATTCACACTGCTGAGCTCTGAGCACAGATGAAAAGCATTTGTTTATTGAGATGAATGTTGTGCGTTTTTAGGAATATTTGTAAGTTGCTCCAAGGGAACATAGATGTGTAGTTCTATTAACATACACTGCATATCATACTCAAACATGCAGCATGTATTTAATATTATGGAAAGGTATTGAACTGCACTATCATTCTGGTTCACTTCTGCAGGAAAAAGTCCAGAATCAAGAATGGAATTACATTTTGATTAGATTAGATTACTTAGTGTGGAAACAGGCCCTTTTCTCTCGGTTAATAATCAGCAGGATTTCCACTTATCACAACTTTGCAGAAGAAATTTCAGAGAATGTTGATCAAATACCCGATAGCCGAATTGAAAACACTTGGACTGAAGCTGGTGAGAATATAGCACCGCTCCCTTAAATATTGGTTGGCCAAGGGCAGGTCATTGACATCTTGCACTGAAGATTTCAGTGTTGTAGGGGATCCAGAGCACTTAAAACCTGCCTGAACAAGAGTGTCTCTTTGACTAACCAGATTCAAATTTTGTTTACAAACAGCTCAGGGTTGGACTCATGAAGTGCAAATTGAACAGTGAACCTAATGCCAAATTAGGGACAGAAATTAAAACAGCGAGTGGAAGAAAGATCTGATAGAGAGTGTGTGGAAGAAAAGAACTACAACAAAAATAGGATTTTTTTTCTTCGAAAAGATAAAGAAGCTGATCACTTAAACCTGAATGAATGAAGTCTCCACTATGAATGTCAATTTTCAATAGCAGAGATTTGGTTTGGTATTAATGAAGGCTTATTGCAAAATTTATGTTGAAATGGACAAACCTTAAAATTGTTCAGCACAGTCAATAGCACATGATCTTCATGTTTACTCAGTCCATGTGGAAGGGGAGCTGTTATGTTGCACAACTCATGGAGGAGTAAAACATTCAGATGGCAACTTCCAAATTTTCACATTTAGGTATAAATAAGTGCACGCCCTTCACCTCACTGTTAGTTTGAGAGTGAAATATGGCACTTTGTTTTTAGTAATAAGCCTGGATCTGTACTTATTTGATCATTCGGAATCCAATTTGGAATAGATAATTTTCCAACACGCTACAATGTCCTCAATGAAGAAAACTGCTGAGGCTGGTTTCATTTCCTGTAAGTAATTTTGGGTCACTTACCAAATATCAAAAAGACAAACATAATACAGGTTGATTATTTCTTTTAAGGATTAATTTTCTTAAGATTTTTACTTTTAACAAAATGGGATTTTAAACGCAAAGACTCTCAGAGGATCACTTAAGAAGAAATGTTAGACCTGGAAATTGTCTGGAAAAGGAAGGAGTGGCACTCTGAAAGCTAGTGCTTCCAATTAAACCTGTTGGACTATAACCTGGTGTTGTGTGATTTTTAACTTTGTACACCCCAGTCCAACAGGGGCTCCTCCAGGTCATGGAAAAGGAATGACAGACTAGATTAACACACCACCACAACCCTTTCCCTCCCTTAGCTAAGTCAATATGAAAGAGTCCATATTCTGGATTAGTGGTGCTGGAAAAGCACAGCTGTTCAGGTAGCATCCGAGGAGCAGTAAAATAGACGTTTCGGGCAAAAGTCCTTCATCAGGAATACAGGCAGAGTGCCTGAAGGGTGGAGAGATAAATGAGAGGAGGGTGGGGGTGGGGAGAAAGTAGCATAGAGTACAATAGGTGAATGGGGGTGGGGATGATGGTGATAGGTCAGAGAGGAGGGTGGAGCGGATAGGTGGAAAGGAAGACAGGCAGGTAGGACAAGTCATGGGGACAGTGCTGAGCGGGAAGTTTGGAACTGAGGTGAGGTAGGGGAAGGGGAAATGAGGAAGCTGTTGAAGTCCACATTGATGCCCTGGGGTTGAAGTGTTCCGAGTCGGAAGACGAGGCGTTCTTCCTCCAGGCGTCTGGTGGTGAGGGAGCGGCGGTGAAGGAGACCCAGGACCTCCATATCCTCGGCAGAGTGGGAGGGGGAATTGAAATGTTGGGCCACGGGGCAGTGGGGTTGATTGGTGCGGGTGTCCCAGAGATGTTCCCTAAAGCGCTCTGCTGGGAAGCGTCCAGTCTCCCCAATGTAGAGGAGACCGCATCGGGAGCAACGGATACAATAAATGATATTAGTGGATGTTCAGGTAAAACTTTGATGGATGTGGAAGGCCCCTTTAGGGCCTTGGATGGAGGTGAGGGAGGAGGTGTGGGTACAGGTTTTACAGTTCCTGCGGTGGCAGGGGAAGGTGCCAGGATGGGACGGTGGGTTGTAGTCACGGAGGGAACGGTTTTTGCGGAAGGCGGAAAGGGGTGGGGAGGGAAATATATCCCTGGTGGTGGGGTCCGTTTGGAGTTGGCGGATGATTTGGTTTATGCGAAGGTTGGTAGGGTGGAAGGTGAGCACCAGGGGGGTTCTGTCCTTGTTACAGTTGGAGGGGTGGGGTCTGAGGGCGGAGGTGCGGGATGTGGACAAGATGCATTGGAGGGCATCTTTAACCACGTGGGAAGGGAAATTGCGGTCTCTAAAAGAGGAGGCCATCTGGTGTGTTCTGTGGTGGAACTGGTCCTCCTGGGAGCAGATACAGCAGAGGTGGAGGAATTGGGAATATGGGATGGCATTTTTACAGGAGGTAGGGTGGGAAGAGGTGTAATCCAGGTAGCTGTGGGAGTCGGTGGGTTTGTAAAAAATGTTGGTGTCAAGTCGGTTGTCATTAATGGAGATGGAGAGGTCCAGGAAGGGGAAGGAGGTGTCAGAGATGGTCCAGGTAAATTTAAGGTCAGGGTGGAATGTGTTGGTGAAGTTGATGAATTGCTCAATCTCCTCGCAGGAGCACGAGGTGGCGCCAATGCAGTCATCGATGAAGCGGAGGAAGAGGTGGGGAGTGGTGCCGGTGTAATTACGGAAGATCAACTGCTCTACGTAGCCAACAAAGAGACAGGCATAGCTGGGGCCCATACGTGTGCGCATGGCTACCCTTTTGTCTGGAGGAAGTGGGAGGATTCGAAGGAGAAATTGTTAAGTGTGAGGACCAGTTCGGCCAAACGAATGAGAGTGTCGGTGGAAGGGTACTGTTGGGGACGTCGGGAGAGGAAGACATGGAGGGCTTTCCACATTCCTCCCTGACCTTAAATTTACCTGGACCATCTCTGACACCTCCTTCCCCTTCCTGGACCTCTCCATCTCCATTAATGACGACTGACATTTTTTACAAACCACCGACTCCCACAGCTACCTGAATTACACTCCCACCCTACCTCCTGCAAAAATGCCATCCCGTATTCCCAATTCATCCACGTCCGCTGTGTCTGCTCCCAGGAGGACCAGTTCCACCACAGAACACACCAGATGGCCTCCTTCTTTAGAGACCATAATTTTCCTTCCCATGTGGTTAAAGATGCCCTCCGACGCTCCCTCACAACCCGACGCCAGGAGGAAGAACGCCTCATCTTTCGCCTTGGAACACTTCAACCCCAGGGCATCAATGTGGACTTCAACAGTTTCCTCATTTCCCCTTCCCCCACCTCACCACAGTTCCAAACTTCCAGCTCAGCACCATCCCCATGACTTGTCCTACCTGCCTATCTTCTTTTCCACCTATCCACTCCACCCTCCTCTCTGACCTATCACCTTCATCCCACCCCCATCCACCCATTGTACACTTTGCTACCTTCCCCACCCTCCTCCCTGACCTATTAACTTCATTCCCACCCCCATTCACCTATTGTACTCTATGCTACTTTCTCCCCACCCCCACCCTCCTCTCATTTATCTCTCCACCCTTCAGGCACTCTGCCTGTATTCCTGATGAAGGACTTTTGCCCGAAACGCCGATTTTACTACTCCCCAGATGCTGCCTGAACAGCTGTGCTTTTCCAGCACCACTAATCCAGAATCTGGTTTCCAGCATCTGCAGTCATTGTTTTTACCCTGAAAGAGTCCGTATCGCTCCCCCACACCAAAGGGCTGCTCTATAAAGAGCCACACAGTTGAGTGTAACTACTGAACCATTTATGAATAGCTCATTTGGCCCAAATCCTCAGTTTAACTTGGTCTCTGTTAAAATGTATGATGTGGGTATTTACAGGATTGTTGCAAAAGATCAGTTAACTGGCTCCTCCACACTGCCATGCAATGCTGCAAGGGTTGATGGCAAATAGTTATTTTAAAACATAATACAGCAAGGAATTATAAAGGAAATGGAAATACAAGGAGGCTATTTAATAAGTTAATCGCCTGATTAGAAGGCACTTGATATTTTACTCCATTTCATCTCCACACCGTGTGTGACTGAAAATGAAAATTCCCCCGGTTGTCTTTATCTGATCGAGAGCCAGGAAAGGATGTTGACCAGCACTAACTCAAAATGAGGCCATTCGTAATTGGTTCAGTAGCTGCACTGAACTATGTAGCTCTTTACTGAGCAGCCTTTGGGTGTCAGTGATAGTTGTGGATTCTCATATTGACTCAGCTAAATGGGACAGTAATTCAGCTGAAACGAGTGACACTGCTCCAGGTGAATGCCAGGTCTACTGTTACACTGCTTCTCTGACAGTCCCCAAGAGTCTACGAGGGCAGTAATGTTCTCATCCCTCATGAGTCCTAACTAAAGATCCTCTGTGGTGGTAAAGATACCAACCTGGTATATAGCTAATGCAGACACTCCAAATTTTAACAGTAAAGTCTAAAGACTGGATTATCACTGTGATGGCGAGTTGCTCTTTCATGACAAGAGTTGTGAACAAACCTGGAAATCACAAGTTCTGCTCTCAAACAGGGAACTTCCCATTTTTTGTGGGCATGAGAATGGGGTCAGGTTAGGATATGCACATGCATGTTTCAGGGAAGTAGCTATTTTAATCATCTGCTGCCTCCACTCAAGTCAGATTTTGGTTGTCCAGCAGTCTGACATCCAATGTACTCAGTAGACCCACTCAGATCGGGGTGAACTCTTTGTATTTCTTTAGATAGTCAGGATAGTCCCTTTGGAGGGGCGAGGTGCCCTTCTGGATAAGGTATAAGGACATCTTTGGAGATGGTCAAGTGACATTGGGGGAAATTAGGTGACCTTTGAATTGGTTAAAAGTAGACATGAATGTGAATAAAGGGCAGGAGTTTATACAATGTTCAAAATATGTTTATACCATTAAACACCATCACTGTTTAATGGTATCACTTTTTCAGTTGATATATTCCTAAGGGGTTCTCCTCCTGGATTACGACTGCATAACTACTCCACAACCATCCATTATCACAGTAAAGGTGCCCCCCACTTCACATGTTGACCAACAGCTGTGAGTGGTTGTAGACTCTTAGAAGTGTGACAGGAAATTAATTTCAATGCTTGTTATAAGAGATTGTGCACTTGAATTAGTGCTTGTTCTTATAAAAAATGTAATTGAAGGATTGTGTATATAATAAATGTTTTTGTAATGACAGAACTTTTAAAAAATATCAACTCTGTAACATATGCTCAGAATTCATTTTATCACATCTCTGTAAGGATCCTGCGGTATTGCCATGGGTGCATACAAAATAAGTTGAAATGGTAAGAGTAAGGCCAAGTACTGCTAAGTGTAGTGGTAGACACGGAGTTGGCACAGCAGTTACAAAAACTATGCAGGTAGATATAGGGGCTTAGGCTTGCATGGAGGACAATAAGGGATCGAGGGGTGGGTAAGGTGCATGTACTGGGATGGGAATTGTGTGAGGGAAACCTCATTCCCAGTCTGCCTTTGCACCTCACACACTCATCTCTTGATTCACTCAGCTTGACATTGCCCCACAAACCAGCAGAAAATTCAACATCCACTGTCAGGTCAGGGAGCCAGGAGTTTTCAATTCTGTACAGCCAGACACACACAAAAATCTGTGCCTGAGTAAAAATTCTCTATAAGCTTGTCAAGGGAAATAGTCTTGTCATAGAGGCAACACATTTACACTTGTGTACTATGCACATGAGTTTATAATACCTTGTATATTTTCCTGCAAGGTGGGATGGGGAGGAGTAAATAGAATTCACTATTAAAAAAACCTTACTAGGTAAGGCAGGAAATCTTTCACACTGAAAGTACTTCATTGTTCATTTCTTTCTCTCAGTTTTATTCAAGCCATACTGATGACATGTTATGTAGGCATCAAACATCACTGTTCTTCTTCAATGTCATTTACCCCAGTGCAAACAGGAAAGCTAAAATATGATGTATCATCGACACCCCTGATTTAATAAGTTTTTCCCAAATCCTGGCAAAATACCTGAAATGAGTTAATGTTTTGGTACCTTTGCAGTGACACATGGAGCACCCTTTCTTATTTTCTTCATATCCCTCTGGGCAATATTTGTCACAGGTAAATGGTGGACACTTCACACAGCGACACATGTCACATCCGTGTTTGTTTTTCCTAAAGAATCATTGAAAACATAAAATTAGCAAATGTCCAGCTCTATGGAAAGAAAGGAAGTTTCATTGTTACTTAAAATACCTGAAAACATCATTGCTCAATAACAGCATGCTCAAACTATAACTGTTGCATAACAGTTTACATTTTAATCCCAGCTGATGGTACTACTGGTCAGGCCAGATCCCAGAATGTTAGATTATTTGTTTCCCTTCACTTGTGTTAACATAATGGCCATTCTCTAAAAAAAAAATGATACAAGACTGTAGAGTTTCTTTAACAACAGAATATGTTGAAAGATTAAAACAATAAATCAAAACAACCCAAGCTATCTAGACTTCGAACACACTGAGAAACATTTTTGTACATCTAGGATAACAATTTCACTCTACTCCCCAACGCCATTTTACAGCAAGTCAAATTCGGAGAAATCGTACTTCTATGTAAAATCTTTAAGGTTTAATTGATTCTTTCCAGTTTCTGTCCTGTCAAGTGTGGAATGCTCCTACATGAAAATCTCAAAACTGAGAGCTAAGACTCCCTCAGCTTCTAATAACTTGCAGATTTCTAACCAAACACTCATCTAGAAGTTAAACAAACTAAACTTTTTGACAGAGGTAATTTAACTGTTAACTGTTCTGCAGCAACTCCTTTCTAGGAGAGACACTGCACTTGCTTCAGGCCTAAATCAGGTTTTTCCTGAAAGCCTTTAAACCTTTCCATTGCTGGAGGGTTTCCTAAACTAAAATCAATCCTGGATTATCATGAATCAGAACCACCTAATGATTTTCAATGTTTACTCCACCTGTTTTAAATAAACAATTTTCCAATAACACACCAGGACTATATCCTAGTGTTGTGCGATTTTTAACTTTGTCCAACACTGGCTCCTCCAGGTCATGGAAATGGATGACAGACTAAATCATTGACTTGAGCCAAATTAACACACCACCACAACCCTCTCCCTTCCTTAGCTAAGTCAATATGAAGGAGTCCATATAACTCCCCCACACCCAAGGGCTGCTCTGTAAAGAACCACACAGTTGAGTGCAACTACTGAACCATTTATGAATAGCTCATTTGGCCCAAATGCTCAGTTTAACTTAATTAACATGCCAGGAATTCACTGCTTTTTGATTCTCACTGGATTACATCACTGTTAAAGAAGGACTGGCTGATCTAAATTTTAAAAAGAATCCTTTCACAAAAGTAGCCAATATCCATGTGCCATTATTTTAAAACCTAATGTCTAAAAATGGTATTACAAAATATAAATCATACACCTTCCATCACATTTACAATTTTAAAATACTATGCTCAATGAAACAATTAACCAAATCATCCGCTGACATTTCCACCACCTCCAAAAAGACCCCACCACCAGGGATATATTTCCCTCCCCACTCCTTACCGCCTTTCGCAAAGACTGTTCCCTCCGTGACTACAACCCACCGTCCCATCCTGGCAACTTCCCCTGCCACCGCAGGAACTGCAAAACCTGCGCCCACACCTCCTCCCTCACCTCCATCCAAGGCCCTAAAGGAGCCTTCTACATCCATCAAAGTTTTACCTGCACATCCACTAATATCGTTTATTGTATTCATTGCTCCCGATGCGGTCTCCTCTACATTGGGGAGACTGTACGCTTCCTAGCAGAGCGCTTTAGGGAACACCTCCGGGCCACCCGCACCAATCAACCACACCGCCCTGTGGCCCAACATTTCAACTCCCCCTCCCACTCTGCCGAGGACATGGAGGTCCTGGGCCTCCTTCACCGCCACTCCCTCACCACCAGGCGCCTGGAGGAAGAACGCCTCGTCTTCCGCCTCGGAACACTTCAACCCCAGGGCATCAATGTGGACTGCAACAGTTTCCTCATTTCCCCTTCCCCCACCTCACCCTAGTTCCAAACTTCCAGCTCAGCACTGTCCCCATGACTCGCCCTACCTGCCTATCTTCTTTTCTACCCATCCACTCCATCCTCCTTCCTGACCTATCACCTTCATCTCCTCCCCTACTCACCTATTGTACTCTATGCTACTTTCTCCCCAACCCCACCCTCCCCCAGCTTATCCTTCCACTCTTCAGGCTCTCTGCCTTTATTCCTGATGAAGGGCTTTTGCCCGAAACATCGATTTTACTGCTCCTCAGATGCTGCCTGAACTGCTGCGCTCTTCCAGCACCACTAATCCAGAATGAAACAATTTATGCCACTTTGGTAGAATGTTGACCAGGAAAACACAGTAATTAAGTAACAGATCTTTAACATCCAATTAAATGGCCATGCAGGACTATGGCTAAATGGCTTCTCAGAAGGACTACATCTGAAACCATGTTGCACCCCCAGCGTAACACACAACCTGCCAGTCTGGATGATGGGTTATAAAGTCTGGTTCAAACATTTTACAGACCTTGGGACCCAGAGGGAAGTGTGATTAGATGAGCTCATACTTGCAGAACAGCCTTTGTGATATTTCAAAGCAATTGTTGTATATCAATATATTTATTCTATTAAGTCAAGGAATGGAATTTGTGCTGTATTTCTTCAAGATTTATCACAATCCTTTGACAAGGTGTCTTCACACTCAAGTTCCCTCTAAGCTACATGGCCACACAGTAATCCAGAAGTTCCCATGCATGTGGTGTACAAGCCAGCGCCTTTAGATTACCCCACGTTTACAGCCCAACTAAACACTTAAAGGGCTTGTGTACTTAGCCAAACCATCTGTTCATTATAAATAAAAGGACAAGTTCTTCATATTGCGATGTTAATAAAACTAATCTACATCATTCTTGAAGTTATGTATTTTGGGATCTACAAAAATCCAGCTCTCTAATTGCTTGGATACTGGTAAGTGTAGCAGTGTGTTTTTGGCAGTACAGAACATGCTATTTTGGAAAACAAATACATGCTGTCAAAATGTTTTGTCTTGCATTCATTAGGACAAATGCAAGAATGCCAGATTTTAAATGACTACAATAAATGGAGTATAAATTATTTTGGTCATTTAAATTCTGGCATTCTTGCATTTTTCCTGATGGATAGCAAGATGGAAAGCTTCAACAACATGATTTCCTTTTCAGCAATACTCTGTTTGATAAGAGCACCTACAGAGAGAACTGTAGAAACAACATGGGGCCATCTAAAGCAGTCCAATGTTTTAAACAACTGAAGTTGATATAATCAAAAACAGTTTTTTTAAAAAAGGATCCACATCACATATTTATTCCTTGATTCTTAATATCCCAAGCTTTCCCAAATTTCACATTAACTACTTGAAAATCTCTACATGGCAGTGTAGCCATCTGTACTGTAGTGATCAGACTCTTCATCAAGCCATTGGAAGACTTTACCATTTCAATCAGCAGCTCCTTTCCCTTACCATCAGGGTCTTTTTGAAACTATTCATTTGTTGCACTCATCCAGAGAAGGGTAGGTGGGGTAGTGTGTCATATTTGTTAAAAGCCTATGTAGTCAGCAGTGGAATCAGATTGTCAATAGTACCGTGTAGCTTCCCATTCTCTGCAGCCACTCATAATCAAGCCAAAGATCTTTGCCACCCAAGCAGTCAACTCACTGGGAAATAAATTATTTCGCTCAATTGTGTTATTTACTGCAAACAGTTTTAAACTTTAATCCCATCCTCATTGTCAAAATCCATTATAGTTTGGAAGGAACATATAAAGAGATACTGAGATGCTGGAAGCTTCAACATTGTGATTAAAGTTGGAGTGTGCTTGGAAATGATGACTCATTTTGTGTGGGGTTGGTCTCATAAATGAATGTATACACAGAAATATTGAGGGAAAAAAAATGTACCGACAATCTTCTGTTAAAATTGCTCATGGCAGTTCCCTGGAGATCAGACTTTACTTCCCAGAATAAAAATAAAACACCACAAATGCTGAAGACCTGAAGTAGAAACAAAAAATGCTGGAGAAATTCAGCAGGTCTGGCAGCTTCTGTGGAGAGAGAAACAGAATTAATGCTTTGAGTCCAATGACTCT
This sequence comes from Chiloscyllium plagiosum, assembly GCF_037043375.1. Lineage (NCBI taxonomy): Eukaryota > Metazoa > Chordata > Chondrichthyes > Orectolobiformes > Hemiscylliidae > Chiloscyllium > Chiloscyllium plagiosum. The sequence goes on along the minus strand of NW_028270146.1, from coordinate 85,340,442 downwards.
GATTTGAAGAATGGTCTCCATTTCTCTCTCCACAGATGCTGCTAGTTCTGCTGCATTTCTCCATCACTTTGCTTTTATTTTATTTTCTGTAGACTCCAGGATCATCTTAAAGGGTTGGTAACTCTCCTACATACAGGTGAATGATATACATGTGTGAACATTCCAAGAAATACATGCATCTAGTTTGGATCTGCTATCATGGACAAACGACAAAATCCCAAATAAATTAGTTAATTATGCAAAAATTGCAATGATTTCCACTACAGTCATTTATCATCAAGCGCCAGTTCTCACTGCTCACAAAGTAGGAAACCCTGATAAAAGGATTTGACTGCATGCATCTCCAAACTTAGCCGCTATATCACGAACGACAAAGGATATGCAATTCATAACTTGTGTAATGGTGATGTACTGCACTTACATGTAACCATAGGGACAATGTTTGTTGCAGGAAAGCTTTCGGCACTTGTGTGGCTGTGGTCGACATTCACAGATGCTGCACTCATCCAAATCCTTGAGGAAGCCATGGGGACAATCCAAAGAGCAGTAGGTCGTCAAATCTGGGCAGGGTTCCTCTGGAACAGAAAGGTATTACTTACTATCAGTCACAACAGAGAACAAAGAGGAGTAACTGAGTGACAAAACAGTGAACGCTTTCATCAAGATGCAACACCAATGAAGTAAACGATGGCATATGCCTGCAATATTGTTCTTTTGAGCAATAAAGCTGTTCCTCATCTTTTATTAAAGTTAGTCTTTAAAATGCATAAAAGCACTATGATTGATCTGCAGGTAACTGGCCTCTGGTCAAAAGCTTCAGCTAATGGCAGTGGTCAGCCCTTTACAACCACAAGAGAATATTCACATTCAACATTTTGTTTGGACACTAGTTAGAGTTCTAACAAAAGGGTTGCCAATGCAACTCCAATTTTTTACCTGCATGAAGCTTATAAGTTTGATGTGTTTTGCGACACTCCCTCTTTAACTTGGGGTCAAATGGAGGCTTGAAGGTGGTCATGCGACCAGCTCCATATTCTGCCTAACAAGCTTGGGTGGGTTGGTTGTTAAAGGGGTGTAATGGAGGGTGATGATGAGCAGAGGGGCCTAGGAAGAAAATGCAAAATATCACAGATTGTAAACAATGACCACGGCGCTGTGCTGTTAGTGGATAGGCTGCTAGTATTCAAATTATAGGGGAGCTATACATGCACATACTTCTAACTATTTTATTCCGAGATGCAGTGGAGGTTGTGATCCAGAAGATAGCTTAATAGCACTTCTACCTGGATGTAAGGCTCATTGCTGTAGAAATAAACTTTGAGAGGGGAAGAGTTTACAGCTAGTAAGTTTACTACCATGATACAGGACTTCTCTGAAGATAGAGTTTAAAGGCTTTTTATAAACCCTGCAAGGATATGAAAAAGAGAGGGTGAGAGAAGATAAAGACAGAGGTGGCTAGTCTCGCGCCTAAAGTGGTGACAATGCTGGTCACTATGTGCAATGTAAATTGGAGCCCATGCTCAGATTGAAAGGCTGCGTTCATGAGGATTTAACAAGGCTCAAAGACTTATGGAGCTCAGCTGGAGGAATATTCTCCAAGCTGCCCATCACTATGAAAGTCAGTTCAAGGCTTACAAGTTTTCCAGTTAGAAAAGGAAACCAGAATATTTTTAGACTGCTTCTTGAAGAAGTGTCCTCATAACGGCCTTGGTAGTATACAACTGTCGAGAGGAATTTTTTGGTCATTTTAAAGTTTAATGGGGCATCCTTTCTGTAGCTAAGGGATCTACTGAATTGTGTGTAGACAATGTTGCTTTTAATTCATTTATTACAGGAGGAGTCTTAAAACTTTAAATCTGTTCATGCAATCCTTCCAGTAAGCCACTAGAAACCTTAACATTCTGTTTTCAGTCTCTAGGAGAAAGTGAGACTGCAGATGCTGGAGATCAGAATAGAGAGTGAGGTGCTGGAAAAGCACAGCAGGTCAGGCAGCATCCAAGGAGCAGAAGAATCGATGTTTTAGGCATAAGGATTCCTGATTAAGGGTTTATGCCCAAATCGTCGATTCTCCTGCTCCTCAGATGCTGCCTGACTTGCTGTGAATTTCTAGCACCACACTCTCGACACTGTTTTCAGTCTCTACTTAGATTGTAACAAATTCCTTATTCACAGCAAAACGATAGCAGCATTTTACTTTCCAATACTCCTTCAACACAAACAACTTAATTAATCCGGTTGAAAATATTTTGTTGGTGATGAACAGCCTGTTCCTGAATGGTGAGTCTAGTGTGAGGCATCATGAACACTACAATAAAGCTGCAGTCACTGCATGAGTAACAAAGACCAAACCCTGTTCCATTTTAGTGCTGTATCTCTTCCAGCTGTTGTCTCCAGGCTGTTGGCATGTAGGGATCTTGTGTGCTGAGCGTTTGCTACTATGAACTCAGAAATTAATAACAGTTGTTCCACCCAGAACCGTGGAAATTACAGATGAGATGGAGAGACAAGTCCTGAGATGTGCACATCAAAGTGTTCAACATAAATTATGTGTAATATGTGAAGGTGGTGTAATAGCTTTTAAACAATGATGTGTGAGTGAACTTAAAATATATAAACATTTTTTAAAATGTAAACCTTTGCAATGAAAAGTTGAAGTATTTGTTTAATAATTTGTGCAGAAGTCAGTCTTTGTTTTTCAAAGATCAAAACATAAAATTTTCAGAAACAAAGTATAATCCTAGAGATGTTAATGATTGATTCCATTGGAATGAAATAGGTATGAATGAAAATGAATACTGGTAAATGAATGAATAAATGTTATATAAATATATAGATGAATTTACAGAGCTTGTAATATTACAAAATTAATAAGTTTATTCTTTAGCATTGTTGGTCTTTTATAAATGTCACTTGGGCCCAGATCAACACGCATATCAACTCCTTGAAAATACTGTAGAAATGGACACCAAGACTTCTGGCCTATAAAAGATATTGTTACATCTATATGTGGTATATTTGTGTTACTCAACTATCTTTTTGGCATGAGCTATACCCCTTCTCTCCTCTGCTCCAAATTGTAGAATTATCCTTGATGTTTTCCCACTCCCCAAAGGTACTGTGGCTGCCTATGAAGGGAAGGTTGCCATCAAACAAGAGTGTGTGCACGTGTGAGAGAGAGAGAGAGACAGCGTGCGCATGTGAGAGAGAGAAAAAGCATGCGAAAGAGAGAGAAAGAAGTGTGCATGAGAGATAGAGTGCAGGAGACAGAGGGTGCACGTGAGAGTGTGCAGGAGAGGAGTGTGTGTGTGTGGGAGAAGGACAGCACGTGTGATAGAGAATGCGTGTGTGAGACAGAGGGCCTGTGAGAGTGAGTGAGTGTGTGTGTGTGTGCGCACGCGTGAGTGTGGGGTGTGAGAGTGTTTGCGTGTGTGTGTGTGTGTGTGTGTGTGTGTGTGTGTGTGTGTGTGTGAGTGTGTGTGAGTGTGTGTGTGAGAGAGAGAGAGAGAGAGAGAGAGAGAGAGAGAGAGAGAGAGAGAGAGAGAGAGAGAGAGAGAGAGAGAGAGAGAGAAAGACTACAGACTCCTGAACATTAAATTTCCTTTCTAAGGTTTGAATAATTGTGCAACATTAACAAAGGGGATCAAAAATGGAATTCCTTCAACGTTTCATCGACTTTGTTGAAGTTTGGTAGAAGGGGAATCTGCTAAATTCCCAACTAAGTTACTTCCTTGGGGAAGCCATGGAAATCCCTGATAATTGAGAGTTTTTGGTTGCATTAAAACATCATTCATTTCATTTGTCATCAATATAGAAACAAACATGAATCAGGATTTCCCATGTATTTTGAGGGCGCTTTAGTGCACTTTCAGCAGGACTGCTTTGAGAAATCTCCCAGACTGCAGACAATTTTCTGGGATCAGGGTAATTGGCCATTTAAACTGGGCTGCTCAGCCTTTATCTAGAGAGACAGAGGTTAGCTATGGCAGAGATTATCTAACCCTGATGCTGGACCCAGGGCCAAACAACTTTGCAAAGGTGTAAATGTTGGGAAATATACCATATGACTTACCATCATTTGTGGTTTGTTATAAACAGACTTTTTTGATTATGCTGATGTACTATGTACTTCAGGTCACTGCTGATAATACCAAAAGTGAAGGGATAGAGCAGACAAACAGTGACTGAAGAAATTTCCACTGCATTTTCCTGGAGTTTTGCCAAGGAGCTTACAATTCAAAGCAAGTTTAATACAAAGATTACATTTACTGAGCTAGAGTTCAGTACTTGGTGACTAAAAGCTCCCTGGCATTCTGAAAGGATTGTACCACTTACTTGGTAGGCACTGGCACATCAAACATCCCTTCTGATCTTGCACAAAGCCGTATGGGCAATCCTTCTCTGTCAGGGTGCAGTTTATCAGCCTCGCGCACAGTGTTGGACTGACTGTCCCATAACTTGGCTCTGTGGAAAAGCAAATCAAAGAGACCCAATTTCTGGATGAATATTGGTCCATATGGTTCCATTAGTTATAACATACCACCTACAATATCATATATACTCTAGCCTATCTGCCAATACTACCAATCAAGGTGCCACTGGGCCTTTTCCTAGAACCACTGCAGCCCTGTGGTGATGGTGATGATGAGAGTTCCAGGAGGTCTTGATCCAGCACCAAAAGTGAAGGAACAGATTTGAGTCATTATGGTGAGAGTTGATGGTTAGCCTGTGATTTTTGCTGGTTTCCTCCTTCTTGGATCAAGAGGTCACAGAGGCAGGACATGTACCACTGAAATAACTTGACAAGTTGCTGCAGTTTACTGCCCTCAACAATTGCCTTTTGAAGAAAATCTCCCTGTTGGGATCTACTCAGATGCATTTAATTTAAATAAATACCAGACGTTATTTCACATAGGGTGAGAGCTGATATTTTTTCATTAAGCCAAGTGCAAAAGTCTGCGCCGTACAGCACCTCTCGCACCCAGTTAACAAAGTCATGCATTTGGGCATTAGCCAGTTCTCCCCCCAGACATACCTTACGTAGGAAATGAGGCACCAGCTGCATCGCACCCTCAGTGTTGCGATTCCACCCCCTCTTTGTCTGGATGACTGTGTTTCAAATGATTGTCTAATGATATAGGGATAGGGGTTGATCTATGGTTACCCTTCTCCATGTTTTACTGTGCATTCTGAAGTTGTCACAGGAAGATTAATGTGGTTAATTAGACTGCACATGTGCTTCCAAATTGCTACCTTCACAATTGGGTACATTGTCTCTGGTCGTCAGTTTGAGTAAAGAAAGGTTTTTGTTCACATTAGCAGCCATAGGAAATGCTGGCTGAGTCATCTGCTATGTTAACAGCAGTCCACACAGCCTTCAACACTTCATTTAAATCTCTTTTTTGGATGGGGGGGGGGAAGAGAGGAAGAACAGGGATAGTAGGGGAGACACACGACACCATGGACAACATCCCATTCTTGACTTCGTTCTGACGTACAGTGGTGTTGCCAGGCTTTTGGGTCTTGTATATGTCCAGCTTTGTAGTTTTACCTTGTTATTTCACTGTTCAAATTGTACATTTACTTACTGAGTCATAGAGTTATACAGCACAGATATAGACCCTTCTGTCCAACTTGTCCACGCCAACCAGATATTCTAAACTGACTTTGCCCCATTTGCCAGTACTTGGCCAATATCCCTCTAAACCCTTCCTATTCATGTGTCCAACCAGATGTCTTTTAAATGCTGTAATTGTACCAGCTTCCACCACTTCCTCTGGCAGCTCATTCCAAACACGCACCACCTTGCGTGTGAAAAAGTTGCCTCTTAAGACCCTTTCAATTATTTTCCCCCTCATCTTAAACCAATGCCCTCTAATTTTGGATTCCTCTACCCTGGGAAAAAGACCTTGACTATTCCTAGAATAATATTTACCCTATCCATGCCCTTTATAAACCTCTATAAGGCCACCCCCTCAGTCTCTGACGCTCCAGGGAAAATAGCCCCAGCCTATTCAGCCTCTCCCTATAGTCAAATCCTTCAAGCCTGACAATATCCTTGTATATCTTTTCTGAACCCTTTAAACAACATCTTTCTGATACGAGGGAGACCAGGACTGAATGCAACATTCTAAAAGTGGCCTCACCAATGTTTGTACTGCTGCAACATGACATCCTAACTCCCATACTTAAATGTACTGACCAATGAAGGCAAGAGCGTCAAATGCCTTCTTCACAACCCAAATACCCTTTAGGACAATAGCAGTTTTATCCGGATTCCTCAGGCAACACGACATTTGTACATAATTTGTGTTGGGATATAAGAGGAAGAACCAGTTGTTCTGTAAAAGGCCATGGGAACAAGTAAAAGACCATGGGAACAAGAAAAAGGCTAGCTTGGAGGATGCTCCAGTAAGAACCATTCATTATTGGTGGCTATTTCACTTGATTTATAAATAAACTCCTTGCCAATGTCTGACAACTGGATTTGGCTCTGAGCTATCCTCACTCGAGGCCCCCTGGATGGCTTCTTCACACTTATTTTCATGTGGAAATTAAAACAATCAACACTGATATCTTAAGTATCGACTTTGTAAATGGCAACACCTTTTCTGCTAGTCAAGTCATTGTTCAGTCTGTAATTAATAATGACATTGAAGGAACACTACTCTGATGTTTCAATGAATCCACCTAACTGATTGCAAATCATGGTCTAAGATTACACAATACTAAATAAAAATGATGCAAATATGGAATAAATAAATTACAACGAAGACTGGAAGTTCACAAAATCTCCTTTGCCAGCGAAGAGGTTGCAATTGGGTGAGCTTTGTTTTGTCAGAGGTTTCTCTGACTAAAACAGAATAGGGGTTCAAATCTTTGTTTTGAATCAAAACCAAGGTAGAAGAAAGGCTTAGGACGTTTGTAAAAGGTAATGGTTCTGAAAGGGTTAAGGTTCAACACAACAATAACCTCCATCCAATCTGAAGATAGCATGTAGTCTTGCAATGAGTAAATCAGAACAGCTCTCAATCTTGAACAGAACAGCTATATTTTCTTTCTCCCCATAGTTCCAGTAATCATGTCTAATAAACAAATGTAACTCGCACCTATTTGTTATCACACTATAAACTAAATTTAAGACAAGAACTCCTTCTTGTTAAGACTCAATTATGGTTGATCCCCTCCCACTGTAAAAAAAAAGGCCCTCAGACCAATGAAGCTAGAATCCTTCTACAACAAACAGCCTGTAAATATATCTAACAAAGTGCAGAATAGACAAAGATTCTCACAGTTAAGAAGTCTTTGCAAGGATTAATATGGAGGGGAGAAAGGCTGAATAGAGTTGGCAAAAAAAATACAACAAAGTATCTTCAATTAACGTAAGGCTTGTAGAATGGATAAGGTGAAGATGCAGAGCTGTAATTTCTTTGGGTGTTTCAAGAGAGCATTGAAGAAACAAACTGATTGAATTAAAGATCCAAAGAGAAAATTGAAAAAGACAAAGACTTGCATTTCTATTTACACCTTTCATGACTACTGGATGAAAATATTGTACATCCAATGGAGCATTCTTGAAGTATAATCACTGCTGCAATGCAGGAACTGTGGTAATTTGGATAGTAATCCCGACAAACATAATGACCAGGTAATTTGTTTTGCACTGTTAATTGAGAGATAAATATTGAGCAGGACACTAGAGCCAGCTCCCTTGCTCTTCTGTCAAACAATGCAAGAGGATCTTTTCCATGTAACTTAGGGGGATGTGGGGACTGCGACCACAGGCAGACCCGCCAAAGGTGCAGCATCACCCTCAGCAACGTACTGGAATTTCAGCCTCCGTTTCGCATTCAGGTGCTGGAACTGACCGTGAACCCTCAGCCTTGTGACTCAGAGGTGAGAATACCACCAACTGAGCCAGAAAAAGAAAGGCCTGGAGACAGCAAAAGCCACAAAAATAAACACAGCTGAACAGAACTGAAGCGAAAATACTGAAACGGGACACAGTGAGAAAATTGAGATGTAATAGCAAAACCAAACAAAATCCAAACGTAATGGAAGATGGAAAACATCTTGATTTTAATACCAGTCTAAATAACATAGTCTAAGTAAGAGCGCACTTTCATATGTCTTACTACAAGCGTAGGAATTTATACTTCAATAAACCAGATTAATTTTAATATGCTGATTAAACAAGCAATTCATTTCATGCTTAATTAATTTTCTTCAGTTGGTCTGAATTGGCATTTGGCACAGTACGGGGACAGCATTCCCTCAAGCTTTGTAAAAGGAGATCTGGCAAATGACTAAGAGTTTGAAGCAGAGTGCATAGTTTTGGCATCAGAACAACATAAGAGACTGGTGTAGGTCAGGGAATTTCAGCTTCCGACCAGATTTTAGATTAAGTCACCAACGTGGAAGAAACATCTGCATCTTATATATTTGTGTCACTTTGAACAAGGTAATCCAACAGCTGAACAGTAGTTCATAATGCACAGCGATATAATAAGGGAAGTACCTTATCTGTAAATTTATTATCTGTAAATGTATAACTAGTCTCATCTGCAGGAGAGTCATACAGCACAGAAACAGACCCTTCGATCCAACTAGTCCAGGCTGACAATCTTCCCAAACTAAATTAGCCCCAACTGACTGCAATTGATCCATATCCATCCAAACCTTCACTGTTCAGGTACTCATTCAAATGCCTTTTAAACATTGTAACTGTACCTGCATCCACCACTTCCTCTGGCAGTTGAACCCACACATCAGCCACTTTCTATAAAAACATAAATTGCTCCTCATGTTAAGTTTTAAATCGTTCTCCTCTCACCTTAAAAATATGCCCCATAGTTTGAACTCCCCTACCCTCGGGAAAATACCTGTGACATTCACTTCATCTATGCCCCTCATAATTTTATAAACCTCAATAAGGTCAGCCCTCAAATTTCTGTGCTCCACTGGAAAAAGTCCCAGATATCCAACTTCTTCTCCTAACTCGAACCCTCCATTCCAGTCAACATCCTGGTCAATCTTTACTGAACCCTCTCCAGTTTAATAATATCTTTCTGATAACAGGGCGACTAGAAGTGCACACAGTACTCCCGAAAGGAAGCACATGGTGAGGTCAGCGCAGGGGGGAAGAGAGAGAGAGAGAGAGAGAGAGAGAGAGAGAGAGAGAGAGAGAGAGAGAGAGAGAGAGAGAGAGAGAGAGAGAGAGAGAGAGAGAGTTACTGCATTTGCTGTTTGAATTCATGTATCGCTGGACATCGGAGTATATCTGGGAAAATTAACAAGCAGTGAAATTCACAACAAATCTTGGAGAAACCTGTTTGGGCGAGGTCACAGCACAGAAACAGATAAGTAAATATTTTTAAGTGTGGCCTTACAGTAAGTCTGCAGTAGTGAGTAGAGTGGGTTCTTTCTTGATTATATGTTTTATTGAGATATGTCTCTTGATTAAACTTAAAATATAAGCCATAAGTATTAATTTAACCTGGAGCAGTATTTTGTTGAGGAATAAGACAGTGCTATTTTCTGGGTCTGTAGATTGAAAGAAGCAAAAATGGCCTTTAGTAGAGTGACATGCTCTTCTTGTCAGATGTGGGCATTTTGGGAGAGTTTACGGGATACTGTGGATTATATCTGCAATAAGTGCTGGTGGTTGCGAATCCTATTAGATCGAATATATCGGTTGAAGAGACAGTTAGAGGCAATGAGGAATTTACAAGACCAAGGGGATGTGATGGATGGCAGTTATAGGAAGGGGGAAAAGTTGCAGATACAGTCACATAGATAGGTTAACTCCAGGAAAGGTAAAGAGGTAGGCAGGTAGTGCAGGAGTCTTTTGTGGCTATCCCCATTTCAAACAAGCATGCTGTTTTGGAAAATATAGGGGGTGATGGATTCTCAGGGAAACATAGCACGAACAACCAACTTTCTGGTATCGAGAGTTGCTTTAATGCAATGAGGGGTACATTGGGTTCCAAGAGAGCGATTGTGTTAGGGGATTCTGTAGTCCGAGGTACAGACAGACGTTTCTGTGGCCAGCAGTGAAAAATCAGAATGGTGTGTTGCTTCCCTGGTGCCAGGATCAAGGATGTCTCAGAGAGGGTGCAGAATGTTCTCAAGGGGAAAGAGGGGCCAGCAGGAGGTCATTGTCCACATTGGAACCAACAACATAGGAAGGGAAAAGGTTGAGATGCATAAGGGAGATTACAAAGAGTTAAGGAGGAATTTAAAAAGGAGGTCCTCAAGGTTAGTAATATCTCGATTATTCCTGGTGCTATGAGCTAGTGAGGGCAGGAATAGGAGAATAGAGCAGATGAATGCATGGCTGAGGAGCTGGTGTATGGGAGAAGGATTCACATTTTTGGATCACTGGAATCTCTTTTGGGATAGATGTGAGCTGTAAAGGAAGGACAGATTGCACCTAAATTGGAAGGGGTCTAATATACTGGCAGGGAGATTTGCTAGAGCTGCTCGGGAGGATTTAAAATAGTAAGGTGGGGGTGTGGTATCCAGGGAGATATGAGGAAAGAGATCAATCATGAGACTGGTACAGTTGAGAAAAAAGGCAAGTGAAACAGTCAGGGACAAAGCAGAGAACAAGGTAGGACTGATAAATTAAACTGAATTTATTTCAATGCAAGAGGCCAAACAGAGAAGTCAGATGAACTCAGGGCATGGTTAGGAACGTGGGACTGGAATATCATAGCAATTACAGAAACATGGCTCAGGGATGGGCAGGACTGGCAGCTTAATGTTCCAGGATACAAATGCTACAGAAAGGACAGAAAGGGAGGTAAGAGAGGAGGGGGAGTGACGTTTTTGATAAGGGATAGCATTACAGCTGTACTGAGGGAGGTTATTCCCAGAAATACATCCAGGGAAGTTATTTGGGTGGAACTGAGAAATAAGAAAGGGATGATAACTTCATTGGGATTGTATTATATTTTTGAAGTAACAAAGAAGGTTGAGGAGGGCACAGCGGTAGATGTAATCTATATGGACTTCAGTAAGGCGTTCAACATGGTTCCCCATGGGAGACTGGTTAGTAAGGTTAGATCTCATGGAATACAGGGAGAACTAGCCATTTGGATACAGAACTGGCTCAAAGGTAGAAGACAGAGGGTGGTGGTGGAGGGTTGTTTTTCAGACTGGAGGCCTGTGACCAGTGGTGTGCCACAAGGATTGGTGCTGGGTCCACTACTTTTCATCATTTACATAAATGATTTGGATGTGAGTATAAGAGGTACAGTTAGTAAGTTTGCAGATGACACCAAAATTGGAGGTGTCGTGGACAGAGAAGAGGGTTACCTCAGATTACAATGGGATCTTGACCAGATGGGCCAATGGGCTGAGAAGTGGCAGATGGAGTTTAATTCAGATAAATGCAAGGTGCTGCATTTTGGGAAAGTAAATCTTAGCAGGACTTATACACTTAATGGTAAGGTCCTAGGGAGTGTTGCTGAACAAAGAGACCTTGGAATGCAGGTTCATAGCTCCTTGAAAGTGGAGTCGCAGGTAGATAGGATAGTGAAGAAGGCGTTTGGTATGCTTTCCTTTATTGGTCCAAGTATTGAATACAGGAGTTGGGAGGTCATGATGCGGCTGTACAGGACATTGGTTAGGCCACTGTTGGAATATTGCGTGCAATTCTGGTCTCCTTCCTATTGGAAAGATGTTGTGAAACTTGAAAGGGTTCAGAAAAGATTTACAAGGATGTTGCCAGGGTTGGAGGATTTGAGCTATAGGGAGAGACTAAACTTTTTCAAGCAGAGGGTGGTACGTGTATGGAATGAGCTGCCAGAGGAAGTGATGGACGCTAGTACGAATGCAACATTTAAAAGGATGGGAATATGAATCAGAAGGATTTGGAGGGATATGGGCAGGGTGCAGGCAGGTAGGACTAGATTGGGTTGGGATATCTGGTTGACATGGATGCGTTGGACCATAGGGTGTGTTTCCATGCTGTACATCTCTCTGACTCTAGGAGACTCCACCAACATTCTGTACAACCTCACCATGAAATCCAAACTCAAAGTAAGTAATGTTAAATAACTTGGAGACAGTAAGGACTGCAGATGCTGGAAGCCAGAGTCAATGATGAAGGGTTTCGGCAGGAAACATAGACTTTCCTGCTCTTTGGATGTTGTCTGACCTGCTGTGCTTCTCCAACTTTATATATAATGTCCAATAACTGTTGGCCTGGTCGCTGCATTAAAATACTAACCTCATTGAGGCAGAGTGACAGCTACAACACATTGAACTGAACTTTTTTGTTGCTTAGCTACTGCATAACTTTTCTTTGCAAAGAATGGAGTGTTACTTCAAATATTGACTAACGCCTTTCAGCACCAAATTAATGGGGCTCATACATGTCTGCACTGTTAGAAGTAGAATCATTGTATCAAAATTCCACATGGATCGTTTAGTACTGCCCAAAATCTGACACACATTTCTTTTAAAGGACCTGAATATGGAAGTATTGTATTTGCACAAAGATTCATGTGGAACAATGTCATTTGACCAGATGATGAAAAAGTGGTCCGTCACTGGACTGAACAATCCAGTGACTCAGGCTAATAATGCCAGGAGAAAGGTTCAAATCTCAACATGACAAGTGATGAAATTTTAATTTAATCAACTTTTAAACCCACAAGGATTTAAACAAGGAAACTATTATAAAACACCCACATGGTTCTTTTAGGGAAGGAAATCTTGTTACGATAGTGGTAAATTCTTGATCCATATTTTAAAACTTCTGTCAGAAACCTTCATGGTTAAAATCATTTTAAAGAGGGAAAAATCATGGTTATAAAATGGCTTCAATCACCTGACCACTGATTGAAGCAAGTTCAATCAACTGGGTCATGTGGATCCCGTGTTTTAATTTTATCTGGATGAGAAATTGCACATTGCAGTGGTTCAAGGCCGCAATTCAGCACCACTCTCTCAGGGGCGAATAGTGGCAGGCAATACATGCTGGAATAAATAACAAGTCACCTTTGACTGAGGCACCATAAATAAAAGTAGCATGTTGATTCTGCAAAGTCCTCTATGGTAACAATGGAAAGCTAAGCTGTTTCACTGAAAGTACAATTTGGCATCTAACTACCTCCCTCCTTGAAATTCATTGGCTTTATCACAACTGAATTCCCTGATATCAAATTTGGAGATCTCCACTGATCAAAACCTGAACTGAGCTGCAAATACTGGGTGTAGGTGATAATTGAGGTCAAAGGCTGGGAATTCTGAAGTGAATAACTCTTCATCTGACTTGTCAAAGCCAACCCATCATCTACAGGACTCAAGTCAGTACTGTGATGGATGTGATGGACTCTTCCCTGGCCTGGATGAATGCAGTTCCAACATTCAAGAAGCTTGACACCTTCCAGGATAAAGCAATTGACTTGATTGGCATCACATCTACTACCTTAAACATTCCACCCTTCCACCACTGACACACAGAGACAGCAGTGTGCTCCATCTCCATGATAGACACACCCAACAACTCACCTCTGACAGCATCTGCCAAGCTCTCCATGTCTAGCAAATAGGTAAAAACAATGATTGCAGATGCTGGAATCCAGATTCTGGATTAGAGTGGTGCTGGAAAAGCACAGCAGTTCAAGCAGCATCCGAGACATCTAGCAATTAGAAAAACAAAGGCAGCAGATACATGGAAATACCTCCACCTGCAAGTTACCCTCCAAGTCACACACCATTCTGACTTATCTTGCAACATCTACTCCAAAGAAATTGGGTAAAAGAAATAAATGCTGCCTTTGCCAACAATGCTGACATCCCATGAAAGAATTTTTTTTTTGAAAACAAAGCAGTTTTACCCTTACTTTTAAAACAAGAATTATACAGAAAAAGAATGAAAGTCCATTCCTTAGTTCATCATCCTGTTTGATTGTTGCACTATTAAGTAGTCTATGCTGACAAGTACTGAACTTGTGTGACAAAAAGGAACTATTTCCAAAAGCTTGTTTCCCAACCCTGCAAAATGAGACCAGTCCGGTTTTTGCAACGCTTGCAGACTGACCACTTGCAGCAAAGTTGAAAATTACAAATACTGATTCCAGCAAAAACTTTCAGCAACATTATGGCAACAACTGGCTGAGGTCAGTTTTGGAGGGGAAAGAGGATGTGTCATGGAAACTATGGGACATTGTCACAGGAATCATATGCTAATCCTCCTGGCTGCTGATTACAGAATAGGAATGAGGATTATTTTAGATTAAAAACAAAAGTTGTTCTGCTTCCTAGAAGGATGCCAGCAAAGCAGGGGTGAATGAATCATTTGGATACAAGCTGTCACTTCCTATAATGGACAGAACAGGTAAAAGAACAATTATTTGAAACAGCTCTCTAACAAATTGCATTACATGTAACGATGTGCAACGTTTGAAGTAGTAATTCTCCAAATACGCTCCCATATTTTTAATCGGCTATCCAGTTACTTGAATAGCACACAAGGTTATCTATCAGTCAGCACATTACCATTTTCAGTAAGCACAATCCAAACATGATTAACAATATCATCTAACAGCTCCTAACATTTATTGAGCCAATGCTATCAACTGTGCAACACATGTTAAAGGTCACCTCAGGTTTGAATTTGGACAACTAGTATTGAGCATCCAACCTGTCAGCTGATTCTGACAAGCTTTTTTTACAATAGGCTTTCAGAAGAAAACCATACAACGTACAGTTGTTCAAGCAGTACTGTTTAAAGTTGAGGCTGGTTTCCGCAATAGAATTCCCCAGACATATTCATTCAGAGTTATCAAAGTACTAACTGTTGATTTTTTTAATGATCTGCTCAATTTACTTTTAGTTCACTTCAAATGTGTTTTCCTTTTAGCATTAGGAAACACTGATGTTAATGATATAATTATTACTGTGAATGTTTTTGAATATGCATTCAAAAACTGTAAAATGTAGGACAGGGACTCTAATCACTAACTCTTGTTGTCTTAATGCTGGGAAATGACAAAAAAAAACTCCCACGGAGTCAGAACTCACAGGAAAGAGCAGAGGGCGCACCTGCTCAATTCTGAGGTCCGTGCTCAAGCACTCGGTGCCTTTGAACAATGGATGCTCCCATTTGAGGCAGCTGCAAAGATTGCCTGTTAGTCTCCCTGCATGGCAAGCCCCTGTCAGCTGCTTGTTGAACTATGATGCAATGTATACCCACTTCAACTGTCACCCATAGGCTTTCTTAGCCCTGACGTAATCACGGGCAGTAAACAGGCAGTGGAGATCTCCAACTCTCACCGTTCCATTCAATCAAATGGTTCCCAATTCCAAAACATGTCTTTGGATGAGTAGGAAATTAAATTCCTCCATCTATTGCCAATGTTGTGCAGTCATCTGCAGTGAGGCTGGTTAAGTCTTTTTTTTTGCCCAGAAACTACACTGGTTACACAACAATGATGATTTCTTATCCACTGTTGGCTGTTTCAGGAAACAGTGAAGCCCAGGTACCCTGGAAGTGTGACACTGACTCCACAATGCTTTCCTGGGAGGATTTGGATTTATTTTGTTTTCTCTGTACTCTGAACATTGCAAAAAGAATTAATCCTGAACACAGACCAGTCAATACGGGCATGAAAAGTATAGTAGCTGAAAACAACTATTTAGACAGAAAAATAACAAGCATTGCGACTTTGATTTAAGTGCATTTTGAACTGCCATTGTACACCATACTTGTAATCTAATTAGCTACATTTTTCAATTTTTAAAAATTTAGCACTGAAAAAGAATTCCTTAATGCAAAGTTAAATGTCACGCTGTAGTGCATGGTTGAGGCAGAGATGAATTTTTAAGGGAAAACTGAACAAAGATTCAAAGGAGAGCTACAGAATGATATGGAGAATGGGTCAGTAGACTTTGAATTGTTACTACTAGAAGACAGTACAGGTATGATGGGATGAGTGGTCTTCTGGTGTGCTAGAAACCTGTGTGGTTCCATACAGGTCAGAAGAGTTATCCGCCCAATACACAGATACCTCAAAACTTCATTTTTTAAGAGAGACACTAACTAATTCCCTTCTTTCTTGTATTTGTAACTGATAATTATTTTCCATTAAGACCACCATTAATTTCACCTTGAATGTATCAGATCCTAAAAGTGATGACAGTTTTGCAGATGTGTTGCTTTTTGTTTGAGAGATTAGTTGGCAAGAATTGTATACAGACAGTATTTGAATTTGCCTGGAGGATTTTAATTGCTCATTTCAAATTCACGTATTTTTAAAGCTGCAATTTTAGACACCACCAACAAATGTACAAAATACACAGGGAAACATAAGTAGCTGTGCCTAATGTTAAAATCCTCCCTCAAATTAAAGTCGCATAAATTGGCCAATTAGTATGAAAAGTAGGTAGTACAGACATAATGATGACTGTGATTGAGAAAAACATCTTCGCTAATTATGTTCTTGACTATCACTAGTGTTTCCAAACAGCAACTGGTATTGAAACCACAGACTCACATTCTACAGGACCAAGAAAACAGACATGGTTAACTTTTTACTACTCATTTGTTTTCCAAGAATAAAATATAATATTACTTTGTGGCCTGGTCATGGTGACCTCGGTTTAGAGTGGAAACCTAAAATTACTCACTCGACCTCTAATTATCAATAGAGGATTATAATAGACAGGGTTGAAAAGCTTCTTCCCGGTTTTTCTTTGGGGAAAAAGAGTGCACTACTGTTCAATGTGCAATTTTCATTTGAAAGACACTGAGCCTATCAAAATTAATCAACAGAACACTGTATTATACTCTAAAAGTTCTTTCATTTCCAAGTGAAATCATGTCACACGTTCTCAGGACTTTGCATGCTTCAGGGGAAAAAAAAACCATTTCATAGTGACTCTTTATCACTGAAACAAAGAGGTATCCTTTAGGGTCTTTTTCATTGTTTGTTAAATTCTGCAAATGTTGATCATATTGTTTTCATCAACATCAATGTGACCTTGGAGAAGAATAAACAGAACACGAAGTCCAGTCAGACTGTTGAGGACAGATTAGTGACTTGGTAATTTATTCATCTGATAATTCCTGGTATTTGTTCACCAAAGCCTGTTCGGAAATATCACAGACCTACAACGAAGCCAGAGTTGAAAGCAGAAACAGGAGCTAAATCCAATTAATAAACACATTTCCAGTCTGACAAAAACATGTCAATTGCTTTCCATCGCTTGACCCAATAAAAAATTCTGGAACATGTCCAGTACTAGTCAATTAAGCTTCAGCTTCACCCTGCTGACTTGAAAGTCGGGCTCCAAACAGCTCATGAGTTGATACACATATAATATCATGACGACAAGTGATACTGTCAACTGGATGACCTCTACCTCTTCAAGCAGTCCCATAGGTCAAAGCAGTTGTCACATTTACTGTCTGTCATCCCAATGTTTCAACTGATAGGAGCAGAAGCCAGAAATCAACCGTGAATCCAAAACTTGAGGATGAACTATGTCGTTTCTATTTTAGAGTATACACTTCAGTAGAAGGTACAATATAGATTGGCATTCCATTTCTGCACCAATTGGAAAACTAATGGTTTCAAACAGGAATCCTTTACTGGTGTTGAACTCCATTGGTTCACTTCCAAAGAAAACATGCTTCGTCAGGGAAATGTCGAACAGTGCCCACACTATTTATGATATTTTATTTGTTGTCCTAATTCTGTATGTGAGCTAGAGAAAGGAGATGCTTCTTTGCAGGAGCAGCGTACCTTGTTAAAATGAGAACACTGAAGTTTGCACTTTTTACTTACCTTCACAGAAAGGGCAACACTCCCCTGGTATTTTGACTGGGTTCAGACAGGTCTGCTTGCAAGCCATTGCCATGCAGTGATGTTCCCCATTGACGCACTGGCAGAACGTACAGTCATCTTCTCGCCATTGATCGCCATGTGCTCGGATCTGACCTCTGGCCAAACATCCAAGGCCATCAACAGATGGAAAAATTGTGTCTGCACAGAACAAAAGTTACAACTAATGAATGCAATCAAATCATAAATAAGGAAGCATGGGAGTCAACACATGTCCATTTCAAAATTGCACCACTGATTAAATTTGATTGAATTTCGTTGATGGAAGAGAGGCAGTTTTTACAATTATTTCCTGGAAATGTTTCAGAAAAAGAATTTCTGCAATAAACAATATAAATCAGGAAATAGAGATTTAAAAGTAAATTTGAATCAGTCATTGGTTGCAAATTTGAAAACAGTAAACCTTGGAATACTCAGCTGAGTCTGTGGAGAGAGAAACAGAGTTATTGGGACAGAATTCTCAACTCTTTAGATGCTGATTGCTCCTCGAGTTGATTTCCCATTCTCTATAGTTCTTCAGCCAAGTTAGTGCAATCTGTTTCTAGCGAGCCCAGCCAATCAGAAAGGATAAGAGGGTGTTGTACCTGTCAGTCAAAGGAAGTCAATGTAATGGGACCCCGCCCTGGGTGAGAAAACCCAATAGTTCCTGGGTTCCTGAGAGCTGCAGCAATCATGGGAGACTCTTGGAAGGCAGATTCTCTTGCTCACTGAAGGTTCTGCTGTGGGGCTGCAGTGAGGTGTGCTCACCTAAAGGTTGGAGATAGAGGATAAATTGTCTGACTAGGCAGGTGCACTGTGGAAGAGGCTGAGGTAGGCCAGTAGCAGCAGTGTGCTCCCTCCCAGAGTGAGGCAGTTCATGTTTCTGCAAAAGCAACTCAGTCAGACCCACTACCCTGGCCTCTATCCATAGGAGATTTGCAGGAATGCAGATGCTGGAGAGTCAGAGTTGAAAAGTGTGGCATTGGAAAAGCACAGCAGGTCAGGCAGCATTCAAGGACCAGGAGAGTCGACCTTTTGGGCATAAGCCCTTCATCAGGAATGTCTCTATCCACAGTCCTGCAAATGGTGACTCCTCGGATCAGAATACAATTCTCTTTCAAAGACCTCACTGAGTCAGTCTGTGTGATGATTGACTCGAGATTCTAACCACTCAATGCTGCCTTTACTTGTCCTGTCGATGTTGGTACCAATAACTGCAACAAGTTAGAGGAGGATGTTAGCCAGCTAATAGAATGGACTAATGATTGACCAATGTAACTCAGCACAGATAAACGTAAAGCAGTATGTTTTGCTGGAAGGGTAGGATGGTCATATCATTTGGAAGTTTGGATGCGACACTGAACTAAAAATATGAGTATTAGAAATAATAAATAAAAGTTGATGTACATTTTAGCAAAATTGTTTAAGAGCTTTTTGCCCAAGTACAACGGGAGCCCATTTAGTTATCAGACCCTCAAACATATGTAAATATTGTCTTGTACGAGTAAGAAAAGCTTTGGGTGCTTTTTTTTGCAACAGCAGGAAATGCCAAATTCCAGTGTTTGTTTACCCTTCATGTGCAAAGACTGTACAGAACTGCTTCAGTAACTGTATATACATAGACTTATTAATAAAGTATATTTTAGTAGTTTAAAACAACATTTAAAAAAATGTTTTCTACAGGGATAAAATTGAAAGCAGGAAACTTATGACCAGGAGTCATCAATATAAGATAGTCACCAAAACACCCAACAGGGAATTCTGTAGAGTCAAGAATGTGGAATTCACTATGACAGAGAATTGCTCAGGTGAATTGTATAAAAACACAAGATTTAGGAAGAGTAGAACTATGGCCTGTTTGAGGCCAGCAGGACTGATGGTGAAGTTTGAATTCAATTCCTTTTTTTAAATAAAGGGATCTTGTGGCACAATAGTAGCATTCCTACCTCTGGGGCAGGAGGTTTAGGTTAAATCCTATCTGCTCCATCGATGTGTCATAACATCTCTGAACTGGTTCATTAAAAACACTTTAACAGAGACTGATGAACACAAGGGCAATAAGCAGAAAACAGACAGCAATACTTCATTCTATAAATAAACCTGCTATCATGAAACACCTTAGTATCTAGATTCACCAACCGGCTTGCAATCGAGATAAAGCCAACAGTAAGTGGGACAATAAGTAGTTACATGTTATGAAGGAATTGAATGGCTGATAAAATTCTCTAACTGTTGTGCTTTACAGTAGATGGAGCTTGGGAGGCCTATATGGGAGCACTCAAATATAATGGATGTTTGAAATAAAAACAAAACATGCTGGAACTACTTAGCCAGTCAGGCAGCATATGTGCAGAGAGAAACAGAGTAACTTTTGAAGTCGATAATGCTTTCCAGTTCCAATGAAACCTGCAACAAGTTTTAATCATTCACAGAGGTGTGGAAAACAGGGAGGTGAGAAAACACCAAAAAGGAAGGTCCAGACAGGGTGAAAGGTTAGAGAGATTAAATGACAAGAAAGAGGATGGTGCAAGGCATAATAGGAAATTGTAAAGAAACAACAAGATGGGTCCAGGGTAGGGTCCCAGTCATATCTGAAACGCCGTAAAGTGCCTAAACAAACAATGAGGTGCCGTTTCTCAGTATTGCATTGGGCTGATTATGAAAGTGCAAAATACAAGGGCAAAGTCCAAGATGGAAGTGCGGAGAACTAAAATGACAAACAGGCAGAAGCTCAGGAATGCACTTGCAGACTGAACAGTGAAGAGCTTGAAATGCTTTGTCTGAAATGAATACAACTGTTCAGCAATATTGCAAGGAAGGGAGGGATGGAGAAAGGTGATTCATTCAATGTGGACGTCACTGCCCAGGAGCTGTAACTGCTCAGGTTCAAGCAGGGAACAGAGGCTTAGCAGAATCCAGGAGGGTGAAGAGTTGGAGCACCTTTTCAGTCTTGTTTGGTGGAGTTGGTTTTGGTAATGTTGAGTCATTTAAAAGCAACTAATTCTGACTCAATCTCAATTTACATTTCACCTGCCCATGTAAGCAGAAGAGTTGAATCAAAAGTTGGAAGTGGAAAAGCTGGGCTCCACAGATGTACATGTTGTAAACTAGTCCCACATTATCAGATTATTTTGCAAATCTGTGGCAAATAGAACAGAAATGAAAGGGCCAAAGGACAGAAACACATTGACTATGAACATGGAAGGAAAGGCAATGCAATATTGGGACTGCCTTTAAGACAAATTGAGGGTGGAAATCAGAAATGTAAATTGAAAATACTCTGGGAATATTCATCAGGTCTGACACATCTGTGAAGAGGGAAAATGAGTTAATCGCTTGAGTCAAATGTGAAGAGTCATATTCAACTCAAGAGGTTCGGTCTCCATCTATGCTGCCAACCTGAGTACTTTCTGTTACATTGGCACAGCTGTGTAAAACCACAAAGGTGAAACATAGACAAAAGTCAGTGAAGAAGAATGACATGATCAACAGTGAAGAATAAATCAAAGACCAGGTTATAATTTAATCAATGACAGGAAAACAAAAGATGAAGCAATCAATCTTGAGGGATTTGATACCAGCTTTTTGGGACATGACGATTTCAATATTATCCACTCTTCAAGGGAATGGTACAACTATTACAAGGATATTGTAGCATACAAAATTTGGTATATTTAATGATTGTCATTGACTGGCAGGGCATTAAGACAATAATATAGCCCATAACCAGACCACAAAGACAAGAAGCTTGGATTGTGCTTCACCTGACAATGCCTATAGAGTTAGGTGCCCTTGCTACTTCAATCTGAACTGTTCAATGGAAATGAGTTAAGAACAAACTTTAATAAGACTGTACTTCTCAGTGAGTTTTAAAAAAGCTCCACAGTTTCAAAAGTATATCAAAGTATGCATAGACATACAAAAATATACAGAAATAATTTTAAAAGTCAATAATTGCTGTTGTATTCTTGGAAATGAGAACTACAGCACAAGTCAAAATGCTTATTGTATTTGATGTAACTGTTTTTTTACAAACTCTCAATCACCAAAGAGACAAAGAGTGAATAAATGTGCAGTGAACTTGATAACACAACAGAGAATTAAATCGCCCTTTCAAAGAAATTAGAAGTTCACCAACTTAAGTAGCAATTAACACACAAACTTTGAAAGCCTGAATCAAGTGCAATTATAGTCTGGTTGAAAAATCGTTTAAGCTTTCCATCTTAAAAGAGCTTTCTCAATAGCAGCTTCACGCTGGCAACTCATAGCCATTTTATTTATCTACATATTTATACCACCATAGTTAGAGGGAAACATTTGGCTTTTTAAAAATAAATTGCGATTTATATGGATGAAATGTAGGTGCTATAAAGACTGACCTTAAATCAATTGAAAATATTAAGACACTAAAGTTTCATGTTAAGTCATTATTTCTCCTTTCTCTCCTGGAATCAGTTAGAAATTATCTAGTCCTAGTTAAAAACTGAGGCATAATCACAATATAGATTCTGGCAGCCTGAGGCGTTGCTATGGAGTACATCAGCTGTATTTAATATATTCCATGTGATTCAAATGCAGACGATAGTTTCACAGGAGCCAGCTAATTCTCTCCATTGTCTAACCTTCTCACATTCCCACAGGAAACCATTGTCCCTCTAAACATAATGCGGTTCCTTTATCAACAAACAAACAGGATGGAGGCTTCCCTCACAGTTGTACACTGACTGTGTATTAATAATCTCAAGTATTCAGTGAATTGCACCACCTGCTCATCCCCTGAAACTAGAGTCAGTGGCCATGTCATTAAGTCAATGCTTAAGCAAGACAATGGCTCAAATCACATACATAATTTGAATGCAACAAAGACAGTGAGCTATTGCTTTTTTCCCCCATTTAAACTGGACTCACCTGCTGATAATGTTGATTTTCATTCTGTCAGTGGAAACTTACCTTGACAAACTGGACAACACTCTCCCTCAGGGATGTAATAGTTTTCACACTTCAACTCTCCACATTCTGCTTTCGAACATAATGAGATTCCACCTCGACAGCGACAGAACCAGCAAGCCTCCATGCGATACACCTCCCCGTCTGTGTACTCCGTGCCATTGTATATACATTTCCGAGAGGTTTCTGAAAGAAAAAGTCAAGAATGTTTCAACAATAAAGGCACATCTGTAAATGTTCCCTCAAACACCAACTCTGGGATGTTAGGATTTGATTTGGAATGCAAACTTTGACCACCAGGGGTCTCCAGTACAGTGTAACACAGTTTAGACTATTTTCTCAACATGGTCATTTATTTTTAAAAAAAGCAGTACCCTTTTCTTGGCAGTTTATTCATCTAAGTGAGCAGTTCAAACAGTCTAATCACAAGAAACTTTTTCTAATTTAAAAGTCTCTATCACCATAAAAACTTAATGATTGGTTAAAAATGATTTTGCTGAAAAAGACACTTACATTTATATAGCACTTTTCACAACTATCGAGTATTTCAAAGTGGTTTATAGTGAATGAAATGTCTTGAGGTACAGTCACTGTTGTGATATAGGAAACATGGCAGTGAACACACGCGCGCACACACACACAGCAATGCAATAATGACCAGATGATAATTCCTGTTTTTCTTTGATAATGCTACTATGGAATCTTTCAAATCCCATGGGAGCAGGCCAATGGGTGTCTTGGGGTTCAAATTTTATCTAAAGACAGCAGCTCTGAGTGTGCTGTGGCAGAAAAACGTGGCAATCGTGAAGATCAAGAAACAGACTTGAAGTTTTATGAAGCAACTAAAATCACCAATTTTCCAGAACGTTTTCAGTAGAGCTTCATAACTAGCTTGCTACAGAGCTGAAGTAAGAATCTCTGCCCAGAAAATGCTTTGCAGAGAAATCACCAAGGGTCAACAAGCTATTTTACAACAAGTAACAGGGGAAACAAGCTTAAAAGGGAAAATAAAAAAATGTAGTGAGAGAGCAATAAAAGCCTACCATAGCAGCCAAGAAAATAAATCCAGATCTAGCATTTGTGAAAGTAGACCAATTACCAGACACCCTCGATTGCTTAGAGAGGAAAACCTGAAATCAGTGGAGCAGAGTGAACTTTCTGGTGGCAATTAGCAGTTTGACTATTTATTCAACAGAACATTTACCAATAAATAAATTACAACGCTGATTGGAAAAAGATCAAAAGTAGAAATCAAAGTTTTGACTTTCTAAAATCAAGTATCTTAGAATCCTAACAAGAAAGTTTACAAAATATTATTTTTAGGCTGTGGGCAAGAAATATGTTGTATTCAGTATCTTTGAAATTTTATTGCAGTTTTTTTTAAAAAGAAAAGTAGCTGATACAAAAGGAGCATGAATCTGATGGTCTGGTGCCAAATTTGGTTGGAAAATGCATCACATGCACAAAATCTGGCAGGAGCAATGCTATGGCAGCCATCTTTGAAATAAGCAAAAAAAAAAGCAATGAATCCTATTGATTGAAGCCACTTCTGCATCTAGACCATTTGGAAATCCTTCAGCCAACTTGGAAAAAGAGTATCTTTGTTCATCTCTATGAAGATACCATACTGGTAAAGAAAAACAAAATCTCGCAATGAAAGCTACATTTAAACCTGCAGAAACTTGAATAGCTCTCAGTATAATCCTTCAAAACAATCTTCACGATAATAAAGTCAGCAACATTTAAGCAACCACGAATACAACAAGGCAGCAAAATGAGTGCAATAATACAAAAGGTAACGTACTAACAATCATCATTTGAATCAACAAAATGGTCAACATCAACCCTCATCAAAAATCAGCCAATGCAACAAAATTCACTGGTACCAACCTTGCCACCAGGTTTCTTTTTGATAAATCTGCAAATTAACCAAAGTGAGAGCACAATTTTGAACACCTTCAACATTGAACATTAAATCAAATGCTGAACACTACATGAGAAGAACACCTGACCATATCTCATGTTGACAACAGATCAATGAGAAACAAATTAGATTTGACAACCTCTTTTGCATCTTGAAACAGAAACTCGAAGAACCGGTCAGTACTACAACAAAATGAGTTTCTTCATATTGGGAGCAACTACCTGTAGATGAACAAGATCACCCTTTTCATAAAGAAATAGTAGAAATGAATATAAGTATCATGAGAGAGTAAACTAAGTAACTCATTCGAGAACACATAAAATGCTAATTAATGTGAGGGGAAAAAGCTTGGGGAAGAGATGTTGTATAATAGCTTTAAGACTTTGGAGAGACATTACAATGATGGCATGGAACTGCTTCCCACATGGCTTAAATAGCACAAGGAAGGTGGAGTTCAGTTACAGTGAAACACATAAATGACTATCTTCGAACAATGTAACAATAGACTCTAAACCTTGTTGTCCACAGGCTGTCACGTACAATTGCCTACAGCAATAACATACAACGACTAGGGATTTACACAAACAAACTTGAAGAGAGAATTCTTGACTTTGCATTATCCTGAATCAGTCTTCCTGGAACTAGCATCCAGCTGTGTCCCTTAAACCACACAAAACATCTACCAACTGAGCCGCAGCTGACACAGACTTTATTATTCAGTGATTTCTAATACAAGTAAACAATGCAAAACATTATACTGATGTGGAATTTGAGATTTCACTTCATTTAAGTCATCTAGACACGACTATTTTGAATTGTGGTGCATTTTTCTCAGATTTAGAAGTACAGTCGAAAAGTGTTGTTGAAGTACAGTTTATGAATCATAAATAAATCTAAGCCATCTTTAAACACCAATGCAAGGGCAGAAGCAAATTTACTATCGATGAACCAACCACATCTGGTCCAATAAGTTAGTTCTGTTTTCTTAGTTACACTGCAATTTGAAAGTGGGGACATTAAAAATTCCCCACCTAAACTCCTACGACATGTGTCCTGCCAAAATAAAAATGTATATCACTCTAACTCAGCAATGGACTGGTTGGAAAATCAATGGACTAGTTGGAAAATGTGAAATTGGTGCAATTCTGTGACCATATTGCAGCCCTCCAGCAATAACGGGATTTTTTTCTTTGCTGTGCATTATACACTAATAATGCACACAAATGCCAATCTGCAATGATGTGGTCAACATAGCATTTGAGTAGAATTGACTTCCTTTTGATTCAGACTGCCAGCATCCACCTTCTAAGTCAGCATTCTTTGAAAAAAAGATTTATAGTAACAGCATGAGCAAAGTACTTTAATAAAAGTAATGAATTTATCGAAATTAAATGTCATGTTGCAATTATTTAGCCTTACAAATTGAGCAGACACAACAACAAATCCTGGTTCCTTACATACCGTCAATGATGAACTGCATACACAAGGTACAAGTTGAAGATTACAAATATTTCAAGTGCTGGCTTATACAGCTTTGGAAATAAAATTAAAACGTGGTGGTAATTAACTGGAAATCCTTGGTACACAAATTCCAGGCAGTTCTCAGGAAGGGAAAATTTCTGATTCTTTTGAACTGCATAAGTCTGTGTAAAATGTTTGATGAACACGTAAATCTGCTCTATTCAGTTTTTTTTTCTCACTGCATTCGTGGCAATGAAAGCATTTTGTGGATGAGTGCCTGAGCTACTCAGGGTGAAAACCACCTTCCCCAGACCAGTGGCGTTTGATGTCAGCTTGCTGTCAGTGTATTCATGTGGGTTTAATCTGCAGTGGGCTCAAAAAGGGCAACACAAAAGATTTCAATACTGGTCAGAAAAGAACAGCAGACATTTATTATCAAAACTCTGATCCCTTTCCTGTCAGCTACAATTAACCCAGTACCAAATGCTAAAGGGAATTATTTTTCATCCTTCGGATGGAACAAAAAATGTAAAACCTTTCCCAACATTGAACTGTTGAACTTTTCAGCTCAAGCATGTGACCAGAAAAAAACCCTGTTTAACTTTGCACATTATTTCAAGATATTTTACGGCCTAAGCATTTTTACAGTGACTGACCTAATAAAGCTTAACCAGTCAATGCATTTATATCCACAGAAAAGAAAAGAGAATGAGAGCTGCTATCACATATCCTTAATTGATTACTTTGATCTTTAGTCTTATAAACTAAATTCTGCCCTTTCTCTC
This sequence comes from Chiloscyllium plagiosum, assembly GCF_037043375.1. Classification (NCBI taxonomy): domain Eukaryota; kingdom Metazoa; phylum Chordata; class Chondrichthyes; order Orectolobiformes; family Hemiscylliidae; genus Chiloscyllium; species Chiloscyllium plagiosum. Next base: position 85,313,491 of record NW_028270146.1, on the reverse strand, counting down.
CTACAGTTAAAGAGTTCCCTCATGATCTAGTGCTCAAAGCATCCGCAACTTTGCATCTCCTATTGCATGAGGCTTCCACTAAGCTTTCCTCAAAACCCAAATTTGTTCAATGCTCTTTTGCAGCCACAATTTTTCCAGAACACTTGGCTCTCGTCCCAAATCAAGCTATAGCAGTCAAGTTTACTTCCCATCTCTTTTTAGGATTCATTTACAATCACCTACTTCTCACTTTTGACTCATTTAACTCTATGCAATGCTTCACGTTCCCTCAATCTTGAGTGCTGCTGAGAAAATACATTTTGGCAAAGCTTTCGGTCTTGCTTTTATCAGGACATATCACAAGAATACCATTTCAAAAGGAAAACTAACATTACTTCAGAATTACTGATGAATTATCAAAGGGATTTTGATTGGCAGAGATATTCTACATGATAATTATTAACTGAAAAGCTTGGACCAAGGTATCCTTTTCCATATTCTGTAATGCTTAGTGACTAAATTGTCTCAAACTCTTTCTTCAACAACATCAGGTCAACTCATGGCATTGCTAGCTTGCTCTTGAGTTTCACCTCATCCTTCACCTAAATTAAGAAAGTTTGCATTTAATAAGAGGAACAAGGGTGGCAGGCTGGAAACAGGACATGCTTGAACAGGCTTGCAAATATAAGCATCTACAATAGAAAAGCCATTCTTGGATGTAAAACAAAATGATATTCAAACTACTGAGCCTGAACATCAAATCTGAAAATCAAATTGCTGCTCAATTACCCAAATCCAGAAGGCAGCAGAGATGGAGAAGTCACCAATCCTTGGAAAAATCAGGAGTCAATGATCAATTTCACCATCTTTTGCTATTTGCCTGAGGTAAGTTCAAAGATTTGAAGTCTAAATTCAGTGCAAGTCTGTTCTCTCTATTCATGTAGAAATTGTACTAATATTGAATCTAATTTGTCTGATACAATTAAAAAGCAAAAGTTGAGTTCAACTTGACCAGGTGAGCAGCGTTCAGATGATAGATTTTGTTCCTTGGGTTGATTCACAAACAACAGGCCAAACAAAAAACTTGCAAACATGAATGTTACCAAATCCTGGAATCACTAAGTGTTAAATCAAGAGTTTTTCAGAAAATGACACCATTCCAGTAAGTTATAAGTTTTCGATAACAATGCAAATGAACCCATTGTTCAATTGTACTTTATACCATTGCTCCCACTTGCAATGAAGAGTGGCAAATGGTTTTATCTGAACGACGCCTCTCTTCTGTCAGGCATTTATCCAGCTCATTCCCTATCGCAGGTTATCAGGTTTGTCAGCACACAGCAACACAAATCCTGTGTCTTTACGTAATGCCATTTACGTAACAGTGAATCACATTGCAAAGTCAAGCATGTCTTTGCTTGCAAGTACATGACTGTTTTGTATGTTTTACTGGAAGCTGCAGTACATCAACAGTGCATTTTCCAGTGATTCTCAGTTAACTAGAAATGTACGATGATTTTTTTTTCTTTATTCATTCATGACACGTGAGCTTCACTGGTTGGGCCAGCATTTATTGACCATCCCTAGTTGCCCTTGAAAAGATGATGGTGAGCTGCCTTCATACACTGCTGCAGACCACATGCTGTTAGGGAGGGAATTCCAGGATTTTGACCCAGAGACACTAAAGGAAGGTAATATCTTTCCAAGTCAATATTGTGGGTTGCTTGTTCCCATGTACCTACTGCCCTTGGCTAGATGGAAGTGGTCATAGATCTGGAAGGTGCTGTCTAAAGATATTTTGTGAATTTCTGCAGTGTATCTTGAAGAGAGTATACACTCCCGCTATTGAAGGGAGTGGATGTTTGCAAATATGGTTCCAATCAAGTGGGCTGCTTTGTTCTGGATAGTGTTAAGCTTCTTGAACGTTGTTGAAGTTGCACCCATGCAGGAAACTTGGGGATATTACATCATATTCTTGACTCATGCCTTATAGGTGATGGGTAACCTTTGGACAGTTAGGAGATGAGTTACTCACCATAATGTTCCTGGCCTCTGACCTGCTCTTGTAGCCACTGTGTTTAAATAGCAAGCTCAGTTGAGTCTCTGGTCAATGGTAACCCTAAGGATGTTAATAGCGGTGGATTCAGCGTTGTTAAGGCCATTGAATGTCAAGGGGCAGTGGTTAGATTGTCTCTTACTGAAGATGGTCATTGGTGCCACACAAATGCCTGGCAATGTTACTTGCTGCTCGTCAGTCAAAACCTGGATATTGTCCAGACCTTGTTGCATTTGACCATGGACCATTTCAGTATCTGAGGAGTTGGGAATGCTGCTAAACATGGTACACTCACCAGCAACCATCCCCAGTTCTGACCTTATGATGGAGGGAAGGTCATTGTTGAAGCAGCTAAGGATGGCTGGGCCTAGGACACTCACCTAAGGAACTCCTTCAGAGATATCCTGGAGTTGAGATGACTGACATCCACTAACCTCAACTATCTTCTTATGTGCCAGGAATGACTTCAACCAATGGAGAATTCACCCCGATGTCCATTGATTAAAGTTTTGCTAGGAATCCTTAATGTCACACTTGGCAGAATGCAGCCTTGATGTCAAGGGCTGTCACTCTCCCCTCACCTTGGGAATTCCACTTTTTTGTCCATGTTTGACCCAAGGCTGTAATGAGGTCAGGAACTGAGTGGTCCTGGTGGATCCCAAACTAGGCTTCACTGAGCAGGTTATTGCTGAGCAGGTACTGCTTGATAGCACTGTTGATGACCCATTCCATCACTTTACTGTTGATTGAGGAGTAGGCTGATGGGGCAGTAATTGGCTGGATTGGATTTGTCCTGATGGGTGTGTACAAGACACACTTGGGCAATTTTTCACATTGTCGAGTAAATGCCAGTGTTGTAACTGTAATGGAACGGTTTGACTAGGAGAGCAGCAAGTTCTGGAGCACAGGTCTTCACTGCTATCGCTGGAATATTGTCAGGGCCTTTGCATTCTCCAGTGTCTCCAACCATTTCTTAATATTACATGGAGTGAATCGAGTTGGCTGAAGACTGGTATTTGTAATGCTGAAGACCACTGGAGGAGGCTATAATGGATCATCTACTCGGGATTTCTGGCTGAAGATTGCTGCAAATGCTTCAGCCTTATGAGTTACAATGATGTGCAGGATTCTTCCATCATTGAGGATGGGGATATTTGTGGAGCCTGCCCCTTCAGTGAATTGTTTAATCATCCACCACCATTCATGACTGGATGTGGCAGGACTGCAGAGCTTAGGTCTGCTCCGCTGATTGTGGCATTGCTTAGCCCTGTCTACCATTTGCTGCTTATATTGTTTGGCACACAAGTAATCCAGTCAGGTAGCTTCACCAGGCATGCTTGGTGCTGCTCCTGGCACTCTCCATTGAACCTTGCTTGATGGTAATAGGGTTGAGTGGAGGAAATTCCAGGCCATGTGATTACGGATTGTGCTGACGTACAGTTCTGCTGCTGTTGATGGTTCACACCATGTCATGGATGCCCAGTCTTGAGTTGCTAGATCTGACTGACGTCTGTCCCATTTAGCATGGTGATAGAGCCACACAACACGATGGAGGTTATTCTCAATGTGAAGGCAGGACTTCACATCCACAAGGACTATGCGGTGGTCACGCTTACTGATACTGTCATGGACAGATACATTTGCTTGTGGTAGATTGCCCAGGATGAGGTCAAGTATGTGTTTCCCTCTTTTCAGTTCCCTCACCATCAGCCACACACCCAGTTTAGCAGCTCTGTCCTTTATAATCTGACCAGCTCTATCAGTAATGCTGCTGCCAAGTCACTCTTGGTTGTGGGCAATGAAATCCCCTGCAGGAGTGCATCCTCTGCCCTTGCTATCCTCAGTCCAGCTGTTTAATATGGAAGAGTACTGATTCATCAGCCGAGGGAGGACGGTATGTGGTAACCAGCAGGAGGTTTCCTTGCCCTTGTTTAACCTGAAGCCATGAGACCTCATGGGATCCACAGTCAATCTTGAGTACTTCCATGGCAACCTCTTCCCAACTTTCCACCTCTGTGCATCCACCTCTGCTAGTGGGACAGGATATACCCCGAGATGGTGACAGTGGTGTCTGGGACCCTGTCTGTAAGTTATGATTCCATAAGTCTAATATGAGGTTGTTGACTTCTTTGCTGAGTTGGTAAGTCTGTTCGCAGATGTTCGGTCACCATGGTAGGTAACATTATCAGTGAGCTTCTGGTGAAGCGTTGCTGTTCTGTCCTGCTTGCTATTTGTATATCCCGGTTTGTTGAGATGGGTGGTATTATTTCTGGTTTTGTTTCTTCATGGTTGGTATATGTGGTCTAACTCTACATGTTTGTTAATGGAGTTCTGGGTTGAGTGCTAGGCCTCCAGGAATTCTCGTGCATATCTTGGTTTGGCATGTCCTAGGATGGATACATTGTCCTAGTCAAATTGGTGTCCTTGTTTGCCCGTGTGTATGGACACAAGTGATAGTTGATCATGTCTCTTGGTAGCTAGTGGTGTTCATGTACCCTGATGGCTAGTTGAGACATATGTAGGCCAGACCAGGTGAGGATGGCAGATTTCCTTCCCTGAAGGACATTATAGAGCCAGGACATTGTCGTCATTTGGAAAATGATGTAGTTTCATGGTCATCAGTAGATTCTTAACTTTTAATCTGTATACACGGCACAGTGGTTAGCACTGCTGCCTCATAGCGCCAGAGACTCGGGTTCAATTCCCACCTCAGGCAACTGTCTGTGTGGAGTTTGCACATTCTCCCCATGTCTGTGTGTGTTTACTCCGGGTGCTCCGGTTTCCTCCCACATTCCAAAGATGTGCAGGTTAGGTGAATTGGTCATGCTAAATTGCCCGTAGAGTTAGGTGAAGGGGTAAATGTAGGGGAATGGGTCTGGGTGGGTTACTCTTCGGAGGGTCGGTATGGACTTGTTGGGCTGAAGGGCCTGTTTCCACACTAAGTAATCTAATCAATGTAACAGTGTACTCGCTCATTAATCAGAGGAATTAAATGTAGGTGCAACTTTAATTCTTGTACATTATAAAGGCTACACCATAAATTGAACTGGATTAAATGATGCTGTATGGCCTTATTAATGACTTAACCCATTCTTGGCAGGAATAAGAAAACCTATGTCCGATTCAATTGAGAAATTGGAGACTGAAGTTTTGCAAGCAACATCAAAAATTCACTTTACCTTCATATTTTTAGAATTTTAGCTTCCATTTGTCCAGTTTTAATGTGCTTATACTGCACTATAGGCTGGAGTTTTTATTATCATATCAACTGAATTGTCCATCACATCTCCTCATTTGAGGTTTGGGCCATGGAGTTCAATTGGATTGGTTTATGCTTCTGAGCAAAGCCTTACAGTGGTTTGACACTGGCCTCTGTGGGATGGCTGACGAGCAGGCCTCCTACTCTCATTAATTGCCATTGGTAATATTGAAAGCACTTTTACAAACTGACAAAAAAAACCTGCTTAGCCATGTTACAAGAGCCTAGATTAGAGTGGTGCTGGAAAAGCAGGTCAGGCAGCATCCAAGGAGCAGGAAAAATCGACGTTTCGGGCAAAAGCTCTTCATCAGGAATGAGGCCTCACTTTCGCCTGGCCGTGTTTAATGGCCAACAAGACCCAGCATGGGACTCAAAACCTGTTGCTTCTTGCTGGGAGGTAGGGACCCTACTATGACTTTGCCACAAAGTCTTCAACACAACCCAGTAAACTGACTTTTATCTAAAAGTCAAGCTGGCTTCTAGATGATGCAGAGAACTTGGTATCATGTTTCTGTACTGAATCCAACTAAGATTGCCTCACTCTAATAAAACTGAATTCAATGCTGACTAAAGGTTCAGTTGACCTCCTGGTAGAACACAATATCCTATAATCCAATGGATGCCCTGATGGATCATATCACAGCATGCAAGCTTGAAATTGTATCAAACATCACATAATTCCTTGGTAACACATAAATAAAGTCAAGAAAATTTGTCAATTTTTGTAAAGCACATGAATTATTTTAAAAAATCCTTATATTTTTGGTTTTAGCTACTTCAAAAGGCACTGGAGTTGATTTAAACCAGATGGAAATGGTTTAGAATTTGTGCTAACCTTGTTTGAAAAGTCAAGTGCATTTTCTTTTCTTTATTCTTTTGTGGAATGTGAGTGTCACATTCTGTTACCCATCCCTAATTACTCCTGAACTGAACGTCTTGCAAGGCAATTAAGAGACAAGGAGCAGCAGGTGAAATGAATGCAAAAGGAACTTTAAGTGCTTGTATAGTCAGTCCACAAATGGTTTAGCCACCCAGCATCTTGTTCAAGGGCAAAACACTGAATGCTGAAACTCCAAAATAGAAACACAAACTGCTGGAAATGCTCAGCAGGTATTCCACGGAAAGAAACAGCGTTAGCATTTCTGATTGGCGATCTTTCATCAGAAATTGCATCTAATCCCTTTTCTGACAGATGGTGAGGTTCAGGTGTTGCTTCAACTGCAACATCCCACCATTAAACAAACAGAGTCAAGATTCAGGCTACCAAAAATCTGCCCCTGTTCCAGACAGCACAGTGGCTCAGTGGTTAGCACAGATGCCTCACAGCACCAAGGAACCGGATTCTATTTCGGCCTTATCCAGCTGTCTGTGTGGAGCTTACACATCCTCCCGGTCTCTGTGTGGGTTTCCTCCGGGTGCTCTGGTTTCCTCCCACAGTCCAAAGGTGTGCAGGTTAGCTGGATTGGCTAAGCTAAATTGCCCATAGTGTTCAGGGATGTGCAGGTTAGGTGGATTGGCCATGGGAATGCAGAGTTTCAGTAGGGGAATGGGTCTGGGTGGATGCTCTTTGGAGGGTCGGTGTGGATTTGATGGGCCGAATAGCCTGCTTCAAAACCGAGGGATTCTATGATAATCAGGATGCTATGATGTGCTATTCCGGTGCTGCAGAATAACCATAGATACCTTAGCACAGAAGACAGTCTTGCATTCGCTGCTTTGTCAAACCCAACCTGGAGAATGGCAAAGGAAAATAATGCAAACGGTGAATATCTGGAAGCAAAACTAAAATGACTGGAAAAGTGCAGGTAACGTCATAGGAGAACAAACATGCTGTTTTGACTGTATGACCTCTAATAAAACTGAAAGGTATTACTGATAGACAATGTATAAATGAGCATTGGACAAAGGGAAGGAACAGGAGACAGAGTGGCATGTACAGTCTTCTTTCATGTTGTACTATATTAAGCATGCTGTGAGCGTACACCTGAAGAACCTTTTAATGGTCAATTCAGGTACCTGTATTGATGAAATTCTGCTGCCGCAACTTTCTTCGGAAGGAAGAGGTCCAACTCGTATGTCTGTCAAAGGAAGCACTTTCCCCTCACTCTGTGGGTATGGGTTGCTGTGCCTTGTGGAAAGGAAGACACGTGGCCCATCTTGGCCATCTTTCAAACGTTTCCTGCCTTTTCTGAACAAGTTGGATATTGAGGCTAGTAAAGAATAATAATTGCCACCGGCAGTTTATAAATGCTGAAACACAGAGATGAGAACAAAATTTCAAGTATTGTCCAGAAGTTGGAAGCCATTTAAGTATTCACACGTTTGGGCCTGTCAAAAGGCTTTTATTCTTCAAGTTCCATCAAGCCAACACTCACCACCCATGGATCAGGAAACAGATTTGTATGTTTTCTTCTTTTGGGTAGCTTTATTACGCTACTACCTGCTTCAGATGAAAGCGTCCTGAAAACGGAGCAGGGTGAAAATCTGTGGACAACAGGTGCAGGCAAATCACACTTGTCCTTGGAGTGCACGGATGTGGCAGAGGCAACATGAGGACAAGGACACGGAGAGCTAGAAAGTCTGCTCTGATGGATGCTGTAAGTATATAAAGACCTTTAACTACAAGCAACGTCCTGAACTTCTGTTCATCCATGACAGAAGTTTGACAATGACACTTACGATGCAGAACTGGAGCTCATTGTTGGGAGAGGGAAATTCTCTTTCACATTCATGTTTCTTTGTTGCAATTCAAATGAAAATAATTGTTTATAAGCACCTCCAAAGAACCTTCCCAGCAAAGAATCATACATGTAAAGAAATGCCATTGGATGTTAACTTGTCATTTATCAAATGTGTACTTGTGTCTCTTGTTCAAGCGCATTTGAAAGATAAGGAAACACTGCATTTACATGTCGTTACGGCCATGTTATATCGATGGCAATCTTTTGTCTTGCAAGATGACTGTTTGCATGTGGTGGTCAACCTGGTGTTAAACATCACTCAGTGTGACTCAGGAGCTCCACTCTAGCATGGCAGCTTTCCAATTTTGTTTGCCTCTTCTAATGCTCTTATGAAAGTTCAACCTCTGCTCAATTTTCCATTTGTTTGGATTTGTGTTTTCTGCATTTATTTCACAATATTTCAATATATCCACGTAACCACAATCAAAGTGCATTGTTAAAAAGTGTTGCATAGTCCTCTGTATTTATTTAATATTTTGCCCATTTGATGATTTACATGATCAACATTTTTTGATGCCAATTAAGCCTTGATGTGGACAAAACAAATTCTGTTAAGAGATTTGTATTGTCATGTTACTTTCCATTTAAATGACAAATGCTGATTTAACCTGTATTGCTCATTTGACCTAATTTCCTTTTCATGGTAATTAGCTGCAAATAACTAGTGGAAACAATAGTAGCAGCAAACATACTTGAACTTCACTGCAGCTTGGTAAAGTTGGAAGATGATAAACATCATCAAAAGTCTTTCATTGAGTTACTGTCATATAACTTACTAAGGACACCTCAGTAAGGTGGGAACTAAATACTGAATGCTTGTTTTGTTTTGAAATGACATGCCTCCCTAAATATGCACTCAGCAGGCAATTTTGTCATTAACAATAATGGCACTGGATATCAGTACAACTATTTATCTGTTTTAAATGTACACTGCTCAACTGACAGCCACTGCACTCAGATGGGCTATGTAAAAATGGTGTTGAATATAACATTATCCTTTTGCACTCAACTGAGCTTTGATCTAATAATAGCAACAATGAATCTTCTCTAGTCTGACATGGTTCTAGATGAAATCAGAGCTACCATTTTAAAACAGCTTTCGACAACTCACTCCAACATCCACACCAATGACTTATATTGCCGGTAAACTGGCTTAATGAATTAGCCAACTTGGTGCAGTGAGTTTTCAGTATTCCACCAATGCTTTTGGATCTTCCATTATGTTGTTGTAATGACAACTGCGACTAAAGAACAGTAGGGATATATAAAACATATCAAAGATAAAATCAAAACAGTTTATTGCAAATCCTGGGAACCTGAAATAAAAACTGAAAATGCTAGAAACATTAAGTGTATCAGGGTGTATCTGTATACCCAGAGGTGGAAGAACATGAATTTAAGACGAATGACATCCTATATCTCCTGTCACTTATTAGCCAAGGCAAGCACTAAGCAATTCAAGCTCCAATAAGGTTCTGAGTTGAAAGAGTTAGTGTGAGTCAGTGAACCTCGAAGGGTTGGATGGCATTATCCTCCTTTGGTATTTTTAAATAAACCAGCAGTGCAGCACAAGTGGAAAATAGGGTAGAGTCATAGAGATGTACAGCATGGAAACAGACCCTTCGGTACAACTTGTCAATGCCGACCAGATATCCTAACCTAATCCAAACCCATTTGCCAGCACTTGGCCCATATCCCTCTAAACCCTTCCTATCCATATAGGCAAGAGGGAGGACTGCAGATGATGGAAACCAGAGTTTAGATCAGAGTGGTGCTGGAAAAGCACAGCAGGTCAGGCAGCATCCGAGGAGCAGGATTCCTGATAAAGGGATTTTGCCTGAAACATTGATTTTTCTGCTCCTTGGATGCTGCCTGACCTGCTGTGCTTTTCCAGCACCAATCTAATCTAAACCCTCCCTTTCTATTCACATACCCACCAAGATGCCTTTTAAATGCTCATGCTATACGATGAGGTCCTCTTAAATAAGTGTCATTGCTTTACTTCAATGGATTGTTACTTTTCTATAAATTACCATTATCACATTTTAATGGCATTAACATACAATGCACAAGAGCTAAATATTTTGAAAACAATACCTGGTCTGCACTCGTATACATCACAACACTCTCCTGGTAATCCTGTTGCTTCAGAAACTAGAACACGTTGGTGAGCGAAGGGACAGCTCTCCTCTTTGCAGGCCATTTTGTTACACTGGCAGACACTTGGTGTTGGGCAGCACTGGCCTGGTGGGGTGTATCCTTTAACAAGTACTGAATCCTCAGGGCAAAGAGATTCAAATTGTATTGGGCAGCGTTCGTTGGAACAATCCCATGTGACATCTGAGTAAAAGGAGAGGAACAATGTAAGAAGTTGAATCCAATATACTACTGATCTATCACATATCATTTCAAATACAGTTCAATATACATTTAATTCATCTGGATCAAGGAAACCCAGCGATTATAATAAAAACAATGTCCCAGTAACATATACATCTTCTACAATTTTGTGATTGTCATGCTTTGTACAACTGAAAATAAACTAGTCCCTCTTCCATTTTTGTGTTGGTTAAGGTGTAGACTTGAGGGTCGAAAAATAAGAATCATTTCCACCTTTTTACCCAAGAGCTGCCAGTGCCCTGTTTGTAAAAATAACTTTGTATTTATCTTACACCTTTCATGTTGGAGAATAACCAAAAGTGCTTTAGAAGACCGTAAACAGATAACATTGGACACAAAGTTTAATGAGAGGGGTAACTCAGAGACCTAGGTCTTGAGGGAAGGTAGAGGTCATGGAATGATGCACTGCTTGGCAGCAGTGAAAACGAGATCTATTGTTACCACATGCTTTTGTCCCACATCATTAAGACAACTTCTATTCTCCAAGCATTGTTTTGGGTTATCAGAGTGAAACAGTCAACTTCTGCCAGGTTTTGGGCAGATTTGCATTGTTTATTTGTGCCTCCATCAAGCACAATAATTCAATCTCATGTACACAAATCAGAAGGAGAAGGCTTTCATCCCAAGGCTTTGGACAGGATTCAAGTCCAATTCGTAGAACAGGAAGGGAAGTGTTCAAACCTAACTACTTTGTTGATTGTTATTTCAATTAATTGACTTTCAAGCATTGCAGTGGAGTTGGTTATACATAATATAATAGCAAGTCCTGATAACTAGATCTAGTGCTATCTGAAATGATGAGTCATAAGTCAAGGTAATGAAAAATGCCACTGACACTTTTCCATCTATTGGTTTTAATTGCATTGCAAATAATTTTAAACAATATGCTTAAGGCAAAATTGGATCAGTTATTTTAAGAAAAGCATAATATTATGTCACGCTAATCCAATTTTGACAACTACTTCACTTATTTAATTAACTGAAGCAGCAATAAGAGCCTATTTCACTGGCCATGTGGAACTAATACTGTGTAGAGAAGTCTTAGTGCAATTGTGAAAAAGTACAGCAGACGACTCCAGATTTCTCTAATTTATGGAACATACATTCTTTGGAAGATTTGCATCTTAAATCCATTTGAATTTGAATTCTAGCGACTATGCCTTCCAGAAAAATCCGACAAGAATTGCAGTGTTTTCTGACATGAAGTTATTGAATGGCACTGTATTCAATGCAAAACGCTTTCTAACAGTACTCAAATAAAATGACCTGTTTACTTTTTTAGACTCTAACAGGCAGCCAGCAATTAATGAAATGATTAAATTAAAGAATATAAGATGACACTCCTGCAAGAACACACTGGCATTACAAGGCCAGTAATGCACCAAGACTACTGGTCTATGTGAAGCAATCACTGTGAAGGAACCGGATTACATGTTCAATTCAATTTCGCTATCACATTCTTCATTTTCTCTTTGTACGGTCACAGTGCTGAGAGAGATGACTGTTCTGCAGACAGCAGCATCAAGGCTAACAATGTTTTTCAGCGATAAAACAAAAATTGGTATTTATATAAAATGTTTCACAACTCAAGATACCTCAAAGTGCTTGATATTCAATTAATTGTAGTCCCTCCTGCAAAGTCAGACACACAGCACCTAATTTGCTTACAAACTCCCACAAAGAGAGGTAGACCATTCAGCCCTTCCAACCTGCTCTGCAACTCAATACATTATGGCTGATCATCTACTTTAATTCTTCTTTTCCAACACTCTCTCCATAACCCATTTTGCCAATGAAATAGTAATTAAGTAAGAACTAAATGTGAATTTTGTTTTAATTAAGTTGGTCAAAGGAAAAACATTGATCTGGACACCACGAGGTTTTCACATTGATCTACATTTGCAAGCTCAGCTTATTATCTCCCCTCCAAGTGTGAACATCCATCTGTGTAGTGTCAGCCTATAGAACATGGAACATTACAGCACAGTACAGGCCCTTCGATGTTGCGCCAACCTGTGAAACCAATCTGAAGCCCATCTAACCTACACTTTTCCATTTTCATCCATATGTCTATCCAGTGACCATTTAAATGCCCTTAAAGTTGGCGAATCTACTACTGTTGCAGGCAGGCTGCTCCACACCCCTACTACTCTAAGTAAAGAAACTATCTCTGACATCTGATCTATATCTATCACCCCTCAACTTAAAGCTATGTCCCCTCATGCTAGTCATCGCCATCCGAGGAAAAAGGCTCTCACTGTCCAACCTATCTAACCCTCCTTATCTTATATGTCTCAATTAAGTTACCTCTTAACTTTCCTGTCTGATGAAAACAGCCTCAAGTCCTGCAGCCTTTCCTTGTAAGGCCTTTCCTCCGTACCAGGCAACATCCTGGTAAATCTCCTCTGAACCCTTTCCTAAGCTTCCACATCCTTCCTATAATGCGGTGACCAGAACTGTACGCAATATTCCAAGTGCGGTCGCACCAGAGTTTTGTACAGCTGCAGCATGACCTCATGGCTCCGAAACTCAATCTCTCTACCAATAAAAGCTTACACATCATCTGCCTTCTTAAAACCCTATCAACCTTGGTGGCAACTTTCAGGGATCTATGCACATAGACACCAAGATCTCTCTGTTCATTTACGCTACCATTAACCCAGTACTCTGCATTCCTGTTGCTCCTTCCAAAGTGAATCGCCTCACACTTTTCTGCATGAAACTCCATTTGCCACCTCTAAGCCCAGCTCTGTAGCTTATGTCCTTCTGTAACCTGCAACATCCTTTGGCGATATCCACAACTCTACCAACCCTAGTGTCATCTGCAAATTTACTAACCCATCCTTCTACTCATCCAGGTCATTTATAAAATTGACAAACAGCAGTGGCCCCAAAACAGATCCTTGTGGTACATCACTAGTAACTGAACTCCAGGATGAATATTTCCCCTCAACCATCATCGTCTTGTCTTCTTTCAGCTAACTAATTTCTGATCCAAACTGCTAAAGCACCCTCAATCCCATGCTTCTGTATTTTGTGCAGTAGCCTACCGTGGTGAACCATATCCTTACTTACTGCCTAACTGAAATCCATAGTCACCACATCAACCGCTTTACCTCCATCCACCTGTTTGGTCACCTTCTCAAATAATTCAATTAGTTTGGTGAGGCTCAACCTACTCTTCACAAAACCGGCCTAGTTGAATGGCTCAAAATTCAGGTGAGCAAAGCTAGTTATCTCTGAGCTACATTGACCTTAGATGCCACAGAGTGCATGGGGGAGGGGGGAGGGTGGGGGGGCGGTGTTGCACTGCTTTCCAGTTGGTGCGGCTGTTAGCACATGCAGTCAGCTTTAACTGGAAGAACGCAGAATATGATTTTGATCAGCTCCCAGCCCTGACTGGATGCCAAGCTGGCATTTTGAGCTCAATGCTCCAGTTAATGCTGCTCCTTCAATCTTAAAGCAACTTAAAAGGGGATTGAACTCCTTTGATTTCCAGCCATAACTTGATACAGTGAGACATGCAGATTAGTGCTCAGTATTCATCATCTCAGTTATTCTAAAACAGTTCACCTGTGCATTTGAGCCAATTTGGTAAACTGAAGGATGGTTATTGGTTGATGAGGGGGATTCACTGATGACATGGAGGCATCATGCATATAATGAAAGCAGAAGTCAGATAGTACATAGGGACAGACCAAGAGCTGGAAGGTGAGTAGACTGTCATCAGCGCTATCACCCTGGGTAAGTACTGGAGCGGGCTGTCCTAGAGGTGGCCGGAAAGTGTGAAGGGCGATTGGGTACACCATCCTGACTGTGGTCGTCTGGATGGGGGTGGAGTTGGGGAAGCAGGACGACTGTCCTAAAGTGGTCGGAAGGTGTGTCAGGGTGGACCGGGTACCAGAACGGGCATGGGGCGGGCTGCCTTGAAGTGGCTGAAAGGTGGGAGGGACGGGCGGTTTACTGGGTTGCTGGAGGAGGGAGTCTGTATTCTATGCACTTTTTTAAAAATGTAATTGCACGGTCTTATATGTATCTGTTACTGTTTTGTGACAATGGAATGCGGGATTTGAGGTTTGTCTTTATTTCCTGAAAACTGGTTGAACGATAAGGTTTGGGGCCTGGCTTTGCCGCTCCTCTCCCTTGTAAAATTACTGTTTCTCTGTATACAGCTGTTAACGTTAGCTGTTTTGTAAACTGTGTATGGTTTAATAAAATTTAAAAAAATGAAAGGAGTATACTTAAGAGGGAAATCAGGAGGGCAAAACGGGGACATGAGATAGCTTTGGCAAATAGAATTAAGGAGAATCCAAAGGGGTTTTCCAAATATATTAAGGACAAAAGGGTAACTGGGAGAGAATAGGGCCCCTCAGAGATCAGCAAGGCAGCCTTTCTGTGGAGCCACAGAAAATGGGGGAGATACTAAATAAATATTTTGCATCATTATTTACTGTGGAAAAGGATATGGAAGATATAGGCTGTAGGGAAATAGATGGTGACATCTTGCAAAATGTCCAGATTACCGAGGAGGAAGTGCTGGATGTCTTGAAACGGTTAAAGATGGGTAAATCCCCAGGACCTGATCAGGTGTACCTGAGAACTCTGTGGGAAGTTAGAGAAGTGATTGCTGGGCCTCTTGCTGAGATATTTGTATCATCGATAGTCATCGGTGAGGTGCCGGAAGATTGGAGGTTGGCAAACGTGGTGCCATTGTTTAAGAAGGGTGGTAAGGACAAGCCAGGCAACTATAGACCAGTGAGCCTGACCTCGGTGGTGGGCAGGTTGTTGGAGGGAATCCTGAGGGACAGGATGTACATGTATTTGGAAAGGCAAGGACTGATTCGGGACAGTCAACATGGCTTTGTGCGTGGGAAATCATGTCTCACAAACTTGATTAGGTTTTTTGATGAAGTAACAAAGAAGATTAATGAGGGCAGAGCAGTAGATGTGATCTATATGGACTTCAGTAAGGCGTTTGACAAGGTTCCCCATGGGAGACTGATTAGCAAGGTTAGATCTCATGGAATACAGGGAGAACTAGCCATTTGGATACAGAACTGGCTCAAAGGTAGAAGACAGAGGGTGGAGCTGGAGGGTTGTTTTTCAGACTGGAGGCCTGTGACCAGTGGAGTGCCACAAGGATCGGTGCTGGACTCTCTACTTTTTGTCATTTACATAAATGATTTGGATGTGAGTATAAGAGGTACAGTTAGTAAGTTTGCAGATGACATCAAAATTGGAGGTGTAGTAGACAGCGAAGAGGGTTACCTCAGATTACAACAGGATCTGCACCAGATGGGCCAATGGGTTGAGAAGTGGCAGATGGAGTTTAATTCAGATAAATGAGAGGTGCTGCATTTTGGGAAAGCAAATCTTAGCAGGACTTATACACTTAATGGTAAGGTCCTAGGGAGTGTTGCTGAACAAAGAGACCTTGGAGTGCAGGTTCATAGCTCCTTGAAAGTGGAGTGGCAGGTAGATAGGTTAGAGAAGGCGGCGTTTGGTATGCTTGCCTTTATTGGTTAGAGTATTGAGTACAGGAGTTGGGAAGTCATGTTGCGGCTGTACAGGACGTTGGTTAGGCCACTGTTGGAATATTGCATGCAATTCTGGTCTCCTACCTATCGGAAAGATGTTGTGAAACTTGAAAGGGTTCAGAAAAGATTTACAAGGATGTTGCCAGGGTTGGAGGATCTGAGCTACAGGGAGAGACCGAACAGGTTGGGACTGTTTTCCCTGGAGCGCGGAGTCTGAGGGGTAACCTAATAGAGGTTTACAAAATTATGAGGAACATGGATAGGATAAATAGGCAAAGTCTTTTCCCTGGGGTTGGCGAGTCCAGATCTAGAGGGCATAGGTTTAGGGTGAGAGGGGAAAGATATAAAAGAGACCTAAGGGGCAACTTTTTCACGCAGAGGGTGGTACGTGTATGGAATGAACTGCCAGAGGGTGTGGTGGAGGCTGGTACAATTGCAATATTTAAGACGCATTTAGATGGGTATATGAATAGGAAGGGTTTAGAGGGATATGGGCTGGGTGCTGGCAGGTGGGACTAGATTGGGTTGGGATATCTGGTCGGCATGGACGGGTGGACTGAAGGGTCTGTTTCCATGCTGTACATCTCTATGACTTTATGACTGTATGTCTGAAAGCAGATCACCGACTTAACAGTGTTTCTTTTGTCCATCGTGCTCAGCACAACATGTGTCTGGATGTGTGGTGGTCTGATTAATGCTGGACAATCCTACCACCCTGATGGTGTGGACTATCTCCTAGAGCTGTGATCAAGAAGACGGTGAGAAATAGGGAAAAGCAGAAGGGATGCAAGAGGAAACAGGCAGCCTAACAAAACCTTATTGGCCAGGCCATCAATAGACAACTCATCCAGCTGTGATATCTGGTTGCCTTGTCTCAATTCCCAGTTACCACAAGTTCCAAACTTTTCCTTCATCACTGATCTGCACAGAAACGAACACCACCACACCGTAAACAGTCTTAACTAAATCTGGAAATCAAAGCATTCCATATTGGATACAAACTTCAACTATTTAAAATGAATGTTTTCCAGGGATGTGGGCACTGCTGACAAGGCCAGCAGTTGTTGCCCATGTCTTGAACAGAGTGGCTTGTTAGGCCATTCCAGAACCAAACCAAGAGTCAATTACATTGCATCGTGTCTGGAGTCAGAGGGGTCAGGAAGCAGGATTCTTCCCCAAAAAGACACAAGTGAAGCAGTTTTAACAACTATTGATGATAGTAACTGTGCCTGCAATAAAACTGAGACTAGCTTTCAATTCCAGATTTTATTATGTCAGTTTATATGCCACCAGCTGCCAGGGTAGGATTTGAACTCTCATCCCCAGAACCTGGATTATTCATCGCGTGACATTATCGCTCCTAAACTAATCATTGACTATCCTGTGTGTAGCTCACCCTATTCCAGTAATTCCTATTCATAGCAATCCCAGAGTTTGCAGCATAGTTTGTGGAAGGTTCACGACTTTCAATGAAACTGGCTTCTAAGATAACCTGGAGTCATAGCTTTCTGGATGGGCTGACTGATTGATTGACTGACCACAGGCAAGGTACTGACAGAATGGCTGTGATGGGAGGACAAATCGGTCGTTCTGAGGTTTAAAGCTCCATGCAGGCATGCTCTTGGGATGAACCACTGACCCTTTGACCCTGGCCCTCACAGCCAGAATGGCAGCACTATGAACATCCCCAACAGCAGCCTGGCCTTACACCATATTCAGCAAGTTCTACACGTGCTGCAATGGAATCCGAGGCATTGAATACCACACACCACATGTGAGCAGCATACATAATAGAGATGTCTGTCACTTCTACACTGTAAAGGATGCTCTCCAAGCTCTGGGAAAATCTAGGTACAAAGTTGGAGATGGGCTCTTCCATGCTCCTCGGCATTGACTTTAGACTTATAGAGTCAGAGCCATACAGCACAGAAACAGACCCTTTAGTCCATGCTGTTTATAATCCCAAACTAAATTAGTCCCAACTGCCTACTCCTGACCCACAACCCTCTCAATCTTTCCTTTCAATGTACTTATCTGAGTGTCTCTTAAATGTTGTAATTGTGCCTGCATCCACCACTTTCTCAGGAAGTTCATTCCACACGCAAACTACCCTCTTGGTAAGATTCCCAATGCACCAAACAGTATGCACAGATACCCATCATTTCACTTTTTCGAGCCTCCCTAATATGAAATTCCTTAACCAAGCCCTCACCAATAGGGCTCATGTAAGACTGACTTGCCGAGGTAGCTGACATGGTGTTAGAATTAGCTCCTACCCTGGCACCAGGCCACTCATGCTCATTGTCTCACCAAATGCAGATCCCACTTCTAAAGTTGTACGTGAAACATTGACTGGTAACTGTTTAAAAGATACTGATTTTTAATATTCATGTTAAGTTTATATTGTTAAGTTTAACAGTAAGCAGGCGGAGGGAATTGATTTCGTATCTTGAGTGCATGCAAAGATAGAGCATTGGTCAGAGTTTTAGAAGGTGGAAGACAGATACATAATGCAGCCTTCTGTAGATAGATGTTGAGAATTGGGGGTCTCTCAAACGAGGGGTCATAGTTGAGTAAGAGGGCGCTCATTTAAAATGAAGTACATTGGAATTTCTTCTCCCAGAGGATAGTGAATGGCTGGAATTCTCACCTCAGAGGTTTGTGAAGGCTTGATCAGTGAAAGTATTCAAAGAGAAGGTAGGTAATTTTTTTCAAATATTCAAGGGAGTTGATGGCTGTGCTGAGTTGGCTTGACACAAGAGTTGAGGCCTGGGGCAATCTTGTTGAATGGCAGGGCAGATTTGAGGAGCCTCTTTCTTACATGACAAGTAAAGAAATTGCATCTAACTTGTGGGTGAAGGAGATGGGAAAGTTAAGGCTATACATGCCTTTCAACAGCACTGTAGGAGGAGGAGAGTTAGAACATGGCAGAAAAACAATGATGAAAGAATGGGCGGGATATGTCTGGGGAGATGGAAACATCTCAGGGGCATGGTTAAATGAGTGGAACTAAATTATTTTAATAATATTTCTTATCAATCATCCATGATTAAAGTCTGCAAAGATGGGTGTGGAAAAGGGTGGTGATTTGCTGGAGGGAATAAGAAGAGTTGGTAAAAAGGAAAGCTATACGAGAGCTACTTTGTCAGATGTGGCTTGAGATGGGGCGAGAGTGCTGAAGCATTCCGGATTCAGGACCTCGAGGATACTTGAAGATTATGATTCTCTGCCTGTGCCGAAGTTGGAGTTGCCATAGCAGAATGGTAGAAGTACAGCATTGGGAGAATATGGAAAATGTGACCCGAGTGAGAGTGACACACTGCAAAAGATAACGAGCAGACTTAGTTTGAGGAATTTCTAACTTAGTAAAATATGTTAACACATTGGCAGGTTTAGTGACATTTACTAAATTTCAATTTCTACAAACATATTATTTTGCACTTGTGATTGGTAGTGGAGATAGTGGCATGCTGGTAATTACACTGCACTAGTAGTCTAGAGGCTGAAAGTAATCTGGAATTAAAAGTCACATGGTTCGAAGAATGGGTTACAAATGCTGGTCTTGCCAGCAGTACCCAACCATGCGATAAGTTAACAAAGCGGTTTTTAAAATGTTTTTCCGCAAGATGCAGGTAATGACCACAAAATCATTGCTGATTGTTAAAAAAAAAAACCACCCAGTTTACTAATGTCCTCTAGGGAAGGAAATCTGCCAGCCTTACCTAGTCTGATCTGGCCTACATGTGGTTTCAGTTGATTCTTAGCTGCCCTCTGGGGATGAGTAATAAACACTGGCCTGGCCAGTGACGTCCACATCCCATGAATGAAAAAAACGTGCAGTCACTATTGTGACATAGGAAACACCACAGCCAGTATTTACACAGCAAGACCCCATGAATAACAACGTAATAATGATTTGATAAATAGTTTCAATGACATTGGTTGAGGAATTAGCCAGGACACTAGGGCCAACTACTCAGCTGAAGAGGGCAGCACAATGACTCAATGGTTCGCACTGCTGCGGTTGTGTGGATTCCCACACATTCTCTCTGCACCTGTGTGGGTTTCCTCCGAGTGCTCCAGTTTTCACCCACAGTCCAAAGGTGTGCAGGTTAGCCGATTGGCCACGCTAAATTGCTCAGTGTCCAGGGATGTGCAGGCTAGCCATGGTAAATGCAGGGTTAGAAGGTTTGTGTTGGGGCGAGGTCTGGGTGGGATGCTCTTTGGAGGATCATTGCAGAGTCGATGGGCTGATTCCATAACCGGTTGCTCATCTTAAATTGCCCTTGAACTGACTGGCTTGTTTTTCCTTTTCACAGGGTAATCATTAAGAATTACCACATTACTTGCACATCAAGGATAGACTAGGCAAAGTTGGAAGATTTCCTTAAGGATGATGAACCAGATGGGTTTTTGCAGGAATTGAAGAGCGATTAATTATCACTTTACTGAGAATAGCTTTTATTTTCCATACTTTTTTGTTATAGAATTAATCTGATTAATTTAAATTCTTCTGGTTGTGGTGGGATTTGAACCCAGTCTACAGATGAATTAACCTGGGGCTTTGGATTACCGGTCCAGTAATATGGCCACCATGTCTCGCATGTATCCGACAAAATACCTGCTCACAGAATACATTCAATCTTGAAAGTCTTGAGCATAGACTCCTACAGTGTGAAAACAGGCCCTTTAGCCCAACAAGTCCACACCGACCCTCTGAAGGATAACCCACCCAGACCCATTCTCCTACCCCATTACTCTACTTTCATTCTGACTACTGCACCTAACCCACACATCGCTGAACACTATGGGCAATTTAAGGTGGTAAACACACATAACCTGCACATCTTTGATTGTGGGAGGAAACTCACACAGACACAGAGAGAATGTGCAAATGCCTCACAGGCTGTCGCTCTGGGCTGGAATTGACTCGGGTCCCTGGCTTTGTGAAGCAATAGTGCTCACCACTGAGCCACTGTGCCAATCTTTTGCTTTTTGTGTTGTGAAAATTTGTCTGAGTGTTACATGGGTTTGTTTTATGATGATATGCAATTGTCACGAGACTGCAAGGTCATTTAATTAAACGTGAGCTCCAGGTACAGAGTTGCCTCTATACCTAATCTAAGAAAAATATATTGTACATACACATACAAAAATTAGAATATCGCAAACAAACAAATACACACAAATTCATTTTTGGCCATTCCCAAATTCACAAAATCAGTTTAAACAAAATCAGCACAAAAACATTTGCAACAAATTATTGCATGAATAGAACATGCCTCTGGAGACAATGTGACAGCCGTGGATATTATTAATCCCAACATGTAAATTAAACTCACGTTGGAGTTGATTAGCAGAATGAAATCATTTTGAAACACTAAAGCCAATCTGTCTCGAAACCGGACGTGCAGAAATGCAAACGGCGGTGGCTGGGTTACAAAACGGAGGGGCTTGTTACCACTTAAACCGTTTCAGAATTAGTGCTTGGCAGCAAAAGTAAAGTTAGGTTCAGAAAGCATCCAAATCACATTTAACTCAGGAATTTTGGCAGGAGGTTGGTTAAAGCCTGATGCTATATCTGATCTTTTAAAATGTAGAGGGAGAAATTAACTTGAGTAGCACAGCTTTGAGCATTCTTCACCGCTATCACTGAACATCACACAGGGGTAGTGGCCAACAGTCTTACCCCTGGGATAATTAATGTCTGCAGTGCACCATGAATTAATTTTCCATTCCCACCACCACACTTAATATCTGTATTAAAACACGCTGGATTCTGTTGTTGATGTTTGTCATTATTTAGGCTGGTCAAAGGGGGACATGGTGGAAGTGACCTTGTCAGAGCATCATACAGCACAGAAGCCATCCTTTAGCCCATTGAGTCAGTGCCAATCAATCCCACTTTCCAGCACTTGCCCATAGCTTTGAGTGTGATTACATTTCAAGTGCTCATCCACATATTCTTTTCAAAGATATGTTGTGATGTTTCCCATCTCAACTAGCCTGCACAGGCAGTGCATTCCAGGTTCCCACCACACTCTGGGTGAAATAACAATTCCTCTCGAAACCTCCTGCCTTAAAATTATACACCCTAGTTATTGACCCTTCATATAATGGAAGCAGCAGCTTGTTCCTATCCACTCTGACTGTACCACTCAATTGTATACACCTCAATCAGGTCTCTCTTCTGCCTTCTCTGCTCTATCCAGTTCTTCTTCATAGCTAAAATGCTCCAACCCCGCAACATCCTGGTGAATCTCTTCTCTGCCACTCCAGTGCAATCACATCCTTCCTATAATGTGGTGACTTAGAGCCGTACAGTGTATACTCCATCTATGAACTAACCAAAATCTTGTACAGCTCCAACATAGCATCCCTGCTTTTAGCTTCTAAACCATAGCTGACAAAAAGAGAGTGTCCCATATGAAAACTTAACTGCCCTATTAACTTGTCCCTCTGCCTTCACAGATTTGTGGACAAACACCTCAACATCCTGAGCTTCCCAATATCCTGCCATTCATTGAGCACTTACTCCCTTTTATTGCTATTTTGCCCAAAATGCACACTTTTCAGAGTTACATTCCATCTGCCACTGATCTGTCTATATCGTCATATAACCTAAGACCTTCTTCCTCACTGTCAATCACCTGGCCAATCTTCATGTTATTCAGAAATTTACTTATCTTCTCCCTCATATTCTCATCCACATTGTTTATTCATGTTATGAAAACTAAGGGTCCCAGCACCAATACCTGTGGTATGTCACTGGACACCAGTCACACAAACAGCCTTCTGACACCATTTTGTGTCTCTTATCATAAAGCCAACTTTGGGATTTATCTTGCCAAGTAACCCCGAATCACGTGCTTTTACCTTCTGTATCAGTCTCCGATGTGAGAATGGGTGGCATGGTGCCTCACAGTATCATGGACCCGAATTCAATTCCAGTCTTGGGCAACTGTCTGCGTGGAGCTTGCATGTTCTCCGTGTCTGCATGGGTTTCTGTCGGGTGTTCTGGTTTCCCCCCCACAGTTCAAAGAAGTGCAGGTTAGGTGGATTGGCCATGCTAAGTTGCTCATAGTGTCCAGGGATGTGCAGGTGTGAGTTGGACTTGAGAAATTTGGGATCATGGCACAGTGGTTAGCACTGCTGCCTCACAGTGCCAGAGTCCCGGGCTCAATTCCCGCCTCAGGCGACTGACTGTGTGGAGTTTGCACATTCTCCCCGTGTCAGCGTGGGTTTCCTCTGGGTGCTCCGGTTTCCTCCCACAGTTCAAAGATGTGCAGGTCGGGTGAATTGGCCATGCTAAATTGCCAGTAGTGTTAGGTGAAGGGGTAAATGTAGGGGTATGGGTGGGTTGTGCTTCGGTGGGTCGGTGTGGACTTGTTGGGCTGAAGGGCATCTTTCCACACTAAGTAATCTAATCTAATCTAATCATGGGGACAGGGGCTGAGTCTGGATGGGATTCTGTTTGGAGAATCAGTGCAGACTTGATGGGCCAAATGGCTTCTTTGCGCAATGCAGGGATTCTACTATTAATATCTTATCAAAGGCTTTACAGAAACCCACATAAACTGCATCAACTGCACTACCTTCATCTACACACATAGTCACCTCCTTAAAAAATTCAACCAAATTTGTCAGACACTGGACTACTAGAGACTCAAGGAACAATGGTTCAAATCCCATCTGGCCAATTTAAATAAATCTGGAATTAAAAGCTAGTCTCAGAAATAGTGCCACAAAACTGTTATATATTCATGTTGTTTCGCTCATGTCCCTTAGGGAAGGAAATCTGCCACTCTTATCTGGTCTGGCCTGCATGTGACTCTTGTTGCAATCATGTTTTAATCCTCCCACGGTTTGCCCTACGAAAGATTTGTACTTGTTATTTTATCATGCAGCTATATCACACTTTAATTTAAACATGGGTTTGTGAAGTCATAGTGAAGGAGCCGATTGCAAGCTTTTCTTAATTGAAAGAAGAAAAAACTTAATGACATAACCCAAAAACAAGGTATCAAACGCATAGGTAGGAAGTTCAAAATGGGGGTGAGAGTGTGTAGTTCAAACAGAAAGGTCAAGAGTAGACAACTTTAAAAAGTTCTTAGAGTCTTTGAATAGTTAGGTTCTAAAGTGATAGCACCATTGTATATTTGATGCCTTCAGAAGTGGTGAAATTCATAGATACCTTCAATTCATGGCAAAGGTGCATTTCTCCAATTCACTGTGGCAGACTAGGAGTGAGGACAAGCCTTCTAGTCCTACTGCTACTGTCATTTTATTGCCTAGATTCCATTCCAGATAGGCAGTGTACTTCAACATGACATTACAACGTGAAGTTCTATGATAGAAGGTACCATGTCACCTTCAGTCACCCTCTGTGCAACGACATTAATGTTCAGTCAGTCTGTGCTGTGTGTGCAATGCATGTCATGCTGTTGCTCCTTCGAAGGTCTTCACATCATTTGAAAGTATAGCCCCATCCCTCAATGCAATGAAGCACTTACCCAACCCACGCCAGTGAAGGCGGTAGCTATTCCCAGCTCCGTTGTTCAGATTAGATTAGATTACTTACAGTGCGGAAACAGGCCCTTTGGCCCAACAAGTCCACACCGACCCGCCGAAGCGCAAACTACCCAGACCCATTCCCCTACAGCTAACACTATGGGTAATTTTGTGTGGCCAATTGACCTGACCTGCACATTTTTGGACTTGGGAGGAAACCGGAGCACCCGGAGGAAACCCACATAGACACGGGGAGAATGTGCAAACTCCACACAGAGAGTCTGTCAGAGGTGGGAATTGAACCCAGGCCTCTGGCGCTGTGAGGCAGCAGTGCTAACCACTGTGCTACCGTGCCGCCCATTTGTTATTTACAGCACAATGGAAGGAAACAGCAGTAATTCCTGGAAAACAGTCTCAAGCTCTGCCTCTTATCCCTTGATGAATCCCCAAACCTGCACATTTCCTTCACTGTATCCCTCCCTGTCAATCCAATCAGCTCTGAACTTCCCCATGTTGCCACTGACTCCATCTATCTAACTCTTGCCCCTACTCTACTCTCTAAGCCCCAATTTTGCCTCAATTTCGCCCCAAGGAGCAGCACTTCGAAAGCTAGTGCCTCCACATAGACCTGTTGGACCATAACCTGGTGTTGTGTGATTTTAACTTGGAGCCCTGGGCATCTTGAGTCAACATGCCAGATACAGCCATGCACTGTCCACCCATCAAAGCCAGGAGTACTCCTGGGACTGACTTCATTGCTTTTATCAAGTTGATAAATTGGTGGTGACTCTCATCCTAATGTGTGCACCCTCAATGGCATGAAGTAACTCGGAGGTAGAGATTGGAGTTTCAATGCCTTTTTTATAACAATGGCTATTTTGGCCCAGACGGAGTCTTGTTTAGTGATGATGTCATAAGTTTGGATCACTCTGGTCGGGTGACCACTGTGGCCATCTTAAAGTCCAGATTGTTAGGGGGAAAGCCTAGGCTGGTAAGATTAGGGAGCCATGGTCAAATAAAGATAATGAAGTTCCAGTCAAACATAAAAAGAAACATGTATTATTTACAGACCATTGGGATCAATGGAATCTCTTGAAGAATTAAAGAGTCTAGTGGCATTCTTAAGGAGGAAATCAGGGAAGGCAAAGATGGGATAGAACATAGAAAAGTACAACACAGATCAGGCCCTTTGGCCCATGATGTTGTGCCGAGATTTAATCCTAATGTAAAATATACTAACTTAACCTATACACCCCTCAACTCACTGCTATCCATGTGCATGTCCAGCAGTCGCTTAAATGTCCCCAATGACTCTGCTTCCACCACCACAGCTGGCAATGCATTCCATGCATTCACAACTCTCTATGTAAAGAGCCAACCTCTGACGTCACCTTTATACCTTCCGCCTAATATCTTCAAACTATGACTTCTCGTACCAGTCAATCCTGCCCTGGGGAAAAGTCTCTGGCTATTGACTCTATCTATTCCTCTCATTTAAAGTTTGGGAGAAGATTTGTAGCTCGGGTGCTCGTGGTTGTGGTTCTGTTCGCCGAGCTGGGAATTTGTGTTGCAGACGTTTCGTCCCCTGTCTAGGTGACATCCTCGGTGCTTGGGAGCCTCTTGTGAAGTGTTTCTGTGATCTTTCCTCCGGCATTTATAGTGGTTTGTATCTGCCGCTTCAGGTTGTCAGTTCTAGCTGTCCGCTGCAGTGGCCGGTATATTGGGTCCAATATACCGGCCACTGCAGCGGACAGCTGAAACTGACAACCGGAAGCGGCAGGGACTGGCCACTATAAATGCCGGAGGAAACATCACAGAAACGCTTCACAAGAGGCTCCCAAGCACCGAGGATGTCACCTAGACAGGGGACGAAACATCTGCAACACAAATTCCCAGCTCAGCAAACAGAACCACAACATTCCTCTCATTATTTTGTAGACCTCGATCAGGGCTCCTCTCTTCCTCCTTCTCTCCAGGGAGAAAAGTCTGAGCTTATTCAACCTTTCTTCATAAGGCAAGCCCTCCAGTCCAGGCAGCATCCTGGTGAACCTTCTTTGCACCCTCTCCAAAGCCACTTTCTTCCCTATAGTAGGGCAACCAGAACTGGACACAATATTCCAGTGTGGTCTCATCAGGGACTGGTAGAGCTGCAGCAAAACCTTGTGGCTCTTAAACTCGATCCTCCTGTTAATGAAAGCCAAAACACCATATGCTTTCTTGACAACCCTATCCACTTGGGTGGTAACTTTGAGGGATCTATGCACTTGCACACCCAGATCCCTCTGTTCCTCCACACTGCCAAGAATCCTGTCTTTAATCCTATATTCAGCATTCAAGTTTGACCTTCCAGGATATGAGATAGCCTTGGTAGATAAGGTTGAAGATAATCCAAAAAGATTCTTAAATATATGAAGAGCACGAGAGTAATTAGAGGGGGAATAGGACCCCTTAAAGACCAATGAGATCGACTTATATGTAGAACCTCAGAAGATGGGAGAGATATTAAATGAATATTTATTGTCAGTTTTACTGCTGAGAAAGAAATGGAGGCTAGAGAACTCAGTGAAATAAATTACACATTACAGAATAGGAAATGCTGATGGACCTGGAAAAGGTAGATAAATCACCAGGGCCTGATCAAGTGTGTGCCAGAATATTGTGGGAAGTTAGAGAGGAAGTTGTGGGGCTCCTAGTAGAAATACTTGTATCATCCATAAACACAGGTGAAGTACTGGAAGACAGAAGGTGACTAATGCTGTGCCATTGTTTAACAAAAGGCTGTAAGGAGAAGTCTGGAAACTATAGACCTAGAGTCTGACATCGGCGATGGGCAAGTTGTTGGAAGTGATTCTGAAAGATAGGATGTACATACATTTAGAGAGGCAAGGACTGATTAGGGATAGTCAGCATGGTTTTGTATGAGGAAAATCATGTCTCACAAATGATTGAATTTTATAACAAAATATCCAAAGAAGATTGATAAGAGCAGAGTGGTAGACATTGTGTACTTGGGCTTTAGTGAAATCTTTGACTATGGTTCTGGATGGTAGACTCATTAATAAAGTTAGATCACATGGGATTCAGGGTGAGCTTACCAGTTGGACACAAAACTGCATTTATGGTCAAAGACAGTGGTGGTGGTGGTGGTGGTGGAAGGTTGTTTTTTTTCACTGGAAGCCTGTGACTAGCAGTGTTCCCCAGGGATCAGTACTGGGTCCACTTTGCCACTTATATAAATGATTTAGATGGGAATATAGGTGGCATGGTTAGTAAGCTTGCAGATGACACCAAAACTTGTGGTGTAGCAGACAGTGAAGAAGGTTATCTAAGATTACAAAGAGATCTTGATCAATTGGGTCAACGGGCTGAGGAGTGGTAGTTGGAGTTTAATTTGGATAAACATGAGTTATTGCATTTTGGTAATACAAACAAGGATAGGACCTATAAAATTCATTGTAGGGCCCTGGGTAGTGTTGTACAACAGAGACACCGAAGGGTTCAGGTACATAATTCTTTGAAACTTGGACAAGGTGGACAAGGTGGTTAAGGAGGCGTTTAGCATTCATTGTTCAGACCTTTGAGTAGAGGAGTTGGGACATCATGTTGAGGTTGTACAGGACGTTGGTGAGGCCTATTCGGGAGTATTGTGTCCAGTTCTGGTCACCCTGTTATACGAAGGATATTATTAAACTGGATAGGGTTCAGTAGTGATTTACCCGGATGATGCCAGGAATGGAGCATTTAAGATACAAGAATATACTGGAAAAATTAAAACTTTTTTCACTTGAATGTTGGAGTTCAAGAAATAACCTTATTGAGTTTTATAAAATTATAAGGGGCATAGATAAGGTGAATGGAAGGTGTCTTTTCCTTTAGGGTGGGAGAGTTCAAAACTAGGGGACATATTTTCAGGGGAGCGAAGAAAGATTTAAAAAGGGCATGAGAGGCAACGTTTTTAAAAAAAAGAGTGGCTCACGTGTGGAATGAACTGCCAGAGACAGTGGTGGATGCACATGGAGTTACAATATTTAAAAGACATTTGGATAAGAATGTG
This sequence comes from Chiloscyllium plagiosum, assembly GCF_037043375.1. Taxonomy (NCBI): domain Eukaryota; kingdom Metazoa; phylum Chordata; class Chondrichthyes; order Orectolobiformes; family Hemiscylliidae; genus Chiloscyllium; species Chiloscyllium plagiosum. The sequence continues at coordinate 85,284,954 of NW_028270146.1, read as the reverse complement.
AACAAGAAAGGTTTGGAGGGATATGGGCCAAGTGCAGGCAGGTGAGACTAGTTTAGTTTGGGAACATGGTCGGGATGAACCGGCTGACCAAAGTGTCCGTTTCCTTGCTGTACGATTCTATTGCTCTAAGTCAGTGCTTTTTGTGCCCTACAGATGCACCTAGAATCTCTCAGGGCTCCAGGTACTAAAATAACATGATGGAAATAACAAGTTACTACTCCATTTTATCCATCTCCACTCCAGAACTACGGTCTACTTCTATTCATACGTCTTATGGGGTTAACTCTTCTCTGAAATGGCCCAGCAAGCACAATGCATAGAATAGAATCATAGAATCCCTACAGTGTGGAAACAGACCTTTCAGCCCAACAAGTCCACACTGACTGTCTGAAGAGTATCCCACCCAAACCCATTCCCCTGCCTTATTACTCTACATCTACTCCTGACTAACGCACCTAACCTACACATCCCTGAACACTATGGGCAATTTAGCAAGGCCAATTCACCTAACCTGCACATCTGTGGACTGTGGGAGGAAACTGGAGCACCCAGGGGAAACAGGGAGAACGTGCAAACTCCACACAGACAGACAGTTGCCCGAGGCTGGAATCGAACCCAGGTCTCTGGCGCTGTGAGGCAGCAGTGCTAACCACTGAGCCACGATGCCTCCAGTTCAATTACAGCATTAGATGCTGGCCTTGCTAGCAATGCTCACACCCCAAAAAATTATTTCAAAATCCAGGATCAACAAGAGAAACTCTTCAAAGGTCATGGCAATGTGTTATAATGGATGTTGGCAATGCAACGTAGTGGAGCCTAATTATCAATGGACTAGGGTATTTGAAATAAAATTGTGTCAATGTGATTTAGAAAACCAGGTAGCAAGGTGTGAAAAACACTGCTGTACCTAGGCTGAAAAGGAATCAGGTCCCAGAACCATTGTGCATATTCAATCAGCCAAAGCAATGAAAAGGAGAAACAATGATGATAAATGAGACAGATGTTCAACAGAATGTGGAAGGTAAAATTTCCTCAGTCCCTGTTAAAACTGGGTGGAAATTGCTTTGGAGTGGTTGGATTTTTAAACCCGCCATCTGTTATTTTTATTCGAGGGAGTCAGCCAACCCACCCATTAACTTTAATAAGTGGAAAGATTACACAAATTAACTACAGGCAGGAAAAGATGCAACAGTTACTGGAGTCTTTACAACATTTATCTCATAACCAACCACAAATACTGCATTGTAGACTTAGAGAAATAAGAAGACAGTTCAGTCACAGTCAACGTGATATGTTATAACTTAATTATCCTGCATTTTGGTGTGCAATTTTACAATATTTGTTCAGGTAAGTCAGAATGAGCTTAAGACAGACACAAATGTAATCTCCAAGAAAATCTATTAAATACCATTTCCATCTAGGTTCAAATAAAGCAATGCTATAATTGCAGAATGGTTAGAAAAAGTTATTTGAACGTACTAAAATGATCTCAAAATCAGGTAGATCACATATTATATAGCAAAATGTACAATATTTCAAACAGTTTGGCCACAGATCCCAGGTTGCCTGATCTTATGCTTCTAAAATTTACAGTGATGTGCTATACACAAATCAGGAGAGTCTTACATCATGGAGAGTCTTCAGAAGCTTAAATTTCAGCTAACTCACTCCTGCCTTTTGAACAACATCCAAGTACCATTAAATGTGTTCTCTTGCCCTCTACCTGTACCCTATACTATATCCAAGATGCTTCAATTGTCAATCCACAAGATGCATGCATTTGGAAAAAAAGAGACATTATTAGCTGTAATCTTTCATCCTTGAGGCAGGACATTTCTTGATGCAATGATCAGACTCCTGAGTGGCCAAGTCTACCCACCACTGTTTCCACTGGGGGCAGGTAATTTAAGATGAACCAAAAATGAAAAGTTTGATGATCTGCCCTTTTTGAAATACATAGTTCAACCTGAATGTGGGTAGAATTTGCACGCATCTGGTGGTGTTTACATCAAAATTTTAATACCTGGTAAATTATAATTTTCTTTATACCTCATTCTCCATCATATCATGGCCTCACATATCATCTCTGACAAGACCCATTTTACAGGCCAGTGGCAATTATACACACAATCAATCAATTTGAGTAATTTATCAAACAAAAAGCTGCTACAGGAAAACAACTCTAATTATTTAGACCAAAAAGCTGCAACGTATGTGCAAAGAATGTCTTTGTTTAAAAAGCAGGAAAAAAAAGTCCAATACTGCAAATATTTAACTTTTTGGCATTTCACAGGGATATGGTCGAAACAAAATTCTGGAGCCAAACAGATGTGGGTTTGGAAAATGGAAAGAAGTGACAAAAGGTTCAAAAGGTAGGTCATGAGAATTTCAACTGCATTCCTTGCAGACCTGACTATTTATTTGTAGTGCTGCATATAGATCCACACTTAAACGCAAGGCAAATGTATTTGCTAACATTAAATTCTTCTGACAGGTGCAGAATAGCAACGGGATGTCTGGTGCCAAAAGACAAGATCGTTTTGGAGTTTCCATGTTTTTTTTTAAAGACAAGTTTGGGGGCAAACGATACAAATTTATTCCTTTCCCTTCTTCACTTCAGCTTGGATGAAGGTCTCCTGTGAAGCTGTTTTTAAAAAGAGTTCTGCTGCTTTTCTCTCCATCTGCCTGACAAGTTCCCAGCTCATCTTCCATGACAGCTGCTATTCATATGCATTGTCCATACGTCTCTGTGGCTCCCAAGAATTTGAACAAATTAATTATATGGGTACAAAGTGCTCCAATTAAATTATATGCTGAACTCTGAGTAACAGCAAATGTCTGGGGGTAGGGGCATATTGGCCATTTATCAAGGAACATATAAGCTAAAAAAAACATTTTACGTGCTTCAGGACTTTTAACAAGTACAATTTATGTAGGAAGCATTTCCCTGGCTTGTAATGTTGACACGACATCCACTAGCCGGCAAACACACTTCTGCATACAAGCTGCTGTTGCTCGCCTATGCCACACAATATGCCCATTGATAAATCTGCTGCTTTGGCGAACATAATGCTTGAATGTGTAAAGCATCTGTACTGAACACCAGCCAATGCAGACCCTGCTGCCTTGACTGAGCTGGTCACCAACTGAGCTTGATTCAAAGTATTCATAAATTGAATTCCTAGGGGCACTGTAATAATCTGTGGCTTCAGTAACATAATAAAGGGGACATGAACTTACTACAATTTTAACAGTGATAAAGGGTAAAATGCTGGTTTTTGAGTATTGGCACCACTTTTTTTGTTAACCACTTATAATTGGAAAAGTATGTCAAGGCATTGACATTAATCATAAAAAGAAGCAGATTTCTAAGAAACAATGAAATTGCACTGCCCCAGTAAAAATATGATGCATGCCACATGAATTTGGAAAAGTGACATAAATTTTCATGTCCAAACCATACTCCTAAACTCTGGCAATCCCCCTTAAAAGCCCAAGTTACTTGCTCCTTTAAATCAAAGGAAATGGGACTCAAAACACTAACTCAGTCTCTCTTCCCAGGTGCTGCCAGACCAAACGTAGTTCATGAAGTAAAACACAGAACTGTGGACGCTGGAGACCAGAAACAAAACAGAAATTTCTGGTGAAACTCAGCAGGTCTGGCAGCACCAGTGGGGAGAAAGCAGAGTTAACGTTTCAAGTCCAGTGACTCTTCATCAGAATCACAGAAGGGTTATGGCATGACTAGAAGTACGATGTAGGTGTGAGAACTTTAGCGGCCCACAAGTTTACAAAACATTTCAGACCGATAGCTGGCTGGTGTAACATAACTTACTGAAACATAACAGTTTACTTTTGCGGGAAAAGACCAAGATTGCTGACACTAGCAAAAGAAAGCCTTGATGCCAAAGTTACCATTTTCTAGCAATTCATCACCACATGGTGGTAAAAATATAAGAGGCCAAATCAATAACATCGATCCAATGGCCATGAACCCTGAAGTACCCAGCAGCCAAACTGTGAAGTGGAAAGGTTTGACAATAGCTCCAGCAAAAGCCACACAACATGAGAAGGGCAGCTTTATATAGGTTTGGACCTACATGGTCAACAGAAGACAACAGAACCACATGATAATTTTGCACTGAAGAACATGAATTTCTCTGAAGGAATTTGCATGTATGTTACCACATTGGTTGGATGGATGAAGATGAAGAGAGGCCACAGATTGATAAAATGTAGGCATTAGACTTTATTGTGTAATAAAAGAACAGATTTGCTGGTGCCCCCATGTAAACTCAAAGTTGGAACACATTTAGATCCGAAATAACCAGTAAGATCAAGAGGTGTTTATTTTAAAAAAAAAAGCACCCACATATTGCAGTTATGTGAAGGGCTGCAATATCTGTAGGTCATCCTTTGGGCGGGAGCGTCAATGCGCCAGTCAAGAATCAAGTTTGTGCTGAATTGACTGAGGATGCTTAGAGAGAAGAAATTCACAAAAACACAGGCACAGCTTGTTGTTTTGTGGTTTCCAACCATAAGATACTACCAAATGTCATCAGATTGTTCAAACATATGGAATATCAAAACCAAATGGATGCAGAGGAAGATGGTTTTGATGTGGAGGGATGATTCTAATCTAAAAGTGATTAAAGCAGCACATCTAATCCAGAGTGGGATCCTTACAATGATGCTGGGGCTAAGATGACTCGGGACACATCTTCTGGACTGTGCCAGAAGACTGTGGATTTGCAAGTTACTTGCCCCTGCTGAAAAGTGCCTTTTACAAAGATCACGTTAATATAGTGCGAATTACCAACTTAATCTACTTTCTCCTAATTCTAAACAGTGACCACCCACATTCGTAGTTCTCATTTTATACTCTGCATACAAGTTGACCCCTGTATACGAAAGATATTTTGAAAAGTTCAAAGGTTGATTTATACATCGAGGTCTCTGGTAACAGAGTTACTAGTTAAATTTTTGACAAATGTAGAAAAAAGGTAATGCAGTGTGCGTACAACTGAACTGTGAGATAAAAAGTCAAAGAGACTCCTAGAGACTTCAGTTAATGAATTCTTGCCATAAAGGGTAGCAAAGATCCCAAGTTTCCATCTCTGATCTACACTCATTTGGCTAAGAGTTGGATTTGGGATTGGAGTTCTATTTCGGCGATTCAGAGATTTAACAAAACTATGCGAGTTCTAAGAACTTAGAATTATTTCCAGCTGCAACAATTTGTCAACACATCCATACACAGTCACTTTTGAAGTTTGCTTCCGAGGACCAGCCGCATAGTGAGGTTTGCAAAGGCTGAAAGCGAGCACTTCCAGACAATGAGGGCAGAAGAGGGAATGGTGGTTGAGGTCAAGGAGATCCTTATCATGATTCTGGAATGGAAGAGGACGATGTGAAAACAGAGGGGCACAAAGATGAATGGACACAGTTAAAGGCCCTGTCCAATATTACACTGTGGAATTCTTAACTGAGTATAAATGGATGACACATCAGAAATGCTTTGCTGAGAGGGTGCATCATCAGAACAGATGCAATGAGGCAGACAAATTGGGGAGAAAAGAATGGAGTCATTGAAGGAGGTAAGGTATGAGGAAATGTTGTTGGGGTAGATGTGAGAGTTGGCGGGCTTATAATGAATATCAGAAGAACACTGCTCCCCCAGAAATTGAGGTAGAGAAGTTATGGAAGGTAAGGAAAGTGTCAGAGATCTCAAGGTGAGGGGGACGATAATTGGAAACAAGGTTGATGAGGTTTTCCAGGTCCAGGCAAGAAGAGGAACGAGCAGTCACACAATCACGAATGCACTGCAAAGTCAGAGTTGAGGGAATGGGCCCAAATAGGACTGGAACAAAGATTGTTCAATTATAGCCCACACAAAGACAGGCATGAATAGGACCTGTCTGGGTACCCTTGGCAATACCTTTTATCTGGAGGTGAGCAGTTAAGGTAAAGGTGAAATTGTTCACTGAGCCATCTAGCTCAGACTGGGGGAGGACTGATTGGATCTCCATTTGAGAATGATCCATCTGAGAGGTTCTTTCTCAGACATCTTGTTCTCAACTTTAGATGTGTGTGAAACCTCACCCAACCCTATCCCTAACTTCTTCCAGTTTTATCTTTTTACAACCATCTTCAATAACATCACTATCTCTAGATTGTCAGAATGCTAGTCAGACATCTAATTTCTAGGAAGAATGGAGCCACAGACTTTAGCCTAGATCAACCTCTGTTCTTTAATAACAACCTATATCCTTCCCTTATCCCAATTGTTTGGAACCGTAATACTCCATTTGAAAGATAGCATTTTTTAATATAATATATTTTTATTAAGAAAAAATAGATTTTTAAATATTACAACAAATACGAAACAATGCAATTCAAAACAGTACAAAAATAGTACAAAAGTAAACCCAAATAATAAAAAAGAATTCCCCAACCCACCCTCCTATACGAATGTATAAACATATATAGAGAAGTATAAAATTTTAAAAAACCTAAACTAGCTATTTAACTAACTAAATAAATACCTAACAACAAACAAATAAATAGTAATAACTCAGCCCAGCCAAACAAAACACTCATATATTCACAGTTCCTCCTCCCTGGATATTGGACTCATGAAACACAATCGTTACGGCTATATAAAAGCCCTTATTAGTGTGGCAGATAAATCTGTGTCCAGGTATTTCAAAAAGAGTTGCCATATCTTGTAAAAATTCTCAGTTTTGTGGTGTACCATATTTGTGAGAAAATCCAGGGGAATATGCTCCATAACAATCCTCCGCCAACCCGACAGGCCTAGGGGTCTTTCTGATATCCAACCTAGCAAGATATTCTTCCTTGCACAGAATGTAAGAATATTGAAAAGTTTTTCCTTATGCGAGTCTGCAGGAAATACAATGGGTAGGACCAAAAGGAGCGAAATAGGGTCCTTCTCCACCCCACACCTAAAATCCTCTCCATTGCACCCACCACAGCGCTCCAATATGTTTGAAGCCTGTCACAAGACCAAAGACAATGGATAAGCGTACCCATACAGACCTTGCACTTGGGACATGCTGAAGATACCCCTGGTTTAAATTTTGACAAACGGTCTGGGGCTAAGTGGACCCTGTGGAGAATCTTCAACTGTAAAGCATGGGTCCTATTGCAAATTGATGTCTTCCTTGCATTCTCCCTAATATCCTCCCATGCCTCTGAAGAAACTTCAACACCCAGCTCTATTTCCCACATCTTGCAGAGTCGATCAGAATCATCTGAGGTGGCACCCCCCAATTGGTGATATAGAGTACTGACAGAGAGTGTACTCTTAGCCCTTAGTACCCCTCTTTCTATGTCAGATTTGTAGGGATCAGTCAAAAGTGTGGTCTTTTTTTGAATAAAATCCCGAGCTTGAAAAAAACGAAAGAGGTCTCTATTAGGTAACTCGTACTTCCGTACTAACTGATCGAAGGACATCATTACATCTCCCTCAAATAAATCACCCATGCAAGATATAGCCCTAGCTGCCCAACGTTTAAATCCTGAATCTATCATGCCCGGTTGAAAACCCAGCATATCCACTAAAGGTGTAAACAAAGATGTTTTGCCAATATTACCTTCCCTCTGCTGAATTGCCCTCCATGCTTTAACAGTATTGATGACTATTGGGTTATGGCAACAGGCCACCTACTTGCGGAGCGATTCAGAGAGCACCTCTGGGCCACCCGGACGAACCAACCCAACCAACCTGTAGCACAGCATTTCAACTCCCCCTCCCACTCCACCGAGGATATGCAGGTCATTGGACTCATCCACCGCCAAACCACAACATCGCGACGGTCGGAGGAGGAGCGTCTTATCTTCCGACTGGGAACCCTCCAACCGCAGGGGATGAACTTGGACTTCACCAGTTTCTTCGTCCCCCCTCCCCCCATCTTGTCTCAGCCGAATCCCTCCAGCCCGGCACCGCCTTCCTGACCTGCAGTCTTCTTCTTGACCTCTCCGCCTCCATCCTACTCCGACCTATCACCCTCACCTTGACCTCTTTCCACCTATCACATTTCCAACGCCCCTCCTCCAAGTCCCTCCTCCCTACCTTTTATCTTCTCCTGCTGAACACTCTCTGCTCATTCCTGAAGAAGGGCCTGTGCCCGAAACGTCGAATCTCCTGTTCCCTGGATGCTGCCTGACCTGCTGTGCTGTTCCAGCAATAAAGTTTCAACTTTGATCTCCAGCATCTGCAGACCTCACTTTCTCCTTATGGCAATATTCCCTAACTGTCCTCACCTTGTCCAAAAACAGCAAACTGGTAAGGGGGCACCTTGCCTGGGAGACTTCAATATCTAGCCATATTGAAAGAGGGTCCCCACAAACTCAATCACTTACGTAGGTCAAAAGCGAGCTTATTTGGTAATTTTTAATGTCCGGAAGGTCTACTCCCCCCAATCTGTGAGGCAACTGCAGTTTGGCTCATTTAATGAGGGGCCGTTTACAGTGCCAGATAAAGGAGCTGAACCAACCGTTCAGTCTCCTGAGTGTTTGTTCATTGAAAATCAGGGGGAGCATCCGTAGAGAGTATAGCAAATGAGGGAGAATATTCATCTTAATAAGCGCTATCCGACCCAACCATGAGACTGGAAATGCCTCCCATCTTTGGAGATCTTGTTTAGTTTTTTCAAATAATTGAGTAAAATTGGCTTTGAACAGCCAATCCAGAACTGGAGTAATGAGTATGCCCAAATACACGAAACCCCCCTGTGACCACCTCAATGGGAATCTATAGTCACTCTCAAGAGCCAACTCTTTCGTAAGACCACCCATAGGCATAGCCTCTGATTTAGCAAAATTAATCTTATACCCTGAAAAAGTGCCAAACGCGTGAATGCATTGTATCAGGCAAGGCACTGAGACTGCTGGATTTGTCAAGAAAATTAGAACATTATCTGCATACAGCGAGATCTTATGTAATCTTGACCCCACTTCTGGAGCTGATATATTGAGATCCCCACGAATGGCCTCTGCCAATGGTTCAATCACCAACGTAAAAAGTAATGGTGAAAGGGGACAGCCCTGCCAGCTGCGCCTAGAAATATTAAAATTGCTTGATCGTACCCCGTTGGTAATGACCGCAGCGAGAGGTACACTGTAGAGAACTTTTACCCAACTTCACCCAGACCAAACCGGTCTAGAGTATAGAAAAGGTACGGCCCCCAACTCGGTCAAATGCCTTCTCTGCATCTAAAGAAATCACCAATCCCTGTATTGACTGCTGTTGGCATGTTTGAATTACGTTAAGCAGCCTCCTAACCTTATTGGAGGATCTGCGACTCTTTATGAAACCCATCTGATTCTCTTTAATAATAGAGGGTAACACAGTCTCCAGCCTTAACGCAAGAGCCTTAAAGAGGATCTTAAAGTCCATATTTAAGACCGAGATGGGCCTGTATGAAGCACAGTCTTCCGGATCCTTCCCTTTTTTAAGGATAAGTGAAATATTGGCCTCTCTCAGAGATGGTGGGAGACAAACATGACTGTATGAATCATTAAACATATTCAGCATCGGGCCTAACAGTATACTTATAAATTCCTTATAGAATTCACTGGGAAGTCCATCAGGACCGGGCGCCTTTCCACTGTGAAGCTGCCTCACAGCTTCCTGCACTTCTTGCTCTGATAATGGGGCATTGAGAAAGGACTGTTGTTCGTGAGTCACACCCGGGAGCTTCAGATCTCTAAAAAAGGATTCCATTTTGGCCTGCCCCTCCTCACAATTCTCAGACTGATATAACTTAGAGTAGAATCTCTGGAACTTCACATTAATCTTTTTAGAATCACATGTTAGGTTCCCAGGCCCTTCCCTAATCACTGTAATGGTTTGTGGGGCACTTCTCTTTCTGGCAAGGTATGCTAAGTATTTGCCTGGCTTGTCACCATGCTCGTTTAACCTTTGCTTTGCAAAACCCAGCTCCTTCTTTGCCGTCTGCGTGAGCACGGAATTTAGTGCAGACCGAGTGCCGTAATCCTCTGTAATTTGACCAGCGAGGGTCTGTCAAAGTAGGCCTTCTCGGCTGCCTTCAACCGTGCGACAAGGAGACTTTGCTGCTCACCCTTCTGCCTCTTCCTACGTGTAGAATATGAAATAACTAACCCCCTGGCATAAACTTTGGCAGTTTCCCAGAGAACAGATGAGCTATCAACCGAGCCTATGTTGATGTCTAGGAATGCCCGAAATTCCCTAGAGAAATACTCCACAAACTTGCTGTCCATGAGAATACAGGGGTCCATTCGCCAGTACCTTGAACCCACTATAACATCCTTAATTTTAACCATGAGGTACACTGGAGCATGATCAGAGATGGCAATATTACCAATCACACAAGATGCCACCAGATCCAGGGTTACCGCAGGGGTCAGAAAAAAAAAATCAATCCTCATGTGACATCTGTGCGGATTGGAGAAAAAAGTGAAATCCCTACCTGTAGGGTGGATACACCTTCAGGCGTCCACCAATCCTAATTCCCCACACAAACCCAATAACTGTTTAGTTTGTACAGAGGGTATCGAGGGACCTTTAGACAACCTGTCTACTGTGGGGTCCATGAGGCAGTTAAAATCTCCCCCTATAATGATGTGCCGAGACTTGAGACTTATCAGTTTAGAAAAAGCATCTACCAAGAATTTAAGAGGATGAGCTGGGGGACAATAAACATTTAAAGTACCATATTCTTCCCCATTTATCAAGGCTTTAAGAATTACAACCTTCCGTATATGTCTTTAACATATTCCAACAATTTAAATGAGAGATTTTTCCTTACCAATATAGCCACTCCCCTACTTCTAGTATTAAATGATGAAAAATAAACTCGGTCAAAGCCATTCTGCTGTAATTTCAGATGCTCCTTGTCATCCAAGTGTGTCTCCTGTAACAAAGCAATATCCACCTTCTCCTTTCTAAGACTCAAGAGTACCTTCTTCCTCTTAATTGGTGATTGATTTTCCTTGATATTCCAGGTACACCATTTAATCAAATCATTAGCCATAATCTTCTGTAATTATATTTAAATTCCAGACAGGAGGAACCCGAGCCTTAGTGTCGCATGGTCCACCAAATATAAAAACTACATAAACTAAAACCACTACATTTAACAAACATACAAAATTATTAAAAATAAAAAACAAAAACCAGAAAACCAATAGCGCTGAGTAGGGGAACTCACCCCCTGGCCGGAGGGGGCAACTACCCGTCCCGAACTGCCCATAAATAGGCATCTAACCATCTCAATGACCTTCACTTCTCCCAGCTAGAGCCGCATCGCAAGCCCAAGCTAAAAAGAATAAACACCCCATAGAATATCAAAATGAATAAAAAAAAATTCTTTTATTAAAAAAAAGGGAATAAATACCCCACCCATCCTTTGCTATGTCCTAACTTAGAAATTTAAAATGTACATCTTAACCACCGCCAGACATAGTTTGAACCAAATTATTATCAATAGAGGAAAGAAAAGGGGAAAAATAAAGCTCCAACCAGATTTCCTCCATTTCTTTTACGGAATGATAAAGGCATACTCAAGCAACAATATTTATACATTCTACAATTGTTTAAATTAGGTTAGTTTGTCCACAAAGTCTCCTGCCTTCTCAGATATGTCAAAGAGATGCATGGATCCATCTAAGGTGATCCGAAGCACTGCCGGATATCTCGGAGTACTGAATCCCAAGCTCCTTCAATCTTCTCTTGACACCATCATACGATTTTCGTTTCTGGATCACCGCCGCTGAAAAGTCCTGAAAAAACATGATCTTAGACCCCTCGTAAATTAGGGCCTTTGGATCCTTCCCCTGGAGTATGGAAGCCTCCATGACTCTCTCCTTATCCCGGTAATGATGGTACCGCACCAGGAAAGGACGAGGGCATTGACCCAGACCCGACCTCCTTGCTGTGACCCGGTGAGCCCTCTCTATCTTCAATCCTCTCATACCAGTCTCCAAGTCAAGGAATTTCAGAAGCCAATCTTCAACAAATTCCGCAGGCCGCTCACCTTCCTTACCCTCAGGCAGACCGATGATCCGAATATTTTTTCTCCTGCCCCTGTTTTCAAGATCATCCACTTGGTCATGCAAATTACGAACCTGCGTCTTCAGGGCTTGGATCTCTTCCTTGGATGAACTGGCATCAGCTTCCACCACTGTGACCCTGTGCTCCACCTCATCCATCCTCTTCTCCAGGTCTCCCAGCTGCTGCTCATGCTTCTGCAGCATGAGAGAGACTGGAGCCAGCTTCTCTTCAATCTCTTTCCCCAACATCTCGCCAGATTTCGAGAGCTGGTTCACCAGGTCCTGGAGAGTAATCGGCTCTGAGGCTGTTGCAGGCTGAGCTGCAGGCCCGGCCTCAGATGCTCCTCCTCCCTTTTTAGGCATTTCTGGACAGCTGAAAATACAGGCAAGTCAATTTTTAAATGTTTCTTGGATTTCTTTCCAATGCCCCAAGAAATCCTGATGACCTGGGTTGGGTGGGTTAAAGGACCGTCCTGCTCCTGCTGCGATGCGAAGCTCTGCAGTGTGATCTTCTCAGATCGCCGCCATCTTAGATCCTCCGATATATAGCATTTTAACAACCACCAAATACTTGAAAGATCTCATAACCAATTAATTACTTTTCCAAGTGTTAATTGCTGTTGTAATGTAGTAAATTCAGCAGCTCATTTGCACTCAATCTCCAGTGATGTGATAATGACCAGATAATCTGATATTTTGTGATGTTGACTAGGGAAACATGTTCACCAAGACACCGGAGTTAATTCTGTCGCTTTTTTATCAAAATAATGCCATGGATTCTTTTAGATCTGGCCAAGCACGCAGACAAGACATTGGGTTTAACATCCCATCTGAAGTTCTGCACTCTACAGTGTGTCACTCCTTCAATATTTCATTGGAGCTTTAGACTTCATTTAAATGCTCAAGTCCTGGAGTGGACTTGAACTCAGTTGGTAGTTCTATCATACGGTTCTAAGTCACAGTTGACAACTCAAGACCCCAAAGCTGAGCTTCCATCACAAAGATCACATCGTAAACTTCTATAACATCATCCAGTCTGCTGTGTTTATGTTTCATGCCATTATTACCACCAGAACAAATGAATTCGATGCACAGTCTGTCATTTTCCACCAGCTATTAATTCTATTTCATTTCAAACTCTATTCTGCTAACCTGTATATTATTCTACTTCGCCACTAACGAGGCTTGCCATCCCAATTGCCAATTGTTCCCAATTTAGAATTTCAGCCCTATATCTCAAGCTTTGAATAAAATTGCACCTCCATTTATCTAGTCTCCTCCAGCTTTACAAACCCTACTTTAATCTTCCAACTCTCCAATCTCACTGCTCCTTGCATTTAGTGCTTTACACATTCCCCTTTCTTGTTACAACAATGGCAACTGTGCTTGTGGCTGAGAGTCTAGAGATAAACCTTTGTCTGTCTCTATAACCTGCCATAAAAACTTGATATTTTTGAGCATTTTGCTTTGAGTTATCCCATCCAATATCTCTTTTGTCTAGGCATCTATTTCTTTCTTATGCCATTGTGTTAAAAGGTGTGCAATTCTATGGTTTTCACCAATTCAACTCTCAATAATACAAACGTACAAGTCGTCACTTTGGAGGGCTTACAAAAAACACAAGTACAGTATTGTGAAAGCTGCAAGGGATTTCCAATATTTAAAGAATTAAA